>NC_143580.1:7271946-7975946 GCF_048544385.1 Mastigoproctus giganteus
TGAATGTCCTTCTCAGATGAGCGTTTTTTGATCCACTAACCAATTGTAAGTTTCACATTAGCATTTTTTTTTTTGATCCACTGAATAAATGTATGTTTCACATTAGCATTTTTTTTGATCCACTGAATAAATGTAAATTTCATATTAGCATTTCTTTTTGATCCACTGAATAAATAAGTTTCACATTAGCATTTTTTGATCCTGAATAAATCACTGAATAAGTCAGTTTCACAGTAGCATTTTCTGATCGATTGAATAAATGTACACTGAGTGGACAGAAATCATGGGACACCTAACTAGTAACGAGTAGGCCCACCTTTCACCCGGATGAGGGCAGTCACACGGCGAGTCACTGAGTTCACGAAAGCGTTCCACAGGTATTTCCATCCATGCTTGCTGCACCGCTGTCCTAATTCCTGGGTGAAGGATCCAAAGCTCGAATGGACCTTTCCACAGCATCTCAAAGATACTCCATAGAGTGCATACCCGGTGAACCGGGGGGGGGGGGAATTTCATGGTGGTAAAATCTGCGTAATGTTCTTCGAACCATGTTTTAGTTACCACGACTCTGTGGGGAGGTGCACTGTCCTGCTGGAAGAGTCCATTGCCCTGTGGGTACACGATGACCATGAAGATGGTTTGCAAGGATGCACACGTAACCTGGACCGTCCAGAGATGCGTCTAAACGTTCCAGAAGTCCCACGTGTGACAGTCGAAGACGCCCCAGAACATTACCGATCGTCCACCTGCCTGAACAGTTCCTTGATGACGGGTTCATAGCTTCGTGCAGTTTCCGCCAGATAGGCATCCTCCTGTCCGCTCGAAATAACTGGAAACGGGACTCATCGGACCAGGAGACCCGTCTCCAATCATCCAAAATCCAGTGCCGATGTTCTTTCGCCCAGATGAGGCGTAGAATCC
Organism: Mastigoproctus giganteus; assembly: GCF_048544385.1. Taxonomy (NCBI): domain Eukaryota; kingdom Metazoa; phylum Arthropoda; class Arachnida; order Uropygi; family Thelyphonidae; genus Mastigoproctus; species Mastigoproctus giganteus. Next base: position 7,272,868 of record NC_143580.1, read on the forward strand.
TGTGTTATTGTGTTAGCAATGGGACTGGTGGGTTGGCAGCTCCCATAACCTACTGCAGCTAATGATCACCTAATGGTCTTGGTGGAGACATTTCGGACACCTCCCTCATTGAAATCGGCGGTGATTTGTGCAACTGTCGCTCTCCAGTTTGCTGAAACAATGAGAGACAAACGACCACGTTCATCCACCTTTCTTCGCCCACAGCGCTGTACACGATGAGATGTTATTCCGGAAATGGCGTATTCCCGATGCACTCTTGATATTGTTGAACGGGGATAGTGCAATTTCTGTACCACCTCCGCGATTGAGTGACCCCATGCATCTGGCACCCATTATCATCCCTCTTTGAGAGTCGGTTAACTCACGACGTTTATCCATACTGACATCGAATTACCGTCTACGTGAATGCAATGTACCTACATACCTGCCAAGCGGTGGGTTCATCCACTAGCCAGAGGGGTGACAGCGTCGAGTTGCCTAAGAACCAGGTACCCCTCGAATTCTGTCCTTTCAGTGTAAGTTTTATGCCACCATTTTTTTGATTGGCTAAATGAATGTCCTTTTCACAATAGCATTTTTAGATCCAATGAAATTAAAATAGCGTTTTGATCTTAATTAATTTGTAGGACATTTCACACTGCCTTTTCTTTTTTTGATCCTTATTAAGTTAATGCTCAGAAAGAATAGGCTTTTTTGAAAATATCTTATTTGCGAATAATTTTCGACTGGGCTGAGTAATTTAAAAAATGGTAGTTAAATACATTCATATACATCCCACCACATAATTTTTTCATCCCGTTTCCGAAAATAAAATTAAAGAACACTATTTTTGTGCATAATTCCTCTCATGTTTATCTTGGAAGCCAATTCTTCCAGGAAGTAACCTCTGCGATGTTATCTACTCTTTACCTTCTTCAAGTAATCAATGAACGAAGTCGCACTGAAAGCTTAAGGCTAAGGTTTGCGTTGTCTCCTTTAGAGTGATTTTATTCCAGACAGCATATTACGGGACTTTTCTCCAACCTCAGTTGCGTTAATACAATGTGAGGACGTTAAGATGCTTTATGGACAACGTAAATTCCCAACGTTGCTGTGGCATTTTCCATGTTCAATGGAAGCTAATGTTCAAGCAAATAATCTGTTTGTTCTTTTATACAAATTTTTAATAAAAATATTTGGTGCAGGATTAAGGCAAGAGTTCCCAAACTGTCCTAATGTTGATATCGTTTATGATTATATCTGAATGATTATAATATACTTTAATATACACTGCTCAAAAAAATTAACAGAACAAAATAATTTTCATGAACAGAGGCATCGTGCATGCAAATTTCGAGTATCCAATAGAAATCGATCTACCACTTTACAGAGCAGCACATTGCGCAAATTATTTCTCCTTATAAAAACACGGGCTGCCACCACATCACTTTATTCTCGCTTTTTGGCTTGCTCAGTGGTATAGCAGCATCTCCAGTACTCAGGATGGCAAATCATCGTCGTTTAGTTGATTCTTTGAGATGACGGACCGGTGGACGACTTGAAGCCGGGCAGTCGCAGACGGAGGTGGCAAGTTAGTTTAATTTGTCACTCAGTGTGGTCTCTACTATGGAAGCAGTTTCATGAGACAGGAACCTTTACAAGAAGAGCTGGCCAAGGTCGCCTAAGGGCTAGTCAATCAGAAAAGACCGAAATCTGACTCTAACAGCAAGATAGAACCCTACGATATCCTGTCATCGCTGTCTCTTGAGATTGCTGCGGCCAGAGATGAAAACATTTCCAACCAGACTTAAAAAGGGCTCAGTTTGAGTGGACCCAACCAAGGAAGCCATTGGTTTCTGTCCCATTAACACCAAACCACCGCAGACTCGTTGAAACTGGTGTCGTGAACATGTGACTTGGAGCCTTGAGAAATGCGGTATAGTTCTGTTCTCTGATGAGTCCTGTTTTTTTAGCCTACAAACAGATTCTAGACATTATTTCATCTGAAGACAACGAGGAATGCGGTACCATCCCTCCAACGTCAGAGAAGGGGACACTTATGCTGGAGGAGGTGTTCTGGTGTGGGGTGGAATAAAAAAAAGCAAAGGCCGCATCCCACTACATAATTTTAATAGGGGTACTGTGACTGCGCAGAGGTACTGAGAACATATCCTCGAACGCTGTGTGCGACTTTTTTTTCATGCACGAAGACGCTGCTGCGCATAGAGCTCAAGTGGTGGAGGAATATCTTGAAACTGAAGATATCCAACGACTGCCGTGACCAGCACGATCACAGATTGAACACATGTGGGACGCCCTTGAGCGTCGCACTGCACGCCAACAGACAATCCTTAGTTCACTTGGTGAGCTAAGGTCTGCACTGCTGGAAGAATGGGATTTGTTGCCACAGGATGTTATATCATACGCCATACTGATGTCATGTGACCATATTTTCGAGCATCTTGTATCAACTTCTGTAACGTGACCTTTTTGGTAACTTTTATACAACCCCTATAAATGTCCCTTATACCCGGCCTAAATTTCTCGCTGTCTCCTCATTTCATCGTTATTCTATGGTACACCACCATACCAAATTTTGTTCTGCTTCATTGCAAGCTGTACGAGTAACACCAGGTTTTTTAATTTTGTTAATTTTGTCAAGCAGTGTAGCTCAATAATGAACTTTAATATGGTTAGTGTACCGCAATTTACAAAGATTGGTTTAAAGTATTTTTAAAGCATTTCTTTTATCGAACTGACAATGGGGGTAGATAAATTTAACATAGGCCCACATTATAAACCGGGACATTCTTGTTATATATGAGGGAAGTTCCATAAGTTTTAAACCAAAAACCAGGAAAGAACGCTCATATATATATTCTTTTTTCATAAAATTACTATGATAAAATCATATTTACACTGTAAATTACGTTTCAATTAATTAACATTTTTTGGCGTTTTACAGACTGAAAACTGATGACCCAAGGCGCACATCCACCGTTGCCATGGTGGAAAACTACAAGTGCTAGGCTCAGTTACTTCAGCATACCCCCCCCCCTTATTCATCTGATCTGACTCCAAAATAACCATCACCAATGACCATTAACTCATCACGAGTGACGACTTACCAAACGCAACAGTTTATTGAATTGTAAAAGAGCATGTTGGGATGAAAAATGTTTATACGCGCTGGGTTGCGAAAGTTTTGAGCCCTGAACAAAAGGTGAACAGAACCATAGGGTACTGAGTGAGCTCAGTACCCTATGGTTCAGGTGAAGGGTGTGCCAAGGGTGACAAAATACAACAAATTCGTCGTCGGTGACAAAATGTATCCATTTTGTCACCGACGACGAAATTATACCTGCATGTATTCATAAAAGATCCACAGGAATTCCAAACCAATCTTTGGAATGCCAAACAGTGATCTAGACAGTAAAAACATCCCACCTGCCACTCTCTTGCCCCTACCAAAAAAGAAGTCAGTTCCTTCAGCTGGAAAAGTCATGGCAGCCATTAATTTTGGATTGTTATTGGGGGTGCTGCTTGAATTTTTCCAAAAGGGCCTCCTTTACTGGAGAATATTATTCCAATCTCCTGATTCCGTCATGTAATGAGATCAAGAAAAAGCGACGGGGGAAACTGGCAATAAGAGCAGGAGGCGGCGCTCTTTCACCAGGAGAATGAGCCAAGGTGCACATTCATCCGTTGCCATGGTGGAGAACTAGAAGTGCTAGGCTCAGTTACTTTAGCATCCCCTTATTCACTTCATCTGACTTCCCCCCCCTTTAATTTCTGATTTTCATCTGTTTGCTAACCTCAAGAAAAAAAACTGTATCCATTTTGTCAACAAAGAACGCTGGCCTGAGGAACCAGCACGCCATTCTATAAGAAAGTAATGTCCATTTGTTTCTGTGAAACAAATGGACATCGCTTTTTGTGAAACAATTTCTGTGAAACAAATGGACATAGCTTTCTTACCGAAACTATGGAACCAACTTCAAAAGAAAGTCCTCCTTGTCCCGTCGTATTTGTTAGAAGAGAACATAAAAATTCAGACCTATTTACTCATGGCGCCAATCTTGAATATACAATACTGATATTGATCGTTTTGAAAAAAACTGGCTACCGTTGATCTTTCTCTCACTTCTTGAAGATACTACGAATACCAACAGGTCTGAAAGAACTAAAATCCCCAAGCAGCCGCTAACCAATCAATACTTTTCTGTTTTAACAACAAATCGTTTTGTGGAAACCACTTAAAATTTCCACATGATCTCTATATTTGAAGGAAAATAGAAAACTTTAGCCCCAAATACCGGCAGTCTCTAAGATCACTTGTATTCTGTAACAACCTGGAAGCTCAGTACTCTATGGACAACGTCCTTCTCAACACCAAGAAGCATCTCACTGTACAAAGTCCTTAAATGCAATTATTTTTCTTTTCTATTCTTCTCAGCGAGTCTCATCAAGTTGACAATTACCGAAGTATGTATCTGATGATGGCGATGTTGCTCCAGTCAAGAATGTGGCGTTCCCTAGAGCCCAGGGGTAATTACTGGTAGTTACAGCGCCTCATCCTTTGTAAATCTTTGTATAATTAATAAGAAGTTAGAGGCAAAGAGCTTAATTCTCCTTAACTATTTTAAGTGTTATAAAGTTGGGATCAAAAACAAGGAGAAACATTTTATTTTTAACGATTTTAAATAGAAATTTCGCATTGCATTCTTTGATAGTCCTTTATCGATTTACACAAATCCTCTGGGACACATCACAAGCTTGGCTCTCTATTGCCTGCAGCAAGTAAAAAGCCGTAGTCAAGTTCAATCTGACGTGAATTATTGCTTGCCTAAATAACGCCATCTCAACTTTCATGCGTATGTTGCTATTCCAAATGTAATTAGTCGGATATAAAACCAAAGAATAATTTACATTTATGCTTCTAAAACACAAGAAAACACATACTGAAGAATTACCAAAAATAAACCTATAACCTTCCAATAGATGGCGACACACGTATTATTTGAATCCTTAAGATGGCTTCAAGAAAGTATTCAACTGACTGGTAAAATCCACTACCACCTCAATAATCAACCTTTGCAGTCACTTGAGCAGTGATGGATGCAGACCCTCGCTAGCATGAGCAAATTGGAACAAATACTGTGTTTTATTATACTGATTGAACAAATCAATCACATATATCATAATCGTTATATCGCCCCTAGAAAAACAGCCGGGATTCGAACCTGCACTTAAGGGGAAGAGGAATTCAATCAGCACCAAGGAACCTCAAGCCGTAAAGTGCCAGCAAGTTCTGTCTATAAGTTGTGTTCTAAAGCTGATTTTTAATTGCAGGATTAAAACCTCATTTTGTTATCAGTTTACTAAATATACAAATCATGAATTATTACTATATATTCTTATTATTCTCTTAATATAGACGTCTGTGATATAGAGGTCGCTAGCTTTAATGTCCAGAGACGAAACGATGATTTCGAATATTGAATAAATAAATTAGACCAACTGGATTGGTGAAGGTATGCATCAAAACTCCATCAGAATATGACAGTTGGAAAAGTGAATTCTCACAGTCCCATTTCCAGAAACTAAAAATTATATTTTTGATTAATTTTAAGATCCCAATTGTTGCTTGTACCTATCCAACGACTAATAATTGATATTTTTCAGGTGGAATCGGCAACTACAGCCTTGAATGAAAAGAACTTTAGCAATTGTGAAAATTATAATCTACAGAAATTCAAGTGTAATGTCAATAACTATCTTCTTTCATCTTCTCAATCTCCAACCCACGCACGGCACTAAGTGTTACAGGTTCTAATGCCTTTTCTGTTTGGGGTTTTCATTTTAAAAAAAATGCTAAACGAGCCTAGGCACCGTTTAAACAAAATGGGCTAGAATGGAGATGAATCTTTTTGCATATAGAACCCATTTTTTTCTAGTAATTTTCTTCAGATCGCATCTCTCATGTGACTAGCACTGTCTATGATAGGTCACCTTCTGGTAGATGAATTCTTTGGGCAAAAAAAAAAAAAAAAATCCCGGAAACCTTATGCCCTACACCCTTTGTTTTCTGCACAACGAACATTTTGTTGTTTCTTCTCTTCACCAACAAGATATAGAATATGCGCCTTCTTATCATGAAGTAAGCCTAGGCCAGCCTTGGAGGAACATTCATTAAAATATTTTCTGTTTCACCAAAGTTAAACTAAAGGTTCGATTTCAAAGCATTTTTCTTATACGAGTATATGCTTCTATCTTTCTTCCTTGAATTCTAAACATAAGAAACAGTCTGTCTCATTTTAGGAAACAAATTCGTAAACACTCCAGTGCCTTGCATTAAAAACTCAATTTTTAAAAACCAAAATAATTTTGGATCGAACCCGAGCTCTTTAGATTCCTGTGAACAAAACGAAGTGTAAGTTCACATTATATTATGATCTTAACGCTCTCGTGGGTAGCACAGTTAGTAGAATCGTTGTCCTCCCAAAACCGGGTGGAAAGGACTTTAGTCGGAGTCCCGCGAATGATATGAGGAATGTTTATGGGTATTTTTCTTTTTCATAAAGTGGTTGAGTTAGTTGGTCCTCAGGAGAGGGTACCACGGTTTTTCCTCCCGGAAATTCGTGTTTTTCGTCCAGAAAAATATAAAATCGACCACAGGAATATATGCAATTTACAGACAATACGCTGATGCTGCTAAAACCCTTTTATAACAACGAGGGAGCGTGGGTTGGTTGTTATTTCCGGTTACTATTATTGATAATAATAAACTAATAAATAAACGATAACAAAAATTATTAGATTACTCATTGCAGTCTTCGTTATTTTGAGATTTAAATTGATTCAAAGTGGAATTCAAAATACTGTTTCCAGGTTTGAAACAAAACCGTTTCCAATACATTCTATTGCAAATTTTTTTTGGACTGAAATGCTTTAACATATTGCGTTTCACTTTGGCGACGCTAGCAATGGAGACTTTCTAAAATGTGACACTTGCTTCTTGGAGTTGGGAAAAATACAGAACTACGATTTTATTTCAGACAATATATTTCAATTATTCTCCTTTACTAGAGCGAGAGCTGGCACACGGCAGCTGCCCAATCGAGAATCAAAGACATAAAAGAAGGCTTTCTCAGAAAATGTTCCCAACACTTTTCCTCATTCTGCCGATTCCACTCCTGTGCTTCATTGAACAAACACGTATGCGGTCTAGGAAGGAGAGAAAGAGAGTGCCGGTATCAACTGGCCAACTTGCAGTCTACTCTGATAAAAATATCAGATTTAGCCACGTATAGGTGACGGAAAAATATTTCTCGCTCACACGAATGTTGACAGCACACAACTCAGTTTGGAAGCAATCGAGTATGGAGGAAGTCGACTGATTTGATGCACGGGACTGGAAATTCTATAAAGCCACAATTCTTGCCCATTAAAATCGAAACGGGAATACTCCATTCGGTTACTGTATAATTTTAATTAAATTTCTTGATAGCCAAAAAAAAAAACAAAGTCTACAATTATCAACACCACATAATTATACTTTAAATCTTTGCAATATTGCATTTTTATGGGGTTCTTATTCCCTCGAGCGATTTTATTGGAAAATTATTTTCAACAAGAATTTTATTCTCTGAATAAACCCTCTGGTTAGATTCTGCACAATTTAATTTAATTTTCTGACAGAAAAAAAAAATTTTTTTAATTATCAACTTGCCAATACTATATAATTATCCCTTAAACTTTTGTAATATTCATTTTATTGAGTCATTTCCCCAAACGAATTTTATGGGGAAATTATTTTCAACTAGAATTCTATTCCCCGAAGAAATCCTTTACGCTAGTTTCTTGTTTGATAATAAAAATAAAGGAAGTTTTATAGGAGCAAAAAGCAAGTAAATAATAAATAAAAGCGCTAACATATTTACAACCAAACAAACGCCATAACAAATAAATAAAGTTTTGTAACTTTATAGGTGGCGTTAAGCGACTATTATATACCTAGGCTTTAATATCTGCTGCTCTTGATATGCCTTCTCTCCAAACGACTGTCTGTTAGTATTTGGCAATTTGCCAAAGTAAAATACACAAACAGTGGATAGAATGGAACGATAAACTTTGGTTACAATTTGAGTATTTTTCAAATAAAATTTAAAAATAAATAAAAATAACCTGTATTCAGACATTTAAATTAAAATACTGTTTAATTTAAAACAAATACTTAACGCAATTTCTGGACAAAAAAAAAGGCCTACCATTCAATTTTTATTTATTTATACTGCTGTTAAAATTGCTTTTTGCTCAAAGTTGCACTGTCATGCGCACACACAAAACAGCTTTATAAGCTTTTCTCTAATATGATTTATTATGAATCATCTTTGCCCCTCTTGTAAGAGAGGGCAAAGATGTTTCGAAGTTTGCAACAAATTGACTGATAGTAAGTGCAATGAACCTTGGACTTTTAAGATGTGTACGAATTCTTTTTTTTTTTTTTAAGGCAATTATAGATATCGCAAAACAAAATACAATCAGCATGTTCTGAAAATTAGGAATTATAATGACAAGAGTTTATTAAGCAGTTACAGGCTAATTTTATTCATTATTATCGAGAGACGAGCTCCAGGCTTTTTAAGCAAAGTCTGGTAGATGAAATGTGAACTCCCTTTAAAAATAATTAATGTCCTAAGTTCATTACCAAAAAAGTGGCTTGTACTGTCGGCAATCTAAGCGTTCAGTTAATGGCCAAACAGGCGGATATTTAAGTAAAAAAAAAAGAAAGAAAAAAGGGGGGAAAGAGCACGTAAAACACATTACACGTACAAGACATAGTAAAAGCAACTTTCAGACGTGGTACACTTGCTAAGGACGCTCTCAGGAAAGATTAAAACATGATCGTCAGAGAGATGAGACTATTTAAATGAAGAAGTGTGCCCAGTGTCGATCTTAGTTTAAATTGATGCCTACAGTCGTGAGGAAAAACGCACTAATTAGACAATTTTGTACACTATTAACCACTAGGGGTATGTTTTGGTGTCTTTGGTGCCCTACATGCCTGGTCGAAATAACTTTTGCAACAGACAACAGTACACTGGCTAATCGTACCGCAAAACCGGTTCAAAGATACCATGCCATGGATCACTGTACTTACCAAACGACGTAATTAGTGCAGCCATTTTCCTTTATTTTGAGGAAGAATTACTTTAGGACTATTATTTAGGACTTTAAAAGAAATTTTGGTGTAGATACCATACTCAAAGATGACTTCGAGCATTGCAAACTTGGCAATCGCAGCTTACACCATTATAAATCATGAACAAATTAATGAAATGTTATAAATCTGTTGTTTTTATTCAGTTCCATAATAAAAATTTCACTAGAGACATCCAGTATCAAAACTGATAGCCTGATGTTTAAACTGATTTTAAAGTGAAGAATTATTTGACCAAGTTGATCTGATTGACAAATTCAGGAAATTGAGACACAAAGGAATTCCGGAAAGCCGTCCGCATGACGTCACGTGTGACGTAAAGCATAACGTCTGCATGAAAGTTGAGAGCTTTATTTATACCACGATTAACAGATGCGCTGATTGGTTATTTACATAAAAACGGCAGTTTGAAAGGCTCAAAAAACTTTATTCTGTTTAAAACTGCTCTGAAATTGGTTACTCTTTGTAGTTCAGGGGTGGTCAATAATTCTTATAAATAACCACACTTATTTCTCGGCTCGAACCGCCAACGAAACTCCATACAAACGACAAAAGGTTTTTTGTTACAATATTCTCTTTACAGAAAATACGTTTAACAGCTTTGTACATAAAGGTCTAACCAATCTGCAATGAGGAAGACAGTTCGAAGGTCCATTTATGTACTACAGTTGGCTTAAGGTATGCTCTGACTGTCACGTACTAGGTGCTACGGACAATTGAAATTTTAGATTCAAATTAAAGAAAGGCTCTCCTTACATGAACACGACATTCTGGCTTAATCAGAATGTCTAAACTCAAGTCACCATTTTATAGCACTGGCCCAAATTATACGACTGTATTCGCTTCCTGCGTCAGCGTATGTAAAAAGATGTGAAATTTAACAGTGGAAATTCATCACTGAAGAATGATTACTGATGAAGAATGCACGATATGAAAACTGTTATCAATCGAAGAAAAAACGATGTGGCAATTAAATTGCCAAATCACTGCCTCCACCAGATTTCTTTCGCAGTTAAGACAACACAGTAACAGCGAGCTTCTTTTGACCTGAGAAGAAAATCATTAATTGCCTTCGTAGGACCGCCGTCCTGCTACACCGGGTGGAAAAGACCTGAGTTCGTGTCCCGTCGATGACTTGGGCCTGGCCTTTTTCATAATGTGGCTGAGTTAGTCGGTCTCAGGCAAGGGTAGTATGGTTTTTTTTGTCCCTGAAAGTTGGGGGGTTTTCTTCCACCAAACATAGGGTTACCAGACGTCCTTGCGGGTTTTACTCTTGCGTCCTAGTTTTTTGCAATTGAAAAAAAAAAAAATCGCCTCATCATAAAATGAATTTTCATTAAATATTCTGTGCGTTGCACCTTCGGCCAATACAACAGAATAAAATAATAATAATAATAATAATAATAATAATAATAATAATACGCTGGTTGCATTACATGGACTGTATTATCCCATAATTACACAAGTGGACTGTACCATCATCATTTGTCTAATTGAAAATCGATTATTGTAGATTATTTGACCAATTTATGAGTTTTGAGGAATTCGTTTGTGAAAAAAAGAAAGATGATAATTGGGAAAACTTATTAGCCCATAGAAAGTGGGTTGAATATTTTAATCAATGAAAGAATTCCGAGCTTTTAAAAATTGCTTTTAAAAATGTCCATAATGTGAATGTAGAGTTTGTTGGCTACTCATAATCTGAAAAAAAAAAAAAAAAAATGGACTGAAAACATTTTATAATTACTTACTGAAAATGACTGGCTGTAATGATAAATATGTACTGTAATTTTTTTAGTAATAAATAAAAATTTTAAAATGTTCGCTGGACTTGGATCTTAAATGAGAGACAAAATAATAAACTACTGGCTGTTGAGATGGATTTTTGGCGAAGATCGGCAAGAAAATCCATGACTGAAAAAGTCAGAAGCGACGTGATAAGGAATACAATGAACATCCAAAAAACTATCATTGATAAAATAGAAGGGAAGAGATTGGAGTTGTTTGGCCATGTGAAGAAAATGGAGGACAACGGATTGCCCAGAGGAGCCATGGAATGGATGCCATGGAGAAGGAAAAAGCGAGGCAGACCAAGAAGGACGTGGATAGAAGGTGTAAAGGCAGCTATAAATAGAAGAGTCCACCAGTCGTATAAATAATACGACTGGTGGATGGAGATTGGGAATGAATCTTCGATGTTAGGTCGAGGAGAACTGCTGTAATAAGAATAAATGCTAAGAAGGGAAGAGAAGAAAATGTCCTCGCTTTTAAAACTAAAAATGTCCTAGTTTTTGAATTCTAGATCTGGTAACCCTAACCAAACAGAAAATCGACCTTAGAACACACGCAATTTGCAGACAGTAGACACAGTAATATGGCCTTAGTTGCTGATGCTCCTAGAACCCTACTATTCATATTAAAATTTCTTTTGTCTTAATCGCCATTAAATTTATAAACTCATCACAGGTTTTATATGAAAGGTAATTTGTTTCACCAGGTCAGCAATTTGCGTATATTTCTATGATTTTTTAAAATATGACAAACTGACTAAGATATCCCAAACAACTTAAAAATTTTCATTTACGTTGGGAATACATATTTTCATTGCTATCTCTAAATGCTCGGCAAGGTTACCTAATATTTGAATTGATAACTCTTTTTAAACATGGCCCCAATAATTCTGTTTGGACTCTGTTTTAACTCCTTATCAACACGTCCTATTGTTTGACACATTTTCTTATATATCCACATACATTGAATATGATCCTTTGGTTAATAAATTTTAATAAATCAAAATTTACAAAACTACAACACTACTTTCAAAGATAAAGATACGTACCTAAATTTACTTCAATGTGGACACTCTTTACACCAACTACTAAATAAACTAACTACTAACACGCACACCAACTACTAAATTAAACTAAATTTTAGTTTTCGAGTCTCAGCCTATATAGATCCTGAAATCCCTGGGTGGTCCAATTAGTAGAATGAATAAAATTACAGTACCATATAACGGATTTCGAGGAACCTTAGTATGCATAGTTCGCACATCTGGCCTTTAGGCAATAGAGCAGTTACTGAAGAAAGAACGACTTAAGAGCTAAAGGGATTAAAATTCAACAATTTAGTATTGTCCTAAATACAACTATTTAGTATTTTAAGCACTTGCTATTCCATATTTTAGTTTAGTATTGTCCGTAATACATTTACAACCCCCCTCTCCCACATCCTGTACCAAGAAGTCATGCTGGTCAACAAACTGCTTTCTTGTATTCTAGCCAGTGGAAAAGATTAAGGGTTATTCCCAACGCCGTGGGCAACTTGTGTTCAACTTTAAGCACCCTAATAGAGAATTAGGAGATAATGATTTACCTTTACCCTGGATTTTCACCTGTTACGCAGAAATGAGTCTTCCACACTTTCAGTAAATTTCACCTGGTAGGTACAAGTGTAGGGTTACCAGACGCCCTCGTTCCCAAGGACATGCCCTAAGGCAGTGGTGCGCAAACTATGGAGCGCGACCCCCAGAGGGGTGGCAGCAATTTTTAAATAAAATTAGTTATTGTGTGCATAAACACTAAAAAACCTGTTGTTAAAATTACTTTTTCAATACTGTAGGTGTAGAGACTCGTACGAAATCTGAGATACGAATGAACCCTATTGCCACTCTTTATTTTTTAGGGTGGTTTCACGTGTAATGCACGTGGCTTTCTTATTGTCCTTGTGGTAATACGCCTTAATTTGCTTACTAGCTATGGACACAAAGAAAGCAGCTGACTAGTGTGGCTTCTCAGTATGTATAAATACTTCTCAATTGCTGAACCGTAATCCTTAAGCTCTTAATTCCAGCTTCCTATAGCAAAAATTTCTGAAATTGCTTTCAAAAATGTGCTTTCACGTCAACTTGGAAGTGTTTTTCATTCTTCTTATACTTTTTATATTATCCTTGTTTTTAAGAAGAAAAAAAATATATATTTTACCATGGACAATTGGGTAATCAGAACAAAACGGTCCAGGAGTGACGATGTTGCTACAGATATTTCAGAAGCTGAAAGGGTAAGAAATGTATCATTTGAAAATTTGGACACTAACGTTATTTCAAGTGAAGTACAACTACCAATTTCTGGTAGAGACCATCATATTCCAAATGAAAAAGAATAGAAAATATCAAGAAGAATTTATGAAGTACGGCTTTACTTAGTGTTGCTGATGAAAGCATGAAACCTATTAAATTAAAAAGACACTTACATATGAAACACTCAGAGTTAATGAAAAATTCTGAATCCTTACTCAAAAGACACCCCGACGCCATACAAGGTCTGAAATCTTTCATGAAGAAACATGCAGCAGTTCCTTGTAAAGCTTTAAGAGCATCGTTGAAAGTTTTATATTTAATACGAAAAAATTTGAAATCACATACTATTGCTGAATCTCTTGTTCTCCCTGCTGCAATAAAAATGATTTCAATTATGCATGGAGAAAAGTACAGCAACAATTTAAATACCATTCCTCTATCCACAGACAGCCCACAACGTATTACAGTTATCGCGGACAACGTAAAAGTCAGTTTATTAAATCGATTGAGAAAAAGTCCAATTTTTGTGTGAGGTGGTTGTCCAGTGGTAAAGTTTTACAACATCTTTTTTCTAATCTTTGGAAAATAATTGAGCCTAATAATACTGAAATGTTCCCATGCTTTTCTGATTTTGTTATGGTATTGACATTTTACAATTTAGGGATATCATTGCCACCCACCTAACAATGCTAATTAAGAATTTTTCCAAATGATTCAATGTATCTCCAAAAAAAAAGTTGTATTGGATTCGTGATCCCTTTGCTTTTGATAGTTCTTCATGTCCCGAGATTACCATTGAGCAAAAGGAAGATCTTATCGACGTCGTCTGAAGAAGCATTACGTGCTCTTTTAAAGACTACTTGGGAAAAATTAAAATGGAAATAATTTTTTATTCCTTTCTCAGTACTCAAATAAAATTTTCTACTACATAATTTATAAAATGTCAATTTTCTCTAAAAATATGGTCATCCTACCTCAGGGTTTATTGAGGGGTTGCGTCGATTTTGTATTTAATAAAGGTGGTCGCGTGCGAAATAAGTTTGCGTGCCAATGTCCAGCGGGGCGCGACCCCCAGAGGGGTCGCGGGATAAATTAAAGGGGTCATGGAAATGCTGAGAAGTACTACTCAATTAATCCCTTACGGTAATCCCTTTAGCTCTTAATTCTTGTTTCCTACAGCACAAATTCTCAAATTGCCTGTACTGTAATGACCAAAAGCCATTGGTGCAAATGTGCGGTTAAAGCTCAATTCTGCTTCGTAATTCGGTGCATTCTCCTTGCTGCAATAAAAATGATTTCAATTATACATGCAGAAAAGTAGAGCAACGATTTAAAAACCATTCCTCTGTCCAGAGACAGTCTCGCGTCGTATTAAAGTTATGGCGGACAACATAAAATTCAATTTATTAAATCGGTTGAGAGAAAGTCCAATTTTTGCAATACAGTTAGATGAATCCACAGATATTTCAAACCTTGCCCAACTTATTGTATATGTCGGATACTGTTACGACGGGGATATTTTGGGGGATTTCCTATTTTGCAAAGAACGACAGGTCGGAAGATAACTTTGCATTGTACATAGGGAAGCATCAGTAACGAAGGAAATGAAAACTGATTTGCAAGAAGTTTTGAAAGATGCAGTAAGTGTGATCAACTTCATTGAAAGTAGAAGCTTAAATAACAGACTTTTCACTATTTAATGAAATGGGATCCGCTTATGAAACGTTTCTTTTATCTACGAAAGTGAGGTGGTTGTCCAGTGGTAAAACGTTGCGACGTCTTTTTGGCCTCAAACATGAAGTTTTATTGTTTTTATCAGATACCGATCAGAACCTTGCCCAATTGTCTACAAATCAAAAATGGCTTAAAAAACTTACCTAACTTGTTGATATATTTGAAAAACTTAATGATTTAAATTTAAGTCTTCAAGGACTGGGAATTGAGACATTGAAATGTGGTGTTACAGGAGGATATTGCGCATTTCTTACTTGGATCGAAGAACAAATGAGCAGGTATTGAATAAAATTGGCAGGCCTAACATTCTTCTTCGTAGCATCAACAAAAGAAAACTCAAGTTTTTTGGTCATATAATAAGAAAAAAAAACTTTCTGTTGAAGAATATAATGGAAGGAAAAACCGAGGGGAAGATGGGCAGAGGAAGACCTTCAACTAGGAGGAAGGATGGGATCAGTGAACTTCTGGGCATGACACTTTGCGATGCTGCTCGTATAGCACACGATCGATACAGTTGGAGGAATTTGTTGGTGGCCACAACAGCTCCTCAGGGAGCTATGTGACTGGAAGAAGAAGAAGAAGGACAAGGAACAAATATATTATTTGTTCCGAAAGAATTTTTCCGAAAGTCTTAATGTATCTCCAGATAAAAATTTGCATTGGATTCGTGATCCCTTTGCTTTTGAATTTTTCTTCATGTCCCGAAATGACCATTGAGCAAAAGGAAGATCTTATCGACCTGTCTTCTGATGAAGCATTACGTGCTCGTTTCAAGACTACTTGTGAAAAATGTTGGTTTTCTCTTCGACATAAGTATCCAGAATCATTGAAAATGGCGATACAAATATAGGCATAAGCAGTTCAAAGATGGACGAGAGTACGTTCGAGATGACACATGAGGTTGGCGTCCGTGAACCTCTCGAAATGAGGACAGAGTTGCAAAAGTTTGGAAATTCTGGCAAGAGATCATCGATTGATCCCCAGAATGATGGCTGATGAGTTGGATATGACTAAGAGCGCAATTCTTCAAATTCTGCACGACGATTTAGGGAAAAGGAAAGTCTGTGCAAAATTTGTGCCGCACAGCCTCACAGATGAGCAGAAGCAACGAAGAGTGTCATTATGCGAAGATTTCATCCAGACTTGTCAAGACAATCCTAATTTCCTCGACTGTATCGTCTGTGCAGATGAGTTGGGTGTTTCAGTACGACCCAGAGACGAAGCGTCAGAGCATGTAATGGACTTCACCAAGGCCCAAAAAAGTTTCGTTTATAGAAGTCCAAGATCATGTTGTGACTTACAGGGTGTGATTCATAGAGAATTCATACGTGAAGGGGAGTAAGAGTCAATGGTGCGTCCTAGGTACAGGTACTGTATTTCAAACACTAATTGAATCGCATTTCCCGGGTAAGGTCACAATTTCGAAAAAAAGGCAGCTAGTTCTTATTGCACAACAATGCCCACGCCCATTCCGCACTTGTGAAGGCATGGCATCCACCATACTACTCCGATCTACAACCAGCAGACTTCTTCCTCTTACCCAAGGCGAAAAGTGTCCTCAAAGGAAAGAGATTTCAGGATGTTGGGGACATAAAGAAAAACGTAACCGCTGAACTGATCATCATCGCTTTGTTTCCAAGTTCACCAACGGCTCATAATCAGCTACTCATCCATAAACTTTGATCTTTCACTTAAGGGAAAGGTTAAGGGCAAAGGTGAAGGTTAAGGGGGAAAGTAGATCTTAAGTAATGAGTAAATAATGCACAATTATACAGCAACAAATTTCTAATTAGAAATTTGTTGCTGTATAATTACACTCCAAGAAAAAAGATTAGTCCAGCTATCCGAAATTTTATTTAGAATCAGACTTATAGAAATCTGGTAACTGTTATTTTTATTTATTTATTGTTCTTTTTATTATTTATTATTTATTTTTTTTCATGCGTATAACATAGGCTATCGATATACCATATATTATAGATGAAGCGCTGGATGCGCTGATTGGAAGAATGAACTGACAATTTGGAGGATGCGCTGAAACGAGATTTTTCAGGTTCGCGCATAAAAGTAGTTACTTTTTGCCATTTTTTTGTTGTAAAAATGTTTTTAAATTAAAAAAGAGGTTATTAACAAGAGGTTTAGCAAGAGGTGTGATAATATTTATTTTAAAAAGTTAGATATTGTACGCATTGCGTTAGATTTGTATTTCTATAATTGAATTTTTTTCCTTTTTTTTTTTTTGTGATTAACAGAAGTGAAAAGTAACTAACTATCTTGTTACCGATTAATTCACACTTTAACAAATAAAAATTATTTTTTTACTTTACTGCACATAACACGCAACGTAATATTCATACCACGTTTTGTAATACTTTGTAGTCAGCAGTCCTTGAAATGCAGTTCATACTTCTGCTCTGCGTTTTAATAAAATTATACAATCGTAGTATGCTGTCAACGCTTTCGTAATGCTTTTACTTATTTATTTTTGGATTTTAATAACAATTGAAATATGACATGTATTTAACGTTCCTGCTCTGATTAATATAATAAGAAAACAGTAATAAGTCGATTTATATATTTAGTAAACTGGTAACAAAAAAGGAAAAAAATCAACAACTGTTATGCACGAACAAAACGGGAAACGGGTAGGCCCACCTTTTACCTGGATAAAGGCAGTCAAACGGCGAGTCATTGAGTCCACTAGTTCACGAGTGCGTTCCACAAGTATTTCCATCCATGCTTGCTGCACCAGGATACATAATTCCATAGCATTCCTGGGTGAAGGATCCAAAGCTCAAAAGGACCTTTCCACAGCATCCCAAAGATACTCCAGGTTCATGTCCGGTGAACGTAGAGCCATTCCATGGTGGTAGAATCTGCGGAATGCTGTTTAAACCATGTTCTAGTCACCACGGCTTTGTGGGGAGGCGCATTGTCCTACTGGAGGAGTCCATTGCCCTGTGGGTGCATGATGACCATGAAGGGATGCAAGGATGGACAAGTAATCTGGACCTTTCAGAGATGTGTCTAGACGTACCAGAAGTCCCAACGTCTGCTAGCTGAGCATGTCCCGGACCATTACCGACCGTCCACCTGCCTGAACAGTTCCTTGTTGACATGAAGGGTGCATAACTGTGTGCAGTTTCTGTCAGACCATCTACTAGAAATAACTGGAATCGAGACTCATCGGACCAGGAGGCCCGTCTCCAATCGTCCAAGGTCCAGTGCTGATGTTGTTTTGCCCAGTTCAGGTGTAGAATCCTGTGTCGTGGTGTTAGCAATCGCAAAAAAAAAATTTAAATGGTGAGAAATTAAACGAAGTATGGAGAGGGCTACCACAAAATATGTACCGACCGGGTTAGCCGGGTGGGCAAAGTGCCTCGGGCTTGGATCAGAGTAGTGCAAAAACCTTTGGAGGTGCATTATGGCCACAGAAGCCGATGCGCCAACAACTAACAAAAAAATAATAATAATAAATATGTTGAGTCGCCATAATTTATAATGAGGTACCGTATATTTTGCATTACTCAGGGTTAGAATGATTCGACATAAAATGCATTATATTTTTATAATACAAAGAAAAGAAAACGCATATAATTTTAATGATTGAAAATCGAAACAGTTTTAACAACCTGTTGTTTTGTGGGCATTGGCATCTAAGGCCGCTTTAACAAGAAAAAGTAAACAATTTTAGTAAACGAAAACTAAAATAAACAATTTTGGCAAACGAAAATCGAAAATAAATAATTTAGCAAACGAAAATTGAAAATAAACAATTTAGCAAACGATAACTGAAACAAATAATTTTAGCAAACGAAAACAAATAAACAATTTTGAAACGAAAATTGAAAATAAACAATTTTAGCAAACGAAAATTGAAATAAACAATATTAGCATACGAAAACTGAAAATAAACAATATTATTATTATTATCATCTGTTTATTTCCATAAGGCAAACAAAAACTGAAAATAAACAATATTAGCAAACGAAAACTGAAAATAAACAATTTTTTTAGCGAATGAAAAAAAATAATAATAAATGCTGTTGTTTATACTCTGGCACGACCACCAGGTCAACGGAGTTTACAATAAATAAATCGGTAATCGTATTTAGCAGTCATGAGCTTGAATCCCGGTCCACTCAAAGAGCGTACTACTCTACTGATCACTCGACTATCGCCCCTGATCACTCGGCTACGTCAAACGTCACAGTACTGAAGTGATTTCCGTTTATTGTGGCGCCTGACGTAGCCGAGTGGCCAGCTAGTAGATGAATGCAACGGTCCAGTGCTCACTCATGGACAAGCAGCAACAGCTGTAATCGAACTAAAAACTGAAAATAAACAATTTTAGCAAACGAAAAGTTGAAAATAAACAATTTTAGCAAACGATAACTGAAAAATAACTGTAGCAAACGAAAACTGAAGTAAACAATTTTAGCAAACGAAAACTGAAGTAAACAATTTTAGCAAACGAAAACTGAAGTAAACAATTTTAGCAAACGAAAGTTGAAATAAACAATTTTTTTCTTTCTTTTTGAAATAAATAATATTAGCTTGATATAAGTCCCGTGCTTGATAATATGGACCGAGCAGCAATAGCTGGATTAGAACTAAAAACTAAAAATAAACAATTTTAGCAAACGATAACTGAAAAATAATTGTAGCAGACGAAAATTTAAATAAACAATTTGAACAAACGAAAACTGAAGTAAACAATTTTAGCAAACGAAAGTTGAAATAAACAATTGTTTTTCTTTTCTTTTTTTTTTTTTTTTTTTTTTGAAATAAACACTATTAGCTTGATATAAGTCCCGTGCTTGATAATACTCACTCATGAACCGAGCAGCAATAGCTGGATTAGAACTAAAAACTAAAAATAAACGATTTTAGCAAACGATAACTGAGAAATAACTGTAGGAGACGAAAGCTGAACTAAATGATTTTAGCAAAACGAAAATTGAAATAAACAATTTTAGAAAACGATAATTGAAATAATTTTAGCAAAAGAAAATGGAAGTGAACAATTTTAGCAAACGAAAATTTAAATAAACAATTTGAACAAAACGAAAATTGAAATAAACAATTTTCGCAAACGATAACTGAAAAATAATTGTAGCAAACGAAAACTGAAGTAAACAACTTTAGCAAACAAAAATTGAAATAAGCAATTTTAGCAAACGAAAACTGAAGTAAACAATTTTAGCAAACGAAAACTGAATTAAACAATTTTAGTAAAAGAAAATCGAAAAAAAAAAAAAAAAAATTTTATAAATGAAAATTGAAACAGGTAATTTTCGCAGATGAAGCAATTTTAACAAACGAAAACTGAAGAAATTTTTTTTTATTTGCATCTGATATCCTCCCAACGTAGCACTCACGCTCCTGACCTAACGTAGCCAGGTGCGTGAGTACAGTAGCGCACGTTCTTTGAGTGGACCGGGGTTTAAGCCCGTGACTGCTAAATACGATTAACATTTCTATTGATGATTTTTTTGTAAACTCCACTGACCTGGTGGTCGTGCCGGAGTATAAATAAGAACATTATCATCAAAGAGACTATCACATCGAAGAAATGGGCAGGAAGAGCCTTGATGAAATCTTCCCATTACTACCGCAAAACACATAAAACATTGATGACACCAAAAACACAATCTCCCACAGCAAGAAAAAGAAGCGAATAAATATTTACTTCTTTCATGGCTAAGTTGTGGACATTGAACGGTCAAAAATAGTGCTACGTTAGTTATCGCTAACCATCAAAACTTCCACAATAGTAATTACGATAAAAAATGAGTGCACGGATACTTACCAAGAGCAACTCAACAACACCGGATCTTGACGCGAAAATATGAGCACGAAATGCGTCCCACAACTTATACCAACTACACCTACCTCTGAAATTTCCGCAATAAGCATTCCGATAAGGAAATCCTCATTGGGCTACGTCGAATCAGGTGACAGAAGGCTGCCGAGTAAGGAAAAATCACTTCTACCACTTTTGCACACCATAAAGTAATTAGAAGAACATCAAATGTAAATTATGTTGCGCGAATTTAATTCATGTTTCCTTGACTATCGTTAGAGGCTTACGAGGTCTCCAAAGTGTCGAGGGTATGTTAACGTATCCTGGGGCCCGGCGACGATATCCCCTATCTGTAAAACTCAGACTACAAGATAGCAAACGCCACAGGCTGCAAAAAATAAAATAAAATTTTTAAAAAAATAAGCAAAGACATAAAAAAAAAACTTTCAGCCCACAGAGTCGTATGCATCGATGCAATAGGAGGGTAAATTGCGGTTGATAGATAACGGCAATTGACGGAGATGAGACGATAGAACAGCCATGTTGCTCACACTCCCAATAGATCGATGGCTTGGTAATACAATGTCGACTAGCGGGTCCTCAACGGTGATCTAAATTGCCCAACAGCCATGATCGTTGTGAATACCGACCAGGTCCAGATAAGAGCGGGAGGGAAAAGGGGGTTTGACAGGTAACGACACTCACATGACAACACAAAATGAGAAAACAGGACCGCTGGCAAGATGAGCTAGCGCTAGAGAGCTCGAGAACAGTGTCACAAAGAAAGACTCAATTCTTTACCTTTACAGCATTCTGAATGGATCTTTGAAGCAAGCTAGCTGTGGCTATTACTTTTATCAAGATGCACGAAGTCAAAATGTCACAGTTCAATGTTTTAATGGCAGCTCACAAGATGGGAAAATATCCTAGAAACACAACTGCGATCACTTTCGCATGATTTTGAATCATGAATAACATGCTTTAAATTTAAACTACTCAAATTCATTTGATCGGTAAACTTTTGATCCAAGTTTGAAAGGAAAAACTGCCTGTATAATGTATGGCTGTTTATGGAAAAAGGTTACACAGTATCTTGAGAGCAATATTACCAGTGGCGATCATTGGCCAGAATGATCAGGCAACAAGGATGCAGAAAGACGCGAAAAGTAAATCATTCATAATCCAGTGAAGTTCTAGGAATGATTTTTCAATCTAAAAATTTCTTTCGTTTTTCGAAATATGGATGTTGGGCACATTAATATGTTAGGACAAGGGGAAAAATGCAATCTGTATCAGCGCTACTGATATTACCTCATATGTATACTGAGTGGCCTATTTATCAGGTGCACCTACCCTTTTCATGAAATGAAGCGTTCTTCCAATAACATAACATGTGTTCTGAGATACTGATACCAAGCCGGTGTCAGTATCTCAGAAACTGCAATCCTGATGAGGTTTTTCATGTACAACTGTGTCCTGAGTGTATCGAGACTGGTCCAATAACCAAACGACATTCAGCCAAATAACAACCCAGTACAACGACGGTAAACAAAGAGACTCAGAATACACAATTTGTCAGAAATTGATTCGGTCGTAGTCGACGACCGAACCAAGTTCCAGTTCACTCAGACCACCATTTTTGGTCAAAAGAAAACATGAAGATACGGTTACAGGGTGGTAAAGAATGCCAACACTGGACAATGGAGGAGTAGAAAAATACTGCCTGGTCTGACGAATCCCGGTTCCTGTTGCTTCAAGAGGACCACAATACGACAAAAACACGGGTGAATAGACCCATCCTGCCAAGAGGAATGCAAGGTGATTTGGTGTGGGGGAATGTTTTTCTGGTACCGACTGAGCCCCTTTAATATCAGTGGAGTAACATAGATACTACACGTTATCTGGAAATTATTTCCGACCAGGCGCGTCCCTTCATGGCTACAGTGTATCCATCTACGAATGGGTTCTTCCAACAGGATAATATGCCATGTCACAAGGCCAGGGTTGTAGAGAGGTGGTTACAGGACACGAGAGTGAATTCAGGTAACTGAGGTGGCCACTCAAGTCACCAGATCTCAGTCCAACTGAGTCCACCTGTGGGATGAGGTGGAACGAGCTATTTGGAGTAGACATCCGCAACTTTCCAAATGAAAAAAATTGTGGGAAGTAACTGAGAAACGTTGACCAGCATCTCTGGCATGATTTGGATAACACGATGAGTCAATGTCACGAGAAATTCACGGTTCTCATGGCTACAGGAGGACTTACTGTATATTAGGTAGGTTGAACTAATAAAATGGACACAGTGTGTGGAGTTCTGCGTCGCGCTGCGTCAGTGCGAATGCAAATTCTATGTGCTCCGTGTGAACTGTTCCATGTGTAGTATCTACATGATCCTAAAGATACCAGGTACATTGTGACTCTCTTCTTTAACCTGTGCCTTAATCAATAATTACTTGTTAATATTTTTGTATTTAATAGTAATTAAACTATGGACGTGGGCGATAAAACAGCTTGATCTTGTTTCAAGGTTATCGTTAACCTCCATGAAAAGAACTATTTGGCTGGTTAGCCTCAAGAGTCAGAAACGGTCGCTACCCCACCTCTAGGGACTCTAATCTCTTAATTCAGCAAAAGCACAGAACTGCTAACGGAAATAATGACTCATACTAAGAAAACAACACTCGCAGTAACTGCTGAGACATGTGACCTCTGCAGACGAAACCTTAATCTGTAGCAAATCAAAGCACGGATTTGCTTGTTATGTTCGGAGTGTTCAAGCCTCTCTCTCTCTCGCTTGTCATTGAGCAAAAGGAAAGGGTTCCTGGGGGATTTTGTCTAAAGAGTAAACAGAGAGGAACCACGGCAACGGCCAAGAGGAACGATGATATCCCCCTCCGCGGAGACAAGAAAATGCATCAGTACAAATATTTCATACTTTGGAAGAGGGCAATTCCATAACCCTCACCGCTGTACTCATGTGCAGAACAATGACTTGAGAATAAAGAAAGTAATTTTGATCAGGGAGTTACCCACCAAACGAATTAAGGGAAATGCTGTAAGTTCACAGCACGGCTCCTTACATGCCTAATGCACTGAGTGAACAGTCATACACCCCACATTGCAGCAACCTGAATAATAGAGACTACATTTGCACAATTTGTTTTCCCTGTTGCTATGCAGGCTGAAGAGTACACCACAATTTAGAGGAAAATTTTCCAAAAATTTATGAATGTTCATCTGCTCTACTCAAGTATAAACCAAGAACTTCGTGCACAGAATGAGGAAATTAGAAAGGAAATGAGCTTGTTGAAAAACCAGATGATAGACCTGAAGAACAATATACCAATCTTTTCTGCAAGTTCCTCAGACCTCAAAACTAGATAGCAGAGATGCTGACCCCGTACCTTCTCAATTTGAAAAAGATTGTGTTGACTATGTACCATTCTCGACGACCAGCTCTGGCGTTGAAGCGGATAACCAACCAAAAGACGCAGTCGTGAACACGCTGCCCATTACTGTCTATGAACCTAAAAGAGAAATAGATTTTATTGAACACCCCCCTCCCCGAGAGAGCTAAATCTTATCTAAACGTGTTCAATTTAACATGTGTTTTTGTAAAAGACGGCACTAGAACGTCTGTTCAATTCGGCCTCGTGGCACTGTGAAGAGCAGAATCAACTGTAAAAGGGCCAGAAAATGTGTTGGTGTAGGTTACTGTGTGTTGTATTGTTCTGTTCTGGCCACTGGGCTTCACAGAAGCATCAATCACTTGGAGAGATGGTTCTGGGTACTCGTCCACACCACGGGAAGGTGGGCCAGTCCTAGTAAATCACGTACTGTCTCAAAAGAGACTCTGGCCCAACTGGTTTTGCCATCAGGTGGGCCAGGATCCTCTGGAGGCCCATTCCAGAGGGACAGACAAAATACAGAAGAGAAGAAGAAGAAGAAGAAGAAGAAGAAGAAAAAAAAACCCGTGGTGCAAGTTAATGAGAAAAAATAATGATAAAATAAAATATAAATAAATAAAAAATAATAATAATGATAAATAAAAAATATATATATACTAGACTGGACTGGCTGACTCCAAACAGAACGCGAGGGGAAAACAAATTATACGAGAGGGAAACGGAAAAACAAAATAAAATAAATAAATAAATCAAAAAAACAAAATAGCATAGGTACACTTGAGAGGGAAAAAAGAGAAAATAAAGGAAGAAGAAGAAGAGAGGGAGGGGAAAAAAAGCCCTTTATCTAATCCACTTCAGGCCCAATGCTGGGGGTATTGACCACTCTATATGATCTCCTCCTTCGAGCAAAGACTTCCGTAGAAAAGTTGTGAAGAGCAGATAAACGTTCGGGGGTTAGGTGTAACTGGTCTAATTGATTTTCAGATATTGGGATGGTGTTCAGTAAATCTTGCCTCAGATCTTCGTACAGAAACTGGTGCCTCCAGTTTTTCTTGGCTCCGCAGTAGCACAGGTCGGTCGTGCAGAGGCCTAGTTGGCGCAGTTTTTCATTAAGACAGCCATGTCCTGTGACCAGGAACGAAGTCTCCAGGCACTAAACTGGATTTAAAACTACTTGTAAGGTAGAGAAATGTCCGTGACATTTAATGGCAAAACCTCATATCCTTTCAAGCCTGAAATTGGTGTCCCACAGGGTTCAACCTTAGGCCCTCTATTATTTCTTATTTACATCAACGATCTGCCAAGCACCCTTGGAGACTACCAAATCAAAATCAACATATCTGCAGACGACATAAAAATCTATAAAGCAACTCGCAGTACCAATGACTGCATCATCCTAAACGAAGCTCTTCAACGAGTTATTCAGTGGCTGAAGGAGAACAAAATGGCAGTCAATGAAAACAAGTGTGAGCTGATGAGCTTTGCTGATGCACACAAGAAAAACAAACTTAATTTTTCTTATTGTATCAACAACAAGGCAATCAAAAAAGTCAGTACAGCCAAAAATTTAGGTATCTTTATTAAAGAATCATTTTCCTTTGATGCCCATGTCTCTAACATTGTGAAGGTAGCTAGCAGAAAACTAGGTTTCCTGAAAAGAATTAACCGAGACTTCAATCAGTTGGCACTTTTCATCTTTCTTTACAAAATCTATGTTAGGCCAGCCCTAGAATTTGCCTCACAGGTCTGGTCCCCACATGTTGCTTACCAAAAATTAGAAATTGAAAATATTCAAAAAAGAGCAATCCAGTACGTCTGCTTTAAGAGTGGCCTTGAATACAATGAGAAATCCTACCAAGAGTGGTGTGTATTCTTTGGATTCGAAACGCTGGAAAAAAGAACAGATAAAGCCGACTTACTCCTTCTTAACCAGCTGTTAAATGGTACCCTGAATTGCCCTCATCTCGTCTCACAAATAAATTTCAACGCTCTGACAAGAGCGTTAAGAAACCATCCACTGCTGAAACCATCCTATGCGAGAACAAATTATGGATACTACAACTTCTACAACAGGACTGCAAGATCAATGAACAAAGCAAATATGGAGATATTTGACACCCCCGGACACTTCAAGAGGCAACTGAAATTGCTAACCTCATCCGTTACCTGACTTAAAATGGACTCTTCTTGCAAGTTCTAAGACTCTGATTGTGTAATGTGTGTGAAGAAATACCAGTGCTCTGCCTTACTCCTACCTGTTCACTTAAATAGGACGGATGAGTCCTACTTTTATTTATTTAGTTTTATTTTATCTGTACTGAAATCTTCTTATGTACATTTACTTTTCTCTTTACTTTGGGAAATGTATACTCCAAGCTTCTGCTTTGAAGCTGTGTAATAATGCTTTGTAGCTGCACCCTCAGGCACGTTTGTTTGCTGTTAACAATAATAATAATAATAATAATAATGGTGAGGGAAAGCCAGGATTGGACAGAATTAGAGGATGTAGAGGTGACATCAGGAAGGAATCCTCTGTTAACCCTCCCAACCTCGGATGTATTCCAGCGGGTCTGCCAAATGTTCACTAACTGATTGTAGCATCAGGCTTTCTCAGCTTTTGGGTCGGCGTCTCGATCAAGCGCGATGGCAAGGAACTTAGTGAGGGTGTTGTTTTTTATTCTAAATACTAGTCCTCTGTAGGCGGCATACAGATCCAGAGGTAGAGTTCCAGCTATGACCCGGATGGCTGTTGCATAATGTTCTGCAAACTCTAAGGGTTGCCAGTAGCATTGTACGTTGGATGGAACGCTTGCCCAAGGAAACAAACGGTGTTAATGTGCACACGGCGTAGTCAGTCCGATCAGTACACAAATAAAAATGCCATATCAAACGCCTTTGAACTGTACCCTGGAAGTCATACGTCAGTTAGCCCTAAACAATACTGGACCTAACTGCCAGGCCTGCAACCAACGTGGTGTTGGTGCCAAACCGGGAAATATCCAGACTACCAAGTGCAAGACGGCCAGTCGAAAGTTTGAACACTTGGACGGGCACTAGTCTCGAAGATATGGCCTTTCAAACTGTTTGGTTCATCATCCATTGTCTCGCATTTGGCCCCAGACATGTCAGCACAACTAGTCACTGATGTACTATTTGAGAAACTTCAGTTGGACTTAAAGATTCAGAGACTGAACACTCGAAATACATCATATGCGTCTTTTCGCACCTATTGTGAGAGAGAAGTCAGTTTGAAAGGATTTGAATGCACCTAATGGCCCCTCGGCACCATCATCAGGCCATTTTATGAAGTACGAAGCAGAAAAGAAGTGATATCCTTAAATGCCTCTGAGATGTGTCCACAACAGTCCACACTCTGACTAGTAGATATATCTCTATTCCCCACTAACAACCCTACTGCTCTTCATGGAAATGGCAGAGAAAAAACAAGGTAATTTCATATTTCACCAGTAATGTACCTACAGAATGGGGTTTCCAACGGTGATTGAAAATTACCAAAAATCTCTGTTATCTCTCTCCTCGAATTTTACGATCACTGTCATGGTTTCAACATATCGAAGACCAGAGACGCATCATAGACGGATCAGACCATGTATATCCCTCGTCATGGTAAAGAGAACAGCTTCATTCCAACTCCTATTTCAAAATGTGCCATCCATGAGAAATAAACTGAATGAAGTTGAGGAGCTCTTACTGTCCAGTTCAATAGACGTGGTTTGCTTCGCAGATACCTGGCTTGACCACAATGAAGAAACACTTTCCTCTACTTGGCCTGCAAGGTATCTGATAGTGTACACGTCTAGGAAAAACCGCCGGGGGGGGGTTGCAATCTTTTTTCAATGAGAAGGTATTTTCTATCCTCCACTAAGTATCGAGCCAGTCTGACTCTTTTGAGGCAGTTCTAGTTACACTAAAAGCTAAAAACAACAACCTCTCGACATTGTCGCAGTGTATATCCCACCAATTCCAGACGCACGTAGTTGATAAACTCCTCAATTGGCTGCTTAACCGTCTCGATTCATCACTGAAACATGTCGTATATGGAGATTTCAATTTCCCAAATACTCTGAGGAACCTCAAAAGAAGACTGAGTCAGTGTCTAGATACATTAGGTCTTAAACTGGTTAGCACACCACCCACGAGGGGCGAAAGCACATTAGACCTCGCGTTCGCGTCAGCAAATTGCGTGGCTAATCAAACCCTATAAGCAACATACAGTCTGATCATAACCCCATCATCCTCTCTGTGCAAATAGAAATGTCCCTCACTCTCGGGTAAAGGAAAGTCACAACCAAAACAATTACAGCGCCCAAATACCTCAATCCTGAAGTGTTTACGAGGCTCAAGCAATCCCATGGGATGTCCTTGAGGAATACGACCCGGACTGACCTGATGACAATAGCAACTGTCTCTCTCCCTCTCTATGCTGTAACGAAGAAACTAACCAACTCTATGGCGCCGAGGTCTGGACTTCAACTGCTACGATGCATCTTAGACGGATTTTTGAGGGGGAATTCTGGCTACTGAAGTGAGCCATATGGAAATTTCGGCTTCCCCATACAAAGGACCACCCAGATGGCGGCATCTCACTCACCATCAGACGTCTTCCTGCATTCATTCACGAGAGAAGACTCGTATTTGCTGTCAAAATGATGGTTGGCATTATTTCCGAACCAGACTTTTGGGCTAACTGCGGATGGAGGATCCCAGTCCTTCACGCCACCCCAAACCGGTTTTTGAAAGTAATTTAAAAAAACGCATAACCCAATACAGACATTTCTGGGAGGAGGGGCGCAAGAGTTATACCATAATAATAAAGAAATTCAATAAGGGCACATGGTACAAAAGTAAAGCAAATAAAATATATGACAAAAAAAAATTCACATATCAGTATTTTAGAACATATCATATTAGGATGCCCTTTACCCAGCATCATAAAACAACGTTTGTTCCATATTGATTGTCGAGCAA
This sequence comes from Mastigoproctus giganteus, assembly GCF_048544385.1. NCBI lineage: Eukaryota > Metazoa > Arthropoda > Arachnida > Uropygi > Thelyphonidae > Mastigoproctus > Mastigoproctus giganteus. The sequence goes on from NC_143580.1 coordinate 7,302,087, forward strand.
TAGAGCAGAGTTAAAGTACACTGCTCGACAAAATTAACAGAACAAAAATATTTTTCATGAATATTCTACTGGAACAGTGTCGCCGAAAACACTGTTCATGCTGTTCGAACTGTCGGTGTCTTCGAACTGAAGACATAGTTCACACTATTCGAACAGTGTCTTCGGCGGCACGATTGCGAATGCAAGATGCCGAGATCGACAGTTAAAGACTTCCAGCGTGGAATGATAATGGTGCCACATAAGCATTCCGCGTAACTTGACATTTCAAGAGCATTGAAAATCCTAGATCTTCAGTGCTCTAGGATTTTCTGTTTGCTGAACGAGTTTCCAGAATTTCCGGGAGAAAAACCATGCTAACCTCGCATGTGACCAACTAACTCAGCCATGTTGCGAAAAAGGTTGTAGGTCGATGAGTGATAATGTAACCTGCAAATGGGTAAAACCCGGTCACGAAACGACTGATAAAATCTCCAAAACCGATGGAACGCGACAGAGGAGCCTTGCAAAGAATCGTCTGATTGGAATGCTAGTCGACGTTGTCGCAGCACAAGGAGACACTCGGTGAGACAACTGGGACGTATGTCAGCACCCACACAGTGCAGGACACTGCATGGTATGGGTTACAGCAGTTGTACATCCACCCACAAGCTACTAATCACCCCGACTAATGCCAGACTCTGCTTTGGTGCGAAGTCTACAATTCTTGGACCAGTGGATAACGGTTCTTTTGAGTGACGAGTAACGGCACAAGGTCACCACTCTAACGGTTGTGCCTAGGTGTGGCGAATGCTGTTGTAGTTGGGTTTTAGCAGCATTAGCGACTAAGGCCATATTGCTCCATGCATACTGTCTATAAATTGCATCTTCTGTGGTCGATTTTCTGTTTGCTGGACGAAACACACGTGTTTCCGTGAGAAAAGCCCATGCTACTCTCGCCTGAGACCGACTAACTCAGCCACGTTGTGAAAAAGGCCCGTAAAAATTCCTAATGTCATTGACAGGACTCGAACTGAGGTCTTTTTCACCCGGTGTCGGGAGGTTAGTTAGCTAGTTAGTTATTTGGTTTTTAGAAGCATTAGCAACTAAGGCCATATTGCTCAGGGGATAAGCGGTGGTCATTCCCTGACCTTTCCGCATCCTCCGTATTTGATGGTCACGGGCTCGAACCCCGGTCTAATCAAGAAGCGTGTGGTACGCACTGCTGCTCCTGCCCACGGAGGCGCCAGGGTGTCGGGAGGACAGCGATTGCCTAGAGAAAGCTACCTGCCAGACTGTATCATCCAGGCGATGAATTTTGGTGGAGGTGGTGTGATGGTCTGGGGCTGTTTTTCATGGTTTGGCCTGGGACCATGGTTGTTTTGGACAAAACCATGAATGCTGAGGTCTATATGAATGTACTGGACAATAATGCGTTACGTTGTGGCAGCCGACGAGGAAAGTCTACACCTGTCTCAGCAGGCCAATGCTCCACATCACACTGCTTGACGTTGTGACTGGTTGTTTTGAGGACATGAACGTCAGAAAGCTGAACTAAATGTCCTAGATCCCTGATCGTCTAGAAATCCTCTGGGATAAACTGGATTGTCGAGTGCGAATGAGAAGAGACTACCCAAAACACAGTGCTGAACTGGTCGCCGCTTTTAAAGTCCAATGGCGGAAACTATCGGAGGACATTTACAAAAAACTGGTGAAGAATTCCATGGCTGTTATACAGGCTAAAAGTTTGAATACATGTTATAAGTTTTCTGTAAATAAAGATTACTTGTATATATGTCGGTGACCGCACATTTATGGTAGGACAGGGTGTAACATGATATTCTAATCCGAAGAATCTGTTTGGATAAGAAGGGCTGTAGAAGAAGATCAAATTTCAGAAGTGTAAAGTGTTACTGGAGTAGAGCACTTCAGGATATAATGGCAGATTGGCAACGAATTTTGCTCTCCCACCAGTCTCTTGTATAGCCTACAATGTTAATCGACTTTCTTTCTCATTCTGTCGAAATAATATTGAAAGGAGGATTCCCAAATGATGCCTAGATATGTTTGGAACATCACTCCTTGTACCTGTTTGCTGATGAAAAAGATTTGGATATCGTTTTTTACTTTTTTTTTTTTTTTTTTTTTTGTGAACGTGACCCGAATAGATTTTGAAGGATTCAACTGACCAATTACACCAAGATAATACTCTATCGATCTCCATTCCATCTGTGGAACGCATACGCTATTGGTTCATAACAGTTATTGAACTACCGGTCCTAATAAAGTGACTAGGCAGTATAAGATAAATTTACAACATATACATCTAGTTGCTGGTTGTTTATTTTGTTTTTGCGCCAAAGAACTAAGGCTGTAGAAATCAGTATAATCTCTGAAGATAAAACGAAGAACCAAAATGGTCAGGAACATGATGACTTACTCCGCCATTCAATGGCAGCAGTATTTCGGCCAGCTGGAAGTGTCCTAAAACCTATAAATCCACCTTTTATAATACTAAATATGCCTCAATTTATAAAATATTCAACGTCTAAGGCGGTGATTCCACCAACATGTTGAGTCTGTGCTCCAAACATTTCGGTTTCTTTTTATAACAGAAAAATCACATTTTGTATTTTCGCTTGTATTATCCATTTTCATAAAATTTATCAGTGGACCTGAGCATACAGTCAGCACTATTACCGGAACACAATATTGTCAACACAAAACGATCATAAAAGTTTCCACCCTGGAATTTCTCGCTCGATAATAAAGGACAGAAAATTAACTTGGTATCTGCAATGCAAATGAATGCATTCTACCTTGTTCAATAGCAAGTCTCTCGTTCCAACTGCACAAGAGATAGACAGAAAGACAGAAAGTAATTTTCGTCTTGGAGGCCAAAAGTAATAAATGACGATGCAGTGTGCCAAGTCCACAAATGAGTCTTAAAAGAAAATGCAGTAATTTTCGAGCCAAATTCTTTTTTTGTTTAAATATTATTTATATCAAATATTAAATACCATTGATTACGTCACTCTGTTGTCACGTGTAAAGTTCCAGAAGAATGAAATCACCACAGAGACGACGTTCACGTAATAAATATGGCGAAGTGAAATAATTTAGAAAGTTTTCTTTTTTGAGAATTATGCCGATGTAATTTAACAAATATACTCTTTTAACTTTTAAATAATTTTTAACTTTTAATATTATATTTTCAAATATTATTAAAATAATATTTATCTTATTATAAATAATATTTAAAATTATAAAAATAATATCAAATATTAAATTACCATTAATTACGTCACTGTGTTGTCACGCGTAAAGTTTCAGAAGAACGAAATCACCATACAGACGACATTCGTGTAATAAACATGGCAAAGTGCAATAATTTAGAAAGTTTTCTTTTTGGAGAATTATGCCGATGTAATTTAACAAATATACTCTTTATTTAATTAAAAGAAATGCGCACAGATTTATACGCCTTTCTCGCAATCTTATATGCTAACTGAAAATAACTCGGTACAAATTATGCAGAGGCAGAATTAAGTGGAAACAAAGCCTCTTCCGCGTTAAATGAAAACATATCCCACCAATTAAGTGATAAAAATCCACTTCGAGCTTCACGAAAGAAATCGAATTGCGGCTAAATTCAGCAAAGCGAGTCCCTGAGTAGTAACAGTGTATTTCTATTACTCCCCTCCTCCTCCAGTTGCGGCTTAACTGGGAAATAGCTGGAAACACCAAGCGAATCCCTCATTCTTATAATTAGCAACTCAAATTAAAAGGCGTGACTCACAAAGAGCACTACCAAACTACCAGGTCCAGATTGTCCCGACTAAACCGAATAAATCTACGGCTTTACGCCTATAATTAAGTATATTACGGCAAAAGGCTTCCAGTAATTGCTTCCGTATACATATTTGGCGGGATGTCTTTAATTAGAGTGGGAAAACTTAGTTAACGGTTTTCGACATCCCTTAGGCTAGAAGGGTAAGAGAACCGAGATTCTCGTAAGATTCTAATAGCCACTCTGACTACAAACGAATGACAGACGAGTTCAATTAGATGGAAGCCATTAAAAAAGCACCCCATTTCGCAGTTCGTAATGGAGGAAAAAACTACTGAAAATAGATAAAATATATTGTAGAAAGGAAAAACAAGCGATGAAGTTCCAATTTCATATCAGTACAGTATTTGTCATCTCACTGCCGAATCTTGGTGTCACATGAGGAGATAATTAAATCGCCTTTATCAAAAGGAAGAGATTAATATGTCTAATTAATAAAACTCATTAAATGATCGACGGTAAAATACCTGGCGTTCGTTAGCGGAAATAATGTTCTGACGATTATCGAAAAAATGAGTTGTGAAATAATTAAAATTGAAGTCAAAAGGGGGGGTGTGCACAATAATTTCTGCCCTCATGGTAGGATCGCTGTCTTCTCCAAACCGGGTGGAAAAAACCCGATTTCGAGTCCTGTCGATGTCATTTATGGGCCTTTTTTACAATGTGGCTGAGTTAGTCGGTCTCAGGAGAGGGTAGCATGGTTTTTACTCGCGGAAAGTCGGATTTTTCGTCCAGCAAACAGAAAAACGACCTCAGAACACACGCAATTCAGACAATATACACGAAGCAATATGGCTTTAACAAGACTATATGTACTTCATGTTGTGGTGTTGTTTAGCACTGCGAGAAACTGCACTTTTGGAATCTACGTATAATCATAAAAAGACAAACAAAATACAAGCTGATTATTGAAAAAAAAAAAAAAAAAAGTATGGCACTTTGGCTACTGTTAACGCGGTATTGCTCAAATTATCGATAGCTTGATGTTCAAGTCATAATACGGTTTCTGTAAATTGTATGAATTCCATGGTCGTGTTGCCTCTATTTGAGCAATTAAAACCGCAGGTCTGCAAAAAAATGCGCTCGCTGGAGATCGTCTAACTCGGCCACAGCGGAGAATTCATGCTTTTTACTACAGAGTGTGAAAAACAATGATCGTAGCTGTCTTGCTAGCCGCGAAGGCAAAAATATACCCATACTTCCATCCCACCTGTTAGCGATACGAATAATTCTGATAAGCTTTTTTTCACAATACGACTCCCAGGACTGCAGACTACTTTTCTCCTGACTGGGCTTGGGCCCTTCCAGCATAAGCTCACTACTGTGGGCATTGAACAAGACCCTCGATGCCACTGCGGAGATGAAGAGACGTGAGAGCACAGAATGTACTTCTGCCCACATACGAATATTACAGACTAAGGCTGAACACAGAAATACAACGTAGCCCTCGTCATCAAGAACACATCTCGCTTCTGGATGAAAATGCTTTTGCGCGGTTCGCCAAGGCGGTTCTCACCACGAGGCGGACGCACAGAATCAACACCAGCGTAGACAGGAACACCGAGTAATAGCGACTTCAATCTTGACCAATCACCATTGAATATGGAATAAATTCTCACTAAGTAATCGGCAGAGTGTGCTGTAGGAAGTCCCAGACTAAGACAGGAGTAGGATAACTGCTAGCACTCCATGGACTGTCAAGCTGCTAACTTCATGGGGTATGAATACAGCAGGCTCTCGCTGAGCGCGGGAATCTCAGAGAATTTCATCGCTGCTGGTTACCAACTGAGCATGCCAATGGTGCTCACACAAGGACACCTGCCCCTGTGACTTTCCAACCCACTACCCCCCCCTTCTTTGCCTACCATTATTAGATGGGCTCTGTATTACCCACCTGTTCTTTATCCCCGCATTCTGACCCTCCTTCCCTATATCCCCGTACTCTTTTCTTTCAAAAACTTTTCTTTTTACTTGGTCTCCGTCCAGAAAGTTCAGACGACTCTGGCGGAGACCAGCCAGAGTATGATAGGCAGCCAGGCTCACCTCCCAGTGGTGGTGGCGGGCAACGTAGGGTGGCATTAGGGGCCCAGCAACAAAGCAGCCAGTGACAGAACAAAACATGACTACATAAACCAGACACTATACGTTTTCCTGACTTTTGCAGTAGTTCTGAATTCCATCACATTTCCCACATCTGCGCCATTACACATGGCGCAGATGTGGGAAATCACTGGTGGTACTTGACCCCAAATATAAAATGGCACTATGCCACTAATACGATTAAATAAATAAAAATAAATTTTCTGTTTATACTCCGGGACGACCAAACGGTCAGAGGAGTTCACAAGATAGACAGAATACAAGAAACAGCACCGTATTCAGCAGTCACGGGATTGAACCCCGGTCACTAAAAACCCGTAGAATTCTCAGGAAAGAGTTGAATGGTATTTCTCTCCAGGATTTTTCGTCTGGCAAAGAGGCCCTCGTGGATAGCACAGATATAATCACACCAAGTGAAATAGACCGGAGTCAATGACGCGAAGAATTTTTATGAGTCTTTTTTCAGAATATGGCTGAGTTAGCTGGTCTCTCCTCAGGAGAGGTTACTATGGTTTTAACTCCCGGAAACTCGGGTTTTTCGCCCAGCAAACAGCAAATCGACCACAGAACACACGCAATTTTCAAACATATTATATACGGTGCAATATGATCTAAGTTGCTGATGCGCCTAAAACCCTACAACAACCAGCAAACAGACCTACAAACCGATACACAGATGCCTCATGGCACCATTACTAGTTCTCTTTTACACCGATATAGAAGAATTACTTGCACTTTCCTCTTATGGATAATCATGCACAAAAGTAGTTAGCTGTGAAGGATAGTCCTTATTATGTTTTCTGTCACTACTGCGTTTACAGTAGTGATACAGTAAACTTTCAATCGAAAGCATGGATAAACAGTGAAAGGAAGAAGAGAGGAAAAGATTATGGAGTATTATTACCTCTCATATTAAAGATAACTGTAAAGAGATATAAAGACGTTGTGTACTTTTAGTCTGCTTGAATTACACCCGAACAAGTGGGTGGGGAGTGTGTGGGCGTGTTCATGGGCCGAAATATGTATTGTATAGCTGAAAAAGTGGGAAAAAGCCTACTCCCTCCGCCTGTGATCTGAAAGCGGAAGAACTAGGATATCAAACGGTCATCATCCGGTTTCTTTCTAAACGCCCTCGTGGGTAGCACAGTCGGTAGAATCGCCGTGCTTTCCCACACTGGGTGGAAAAGTCCTGAGTTCGAGTCCTGTCAATGACAGGAGGAATTCATGGGCCTTTTTGACAATGTGGCTGAGTTAGTCAGTCTCAGGCGAGGGTAGCATGGTGTTTTCTCCCGGAAACTCAAGTTTTTCGTCCATCTAACAGAAAATCAACCTCGGAACACACGCAATTTAGACAGTACCAATATATATGGAACAATATGGTCTTACTTGCTGATGCTCCTAAAATCATATTACAACAACAACCTTTCTGAACTTGCCACCAATGTCTAATAACGCATGCGAAGGCTATGTAACTCACTCCACGTGATTACAGGATATTTGGAAGGGTGGTCCGTCAATCTCGTTAGGTATCCCTGAAAAAAAAATATCAATGAGTTCGAATAATATCAATGAAGTCTGTTCGAATGGGTGCAGAAGGACGGGTTCAAGTTTGACCTAGGGTCACTATATTTTTGGATGATTATTATCTTCTTACTTTTCATGGGAGAGCGGCATCGCATAAGCCAATCAGCACTGACCACAATCAGCAGTCATAGTGCAACGTATATTGTGATCAGTCCATAGAGCAACGGAAATGGTTTTTTGGAAACATGAATCTCGCTACCTGTTCGATTTGCTCGATATTTATTCTTCCATTTCATTCCATTCACTAACATAAAAAAGTTAAATTTTAGATACTGCTTAAGCAACGGGCATTCAATTTTTTATGTTATTTTATAGGACATTTAGCTATCAAAATAACCAATTGTATAATCTATTAATACATTCATATATAGTCCTTGAGTTTTGTCGCACACATTTTCTCAGGCATGACAAGCTAGGACTTATTATCTAGGAGTCTAAAACGCTGATGGAACTGATATTCAGGTGACACTTAATCAAGTAGACAGAATTTCGGTGAATTCTGGTCATTCTGCGACAATCCTTTGCTTGCACCTTGACGATGGTGGAACTATTAGTAACCTGGTATAACCGCCGAGTACAAATCCTAAAATATGGCATTTAGTATACTGCAGGTGACCACCCAGGTTTGAACTAGAAAGCTGCAGATCCTGATGGTATTTCTCCACTTGTTCTCAAAACCTGTACTACTGAGCTAACTCCTGTTCTGTGTCATAATTTTACATGGCGATTTTCCTTCTGCTTCGAAATTTGCTAGTATCCAGCCAGTTCATAAAAAGGGTGATAAATCCCTTCCATCCAATTATAATTATTGTCCAATTGAACTTCTACTCGTTCTAAAGCAATAGAAAATCCATTAACCGCCAACTGCTAAACAATCTTGAAATCTTCCATCTGATCAATGATTGGCAATATGGACTCCACAGTGTCGATCCACTAGTGACATACTGGTGTATGTTACCTATGTACGAAAAAATTCAATGGAAAACTTTGGTGAAGTTCAAGCAGTTGTTCTTGACACTTCAAAGGCTTTTCTGATATTGTTTGGCATAAACATCTATATAAGCTACCATCTATGGTAGTAGTAGTAGTAATCGAGGCATGTGATGCAAGAAAGTAAGCTTATGTAGCATCAGCCAAAAAAAAAAAAAAATAATAATAATAAACATTTCACACATCTATTCTCTCTAAACGTTTGTCCAGTTACTCCTTGAATTTATTTAAGCTATCAACTTCCACAACAACAGATGGAAGTTTGTTCCAGAAATCAACTACCCGCTGGCTAAAGGAAAATTTCCGCACATCTATTCTACAACTGTCTTTCCTAAATTTGAATTTATGCCCCCTCAGGTCCGTAATCTGGGCAAGAGGAAGAATTCCATCAGAAATGAGCCTGCTCAACCCATTCAGAGCCTTATACGCCTCAATCTGATCACCTCGCAGGTGCCTAGTCTCCAGAGGCTGCAATTTGCAGAACTTAAGCCTTTCTTCGTAAGACCACCCTTTACCCTCACCAATATTGTTCTCACCAATATTGTTACCCTTCTCTGTACTCGCTGAAGCAACTCCACATCCTTTCTAAAATGAGGCCTCCAGACCTGTACGCAGTATTCAGGGCGTGGCCTAACCATTGCTTTATACAAAGGAATAATCACCTCCTTTTCCCTACTAGCAAAATTCCTGTGTATCATTGACAATACCCCATGACCTGCTCTGGCAGCCTGTCTGCACTGCTCAGAAAATTTCATATCTGACTGCACAATTACTCCCAGGTCTTTTTCATTTTGGTAACATATGTACATATGTAATATTTTGGTAACATATGTACAAATAAATTTTAACAACACTGATTGGCATGTTCCTTATTTGGATAGTTTTCCGTTATTTATTTTTCCTGAAGGTGGATTAATATGCTTACATCAAAACATTTACATATTTTTAAGTAAGTTACTTTAAGCACAACCTGGGTATCACTAATATTATGAACATCCCCTCACCCTGATAGAGAATTATCATCCCATTATACTTACCTCAAACCTTTCCCAAGTAACAGAGAAATCCATTAATAGCCAGCTCTTATACTACTTCGAAACCTTCCATTTGATCAACGATCGGAGATATAGATTCTGTCAGTGGTCACCGACAAGTGATATCTTGGCTAATGTTATTCATCTTTCAACAAATTTAATGGAAAGGTTCAGTGAAACCCAAGCAGTTGCTCTTGACATTTCTAAAGCTTTTGATCGTATTTGCCATAAAGGTCTTCTAAACAAGCACCATAAACAAATAACCATCACTGATTCCTTAAATGTCGACCACCAGACAGTTCTTCAATTGGGCAAAGAAAACTTAACTTAGTTAACTTTAGTCCTAAAACTCAATTCTATCTTAATTCTCGCAAAAAAAAAAAAGAGGCTTCTGTTCCCATTCTTATCTTCGATAACTCTCTGATTTATAAACAAGATCATATATCTTTATTGAAGATACTTAGATTCTATCCAAAAAAAAGGCAGGTAATCCCATTTTCCAGTCAAGTTCTCGTTCACCATTACCAGATGACCGGTATATTTATATTTTAAGCAGATGACACAGCTTGAATAATTTTTTGAGACCCAGTGGGGAGAAGACAGATTTTCTCATAAAAAAGCCTCCCCGTTTCCAGAGTTTGGTTGATACACAAACAGCTACATTGGGTATCTAGGCTAATCGCCACATAAGCAAGCGCAAAACTATGACTGACAAACGCGTTCTGCTTTTGACATGTATAATAGAGAACTGTGACCCACATAGACAGTCGACCAAAAAATAAACAAATTTGAATGCAACGCATTTCCTGAAATTCTCTGAGCACACCAAACCGCATGCTTCCAATAAACATTACAAATTATAGTGAACACAACAGTTCTCACTCGTCTACAAGGCTATATACAACGGCTAATAATAAAAATGGACAGATCCCAATATGTAACATGAATGAAGGTTTTCAGCGACTCCAGAAAAAGAGAAAAATCTTGTATCGAGTGCAAAGACTAATAGATATCCGAAGTCATTCAATGAGTACACGGTCCTATCATTCATATCCACTCACGTCCTACCAAAGCATGTGTCAAACACAATTACAAATATGCTCGTCGGTTTTCGTGGAGACAACAGTACGATTGTGAATGCAAGATGCAGCACCCTCGTGGGTGGTACAGCAGGTATAATGCCCGTCATTCCCACACACGTTGGAAAAGACCTGAGTTCGAATCCAGTCAATGACGCAAGGAATTTTAATGGGCCTTTTTCACAATTGGCTGAGTTAGTCGGTCTCAGGAGACAGCACCATGGATTTCCTCCAGGAAACTAGTTTTTCTTCCAAAAACAGCAAATCGACCACAGAATGAGTGCAATTTTATGGAACGCAGTATGGCCTAAATTGCTGATGCGTCTAAGACCCAACAACAACAATAGCAAGATGGACGGAGTTACTTCCAGAGTAGAATGATAATAACATACAACACAAGCAGTTAGTCTGTACGTGACATTTCGAGAGCACTGAAGATCCCCAGGTCGACGACTGATATTGGGACACACATCAGCACCACTCCAGTACGCATGACACTGCATGACAATCGTGCAGCCAATAATCGCTCCGGTTAATGCCGGACGCCGTCTAGTTTGGTGTAAAGCCAGCCGTTCTTGGACCACAGACTAATGGAAATCTGCGCTTTCGTGTGACGAGTGATGGTACATGGACTATTAGTCTGACGGTCGTGACTAACTGTGGGAAAGGCCCAAAGAAAGCTATACTGCTCGACAAAATTAACACAACAAAATGTTTTTCATGAATATTTTATTGAGCAGTGTCGTCGCAGGCGAATATTTGATATAATAGGCATCCGGGCATGAAAATTCCGAGTAAAAAGTAAAGTAAAGTGCAGCCATTATCAACCCACTGCAGGGTGGAAGCCTCCTCAACAATTCATGCTGAGGGAAATGGACCATAATCTGCCACGCTGGTCCAGTGCGGGTTGGCAGATCGACCGTATTCAGCAGTGAGGGGCTTGAACCCCGGTCTACTCAAAGAGCGTGTGCTACTGCACTCCCGCTCCTGCCCACTCGGCTACGGAGGCCGTCAAATTCCGAGTATCCAACAGAAATTCATCAACCCACTTCATTCCCGTTGTTTGGCTTAGTGAGTGGGATAGCAACATCTTACCAAATGGTGGTGAGTGGTGTGCTTACCGAAAAAGGGTTCGTTTCTGCTGCGTCTGGAGACCAAGACCTAACATGCGAAGTGATCTGAGTGAGGTGTTTAAAGCTGGAGATGGATCGGGCAAGCTCAACGCTGATGTCTTCCTCTTGCTCACACTACACACATGAGGGGGCACAAATTCAAATTGAGGAAGTTGGGTTGCAGAATAGGTGTGCCTTTAGCCAACGGGTGGTTGATTGGAGGAAAATACTTCCATCTGTTATTGTTGTGGAAGTTGATGGCTTAAATAAATTCAAGGAAGAACTAGGAAAACTATTAGAGTGATTGAATATTTTTGGGCTGATGTTGTACAAGGACTACTAATGTTAATATGTAGGTGTCCCGATATTAATGGCAGGGCAGTGTATTTAAAGCGACGTGAATTTCTATTTACATTCTCCTCAGTTTATACATCCCCGCAAACTGTTTATAATAAGCAGCCCGTTTAATCTGATTAACTATGTATTCATTATAAAAACAGCATCATTATCTAAGAGCATGCCCCACAGGAGAATAAACAGCAAAAAAGATAGAAAGAAACTCTTCTTCCCTCAGTTAAACAGGACAGACCGCTTGGGATCCCTCGTACTCTACTAACGCATAATTATAAGGATGAAATGTCCGACACCAAGGACTAAGAAAAAGTGCATCTGCCAGACTACTAAAAACAGAACATGCTATTCTCATTACGCAGGATTCTTGAGTTAATCTAATAAAAATCTGCTCTGCTTTGCAGTTCATTCTTCATTGCGATGATGCAGGAATAACAGAATACAGTACTTCAACTATTAAAATAATTGGGGAAGTGCAGCTGAGATCACCGTTTTCTCAGCTTAAATATCTCAATCAGCCAGCATTCTGCAGTTAATCCAATAAATAACCTAAGTGGATTGTTTATTATGGAAGCGCAGCAAAGCGCTTCCATAATTAACACCCCAACACTTTGGGGTGTTAATAAAGTACTTAATGCATAAAATTATCATAAAACACAGTTCAGCCTTGCGTATTTTAAAAGGAATAAAAGAAGTTTTTCGGCAACTCGCTAAAGATGTAGTTCGTCTATTAAACAAGCATTTCAACTGTTTGAACAAGCTAACTACAATCTCATTTTAAACCTTCTGTTATTTTCACTAAAATGTAAATGACAACGTTTATCATTTTCTGCTATAAATTCCAAACTTGGAATTAGCGAAGATAAGAAAGTAGCGCCACCTAGGTTTATGAACTGACTAAAACAACCTTTATTTTGTTAGAGGGAATAGATCACAAAGGGCGTTCAGTAAATTATCTACCTACCTATGAAGGAAATGGGATAGAGGCAAAAATCTGGTTTTATTTTTCAATGTAACTCCCTGAACTTCAATACGCTTGTTCTATTTTGTTGGAAATGAGGAAATACCACACAAATAAAATTCTTTGTCCTTTCCATCAAAGAACGCAGAAACAGCAGACTTCAGTCCATTATCATCAGCAAAGTGACGACCACGTGCGTTTTTCTTGAGGTGTCGAAACAAGGAATAGTCACTGGGGCCAGACCCGAACTGTAACGTGGATGGTAAAGTCAGAGTCTCTCAAAGCAGCAGCAGCGACAGCATGTTACCTGTGCACTGGTGCGTTGTCCTGAAGAAGCAGTACATCTCTGGAAAGTTTTCCACAGCATTTTTCTTTTATGACGTCCCTTAGGAGGTTGTACAGTAGGGATGCATATGACTACCCAGTGACTGTCTGCTTGTGTTTCAAGTGGTGAATGTACAAAATTCCCTCAGCATCGCAAAATATGGTGACCATATCTTTCCAGCTGAAGGTTCTGTCAGAAATTTTTTGGGTAGGAGGAGAATCAATGTGCTTCCACTGCACTGATTCTTGCTTGGTCTCAGGATCCCAGTGAACCCATGTTTCATCATCTGTAACAATTCTGGAGATGAAAATTTCAGGATCCCTTCCAAAAAGCTCTAAATTCTCACAAAACCGTACTCTGAATTGCTTCTGCACAGGGGTCAGAAATCTGGGGCCTCCCCACCTTTCACTGACTTTAATCATCCCCAAATGTTCATGTAGGATGGTTATAATTGTTCCCTCACAGATATTTCACACTCCCTAGAGATTTGGGACACCCTTAAATGTGCCAAGCTGTGGAAACCTTGTTTCAGGATTTCCACAGCTTGGCACATTTCTGGAGTGGTCGCTGTCACAGACCTTCCTGGAAGTGGATCATCTTCGATGAACTCTCAACCCCCACTTGAATTATTTTAACCACAATTTCACCTAGTACTCTGAAGGTGCACTACTGCCATACATAGCTACCTTCCTTTCTTCAATAGCCTTTGGCCCACTTCCTTCTTTGGTAATAAACTTGATGATTGAACGATGCTCCAATTTCTGCAAATCCATAATTTGATACCGATGTCTTCCTTCGGTATTCTTGATTTCTGTTACAGCTGCAAAACCTAAAAACATAGTGGGATCAAAATTAGTATGATTCAAGTTGAGATGTGTAGGAACATGATAAATCATGAATCATTGAAATAAAACTATCGCAAGTACCTTAGATAAATAATTTACTGAATGCCCCTCGTACAAATAGAACTGTACACTTATCAAATCATGCGAGAAGACCTATGATCTGTATTCCATTGAGTTCGACATCGCTAGGCCAGAAAAATGTGGTCAATCGAAGATCGCAATTGAACTGACAAGTAATGGCAACGTGTGTACTTCAGAGGCGAGTTCAAGTACAGCCTGAAGTCGGATTCTAGTCGGGTCCTAGTGTGACGTGAAAGAGAAACCCAAAATATCTCGTACGTAGAGAAACACCGTTCTTTCGGTGAAAGTGTTTGGTGGATTGCTGGTTATGGGGTTTGTGGTCATTAGTCTGTGGACTTAGACAAGATCATTTATAACAGAACTCTAACTGCACACAGCTAAAGGGATGAAATCCTGCGATCTGTGGTCGTTCTTATTGGCGCCTGCCTGCTGTCCTATTATCGTATGGGGAACTTCTGGGACACCATAGATAAACATATTACAGCTCGTCCAGACTCTAATTACCTGAAAACAGCCTTTACACAACGTGGCGACTGATTCCGCAATAACTCATCAATACCTTGACGTTATCGATGCATCGCAAGTGCTGGAGATCATACACCATATAAAGTCGTTCTCCGTGACGACTGTTCCTACAAGCTTGGAACACTTTGCTCTCTTGATATACACCTGTTCAATTGAGTACACACAGTTCTTGACAGAAATGCACACATCTACTAGGCAACCGTAGCCTCAGCGAACCACCCTGCGGTTTGTTTCCTATATTTCGGATCTTCTATGAACCTTTGTAGTCAATTCCAATAGGTGTTAAACACTGAATTGATTCCAACGCACTGGCTGGTATAAACCTGTCGGCCATCTTCAGTCTGTTGGTCTTCATTATGTCTGTACAAGTGTTTAGCCGTCACTTTTTTATAATTTTTTCTCTTATTTTTTAAAATCTGGAGATAAAATGGAATCCTCCAGTGCGTACCTTTCCCCACCAATATTCCCTAAGTATATATACTGTACAGAATATATACTGTATATTCTGTTTGCATTTTTATATACTATGAATTACGAAAAGTAAATTTTGCAGTCGTTTAAACTCAGTATGCTAGATGCCACCTGAGCGTCTGAGTTTCAATCTGTAGTTTCAATTCTAAAAAAAATACATTAAAAACAGTCTTTATTATTCTTGATTTCCTCGTTTAGTTTCTATCTTTTCATTTCACTTTGTACTAACCACGTGTGATTAAAGACAGAGGTGTATTGCTAAAACAAGATAGTACCGGAACGCTCGTTCTCCAGAAGACCATATGGTAACGCCACATCTACTCTACAATTATATTAAAGGAGGCGGCAAAGGAAGTAACCAAACCCTTAACCATAATTATGAGAGCATCCTTGGACTCAAGGGAGGTCCCCACGGACTGGAGATGTGCAAATGCATCCCCAATTCAAAAAGGGGGATCGAAGGGTGACACGAGTAATTATAGGCCAGTTAGTTTAACTTCTGTTCCGGGTAAAATAACGGAGTCACTGGTTAAAGATGCATTGCAGGATCATCTAGACAAGACTGCAGCAATAATTCAGACACAGCATGGGTTTGTTAAGGGAAAGTCTTGTCTGACAAATTTGATAGGATATTATGATGTGGTTACAAAGGAACTGGATGCAAAAAATAATTTTGATATATATTTGAATTTCAGGAAAGCTTTTGACACTGTTGCGCATGGAAGACTACTGTACAAATTGGAGCAGAATGGTATTAAGGGTAAATTGCTACAATGGATAAAAAGATAGTTGAATGGGAGAAGACAGAGGGTGGTAATTAATGGGTGTTGCTCTTCGTGTACTAATGTTATTAGTGGAGTCCCACAGGGTTCGGTGTTGGGTCCACTGTTGTTTTGTATATTTATCAATGATATTGATGAAGGTATATCAGGCTTAGTGTCGAAGTTTGCAGATGATACAAAGGTTGGCAGGGTTGTTAATAACAGTAATGGCAGTGTGCTACTGCAACACGATACAGAAAATTTGGGTAGATGGGCTGAGAAGTGGCAACTGAAGTTTAACCTTGACAAATGCAAAGTACTGCATATGGGTTAGAAGTAACCCAAGAGAAACGTACCAACTGTACGGTACTACCCTTAAGGTGGTAGAAAATGAAAAAGACCTGAGAGTAATTGTGCAGTCAGATATGAAGTTTTCTGTGCAATGCAGACAGGCTGCTAGGGCAGGTCATGGGGTTTTGTCAATGATATATAGGAATTTTGCTATCAGGGAAAAGGTGGTGATTATCCCTCTGTATAAGGCAATGGTCAGGCCACGCCTTGAGTACAGCGTACAGGTCTGGAAGACTCATTTTAGGTAAGGATGTAAATTTGCTTGAGCGTGTACAGAGAAGGGCAACAAGATTGGTGAGGAGAATGAAAGGATCCTCTTACCAAGAGAGGCTTAAGTTCTGCAAATTGCAGTGGCTGGAGACTAGGCACCTGCGAGGTGATCTGATTGAGGTGTATAAGGCTTTGAATGGGTTGAGCACGCTGAATTGTGATGGGATTCTTCCACTTGTTCAGATTACGAACCTAAGGGGGCATAAATTCAAATAAAAGAAAGACAGATGTAGAATAGATGTGCGGAAATTTGCCTTTAGCCAGCGGGTGGTTAATAGCTGGAACAAACTTCCATCTGTCGCTGTGGAAGTTGATAGGTTAAATAAATTTAAGGAGGAACTGAACAAACATTTAGAGGGATTTGTTTTGTAAACTTTTTTTTTATTTTTTTTTTTGCTTTCATGCCAATACCACAGTAACTGAGTCAGACTTCAGACTCACGGTTCATAGAACAAACAGTTTCAGCGTTCAGCTCATGGCGAATCATAATGCAGCGTTCGCACGCATCACGGTATATCTCGTTCGTTGGTCCCTTTATCTAACACATTGTACTTCAGTATGAAACGTTCAAGTTTCACTGCGAAATGTATATTTTTGTTTTTAAATAAATCTATTAATTTTAAAGATTACAATTAATATATATTTTTAATAGCAATGCGTAAAACAGATATTTCTCCCTCCCCTTTGATTATGCCATTGTTTCATAATATTAGGTGTATAAATTTAATGATTTTCTATCATAACATTTAGAAAAAAGTACCGGAACGTCGTTCCGGCCCGAATACACCACTGATTAAGGAATTTTCAGCTCCAGGAAACCGATAAGTTTTTGAGAAAATTTTGCCATTTTATTAACCCAATTGTTATATTAAATCATATTCTATAGAATTTTTAGTTCTACTCATGCATGCTCCTTAGTTTATTTTGAATTCAGATAGAAATTTTGTGGGTTACTACTTAATATATGTAGAACCTTGCCGCCATTGTTCTAGTATTGCAGAGTGAGTTGTAGGGGAATTCTAATTTTTAATTGTGGTAAACGTAGCTCTAAAGTTCCAATTTTTTTTTTTTTTTTTTTGGTAGTTGTTGGCGCATCGGCTTCTGTGGCCATAATGCACCTCCCAAGGTTTTTGCAGTACTTTGATCCAAGCCCGAGGCGGGATTCGAACCCGCGACCTTTGGGTTGCCAGGCAGGCACTTTACCCACCCGGCTAGTTCCGATCAAGTAGGTTGGTGTCAGTAGGATAATTTTCTTATTATCAAATTAACATCGTTTAATTAGCATTAGTAGAGGCATATGATGCAATAAAGCAAACTAATACGTCATCAGCCAAAAAAAAAAAAAAAAAAAATCCCATTTTGCACATTCATTCGCTCTAAAAGTTAGTCCAGTTCTTCCCTGAATTTATTTAAGCTATCAACTTCCACAAGGACAGATGGAAGTTTTTTCCAGCAACCAACAACCTGCTGGCTAAAGGCTAAAGGTAAATATCCGGACATCTATTCTACAACTGTCTTTCTTCAATTTGAATTTATGCACCCTCAGATACGGAATCTGAACAAGAAGATGAATCCCATCAGCATTAAGCTTGCTCAAACCATTCCACGCCTTATACACCTCAATCAGATCACCTTGCAGGTGCCTAGTCTTCAGACGCTGCAATTTGCAGGACTTAAGCCTTTCTTGGTAACAGTAACCCTTTGTTTCACTCACTAATCTCGTTGACCTTCTCTGTACTCGTTCTTGCAGCTCTACATCTTTCCTAAAATGAGACCTCCACACCTGCACACAGTACTTAAGGTGTGGCCTGACCATTGCCTTATACCAAGGGATAATCACCTCCTTGTCCTGCTAGCAAAATTCCTATATATCATTGGCAAGACTCCATGACCTGATCTGGAACCCGTCTGCACTGATCATAGAACTTCATATCTGACTACACAACTACCCCCAGGTAGTTTTCATTTTCTACCACCCTAAGCGTAGTACCATACAGCTGGTACGTTTCTCTGGGATTACTTCTACCTATATATTACTTTGCATTTGTCCACGTTAAACTTCAGTTGCCACTTCTCAGCCCATCTGCCCAACTTTTCTAGATCCTGTTACAGTAGCATACTGTCATTAGCAACCCTGGAAATTCGTATCATTTGCAAACTTGGATATTAAGCCTGATATACATTCATCAATATCATTGATAAATATACAAAACAACAATTGGCCCAACCCGGGGAGCTCCACTAATAATACTAGTTAACGAAGAGCAGTGTCCATTGATTACCACTCTCTGTCTTCTCACACTCAACTATTAATTAATTTAACATTGTGATCGTTACGGTATAACCTAAAGTATATCTTGAACTCAATAGCATAAGGTATAACGTAAAACTATATAGTGTAATACGTATCACTGCATTTTGGAATCTGTTAGCTTAGTGTAGTACTGTTAATTAATTAATCAAATTTATTAATATTATTAGTTCTCATTTTTAATCAATTAAATTGTATTTAAACGGGAAATCAAACCCCAGACTAGAGCAGCAAAGCAATGTGCATAAAGCAGCGAGAATGTTGTGGCTTCGGGAAGAAACGAAAGGGGCGATTGTCCAACGAATCACAGTTTAAAAAAATGTGCAACTTGTGAAATGTGTGATAAATTTTCTAGATCAGGACATGATCTATCCAAGGAGGATGTGTGTGTGTGTGTGTGTGTGTGTGTGTGTGTGTGTGTGTGTGTGTGTGTGTGTGTGTGTGTGTGTGTGTGTGTGTGTGTGTGCGCTAGGTGCAGAGAGCGTGAAGATAGGCACCAACTCAGCGTTCTGATAGGTGTCTATGAGAGTTTGAAGAGTAAGGTAGATGCTCTCAAAGGAATTAAAATAGGAACCCATCAAGCTCTTAGCTGCACAGCTCAACGTCGGAGCTCACCTTTCTGCATCAGGAAGCTTTCTGCTCACCTTTCTGCATCATTCTCACCTTTGAAGATTGTCAAAGCATTGATAATCTTCAAAGAAGAATACGCTGGTCCCACAGGTGCTAGTTATTGTCAGTGACTCAATTGTCTGGGAAACAGGCCATATATTGCACAAAAAGGATGGTGGAATAGGACAAGGGTAAGTCTGCTGGAGGAAAAAAGTTGATGACGTTGTACAGCAGATAACTTTTAAGGGCACAAAAGGTGATATTGTTGTATACGTTGGCGCTAATGGCATTAAACGGACTTACTTATTAACAAGTACAGGTCAATGTTGAAAAAAAAAAGTCGCGAATTACAGTTAAATTTGAAACTGACCACAATTCTTTCCAGACACGATTGGAGGCAGTATATGATGAGAGCATAGTCAATCAATACGGAGCTCATTTGGTTAAATTTTTCTCAGTGTGGTCTGTGCATGTTAACAAGAGAGACTGTTTCTACAGGGACGGAAAACACTTAAATACAAAGGGTGCAAGAATATTTGCTGATGCTATCGAGGCAGTATTAGGTGGGATCCGAAAATTGCTAGTTTGGGGTGATGAGGATTCACAGACTAACAGTAGCTGCAAGCAAAGATGAAAATGATTCTTGCACTGCTTCTATTGGAATGAGCAGCAGCCTGGAAAGCAAGTTGCTGGGGATTTCAAGAACTGCTGGGAGTCATCATGGAACAAGTAAATTCCTGGCCTATGTGGGTTATGCTGTTAGTTAAGAAACATAAAATCTAAGGCAGTGCATCCAATTGGGTGCAAGTGTAATGTTGAGTCAGTTTGCTGTGACATAAGTACTGGGAAAGCAAAAATGAGAGGAGTGTGTTATGGGCATAATGACTCTGATGGGCACAATGAACAACTATACGAAGAAATAAAGTGGGCCCATAAATCAGAATGTCTTAAAACGGAGGATTTAACTTCCCAGATATTGACTGGAACTTTTTGGTTGGTCACTCGCACACCATAAAGACTGCTGTAGTTATTGGATGACTGTTTTCTACAGCAGCATGTTCGAGAGGCAACCAGAGGGAGTAATACTCTTTTTCTGATTATCAGCAGATTTGCAAATGTGCCGATTACCCAATCGGCTCATCAGTTCAAAGAATCTCATGACATGTCTCAGCTGGCAAAGCACAGGTTGGGAGCTCCAAACATCAGCAAGCATATTTCAGGCTCTGAAGATGGACGTATAACTCACATTACCATAAACATATAGTGGTTATCCAAACTCCACCATTTGGAGCAGTTTAAGTGCCTTTTCCAAATTGCAACTTCATTAAAAAAATTTTTAAAAAATCACCTGCTGAAAATGCAAGAGGGTTTTTTTCGTTTATGGTGACATACACAACGTGACCGAAAGTACAAGGGCTTTTCAATAAAGAATGATCATAATTTTTCATGAACAACTGTACTGCTTGATATTTCTAGCTGAGCTGCAAAATTTAAGACCAAAACAAACTGAACCACATAGCAACTGAGCAGATCACTCGTGCGCGCGGTGTGACCTTGGCGGTCGGTAAAGTTTATGTCTGTTAAGTTTGGCATACGTAATAATACACTTGACAAGCGAGGAACAGCATGCTGCACTCAAATTTTGTTTTTATCTCAAAAAAAAAACATCAGCTGAAGCATATGAAATGCTAAAAGAGGCTTATGGTGAATCTATGCTTTCATAGAGCACAGCTCGCAGATGCCTAGAATGTTTATAAAGATGGACGTGATTCAATCACAAAAATCGGCGGTTCATGACACGTGTTTGTGCACGCTGGGTTCCAAGTCTAATCACACCTGAGCAACAGCAAATTCACATGGAAGTTTGACAGGAGCTGTACTGGAAGGTTGCTGAAGATGGCGAGATTCTGCATGAGGTGATAACGGCGGATGAGACATGGCTTCATCATTTCGACCCAGAGAGTAAGCAACTAAGCTCTGTTTGGAAGTCTCAGTCATGCACACTGCAGTTCCAGCCATCGCCAACATGAAAAAAGAAAAAAAAAGTCGTGGCTTCTGCAGGAAATGTTATAGTCATCTCTTTATTTTATTATTATTTTTTTGACATTTAAGGAATGGTTTATCAGCATGTTGTGCTGTGCCACATCATACGCCTGTTACAGAACTTTAACACTTTGTGGATAACATTAGTCGCAAATGGCCACAACTGCATGCAGGTGGGTGGATGCTGTATCACAATGCAGGACCTCACATTACTCATACTGTATCGAGTATCTAGCCAGCATCAATGTCAAATGTGTTCCTCATCTGCCCCACATCTCTGGCTTGTACCCTGTGATTTTCTTCCAAAGTTAAAGAGGAACTGCGAGGAAAACGTTTCCAGTCGTCAGAAGTTATAGACGTTGGAGGCGATTCTCAAACGCATATCAAAAATGGCTTCCACCATGTTTTTGAAGAATGGCAGAAAAGTTGGAGTAAGTGAATTTCATGAAATGAGGACTACTTTGAAAAGAACCATCAAAATGCGGATGGTTAATAAAAATATGTTGTGAAAAAAAAATATATATGATCATTCTTTATTGAACACTCCTCGTTTTGGACACGCAGGTATTGATATTTCATAACCTGAATTTCCAAAGCAACTAAGGTTATGAAGAGGCAGTACACAGTCTGTAATAGCGTGTATAATTCGATAGGTTTGCCTATTTGCTGGATGAAAAAAATCAACCTTCCCGCAGATAAAAACTATGCAACCCTCGCCCGAGGCCGGCGAAAATCAATAAAAATTCCTTCTGTCAAGATGGGATTCGAAAAACTCATTCCTTTTCCACACAGTGTAGAAAGATAGTGATTACCACTGTGGTAATCACAAGGGAGTTCTTTGGTGGTAACAGACAGAATACACCTCCTTCAAAGAGTTTCAAAGAAGGCTGGTTCGTCTGCAACAGAATCCAAAGCTGCAATTAGTCCAATAGGGTTTAGTCTGGGCTCTGAATCGGTCAGAACAACCACAAACCAATCCTATTTAACATGTAGTATTGTAATGCCGGTACTGATAAGGCTAGTTTAACCAGTGCTATTAGAGCAACTTTTTTCATATTGAGGTATCATCTCTACAGTCTTCTATCTTTGAATGAGATCTGCAATAGTGGATTTTGTGAGGTTCAGATGAGTCACAGTTGCATGCACAGAAAAGTTACTAGTGTGGATATATATATAGAGCTCACTTCCTTATTAGAATAATAGAGAATTTCATATTTCAAAGTCCTGGGTAGATGTTGCATGCAAACTGCCAATCTCTTCACAGTATCAGATGAATACGACTGTGAAAACTCAAAATATATGCTTTCTGCCTCGCCGACTTAATTAATCGTTCATCTCAAAGCTCAACAAAATCGCATCAATTTATAACTACCTCATTTGAATGCGTGGCATCACTATAATACATGTGATGCCAAGCATCCAGATGCCATCCCTTTTTAGATAACTGCCCAAAGTGAGTTCCTACGATATTTTGTGAACGCAAAACCAAAGTGTAGGCACCAAAAGATGGTACTACCTCAAAACCAAAGAGCTGATACCGTCCCAGTCAATTCTTTAAGTCTACCAACCCGCCACTGACACACGAATTTGATCTGCTTCTACTTGCAGAATTACAACTGCTTTATGAGGGATTCTATGATAGTGTTATCCCACGGATAAAGTCACAGCTATATAAAATGTATGACCAAAAATATTTGGGAACATACAGTTAGTTGTAAAAAAGGGGGGGGGGGGGGGCTGTTAAATCAAAAACCTAATAAAAAGTGCCACGTTTGTCATGTGCTACAGCATCAATTGTCACAGGCATACTTTCTAACAAACTGCTTCTGGTAGGTGCCAGCTGGAAGTGACCTCCATTCCTAATCCAAAATAACTGCTAGAACCAGTTGGAAAGGCACTGTTTTGGCTGCAATAAGCCACTACTCTAATTGGTCGCACAGGTCTTCAATGGGGCCGAGATCAGAGATCTCAGCCGACCAGTCCTACTTTTAACATCACTGTCACAAACCAATCTCCCTATGAAATGGGGCAGTATGACAGGCCCCGTTTTTGCAGTATGGCGGTTATAGTTCTGCTTTAGGTGAGGAACTCCGGTTTTTCATACAGCAAGGACCATGTGTCTATGGACTTAAGACACATGAATGATTGAGGTTGTGCTTGAGTAACTAATATTATAGGGTCTTTTTTTTTTTTTTTTTTTGTAGTATAGCCCCAGTAAAGGTTGCACAATTGTCCAACTATCCAAGTAGTATTTGGACTTCATGATTTCAAGCACTATTACTACCAAGGGAAGAAGTTCAAACCAGCTGAAAAGCGTCATGGCAGCAGCTGCCTCTACCAAGGTTCATGGTCGAGATGATACTCAGGAAGTGCTTTTCAGACAATCTCCATAGCTGCTAGAAAGTCACCATTCCAAATGCTACTTCACATTGGTGAACATGATACTAGAATTATGTGCAATTGCCCTACCACTGAATCGATGTGGCTATGCAGCTCCCTATGGAGGTTAATACTAACTGATGCTCCTCTGGCTTTCTGGATTTCCTCTGCGATGTTTTTTTAGGTTAGATGCATGTTAAGTGCCAAAGCAACTAAGACTAAAAGTCATCAGTATTTTGATTGTAACTGAGTATATTCTGTCAATTTGCTAAACGAAAAAACTCGAATTACAAGAAGAAAGAATCCACAAAACCCTTGCCTGAGACCAATAACTCATCCACATTGTGATGTCATAAAAATTCCTACTGTCTGCCGAGATTAGACCCAAAAGCATTTTTCGCCGAGTGGTGGACAGTGATTAAAACCACTATGATACTAGCTAGGGCGTGATGATTTCTTGAACACGTCCTGTGAGATTGTGAGTAATCTGAACCAATTTTCTACTGCCTTTTTTTTTCCCATTATATAACATTTGCCACAGTGGATGCTGAGTTTTTCAAACAATCGCAGCTATACACATGGAAAGGTTACTGATTTTGCATTTATCAACCATATGAATGTAGTTCTAATTCACAATTTACACTGGCTTCTAATGTGTTGTTTCTGCATGA
This sequence comes from Mastigoproctus giganteus, assembly GCF_048544385.1. Lineage (NCBI taxonomy): Eukaryota > Metazoa > Arthropoda > Arachnida > Uropygi > Thelyphonidae > Mastigoproctus > Mastigoproctus giganteus. The sequence goes on from NC_143580.1 coordinate 7,326,766, forward strand.
GTAGACCCACAAGATTTATACTGCTGGAACCTGATTATCAGTTCCATTAACGTTTTACTTTCAGATGGCAGCCCAAGCCTTCATACCTGGAAGATGTGTGCGGATGCATGATGTCTTGTGTAGGTTAACTCCTAAGTATTAGTCCAACTCTGCTGTGGATACATCTCTATAAAATGGCCAAAAATGAGTATAGTACTATTGGTAACGTGCATGTCTTGTGTTGCTTAGCTGCTTCTGGTCACTGTGCTACCATGCAAGGCTGCTTCCCCAGGTTCGTAAATCTCAGGTTCGTAGGTAGTAATGAAAGCCCACTGCATGTCAGCAGTTCCTAGAATGCATTTAACAAACTTAATAATGATGGCATTCTTCCTCTTGCTCTGAGATCCAAAACACTGAGACCCAACCAGTGGTACCAGGAAGTTAGCTCCACTTCTACATGCAACTCTAGAGCCCAGCAAAATCTCACCCCTTAAAGGGACCGGTGGAGTAGAACAGGGGGAAAGGAAAGAGGGCAAAGTGAAGGAAACAGAAGGCAGTAACCAGTAAAGCAGGGCCTGCATCTCAGACTAAGCTGGAAGTCTTGGTGTCACTTCCAGATGTCCTGCCTAGGATGGGGGGGCATATACAAAAACCAAGTGGTCATCTAGGAGCCTAATTCCATCAGCCGTGAAATCACATCCAGGAGACTAATTATAGCAGTCATATATTCATGTTCAGGAGCTCATGTATAGACACACAAGTCCAGCCGCATGAAACAAAAGCTTCACTAAAGTTGCTTGTTAAGTTCATTAGAGGAGTAATCCATGTAGGCTTGAGAATGACCGTGTCTGGGAGAACCATGTCATATAATCATGCGGCTGTAACCAGGGGACTATGTCCAGTAATAGCATTAGCATTAGTAGAGGCATATGATGCAAGAAAGCAAGCTTATTCAGCATCAGCCAAAAAAAAAAAAAAAAAAAACACGCCACTCCCATTTCACCCCTCCATTCGTTCGAAATACCTGTCCAGTTGAGCCTTAAATTTGTTTAGGCTATCAACTTCAACAACAAGTGACGGAAGTCGGTTCCACCAACCAACCACCCGCTGGCCAAAGGCAAATTTCCGCACATCTATCCGACATCCGTCCTTCCTCAATTTGAATTTATGCCCTCTGAGGTGATTATTTTGAGCAAGATGAAGAATCCCATTGGCATTGAGCATGCTCAAACCATTCAAAGCCTTATACACCTCTATCAGATCACCTCACCGGTGCCTAGTCTCCAGACTCTGTAATTTGCAAAACTTAAGCCTTTCTTCGTAAGAGCAACCCTTTGTTCCATTCACTAATCTTGTTGCCCTTCTCTGTACCCGTTCCAGCAGCTCTACATCCTTCTTGAAATGAGGCCTCCAGACCTGTATACAGTACTGAAGATGTGGCCTAACCATTGCCTTATACAAGGGAATAATCACCTCCTTATCCCTGCTAGAAAAATTCCTGTATATCATTGACAAGACACCATGAGCTACTCTTGCAGCTCGTCTGCACTGCTCAGAGAACTTCATATCTGCCTGCACAATTACCCCCAGGTCTTTTTCATTCTCCACCACTGTCAGTGTAGTACCGCAGAGTTGATATGTTGCTCTGGGGTTACTGTTTCCCATATGTAGTACTTTACATTTGTCAATGTTAAACTTCATTTGCCACCTCTCAGCCCATCTGTTCAACCTTTCCAGATCCTGTTGCAGCAGCATAGCGTCAGTAGTGTCCTTAACAACCCTGCCAACCTTTGTATCATCTGCAAACTTGGACATTAAACTTGATATCCCATCATCAATATCATTCATAAACACCGAAAACAACAACGGACCCAACACTGAACCCTGAGGAACTCCACTAATAACATTAGTCCACGTTGAGCAGTGTCCATTGATTACCACTCTGTCTTCTGCCACTCAACCATCCCCTTATCCATAGCAGCAATTTGCCTCCAATGCCACACTGCTCCAATTTGTGCAGCAGTCTTCCATGTGCAACAGTATCAAAAGCCTTTCTAAGATCCAAATATATAATATCAAAGTTATTCCCTGCATCCAGTTCTTTTGTGACTACATCATAGTATCCAATCAAATTGGTCAGGCAAGACCTGCCCTTAACAAAACCATGCTGTGTCTGAGCTATAACTGAATTCTTGTCTAGATGATCCTGCAGTGCTTCTTTAACCAGTGCCTCCATTAATTTACCTGGAACAGAAGTTAAACTAACAGGTCTATAATTACTTGTGTCAGCCTTTGATCCTCCTTTGTGAATTGGGGTTACATTTGCACATCTTCAGTCTATGGGTACGTCCCCTGAGTCCAAAGAAGCTCTCATAATTATGGCTAGGGGTTTTCTTACTTCCTTTGCTGCCTCCTTTAATATAACTGGATAGATCCCATCCACCCCAGGTGCCTTTTTTATGTTTATCCTCAACAATCTCTCCTCCACTTTCCTCTCAGTTATTACAAAATCATCCAGCTCACTGCCAATGTTTACTTTACCTACATCATTCTCCTTCCTGAATAACTCCTCATGCATGAATGTAGATGCAAAATACTCGTTTAGATTGTTATATAGTGGTGGTAAAATTCAGCAGTAGATGATGAAAAATGTTGATTGCACTATCAAGATTAAAGGTTATTTTATATGGTACCAAACTTAATTGTTGATTGGTTGTTGTAAGGTTTAGGCATATCAGTGACTTAGGCCATATTGCACTGTATATAATACATCTGTAAATTGGTGTTCTCTGGTCGACTATTTTCTGCATGAAAAACCATACTTCCCTTGCCTCAGACCAACTAACTCAGCTACTTTGCGAATAAGAACCATAAAAATTCCTCGCGTCACTGACAGGATTTGAACTCAAGTCTTTTCTACCATGTGGGGAGGACAGTGATTACTGCCCCTGTGTTAATCATGAGGGCTGAAGTCTAATGTGCAGCAAGCAAAGGTGAATTTGCCACACATCTATCTTTTTGTAACATGTTTTTGTAATTAATATCCAAGTCACTGGGAGAACATTTAAGGAGACACTGTTATTGGCAGTTGAGCAGATTTTGAACAGTTTATTTCAAACTATTACTATGCAAGATCAGTAATTACAGTGCACGTCGCTTATTGTGATTACAGATGATGTCATCATCTGTTTAATGTTACCACTTTTGTGAAGTCCTGATCAGAAGTATATAAATCCATAGGAAACACCATTTATTGTAATCAGTGCTTCGGCTTATGTTATAATTTTTTTTTGCATTGTCGCAATTTCGTGCAAATGCAGTGAAAGTGATTACAAACCATCCCGATCTGTTCTTGAACTCCAACATGTTGCATAACTAGTTACTGATATTGTTGCATAACTAGTTACTGATATTGTTTCATACAGTTCACATGGCTGTCAGTGCTATTACTCCGTGAAAGAAAGTACTATATCTGTACTCTTACCAGTCCACACAAAAAAAAAAAACGAATTACTGGAAAATCAAGCAGGCAAACTGAATTCATAAAAGGAAGTAAAGTATATGTTTAGCGATTCAAAATTTTTACCATCATGCTGTTCAAGATGAACAAAACTGCTAATTTGTAATTATGCATTCCCAATTTGGAAGCTATCTTTGAAACTACGAAGACTGAGGGGGTGTGCAAAAACATTTTATATGGTATACTTCTCCAAAAGAAATTCATTGGTATTTAGGAGTACTACAACTCACTTCTAGACCACTTTGATCTACACATCTGGACTATTACCCATAAGATGAACAAACAAGTTCATTACATGTGAGCAGTTTAGAATATTATTCAGAGTTTTTAGTTTTTCTAGTGTCTATGATTTCACTCATGAAGCAATATATGAAAGAGTGATTTATAAAAATTATAGGATGTTATTGTTATAAATATTAAAAAAAATAATATATGAGGAGTATCAAAAAAAAAGTTTTACCTGACCTGTGTCAGGTGAAAAACTTTTTTTTTCACCTGAAAAAACAACAAAAACGTTATGTTTTACTGATGGCATTGCATGTTTATCTAGTAATACATGCCAGAAGTTTCATTGCTCTTACTCTTTTGTTACAGAGCTGAATGTGTGATAGTGTCATCCATGGATAAAGTTGAATATCAATCCATTATAAAATTCCTGTTTTTGCTATTTTTGTTATCTTGCCACACCTACCTTATTTTTCAGACTTGGCACCTTCTAACTTCTTCCTCTTTCTGCAGCAGAAATCATTTTTAGGTGGAAAGCATTTTTTCAGCAATGCTGACGTAATTTCTGTGACAGAAGCATGGTTTTAAGAGCAAAGTGAGACCTTCTTAAAAATGGCATAAAGAAGTGCCACAAAAGATGTCAAAATTGTGTAACTTTGGATGGAGATTACATAGAGGAGTAATATGTTTCTAAATCTCAACCTCCTGGGACACATAACATGGTTTGGATGGCCTGACCATGTTCTATATATGTATCAAAAAAAACATTTTTTGATACATGTTTATCCAATACATAAAAAAATTATACACCACTAGTCATAAGATTCAGATGCCATGATTAATTTGGAATATGCTTCCACTCATAATCTTCCCCACTTCAAGTATTTTTGGGGAAGATAACCAGGCCACTGAAAATAATTTAAAAAGTCAACTGGAATGGTATTTCAGTGCACAACAGCCGAATGTGAATACTGATCACTTAATGAGTCAACAACGACTGTTTGGTTTTCAGTGTTATGAGCAGCAACATATTTTCTTTTCTGAAATTTTACTGCACATAAATGGATAATGCAGTGATGAAAATTATAGAACTTTATCACCAGAGGTAAAGAGCAGAGCACCAGACAACAGCTCACACACATACTGTGAGCTTGTGGAACATTTAATGGTTAAATACTCATGAATATTTATATAAGCAAGTAAAACTTTAATAACTACTCATCAAAATTTTAATATAGTAATTTCATGTATGCTTCCCTCACAAAACCTTTTCTAGCTATCCTTTCAGCATGTGAAGAGGGAGGGGGGTTATGCAAACAGTGAAACTATGACATCTTTATTGAACTTGTAAACTTAATAGTGACTCCAAAAGGGCAGAATTGGCTTTATGACATGACAAAGAAAAAAAAATTAACAAACAAAAACTTCTCATCACAGAATTTACAGTAATTGTATTAACACACAGTACCTGAACACTTCAATTATTCAATTAAAAATGTATTAATATCCATTCACTGGTTAAAAAAAGTACAGCCCTAACTAACTACTACACCCAACCAGTATTACCAAGGACAGAAAACTTTACAGGGCCAAGAGGCTACACTACATCACAACTGCATTAGATAGACAAAAAATAAATAAAATTTAAAGGTGTACACATGATGTGTACACCAAAAACTAAACAATACAAATAATAACAGTTTAGAGTAATAGTGGTTTTCACACACAGTTTAGAATAGTATTAGCATTAGCATTAGTAGAGGCATATGATGCAAGAAAGCAAGCTTATTCAGCATCAGCCAAAAAAAAAAAAAAAAAACCCTCTCCCATTTCACCCCTCCGTTCGTTCGAAATACCTGTCCAGTTGAGCTTTAAATTTGTTTAGGCTATCAACTTCAACAACAAGTGATGGAAGTCGGTTCCACCAACCAACCACCCGCTGGCCAAAGGCAAATTTCCGCACATCTATCCGACATCCGTCCTTCCTCAATTTGAATTTATGCCCTCTGAGGTGATTATTCTGAGAAAGATGAAGAATCCCATTGGCATTGAGCATGCTCAAACCATTCAAAGCCTTATACACCTCTATCAGATCACCTCGCCGGTGCCTAGTCTCCAGACTCTGTAATTTGCAAAACTTAAGCCTTTCTTCGTAAGAGCAACCCTTTGTTCCATTTACTAATCTTGTTGCCCTTCTCTGTACCCGTTCCAGCAGCTCTACATCCTTCTTGAAATGAGGCCTCCAGACCTGTATACAGTACTCAAGATGTGGCCTAACCATTGCCTTATACAAGGGAATAATCACCTCCTTATCCCTGCTAGAAAAATTCCTGTATATCATTGACAAGACACCATGAGCTACTCTTGCAGCTCGTCTGCACTGCTCAGAGAACTTCATATCTGCCTGCACAATTACCTCCAGGTCCTTTTCATTCTCCACCACTGTCAGTGTAGTACCGCAGAGTTGATACATTGCTCTGGGGTTACTGTTACCCATATGTAGTACTTTACATTTGTCAATGTTAAACTTCATTTGCCACCTCTCAGCCCATCTGTTCAACCTTTCCAGATCCTGTTGCAGCAGCATAGCGTCAGTAGTGTCCTTAACGACCCTGCCAACCTTTGTATCATCTGCAAACTTAGACATTAAACTTGATATCCCATCATCAATATCATTCATAAACACCGAAAACAACAATGGACCCAACACTGAACCTTGAGGAACTCCACTAATAACATTAGTCCACGTTGAGCAGTGTCCATTGATTACCACTCTCTTAGTAGTATTAGAAGTGGTATTATTAGTATTAGAGTATTAGTATTAGAAGTGGCATATAATGGAAGAAAGCATACTTACACAGCATCAGCCATAAAAAAAAAATTTGGATATCAACAGCTCATCCCCCTCCAATAATTTGTCTAGTTCTTCCTTGAATTTGCTCAAACTACCCAATTACAAAACTACACATGGAAGTTAGGTGGAAGTCAGACAACCACCCACTGGCTGAATGCAACTCTCCATCATCTATTTTGCAACCATCCTTCCTCACCTCAATTTATGTTCCCTCCTATGTGTAATCTGAGCAAGAGGAAGAATGCCATCAGCAATGAGCTTGCTCAATCCATTCAAGGCTTTACACATCTCAATCAGATCACTTTACAGGTGCCTAGTCTTTAGACAGTGCAATTTACAGAACTGAAGCCTTTCTTGGTAAAACTACACTTTCATTCCCTTCACCAATCTCAATGCCCTTCTCTGCACCCATTCCAACAGGTCTACATCCTTTATAAAATGAGGCCTCCAAACCTGTATGCAGTACTAATAATGCAGCCTTACCATTGCCTTATATGATGGGATAATCACATCCTTATCCCTCCTGGAAAATTTTGTGTATAAAACCCCATGAGCTGTCATGGCAGCCTGTCTTGCTCAGAGAACTTCATATCTAACTGCACCAATTCTCCAGGTCTTTTTCATTTTCCACTACCCTGAGTGTAGTATGCAGTTGGTGCGTCAATTTAGGATTACTGCTACCCATATGCAGTACCAACTGAAGTTTAACATTGACAAATGAAAAGTACTGCATATGGGTAGAAGTAACCCGAGAGAAAAGTACCAACTGTGTGGTACTACACTTAAGGTGGTAGAAAATGAAAAAGACCTGGGAGTAATTGTGCAATCAGATATGAAGTTTTTTGAGCAATGCAGACAGGCTGCCAGGGCGGGTCATGGGGTTTTGTCAATGATATATAGGAATTTTGCCAGCAGGGAAAAGGAGGTGATTGTTCCTCTGTATGAGGCAATGGTCAGGCCATGCCTTGAGTACTGCATACAGGTCTGGAGGCCTCATTTTAGGAAGGATGTCGATTTGCTTAAGCGTGTACAGAGAAGGGCAACAAGATTGGAGAGGCGAATGAAGGGATCATCTTACCAAGAGAGGCTTAAGTTCTGAAAATTGCAGTGGCTGGAGACTAGGCACCTGTGCGGTGATCTGATTGAGGTGTATAAGGCCTTGAATGGGTTGAGCACGCTGAATTCTGATGGGATCCTTCCACTTGTTCAGATTACGAACCTAAGGAGGCATAAATTCAAATTAAGAAAAGACAGATGTAGAATAGATGTGCGGAAATTTGCCTTTAGCCAGCGGGTGGTTAATTGCTGGAACAAACTTCCATCTGTCGTTGTGGAAGTTGATAGGTTGAATAAATTTAAGGAGGAACTGGACAGGCATTTGGAGGGAATGGTGTGATTTTTTTTTTTTTTGGCTGATGCTGCATAAGCTCATACACTTGCTTTCTTGCATCACATGCCACTACTACTACCTTGCATTTGTCAATGTTGAACTTCAAGTGCCATTTCTGAGCCCATGTTTTTTAGATCTTTTTGCAGTAGCTTACCCTGATTACTGTCATTAATCACCCTGTCAAACTTTGTATCATCTGCTAACTTAAGACATTAAGCCTGATATACCTTCAGCAACATCATTAATAAATATAGAAAACAACAATGGGATACTCCATTAATAACGTTAGAACACGGAGAGCAGTGTCCATTAATAACTACTCTGTCTTCTCCCACTCAACCATCCTTTTATCCACAGCAGTAACTTGCCCTTAATGTCACACTCCTTCAATCTATACAGCAGTCTTTTATGTGGAACAGTATCAAAAGCTTTTCTGAAATCCAAGTATATACAGTATATCAAAATTATTTTCTGCATCCAGTTCCTTTGCTACTGCATCATAGTGTTCAATCAGATTGGTCAGACAAGATTACTCCTTAATAAATCCATGCTGTGACATCCTATATTTAACATCCCTACTAAACAAGAGAGGCCAATATCAAGCATGTTAATTAGCCTGACATTGGGAGGAATGGTCAAGAGAGGAAATTCTGTTAGGTAGAGGGAAGAATGATGGTTTTAGTCTAATGATCTTAGGGAAAAAATGCCACCCAACTTTCCAAAAAGAGAGAGCACCAGAATCTAGAGTTAACTTTGAGGAATGAAACTAAAATTGGGACTGTAACAATGTTACAAAATGTGGCAAAGTGACAATCTTACACATCTGAGATCTTGTGTCTAGTATAGTGATGGCCACATTTTAGGTTTACCATCTGAAAATCTTATACTCAGAGAGCAATCCTTTGGGATCAAAAATGGGGGAGGGGAGACTGTCAGCAAAACCTCTGCACCATACAACAAGGAAAAAAGATTATATTGAATTTACTAAGGTAGTCAGAGATGTGAATCAACAAATCAATCAACAGAAATAAACATAAAAGAAAAGACCACAATATATTGATGTTGTCTGAAGGAGAACAAACACCCTCTGAGTAGGCTGATGTGAAATAAAAGGAAACAAATCAAAATGCATCTTTTTAGTGATCATGATATGTACAGATTTAGAAGGATTAATACTTACCTCAAAGGAAGTAATCGACAGAAAGAACAATGGTTTGACAGCATAAAATGCAGATGCTCAATCAATATAAACATCAAGTTAACCAATTCTATTAGGCACATCAGAAGCAAGAAATAACATTTTAAGCAGACTAGTTAGAGTGAGAACTTTCTTTTTCCCCCACTATAAACAAAAATAAAAAAAATTCAAAATTCGATGCCATTTCTTTATTAGCACAGGGTTTTATTTTGGAAGTGGGTTAAGCTAGGTACTTTGGCGAAGAGGGCAGTAAATCACTCTCTCCTTAAGATAACTGAACACTGAGATGCTCTAGCTTCTAAAATATATTCGTGGAGTTCCCCAGGAAGAGGACCACGTGGACACATTGTTATTTTCTATATTTATCAATGATATTGATGAAGGTATATCAAGCTTAAATGTCCAAGTTTGCAGATGATACAAAGGTTGATAATGACAGTAAGGACAGTACACTACTGCAACAGAATCTACAAAAGTTAGCATTAGCATTAGTTATTATTATTATTATTAGCTACATGGTGCAAGGCAGCCTGAGGCTTATGTTGCACCAGCCAAAAAAAAAAAAAAAAATTCCCCGAGTTACCCTGAGAGAGAGAGAGAGAGAGAGAGAGAGAGAGAGAGAGAGAGAGAGAGAGAGAGTGTCAAAAGTAGAAGAGAATCACCAAGAAAGAGAAGAATGATGATATCCAGCTCAGGACCCTAGGTGTGCCAAGCCCATACTCACCAGATGTCAGCCCCTGGGGTTAATTGAGGCATATGATGCAAGAAAGCAAGCTTATACACCATCAGCCAAAAAAAAAAACCTTCCCATTTCACCAATCCAGTCACTCCAAATGTATGTCTAGTTCAGCCTTAAATTTATTTAAGCTATCAACTTCCACAACAACAGATGGAAGTCTGTTCCAGCAATCAACTACCCATTGGCTAAAGGCAAACTTCCGCACATCTATTCTACAACTGTCTTTCCTCAATTTGAATCTATGCCCTCTCAGGTTCTTAGTCTGAGCAAGCAGAATTATCCCATCAGCATTGAGCTGCTCAAACCATTCAAGGCCTTATACACCTCAATCAGATCACCTCGCAGGTGTCTAGTCTCCAGATGCTGCAACTTGTAGAACTTAGGCCTTTCTTCATAAGCACACCCCTTTGTTCCTCTCACAAATCTTGTTGCCCTTTTCTGTACTCGTTGCTTTATACAAAGGGATAATCACCTCCTCGTTTCTCCTAGCAAAATTCCTATATATCATTGACAAAACTCCATTACCTGCTCTGGCAGCCCATCTGCACTACTCAGAGAACTTCATATCTGACTGCACAATTACCCCCAGGTCTTTTTCATTCTCCACCTATCTGGGTTGTTGTTATTTGGTTTTTAGGAGCATTAGCAACTAAAGCCATATTGCTCCGGGGATATGTGGTGGTCATTCCCTGACCTTTCCGCATCCTCTGTATTTGGTAGTCACAGGCTCGAACCTCGGTCTAATCAAGAAGCATGTGCTACACACTGCTGATCCTGCCCACCTGGCTACGGAGGTGCCGACCTACCTGAGTTGTTATTTGGTTTTTTTTAGGAGCATTAGCAACTAAGGCCATATTGCTCCGGGATATGCGGTGGTCATTCCCTTGACCTTTCCGCATCCTCCGTATTTGGTGGTGACGGGCTCGAACCCCGGTCTAATCAAGAAGCGTGTACTACGCACTGCTGCTCCTTCCCACCTGGCTACGGAGGCGGCTACCTACCTGAGTGTAGTACCACAGAGTTGGTACATTTCTCTAGGGTTACTGCTACCCATATGCAATACTCTGCATTTGTTAATGTTAACCTTCAGTTGCCACTTCTCAGCCCATCTGCCTAACTTTTCTAGATCCTGTTGCAGTAGCATACTGTTTTTAGTGTCATTAAAACCCTGCAAACTTTTGTACCATCAGCAAACTTAGACGTTACGCCCGATATATCTTCATCGATAGCACTGATAAATACATTAAACAACAGTGGGCCCAGCACCGAACCCTTTGAGACTACGCTAATAACATTAGTCCACGGAAAGCAATATCCATTTATTACCACTCTCTGCCGTCTAACACTCAAATATCCCTTTATCCATTGCAGTAACTTGCCCTTAATGCCATACCACTCCAATTTGTACAGCAGTCTTCCATGTGCAACAATCAAAAGCTTTCCTGAAATCCAAGTATATGATATTAAAATTATTTTTTGCATCCAGTTACTTTGTGACCACATCATAGTATCCAATCAAATTTGTCACACAAGACTTCTCCTTAAAAAACCTATGCTGTGCCTGTACTATTGCTGCTATCTTATCTAGGTGATCCTGTGTTACCTCTTTAACCAGTGACTCCATTATTTTCCCCAGAACAGAAGTTAAACTAAGAGGTCTATAATTATTTGTGTCACCCTTTCAACCCCCTTTGTGAATTGGGGATACATTTGCAGTTGGGCTGAGAAGTGGCAACTGAAGTTTAATATTGACAAATGCAAAGTACTGCATAGGTAGCAGTAATCTCGGAGTAACATACCAACTGTGTGGTACTACACTCAGGGTAGTGGAGCATGAAAAAGATCTGTGGGTAATTGTGCAGTCAGATATGAAGTTTTCTGAGCAGTGCAGACAGGCTTCAAGAGTAGTTCATGGGGTCTTGTCAATGATATATAGGAATTTTGCTAGCAGGGATAAGGAGGTGATTATCCCCTTGTATAAGGCAATGGTCAGGCCACACCTTGAGTACTGTGTACAGGTCTGGAGGCCTTGTTTTAGGAAAGAAGTTGAGTTACCAGAATGAGTACAGAGAAGGGCAACGAGATTAGTGAGTGGAAAAAAGGACTGCTGTTACCAATATAGGCTTAAGTTCTGCAAATTTCAGCATCTGGAGACTAGGCACCTGCGAGGTGATCTGATTGAGGTGTATAAGAATGGTTTGAGCAAGCTCAATGCTGATGGGATTCTTCCTCTTGTTCAGATTCCACACCTGAAGGAGCATAAATTCAAATTGAGGAAAGACAGTTGTAGAATAGATGTACAGAAATTTGCCTTTAGCCAGCGGGTGGTTGATTGCTGGAACAAACTGCCATCTGTCATTATGGAAGTTTAGAGTTTAAGGAAATTCAAGGCTGAACTAGACAAAGTCTTGGAGCAAATGGATGGGTGAAACGGGAAGGGTTTTTTGTTTATTTATTTTTTTGGCTGAGGCTATATAAGCTTGCTTTCTTGCATCATATGCCTCTGCTAATGCTAATATACACTGACAAACTTCCTAACAAAGTCGGAAATATTATCTGGCCCAAGAGGATTACAGATGGGAAACCAAATAATTGGCCCACAACATTTTCCTCAATTACAAGTGCAATGTTCTCAGTGGCATGTGTAGGAACAGGTCTCCTTAGCTGTTAGTGGATGGTGGATCTCTCCTCAACTCTTTCATCAGCTGAAACTCCTTCAGTGCTGATGATCCACTGTTCCTGTTCTGATAAAACATTTTTTGTCCTAAAGTTTCATCCACTTCATAGGAAATAAAACTTAAAAAATATCATGTACAGTACTTATACAAAATGTAGTAGGTTTCATTTAAAGATTAAAAAAAAAAAAAGTGTCCCTTTAATTACATAAGTTTGAGATACACATTTTCACAGAAGTGTATCTTTCTTGTACTCTGCTCTTATTCTCATGAGGCATCTATGAGATGTCAGCTAGAGTTGTATAATCTTGCTGTAAGAGCTTAATTGCACTGGCTGAATGTGAACAGCTGATACAAAAACATAACCATTCATATAGCACATGGAGATATAAATAGGGGATGGTTGACCCTGAAATTCTAAGAAATGTGATAAAACATTATTATTATTGGTTTTTCTCATTTATTTCTGTTCAATACTTTATAATCAAGTTTAGCAAATTGTAATTCATAGACACCATTTCCAATCCAGTAGAAAAGCAAAAATAAATTTTTTATAAATAAAACAAGGCTCACAGATGCCATACAAGCATTTTGTTCCATTTAGGGTGAGAATAATTGGAGGATTAAGTACCACCATATAACACTATTTTCATATTGTTAACGTGCTTTCAAACATTGAGAGATCTGTAGCTGTATGTTTGCGGTACCTCTGAACTAACATGTTGTAACTGTCTATAATATTTGTGTATTCACTGGCATTTTCATTTTGTTACACTATGAATTTCAAGAAATTGACTTCTTGAAATTCAATGTATGAAAAAATGAAAATAGAAAATGCAGTATATTGGTTAGAGAAATATATACTGTATATGAGAATAAATTTTCTGTTTATGCTCTGGGACAACCACACAGTCAGAGGAGTTCATAAGACAGACAGAATACAACAAACAGCACTGTTTTCAGCAGTCAAGGGCCTGAATACCCGGTCACTCAAGGCACGTGTACTTATGTACCCTCAGGGCTGACTACTCAACTATAGTGGCCATGACAGGATTTGATTTGATTTCCAAATTTAAAAAAATGGCAACTCTCAGAATCATGTTAGCAATGGAAGTGTAAAGGAAATACACTAAATTTTATAAGCTTTCAATAAAAATTCAATTATACAATCCTTCATACACCTTGCCAGTAAAGAAATCAGGTATTTAATTTGTGGATGGTGCAAGATTTTATGTTTACTAAGCAAACTTTCCATAACTGCCACTAGAAGCACTCTCCCTCATTACTACTGAGCAGACTGTGTGTGCATGCCAGTACCTGTCAAGCTAGTGTTGCATGAAGAGAGTTTTTTTAGCCACGTGTCACTGATGATCATTTTAAAGCAAGTATCATGTCAGACATAGTGACTTTGCATGAGGCGAATTCACTTTTATTTGCTTGCTGTACATTAGGCTTCAGCCCTCATAGTTAGCATAGTTGCAGTAATCACCAGCCTCCCCACACTGTGGAAAAGACCTGAGTTCAAATCTTGTCAGTGATGAGAGGAATTTTTATGGTTCTTTTTTTACAAAGTGGCCAAGTTAGTTGGCCTGAGGCAAAGGTAGCATGGTTTTTTGTCCAGAAATAGTAAATTGACCACAGAACACATGTAATTTACAGACATATTACAAGGATGGATCATTTAACTTGCAGACTGGTGCAAAGTTTTATGTTTACCATGCGAACTTTCGTAACTGCCGCTAGAGGTGTTCTCCCTGTCACTACTAAGCAGACTCTGTGCATGGCAGTACTTGTCGAGCTAGTGTTGCGTGAAGAGTTTTTTTTAGCCACATGTCACTCTTGATCATTTTGAAGCAAGTATCACATTGGATATGATACTTGCATGATATGTGATTTGTTATTGTGTCAGACAGGGCTTAAATGCATCAGAAACAGTTAAAGAGATGAATGAAGCAAGCATATATTACTGAGTGTCTTGGTAGGATGGCCATATTTAAATGGCAAAAGAGATTCAATGAAGGCCATGAATCTGTTGCATCTAAGAACCCTGGATCCAGGATAAAAGCTTGGCACTATCCTATTGGCTGATGGAGTTAATCCCTCTCCTATAAATTAACTGCTGGCAGTACCTCTTGCCTGTATGCACATCCGGTTTCTGGGAGCATTGGCAAGAGGAGTCTGTCAGCAGGTAAGAATTTAATGTCTTTGTAATTATCTTGGATTTCCTGTTTTCTATTGTATTGGCAATTCAAAACTTAAAATTTAATACTTTAGAACCATAATTTGTAATTGTAATATTGGCAATTAAAATAGTAATCTTGTAATTGTAAATTGGTAATATTCTAAAATATTCAAATTTGTAACTCTTTCTATTTTTTTGTTCCTCCAAACAACTTTGTCTGATGATGGGTATCGGTAAGATACCCGAAACATCAACCTAATGTATAGTGATGTAGGTGAACAGCCTAATAAACTATATTATTAATTTTCACGTGGTATAAGAGTGGTTTTAATACAATAATAACCTTCTTGTCCACTGACGTAAATTCTATGTGCATCTGACTCACTGACTATGCACACAGTCAGTGAGTCAGTGAGAATTTAAGTCACAGTCCTTACTACTTTTTTTTTTGCAAACACCAAATATTATTATAAATATTAGTAGTAGTGGCACATAATGCAAGACAGCAAGCATATAAAGCATCAAACAAAAAAAAAAAAAAAAAAAAAAATTCCCACATCACCTGTCCATCCCCTCCAATAATTTGCCTCATTCTCCCTTGAATTTATTCACACTGCCCACTTCCACACACCACACGAAAGTTTGTTCCAACAATCAACTAGCTAAAGGCAAACCTCCACACATTTATCCTGCAGCCATCCTTCCTCAACTTAAATTTATGCCCCTCATATGCGTAGTCTGAGCAAGAGGAAGAATGCCATCAGCATTGAATTTGCTCAATCTACTCAAACCCTTAAACATCTCAGATCACATTGCAGGTGCTTCAATTTCCAGAACTGAAACCTGTCTTGGTAAAATTACCTTTTCATTCCCTTCACCAAACTTGCTGCCCTTCTCTGCACCATTCCAGCAGATCTACATCCCTCCTAAAATGAGGCCTCCACACCTGTATGTAATTATTTAAGTTGCAGCCCAACCACTACCTTATACACTGGGATAATAACTTCCTTATCACAATTTCTTTGACAGACACTTCTCATAATCTGCTTCAGCTTGCCTAACCTTCTCTGCAACTTGATTGCACACTAGTTTATATCTAGTAGCAGATCCAGAAAAATATGACAGGAGGGGCACCATTTGTGACAGGGGAGAAAACCATTCTGTGCCTTGTTTGTACACAAAATAATGCACAGAACAAATAAATATGACACTCAAACACAATGTGACTGGCAGACACAGGCACACAGCTAAAGTCTGAATTACTTTGAAGTCAACATTACACACGACCGAACTGCATAATGTCTCGAACTAGAAAGTCAATCACATCAGCATCAGTGTTGCCAACTGTAGTCAGTTGAAAATAGCTGAGTGTCAAAATGCAAAAATAGATAAAATCCTATGTTAACAATGAAAAAAAAAAAATTTTTTTTAAAGGGAATTTAAACAATTGATGCATATTCTCCGAAAAAACGACACGTGCCCCTACCCTGAATCCACCACTGTTTATATCTACCATAGGCTTCTGTATCACCTGACAGTTTATATGCAACCTATGCATTTTTCTTCTCCTTTGTTCCACAAGTCTCATCAGCTCATCTAACATCCATTTAGGTCTAAATGGATCTAACTTACTACACCCAGAGTAATATTTCTTAGCTGATATGAAAAGTCTAATAGCTTCTACGATTACTTCACTGAATGCTTCCCATTTAGAATTTATTGTTGGTAGCATCATTAGTTGGTCCCACAACCTAATGAAAGCAAAAGTCTTTCCCTTTATCCCTGACGGTAGTTATGCCTTTAAGTAAATCCCAAATGAATACACTGTGATAACTGCAACCTAGTGGTTCTTTTATCTGTAGAATCTTAATGCATGAAGATTATTAAAATATTATTTCCTCTTGTTGCCTCTCTAACATGCTGCTGTATAAAACAGTAATCCATTAAATTTACAAAATGTCTTGCTAGTGTGTGAGTGACCAACCCACAAATTCTAGTCAATATCTGGTACGTTAAATTCCCCTATACGACACTGAGTTACTAGCCCACTGTATTTCTCTGTATAGCTGTTCATTGTACTCATCAGAGTCATTGGGCCTATAACACACTCCTATTCTCATTTTTGCTTTCCCAGTGCTTAGGTCCACCAAACTGACTCAACATTGAACTGGCCACTCATGTCAACTGTACTGCCTTAAATTTTTATTAGAAAATCTAAAAAAAAAAAATATTTACTTTCAAGCATAAAAGCAAGTAAGACTCCTGGAGTTGATGGCATATATCCAGTAATTTTGAGGAGACCACCAGGGAGTTTATTGAACCACTGAAATTAATTATGAGAGCATCTTTGGACTTAGGAAAGATTCCTTTGAATTGGATAAGTGCCAAGGTATCACCAATACATAAAGGTAGTTCTAAGAGCAAAGTTGGTAACTACAGACAAATTCATCTGACTTCAGTGATAGGGAAAATCTTAGAAGCAATGATAAACGTGCAATCCAGGACGAGACATTTAGATAGATATGGCATTCTGAATAACACACAAAATGGTTTTGTTAAGGGAAAATCACAATTAACTAACATACTAAACTATTTTGATAGTTATTTATAAGCTGGATTTAGGAAACAATTTCGACATAGTTCACTTGGATTTTCAAAAGGAATTTGACTCAGTCTCTCATGAGAGGTTATTGTATAAGCTGGAACATTCTTGGGATTACTGGAAAAACTCCACAATGGATTGCTGTAGGCTAGAAGGCAGAGGGTTGTGATTAATGGATATTCTTCAGATTGGTGTAAAGTCAGAAGCAGGGTGCCAAGGATCGGTTGTTGGCCCATCGTTGTTTCTGATGTTCATAAACAACGTTGATGATGGGATAGAAGGCTTGATGTCAAAACTGCAATTATGTAAGGATTGGTAGAGTAGTTAATGATCAGTAACATGCAGCACTTCTTCAGGGTGACTTGAACAGGCTGCGAGAATGGTCAGAAAAGTAGCTTTGTTTTAAGGCAGCAAAATGCAAGGTGTTGGGGAACAGCAACCCCAAAATAAATTATACACTTGGTGGGGTTGAATTAAACACGGTGGAGGAAGAAAGGGATTCAAGAGTTATAATATGGGCGGAAAGTCCGCGGTGTCCTATCGATGATTTATCAAACATTGCCCTGCAGAAATAAAGGCATAGTCCCAATGTGTAAGGCAATTGTAAGACCACATCCAGAATACGGTGTTCAAATATGGAGACGTCATCTGAAAAAAAGAGCTTCTTGAAAGGTCCAAAGATGGGCAACTTGCATGGTAAGATCAGCAAAAGGGCAACCATATTAGGAAAGGCTCTATACATGGGCTACAGAGCTTGGCAACCAGGCACCTCAGAGAGTGACCTGATTGAGGTTTACAAGGCTCTGAGAAGGGTTAGTAAAAAGAACAAATGCGGAGTTCCAGAATAAAAAATAATTTGTATTTTTTAGCTAGCAAGTCTTTGACTGCTGGAACAAGTTGCCTTCACAGGTAGTTGAGGCTGACAGTTTGAATAAATTCAAAGGTCAACTGGATAGTTACCAATGTGAGGTGGGAAGCAAATAATTTGTATTTTTTTATCTACTCTTTTTTTTTTTTTTTTTTTTCCCATCCAGCCAGTGCAGCAAAAGCCTGTAGCTTCCTTGCATATAGCTATTATACATCCCTGTCATGTCTCATGTCTCATATATCATGTTTCTGATATATCCCTACATTGTCTACAGTTGATGACTTAATCAGTACAGTACTTCAAATTTATTTAATATGCTCTTAGCATTAGTGTACATGCAAGTATAAATGCACTGTTCTTACTCTTAGTTACCATATATTAGTTATCTTTTATTAGATATTAGATATCTTAGTAACCTTACTCTTAGTTCACATATATTTGCTTCTTCATGATTGCCTACAGCAGGGCTTGAAATCTCCCACACCTTGATTTCCAATAGAAGCAGTGCAAGAATCACTTTCACCTCTGCCTGCAGCTCTAGTTAATTTAATAGTCTGTGTATCCCCCACCCCATGCTATCAGTTTTCCAACCACATAACACTGCCTCGATAGCATCAGCAAATATTCTTGCACCCTTCTATTAAGTGTATCCTATCTCTGTAAAAACAATCTCTCCTGTTAACAAGCACAAATCACACTGAGAAAAATTCTACCCCATGAGCCTTGCATGGTCTCTCCTGTGCCAAATTGGACAATGCTTTCAACAAGTATGCCCTTCTATCATGTCTAAGCAGGATTGCAGACACACAATATTGCCTTTCCTACCCTTAAAAGATATCTGCTCTACAAAGTCCTTAATTTTTGCCCTGGGGTAAGATGATGATGCCTCAACCAAGTCTAAGGCATGTGATTAACCCTTAATCCTTTAACTCTGCACTGGTCAAATCAGGAAGAAGTCCTATTAGAAAGAGCAGGATGAGCATATTTAAAGAGCGAATAGCAGTAGTAATGGCAAATGATGAAAGAAAGCCAGCTTATAAATTTAACCCCAGGAGCTCACATCTGGTGAGTATAGGCTTGGCACACCCAGGGTCCTGAGCTGGATATCATCATTCTTCTCTTTCTTGGTGATTCCCTTCTACTTATGACTCTCTCTCTCTCTCATGGTAACTCGGGAATTTTTTTTTTGGTTGGGCAGCATAAGCCACAGGCTTCCTTGCACCATATAGCTAATAATAATAATAATAATAATAATATACAGCATCGGCAAAAAAAAAACACAGTTCACCCATCCCTACCCTAAAGTAGAGTAGACCCTGTCCCAGCTCCACATGACAAGGACAGTAACCAAATGGCTGCAGCTTCTGTAGCCATTTGGGCTAAATGGCCAGTCACTCAACACAACCTCCCCCCCCCCCCCCGACTACACTACATGACATACATAACTCTACACTGATTGGCCTTTATCTGTACAATATCTTCATACAATACACAACAAAATTGGCATATTTTTACTGCAGCTACACAAACAATAAATTAAACTCATATTTAGCCTCTACATATTGTACACACTATATCCTGCATCCCCAATATTTGGCCTTAGCTGCCAATGCGCCATAAAAAACCAAATCAAACCAAACCAAACCCAATATTTGAGTGGCATCATGCATAAGATTATAAAATCTATACACAGCACATTAAAGATGGAAGTTGAACTTGTTGCATTTTTTGCAGCATAATCTGCACTTTCATTTCCTTGAATCCCATATCATGGGATATAGCACAACCTGACTTTTTTGTTGTTCTTCAGTGAGCTGTAATAACCACTACAAAATTTTCTTTATGAGTAGGTGAGTAGGATAGTATTCATAATGAAGTGCAGATATTGAAATTAAAGAATCTGCGTATACTATATTAATATTTGTAGGAATGAAAGTTTCCAGATATATTCCATGGCTATTCTGAGTAGCTGAAAATGAAAAAGACCTTGAGCTGTAAAGACGGGTTACCATAAGAGCTCGTGGGGTTTTCAATGATATATTAACCCCATGGGTTCACATCTTGTGAGTATGGGCTTGGCACACCCAGGGTCCTTAGCTGGATATCGTCATTCTTTTCTTTCTTGGTGATTCCCTTCTACTTCTGACTCTTGTTCTCTCTCCCTCTCAGAGTAATTCGGAAATTTTTTTTTTTGGCTGGTGCAGCATAAGCCTCAGACTTCCTTGCACTATATGGCTAATAATAATAATAATATAGGAATTTTGTATCGGGTACAAGGGATGATTATCCCATTTTATAAGGCAATGGTTGGGCTGCATCTTGAATACTGAATACAGATCTGGCAGCATCATTTTAGAGAGGATGTGGATCTGCTGGAACTGGTGAGAGAAGAGCAAAGGGATTGGTAAGGGTCACAAAAGGGCACTCTTACCAAGAAAGGCTTCAGTTCTGCAAATTATAGCATCTGGAGACTAGGCACCTGTGAGGTGATCTGAGTGAGGTGTTTAAAGGCTTTGAATGGCTTGAGCAAGCTCAATGCTAATGGCATTCTTCCTCTTGCTCAGACTACACAAGAGGGGTGCATAAATTCAAACTGAGGAAGCATGGTTGCAGGATAGATGAGTGAAAGTTTGCTTTCAGCTAACAGGTAGTTGATTGTTGGAACAACCTTCCATTTATTGTTGTGGAAGTGGGTAGCTTGAATAAATTCAAGAGCTTAAACTATTGGGGGATGGACATGAGATATGGGATTTTTTTTTTTTTTTTTTTTGCTGATACCATATGATGAGCTTGCTTTCTTGTATCATTTGTTAGTACTAATACTAAGTGTAACTGCACTCACACTTAACCACTCAGTTACATCATAAGAAATATCACAGAATCCAATTCAGTGGTAATACAACTGAGACAATTAAAGCTTTAAAAGAGTTGAGAAAACTAAACATGGGGAATACATTTCATCTTTTTCTGATAAAAGAATCTAAAGAACAAATTTAAATTAAGGAAGCTAATTGTACAAAATTTCTCTTTTAGTCAAAAAGAAATTAGCTGTCAGAATAAACTGTCACCTAATCGTACACATCTGCAAAGCTTATATAAGTTTATGGAAGATTTAAATAGATATGAAGTAAATAAAAATAGAATTAGGATCTATGGATTTTTTTTAAGGCTGATGTTGCAAAAACCTTGCTTCCTAGCATCGTTTTGCTTATAATAGGTGTATGCATCTCTCTACGTTTTCTAATTTTTAAATAACTGGAGTTGAATATGAATGCATTTTGTCAATCACTAAATTAGTCACACATCTTGGTTTACTCACAAGCTCTTAATTTATTTCCAAAAAAATATGTACCTAAATTCTCAAGGCCAATGATGTGCAAAATTTTAATCTATTTATATGATCCACCATTTTTCTTGTGATCGACATCATATTTATTTCTCATCCTAAATATATTTATACTCCTAAATATATTTATATAAATATTGTTTATACTCCATGCCCAGATGCCACTAACCAAATTCCCCATAATCTCAGTTGGTGACAAATAACAGAATATTTATTCACTTATCTGAATTTATAAACACTATATTTAATTCATTATGCACAAATGTTTGAAGTGCTGTTTATTGCATCTGCATTCAACAGTATCTGTAACCTGAAGTATCTCTATGTATTAAAAGTTTAAAACTGACCACACATATACTTCTCTGTATACTTTTAATATTCTATTGCATTATCCCCCTACCCCCACTGTTAATGTCCTCCTCAAACTCAAAAATTCTAATGATGCTACAAAACAGACTAAAAGCATAATTTTTTTCCAAGTATATTTACTTATTAAACTTGTTAATCTAGACAGAATAACAATTCTATAATCATGACGGCAACACTTCATGATCCCAAAGAATTATAATATACCCACATACCCAAAGAATTATAAAAATAAATTTACTTGAATAATAATTTGGGGTCGAAAAACTGTATAGAAAATGATGAGCTAAAATGTATGCATCATCTTTCTTTTTTTAATTGCTTCAAAAGAAAAGCACTTAGCCACACAAGAGGGAAGAAAAAAAAGCTCTCAATGCTGACAGTTTGTATTTAGTTTTTAAAATAAAAATTACCCCTATCAAGCTTGAAACAATTTTAATTGTGATATATCTTTACCAAAAAAAAAGGGAAAAAAAAAACAGAATGCAAATGAAAAGAGTATAAAAATTTTATCAAAAAAAAAAAAAAAAAATGAAAGACACAGCTTTTCACTTATTCACTTAGTGAAATTAATATATGTTTAACAAGTAAATGATACAAGTCTCGATCAATAAAGGTTTTTGTTTAAAAAAAATGTATAATTATTAGATTAAATCTAGCATGGGATGTTTGCATAGTCTTTTTTTTTTTTTTTTTATAATTTTAGCAAAGAAGCAAAAACAGTGAGAGGCAATCACTAGGGATCCTAAAGGTGTTTCAGAACATACATGCAAGCCAGGTTTTGCTCTATCCTTTTTTCTAAAATTGAGAGTTTTACAAAAAAAAAAGGAACTCAATTTTAGATATAGAAGGCTTTGTGTACATATGAGTATTTAGCTGATTAAATGCTTGATCTAAACAAATTAGTAAAATTATGAATACCCTGAAAGAACAAAACACTGACACCACAACAAATTCAGACATTTATTCAAATTGAAGTTGTACCCCAAATTAAAGTTTATTATGATTTACAATCATTAAACAGAAATTATTATTTAATCACTTGTGAAAATATACAGTACAAAATCCACCGGTGTAGTTAATACTGAAATAATGTGAATGAATTCTATTTATTGCTGCAATAACCTATGAAATGCTAATATATGTTGGCAGTAAAGCACTGAAGGTTACTTGATTTTAAAGACTTCAGAAGGGTAAATAATTCTGTCAAAAGCTGAATTCATGTCTGTGTAAATTATGGCAATGTCGCTTTTGTTTTGTTTTTCAATGTGATAATAAATAAAAATTGGTTATCAAAAGATGGGAAGTAGTTGAACAATCTAGAGATCCAAAATGAGTGTGAGAAGACTGGATAAGACATATCTGTGCTATTAGAAATGGAAGCTAAAACTTTTACAAAACTTTTAGAATGGAAAAGAAAATAGATATTGGTTGAATAGTTTTTATATCACGGTTTTAGGCAATTTACATTTGGGTAACAGAATCAGCATGCATTTTACCTATTGTACTAGGGGAAGTAAAAGTGCAGGATGATTTTTGAAAGTTAAGAAGTCAATTATGTACACATGAACATTGGCAATTTTAATCATGAAAAGTAAAATGCAGTTAACTATAGCTGTACTTTTTTGGATCAAAGATTATATTATAGAAATTGCAAAGGTTATACAGTATATAAAAATCTGAATCTGTATCCCTATCCTGGGGATACAAATTAAGCAATTCAATGAATTTGTGGAAATTTGTTGCAATATTTGATGTTACATTTATTATTATGATTTATATAATATATTAGCATTTAAGTTAATGCACTGCATAAATACTGTACTGATCTGACGTTAAATATTGTGAATTTAGAAGTCTCAGACAAACTGTTTATATACGCATACATTATTTTTAAACAATGAAGTATTTCACATTTAAAATACCAACTCTTATTAAATATTTGCTCATAACTGTTTCAAAAACTTTCAAGTAAAAAAAAGAACACAAAACTGTAGAGATAAATTAATTATTTTATGGATTAAAGTTTTTACATATAAAAATAAATATTGATGGTCTGATTTTTAATGATCCTGCTCAGCTTGCCAACAAACTGAATGAGTATTTTGCATCTACATGTAAGAAAAGGTGGGGAGAACATGCTGTATGAAGTAATAAAATTTTTGGATATGGTGTACACATGGCAAGGACATAACTAGCATATTCTGGATATATCCTTGACATAACATGGCCTCAACAATGAGACCCCCTCAACATACACACTACTCAGGCTCTCTTTAGTCACTATCTGGCAGAGTAGAAGCAGTGAGATTATACACTAGCTGACCTGGAAGCCTCCCAGAGAATTACCAATTGGTTCAGTCTGATGGATTATCTAGCAGCCAGCCTGCAAACACTGTTTTAGAGCTCTACCCTCAAAATGCAAGGAAGATGTGATGTCGCCATGTTGTCCATCCATCATAACCTCAAAAGACATCAAACATACTGCATGATGAAAGAGATAGGAGAGTTGAGACAGAGCTTTGCTCTGGAGACTAAACATGGGTTCCACCACTTCAAGCAGCCACTAAGCAAAGTGGTGGTCTTGCACCAGATGATGAGTCATCTTATGGCAGACTAGTATTGCCTGGTAAGAGTGAGGCAGCATTTCTCTGGGTGGTGTAGGTTCCACACCTCAGTCCCTGTTTATGTTGGTTAGCACCTTAGTGGTCACCTCCAGTATGCTAGGTGCTGTATTTCAGCAATTGCACATGGGATTATACCCAGACAAGGCTTGGGGGTTGAACACCAAACCTTACATTTATTTTATAATGCTGCATTAATCCCAGTTACAACCGATGCTGCTAGTCTTTGGTTTAGACATACTGTACTCAGAACTGTACAAACTAAGTTATCCACTATTCAAAGTTTTCTCCTTGGCCTTCTTCACATTTGCTGAACAGTATCAACTCCAACTCTACAGTTTCTTGTGGGCACCTTACCGCTTGACCTGCATATTAGAGGTCTTTGTTTTTACATCCACTGAGATATTGATAGAATTTCAGGGAATCATTGTTAATCCTCAGGCTGATCCCAAAACGGAATGAACCCAATGCTAGAATTTATTACTCAACATTTGGCAGACCAGAGAGAATTCTACAGAAAAAGGAGCCATTGGCAAAAAAAATAAAATCATTCCTGACATAACTACACTACTTCCATCATCCACTAGATAATGGTTTTCACTCTCACTGTTTATCTCCTACTTACTAGGACATGCTTTTGCTTAACACAAAACTTTACCAATTTAGACTTTCAAATACAGCCTCCTGTCGATGTGGAAAACCGGAAGACTCTTCTCATGTCCTTTTTGAATGTTCTATTTATGAGGACCTAAGTCAACTTAAGATCGACCCTTAAGGCAACTGTTCAAAACTTGTCTCCTGGATGCGAGGAGATACTCATATCTATCAATAATTTCCAGACCCTTCAAACCTTCTGCAATGCTGCTTTTAATCATAGGAAGACTTTCAATCACAATGTTAATGCAAACTTTACTTTACTTTTACTGCTGCTGTTTGACTGAAGACTTTTTTTCTCTTTGTGGA
Organism: Mastigoproctus giganteus; assembly: GCF_048544385.1. Taxonomy (NCBI): domain Eukaryota; kingdom Metazoa; phylum Arthropoda; class Arachnida; order Uropygi; family Thelyphonidae; genus Mastigoproctus; species Mastigoproctus giganteus. The sequence continues at coordinate 7,352,297 of NC_143580.1, forward strand.
CTACTCTGGGCAGTATTGGACACGCTTGATGTAGCCAAGTGGTCAGGAGTGCGAGTGCAGTAGCACGTGCTCTTTGAGTAGACAGGCAATGAAGCCCATGACTGCTAAATACGATAAACATTTGTATCGATGATATATTGTAAACTCCAGTGACCTGGTGGTCGTGCCGGAGTATAAACAAGAACAAGATATGATCGAGCAGTATCCCTTGTCATACATCTTTTTTTTTTTTTTTTTTTTATGCTATTTTCTTCTTTATTTCTTCATTTTCTGCTGTCCTGTCTCCTGGATGAAAGAGAATGATTGTGTGTGTGTGCACAGAGTTCTTTTGAATGTCTCCAAACTTGCTTTGGACATTCAGTACATGACTGTTCAAGTTGGCCACAGTACATGCGCAGTTGTGGCCTACCTACTTCCCCGTAGTGTAGATGAACACTGGGCAGGCTTTCCAGGTGATTGCTTTCCTGGTGACAAAATGGCCAAAAAAAACTAAGCAAACACACACACTGCACAATGTAACACTACACACATTTCTGGCCTTTTTACAGAGTTCTGCATTCAACAGTGTACCAAGGCAAAGTTTAACTGACATTCAGGTGCCATCCTACATAAGATACTATACATGTCTACACACACGGAGTTATACCCAGGATTACTAACAGTCCCACTATCATTGTAACCTAGAAACATGGAACCTGAAACACTTCTGAGAATACATTTTGGTGGCAGGGGGCCTTGGTTGTCTACACTAGATCCCTCTCAGCACTGGCTAGATTACACAACTAAATTTTGGCTTTAGAATATACATACTTATTTAGCTGCTAGACCTGGAAGACCAGAGAATACAAGTTTTACTCTAAGAGCATACAAGGATATAAAAATATGGAAATACAAGTTTTACTCTAAGATCAGTAACAAGAAGGTGGGGTTACATGGTTGTTAATCTATATTACATAAACCTATAGCTGGTCATGCCAGCATTTTCTGTTCCTCACACACTGCAATCCCATTTATAACCTTAAATTTGGAACAAAAATTTCACAATTATTCACTTTTTTTACTGAAAATAAAGGTATTTTCAATCTATTATCAATACAACTGAGAAAAATTCATTATTTTTATATTAAAAACATACAATTTTAATTATTTTTTGAAAATAACATATTGACCCTTTTCAAAGGAAACAAAAAACTGCTTTTTTTTTAATGTAATTTTATCAAAATTAAAAAGCAGAGAAACAAGTTTGCTACACCTCTACTGAAATAATATACAGTATACCTAAACCATTTCAAGATAATAACTATTACTTTTAAAATACTGTAGCAATAAAATTAAAATTATGTAAGATTATGAAACACATAATGAAAATAAATTTCATTGTTCAAATCACTGCTTTATAACCCAGAGAGAGAGAAAAAAAAAAACCCAATCTAATTAAGTTGATGGCAATTTTACAGAATTTCTTCTTCACAAATATTTTACAACAATTACATGTGTTTTATGGGCACTGCATTGAGTTTGAAGGAAATCATGTACAAAAAAGCACGAGACATTCTAAGATCCCATCCTGCCTCCTCCACGTCTAGTCCTCTCAAAGGTTGAAAAATGAAATACTATTATTTCATTTTTCAATATTATGTAAAAATTACATAATATTGAAAATTACATAATATTTCACATAATATTATTTTACAATATTATGTAAAATAATACTATGTAAAATAATATTATGTGAAATATTTAATTTTTATGAATTTAAAATTTCATATAAAGATGGAATTCATCTGCTAGGTCATCATTTCTAAAGAAATTTCACAAACATTGCATTCCAATAACTTTTAAGCCCTACCAAATACTGGATTTTTCAATCATTAAGATCTTATGATTTTTGACAAGATGTATTCCTAGCAGTTATATAAATTTTACTAGTTTTGAACATCCCTTCTTTATAAGAAATTTTTATGTTATCACATTTTATTTTTCACGCTTCAATGCTTGCTGAGTAACATAAAGCAGGTACAATTGTAGTCCCTGCATATATCATCCTTTGCAATATATACAAGACCTTGCTGAGCAAAACCAGTTATTTGAACTATAACACACTACTTTAGCCCAGCACACAAAAATACAACAAAGCTGGCAATCACTGAATACCTCAAATTTTCCATAACAAAAGTTTAACATGTACCATCTTAATGAATCATGGCCCAACAAAATAAAATAATAAAACCATCCTCCTGGCTGATTCAGAATCATCAGAAAGGCACTCAATGTCTTCAAGAGAATAAACCAGTCTGATGTAGGGAAAACGTAAACCAACATCTACTTTCCCTATCTTTTATATATACACTGATATAAATTAAGAACCCACAAAATTTTCTAAATTATGACTGTATATTTCTGAAATCTAAATTTCTCTCACTCAAATCGTTTTAAATGGGAGTTTTAAAAAAATGACAAACCTTAAAAATTTTTAAGTGAAAAAAAAAAAAATTAAACATCTATGGCATAGTGCCGGTGGGTAAAAACCGAATCAATTCATACACCTGAAGATTTTAAAGCTTTCTAGATATTACCAGCAGTCATATTAAAGAAGGCATCCCTTCCTCTTCAAGGCCTGGAGATATGCATATTATAATGTATCAATAGTATTATCTTCATTAATCCTTTCATTCTTTACAGAATGAAAGAATTAATAATAATCAGCACTTATTGTGCAGATTATTATCAGCACAGTAAGTGATATAACATAAAAGGTTAAATTAAAGTACATTGAGATCAATAAGTTTCAGGCCAACCAATTTTAATGGCTTTATGATACTATCCCCAGTATTCTCTTAATTTGCAATTAGTAGAACATCATGTATTTCACAATTCCCATTCAATTTTCTTGAAACAAATGTTTAGGAGATACTAATACAAATATGACTGAGAGCGCGCATCCACAACTTCATGTTTACTACATTACACGATAGATCAACAGAAAACACGGAAGTGTGCATTCAACTAGCACGTGGAACATAAGCTAATAATGTATATTAGTTACTGATAACGCAAGGCCGAGTAGACAACATATTACATTTTTAACATACAAGACGTCAGTTCAATAAAAAAGTTATGAAAATATCAGACATCTTACCTGCTAAATATCTGGATCTCTCAAGTAAACTTTAGGATTAAGAGGATTTTTAAAAATTCAATTAAATATCTTAAAAGGCACTTCGATGCTGCTTACTTTAAACACTTTTAAACAGTTTGCACTATTGAAACTATACACAAATTATTAATACATTTTATATACCACAAACATCAATCACAACATCCACTTGTTGACCTACATTTCAGCATTACAGTTGAATCACAGTGACACATAACAATTAGTTAAAGCTGAGATAAACAAAAAATATTTTTAAATATTCATTTAGGGAAAAAATATCAAGAAATTTGTATAAAAAGTAGTTTAACACGGGTGTGTATTTTTGAAGAGTTAAAATATTTTTGATCAAAACCCCCAGCATTTCAATTGCAAAAATAATTTTTTAAAAAAAGTTTTAAAAAATAATATTTAAGTAATCATGTAATAGTTGCCCTGATGGCGCTGTTTCAGTCTGCATAAATGTGTAAACCAGAAAGTAAATACTAATACGTGTTGGGAGAGAATAAATATTCTAAAACTCTCAGTTCTCTAACATGTTTATTAAAGAAACTCAACCTCACTTCTCATTATTTGGAATGCATTTCTATTAATAAGAACACATACCCTGATAAATAAAGAAATGAAATGTTTTATTTTCTGTTGTATTGACTCCACTGCATTGACATTAAAAATATTTAAAAAGAAAACACTTTCAACATTCTGAAAGCGATAAGAGTTTTGTTCATTATCAAGACACTTTTTCTATTTGGAAGAGCATATAACACTTTTCTTTTACATCACTACTGTAATACAACACAGGAAACCAAATTAGGGAAGCTTTCCGAAATACTTTTTAAACGCCGAAAGCGCCCTCGCGCAGATTCAAATGCAATCATTAAAAAGCTGAAATAAATAAATAACACATTATGGATACCATACAGGTTCTACCTAATTCTTTCTTATAACAACGATGAAGAAAGAATAAGAAAATAAGAAGAAATTTTAGCATTAAGTAAAATGATCAATATATATTGAAACTCGCATATGTTCTTTTATGCCTTTGCCTCGGGCTGTAGGAATGAGTATTACCAATGATGAAATTAGGTGAACACGTTGTTGTTGTGATAATGTTTTAGGAGCATCGGCAACGAAGACACATTGCTCCATTCCACATCGCTGTCTGTAAATTCGTGTGTTCTGTGGTCGATTTTGTGTTTGCTGGACGAAAAATCAGGGTTTCCGGGAGAAAAATTCATGCTAACCTCTGATGAGACCCACTAACTCAACCACCTTGTGAAAACGACCCATAAATATTCCTCGCGTAATTCAAACTCAGGTCTTTTCAACCCGGTATGGAGAGGAAGGTGATTATACCAAATGTACTACCCACGAGGATATTGATGGACACCATGAGCGGACTAGCCAAATGGAGAGTGTGGCAAATTCCATGGGGAGCTTGTTCTAAACGAAAAAATTATTATTCATTTTAAGCCAATATTAGAAAATTAAAATTTTTAAAAATTTAAGTTTTTAATTCTGCTTAAAGTGAATGTTTCAGTTGAATATATTCTACATTAAAACTTTGGTAGCAGGCTACCACAGGAGGGCCTTGTGGGTAGCATAGTTTATAGAATCGCCGTTTTCTCCAAACCGGGTGAAAAAGACCTGAGTTTGAGTCCCGTCGATGACGTGAGAAATTTTTACAGGCCTTTTTCACAAATTGGCTGAGTTAGTCGGTCTCAGGCGAGGGTAACATGGTTTTTTTTCCCGGAAACTCGGGTTTTTTTCGTCCAGCTAACAGAAAATCGACCTTGGAACACACGCAATTTACAGACAACACGGAGCAATATGGCCTGAGCCAAATTATTATTATTATTAGTACCCCTTGCGAAAATTTCGCAATTGGTAGCAGAATTTTTCTCTAGTTGTCCCAAAGAAATGTAGTGCATGCTCTAGTTTGAATAGTTCTAGAATAATCTATTCTAGAATAAACTAGAATAGTTCTACAAACTATTATAGTTTGTAGTACAAAAATGGTTCCTTCCACAAAATAAAACTATTCGGAATTTTTAAATTTTAACAACTTTGTGCACATCTAGTAAGAAATATCTTCAATTTAAGATCACTTCCAGCCCGATCGGTTAACCCTATCATTCACACTGACGGAGTAAAGAAAATGGCTTCTGTATTAAATATATAGATATTAGTGTGATCCGTAATTGATTACATATACCCATATATGTGTATTGTCTGTAAACTGCATGTGTTTTCTGGTTAATTTTTCTGTTTTGCTGGACAAAAAACATCCAGTTTATGTGGGGAAAACCTTGCTGTCAAAGTCTGAGACCGACTAACTCAGCCACGGAGTGAAAAAAAAAGCCCATTAAATTTCCTCGTGTCATCGACGGGATTCGAACCGGGCCTTTTCCACTCGGTGTGGTGAGGAAGGTGACCATTGTGGTACTCGCGCAGACAAATATGGCCTGAGTCGCTAAAACCCTACAACAATAAGCTGTCATAGTATTGCACTTATGGCCAGATTGGACCGTGCAGCTAAGCGACGATCACCGTTGGGACCAATAGCATTTGTAGCTTGTTACTGCTGCTAAAAAAAAAAAAAATGAACGGACCAAAATTGTTGTCAGCCGCCGGAGTTAAATAGCCACACCGAATGGAAAAGGCCCGGGTTCGAATCCCGTCGATGACGCGAGGAACTTTAATGAGCTTTTTTCACTCCGTGATTGAATTAGTCGGTCTCAGGCGTAGATAGCAAGGTTTTCCCCCCAGAAACTGGGGTTTTTCGTCCAGCAAATAGACAAATCGACCATAGAACACACGCAATTAACAGACATAAGACACAGCAAGGCAGATGAATTTAATTATTCGGGTGGCCTAAATATAATAGTTTTTTTTTTTTTTGTAGTTTTTTTTTTGGAGTTAAATAGCACTCTCTAATCAGGAATAATTTTGAGATATACAGTACTTAAAAGATATGATGTTACACTGAGGGTGGTGAACCGCGAGGAGACTTAAGTAGTTGTGCAGAAGGGGTTTTTGAGCAGTGCAGATGGGCTGCCGTGGAAGCTCATGGAGTTTTGTCAATGATATGGAAGTGTTTTTCAGGCAGTGACAGGGATATGATTGTTCCGTTGTGTAGAACAATGGTTTGGCAGCATATCATAAGTACCACAGTATTTGGGGGTTCACATAGGGAGATGTTGATCTGCTGGGGGTGGGCGCAGGAAGGACAATGAAATTAGTAGGGAAATAAAGAGGCTTCAGTTCTACCGGAGTCCAAGCCCGTTACTGCTGAATACGGTGCCGTTTGTTGTATTCTGTGTCTTTTGAATTCCTCTGACCGCGTGATCATCCCGGAGTATAAACAAAATCCGGAGGCTGACACCTACCTCTGAATGCTGTCAGGAGATCTGATTGAAGTGTTTAGGGCTTTGAAAGGACTGAATGGGATGCATGGTGATGGCATCCTTCCTTTTGATCGGAAGCCATCAGTAGAGGATATAGGTTTGAAAAGATAATTGCACGTGTGGAAGTTTGCTTTCGACTGGCGGGCGGTTGATGAATGGAGCGGGCTTCCATCTGGTGTTGTGGGAGGGAGGTAGTTATTTTGAGTGGATTGGTGAGGAATTGGACAAATTGTTTGACGGGTCGAACAGGTGATGTGAGAAGTGTGTTTTGTTTTTTATTTCTTATTTGTTGGCTGATACTATGTAAGTTTGCTGTCTTGCATTGTTTGCCATTACTAATGCTCGACTGAAGATATCGACTTAGTATCAGTTGCAATACCGATTGAAAATTGTGTTCGGGCATTTCGCGCAATGGTAATGAATGGTACAAGCTCAAAGTATACCTATAAGGATGTTTGTTGGTGGGTTTAGGTGCATCTGCAACTTAGGGCATACTGAGCCGTATATATATATATATATAATTATATATATATATAATTTGACTAATTATAATGTTAAAAATATTAAAAAAATTGAGAAAATTAAATTTAAAAAATAAGAATAGCAAACATCGGGGCAGCATTAATGCCTGAACCACCGCATATTGCTTAAAATACAAAATAAAATAATTAATTCAACGCCACTAGCATGGCAAACCAAATGAGCGAAAATAAAAAACCACATATCATAAGATAACATAAAAAGGGGAGGGGGATGAAAAAGGATATTGCAGAAGGAAACGTTCCTAAAATAATTTAGAACAAGCCAAAAGTTACAATATTACGTAACAAATTATAATTTAGAATCCAATTGAAGATAATTTAATGGCGCCCCAAGGTTGGCACACTTTACCGAATTATATGAAATATCACTTAAAAATGAAAGGAAAGCCAACTACAATGTTGGACCAAATAAAATCATTAACAAAATGAAAGACAGACCATTATGTCCCATCTCGACAGAGGACCACAAGGCCAATAATGATCAGGGAATCACTGCATTTCGAACATTAGACAAATCAATACACTGATTGATCCACGGATGCAATGGATTTGAATAATAGTGGTCCTGATGCAGTGAGAAATTATAACAGAAACAGAATATAGCACTCATGTGGCAACACCATACGACTGACATCTTTCTTTTCCTTCCTCCCTCTGGAATGGGCTCCAAGAGGAATCTGGCTCACCTTCTGGCAACATTAGGTGGGTCAGAGTGGGTCAGTACTCTCTCTTGAGACAGTACGTGTTTTGCTGGGACTGGCCCACCTTCCCGTGGTGTGGACGAGTACCCAGAATCATCTGTCCAGGTGACTGATGCTTCTGTTTGTGTGTGTTCTGTTGTTGCGTTCTGGGTAGCAAACCTACGTCACACACATATCTGGCCCATTTGTAGTGATACTGTTCTTCACAGAGATATGAGGTGGAGTTGAACAAACGTTCTAGGTGCCGCCCTTATATATACACATGTCCATACGACTGACACAGTAACTATTGAACCAAAATATAAAACAGAAATTAGAATATCTTTCATTTTGTTAATGATTTTATTTGGTCCAATATTGTAGTTGGCTTTCGTTTCATTTTTAAGTGATATTCCACATAATTCTGAAAAGGGTGCTAATCTGGGTGTGCCATTAAATTATCTAAATTATAATTTATTTTATTATGTAATATGTTTTATTTTCGCTCATTTGGTCTGCCATCTTGCAACTGGGGCAAAGATAGAGCTTGTTTGTATAACCTATATGTATTTTATATTTTTTATTGTACAAGTTGTGTTTTTTGATTATAGGTAATTGTATAGCGATTTAGCTAACAGGAGGCAAAATCAGGTAGGTAAATATGACTGAAGAATGAAAAGTTGGTGTTCGGATTATTCGGGAGCGCGATTTCTCGTCCTTGCTAGTAACGGCCCTGGACATGGTAGATATGTGTCATATGCGTAAGCAGTTGTATGTATACAAATATGTAATACTATAATACTTAATCTTCTATTTAACAATATTGTCTTATACTTAAACTTTTGCTGTTATAATCTTAAACTTGTAGGTAACTTGCTGATATATGTGAAACGGTATCTGTTCAGAATGCCACATCATTTCACAATTTCAGCAAAATATGCTGACATAGTCCATATATGAGCATTTAAAGTTTCAGTAGTTTGCTGTACATATACCCTTGTGAAGTAGCCGAAAATTTAATTTAATTTTTAATTTTAAACGAAATAAATTTAAAAAAATAAGAGATTACCTCAATCTTTTTCGTGGAATGCTTCCAGTCAATTCTCTTCAAATGTAACGAATAAAATAAGATGAAAAAAAAAATGAATTAATGAATTCCCTCACTCATAGAGATACGATCAAATTCGACGCGCAACGGAATCGATAGCCGAGAGCCCCAACCCAACCCCGAAACATATCAAACCACAGCAGCAAGACCATGAGTGTGAGAAGATATTGTGTCAGAATAAATAATTAAAACCGCTTCCGACAATAAATAATTAAAATCACGATTAAAAAGATTAAAATCACAAAAAAAAAAAAAAAAAATCAAATTATTATATTAGGGCCACTCATTATTTCTAATATATACCCACATATGTATTTTTGTCTGTAAATTGCGTGTGTTCTTTGGTCGATTTGCCTGTTTTGCTGGACGAAAAAACCCCAGTTTCTGGGGAAAAAACCTTGCTATCTAGGCCTGAGACCGACTAACTCAGCCACGGAGTGAAAAAAGCCCATTAAAGTTCCTCGTGTCATCGACGGGATTCGAACCCGGGCCTTTTCCACCCCGTGTGAGGAGGACAGTGACGATACCACTGTGGTAGGCGCAGACAGATTAAAATCACAATTAAAATTTGGATGAACACTCAAATTAAAACGAAATGCACAGCTGTTTTTTCCATTCCTTAATTTTGTTTCTATCTGCTCTTCCTCCAACGTAAAATGTAGTCTCGTGTGAATATTGTTGAATACCACTAGAAAGTCCTGATAGGTGTTATTATCTGTTATAACAAGTATATCGTCAATATATCTCCCATAGTAAGTAATGCGGGAGAGAAACGGTGTTAAATGCAATTGGCAAGATAGATTTCTGCTATAAGACCGTTCAGGTTCAAACCCATCAGTAAACCGAAAACCTGTTTGTATATAGTGTCTTTAAACGCGAAATAGTTAGCTTCAAGATACCAAAAAAATTGTTTAAATTACCCAAAAAAGAAATTTTTAAATTAACAAAAAGTTAATTAACAGGTCACTAACAGCTCTAGGTCACTCTGAAGAAGCTCTGCTTCTTCAGAGTGACCTAGAGCTGTTAGTGACCTGTTAATTAACCTGTTAATTAACTGTTAATTAAATCTCTCTCTCTAGGTCACTCTGAAGAAGCTCTGCTTCTTCAGAGTGACCTAGAGAGAGAGACACTTCAGCGATGATCAGAAAAGTAGCAGCTATGCTTTAATCAAGCAAAGTGCAAGGTCTCACACCTGGGGAACAGCAACCCCAAAATAACTTATACACTTGGCGGAGTTGAACTAAAGTCAGTAGTGGAAGAAAGGGATTTGGGAGTTACGATACGGTCAGACATGAAATTCTCCCAGCATTGTAGACAGGTTGCAAGGAAGGCCCTTGATGTCCTATCGATGATTTTTTGAACATTTGCTAGTAGAGATAAGAACGCCATAGTCCCATTATATAAGGCTATTGTTAGACCATATTTGGAATGCCCTGTTCAAGTATAAGGGATCGCACTTAAAAAGAGACATCGAGCTCCTTGACAGGGTGACTCTCCTGGTAAGATCGGCAAAAGGGCGTCCATATGAAGAAAGATTTCAAACATGTGAGTTGCAGAGGTTGGAAATTAGACGGGCCTGACGTAGCCGAATGTAACCCTCAGGGACTCACATTTGGAGAGTATGTGCTTGGCACACCCAGGGTCCCGAGATGGATATCATCATTCTTCTCTTTCTTGGTGATTCCCTTCTACTTCTGACTCTTGTTTTCTCTCTCTCAGAGTAATTCAGAAATTTTTTTTTTTTTTTTTTTTTTTTTTTTTTGCCTGGTGCAGCATAAGCCTCAGCCTTCCTTGCACCATTTAGCTAATAATAATAATAATTATTATTATTCAACATCAGGAACTATAGAAAATACATCGCCAAGGAACCCGGAGTGTCCGATGATACATGTCGACGATGCCACCTGGCCTCAGAAACGATCGAACACATCACTGCGGGATGCAAGATGATCACCCAGACTGAGTACACTCATAGACACGATCAGGTAGCCAAGATAATACATCAGAAGCTAGCAAGGAAATACCAGTTGGTCGAAGAAAGTGTACTGTACTGCAAGTACGAACCCCAGGCAGTACTAGAGACCCCAACCTACAAGCTGTACTGGGACTGCGCCATAATAACGGATAGGACAATTCCTTTTTTCCTCGCATTCTTAGGTGATTATAATCGGAGGCATAACTAAGGTGTGGCATAACTAACCCCGTCAACAGGCTCCGGATGAAGTTAAATACAGAACAACGGAATTTATAATTTATTTTAAAAATATGACAAATTTCGTTATCTAAATCAATTATCAATATAATTACTGTAATCACCCCACAAACGGGAACAGAAAATTCCCAAATTTGAATTCCGTCAATGACGCAAGGAATTTTTATGGACTTTTTTCACAATGTGTATGGATTAATCGTTTCAGGGAATGGTAGGGTGGTTTTTCACTCTCAGCAAATAGCCAAATCGACTACAGGCACACACTACTTACAGACACACCATACCGCCGCCTCATAGCCTTAGTTCCTTTGGTACTTGACACACACACTCATCTTATTTTCTAAAGAAAATAAGGAAAGTTGATTACAACAAGGATACATCCTGCCTTATTAAAATAAGGAAATGATACTTCCAACTTATGTAACCAGAAAAAATACAGATGTTCTTACCAGAAATCACTTTTAGCATAGATTAAATTTAGTTTCAAATCAAAAATATACATAAAATTAAAAAATTCTAAATGTTTTCAGTTATTGAAAGGCACTTTTGTGCCTTTCAATAACTGAAAAGTCAGGCGCTTTTGTGCAAATAAAGTTTTTTTTGGATATGACCGAGTTATTATTTTTTAAAAGTCTTCACATTTCAATGCTATTTGTATAGCGATTAATTACAATAATTATATTACAATAATAATTAAAAAAAATTATTTCGATTTAAATATTAAATAATGGCCATAACTTAATGTGTCAATACGTCTATCAAATATCAATGAATTTGGAAAAAACCTTACTATTTCACGAAGTGAATGTAATAAAACTACAAGGATTTTAACACCAGATATATAATTTATTTAATTATTAATGTTAACAATATATGCGATTTATTGGTGTTTATTAAAAGTAAATAAACAAAAGGGAAATTGTTGAGTTCAAAGCCTTGTAACAAAACATTTATGTGGTCTTAAAATGTTATGTGATATATGAAAAGAAATGTCAGGAAATAGGTATTCGGAACTTCGCTCCTAACGATTCTCTGAGGAGAGTATCATTAGGAGCAGTAGTGAAGTTTACTGATGTGTGAACGCTGTTGTTCTTATTCTGTTGTTTAGGAGCATTAGCCACTAAGGTCATGTTGCTCCGCATATACTAACTGTAAATTGAATGTGTTCTGTGGTCGATTTTCTGTTTGCAGGACAAAAAACCCAAGTTTCCGGGAGAAAAAAACCATTATACACTCGCCTGAGACCGACAAATTCAAGCACGTTTCGAAAAAGGCCCATAAAAATTCCTCACGTTCTCGACAGGCTGGAACTTGAGTCTTTTCCACCCGGTATGGAGAAGACGGCGATTCTACCAACTGTGCTACCAACTAGGGCGATATATATATGAACGCAAACATTGTCCAGAACCTTCGGTCAGTGGCTACTGAGACAAAAAATATAATAAAAAGAACAAATTTTGCCGGACAAAAATACTGCATGATATGGAACACAATATCTGGTATACAAAAATTGGAAGGCAATATTGCAGTCACTATAACTAAACATGGAGAGATCTCAGAAGAAAGGGCACATTTCTTCATATTTTGATAGAGCAGTGTGGTGGGAATTAATAAAACTGAGATATTTTTCTCTCAATTCAGATTTAGAATAGTAATAATAAAAGTTTCATTATTCTACATAAATTTATGGGCGACCTTTGTGATGTCTTCAGTTTAGCTTGAAATGAAGCACGCTTAAACTGCTAATAAGAGTTTTTGTTCTGTTATAAATCAGTTTTTATTTTGTTGCTATATAAAAACCTTAAAAATAAAACAAAATCAGATAATCATTCATATTCTATGAAACGACTCCATAACCCTGAAGTAACCTTGAAAAATATTAAAGCGACACCAATTTAGTCTAATACCAAGTTTTTCTGTTATATGCAAATGATCACTGATTTCGTGAAGAAACAGAAAAAAAATTTAAACTATAAATATCTTTAAACAAAATCTACCTAAGTATTGTATTTGCATAATTGTAAAGCACATATGTTACTATAAATAAGTATCTTCTCCACCGGTTATATTTAGATACGAATCAACCTTGAATATTGAAAATAATCAGTCGACTCTAAACCTAGGGGAGAAGAATCCTTGGATCATTACAAATGACACTTCGTAAAGATAGGTCATTTCTGTATCGTAATGATTCAGTTGCATAATGTTCTTACATCTAATTATGCTATCGTTTCATGGCCTTCTCAATAAACAAGTTTCAAACTCATGCTGATTCTCTAAATCAGTGTTTCTTAACCGCAAGCCACTCCGCAAAATTTTCACATCCTACCTGCCTGTCAAAGCCTGATATTAGCGTTCAGCAGTTCGCAATGCTTTTTGGATTGAGAACCACTGCGCTGCATGACTCTACGATGTTGCAATTCGAGGAGAGACCACATCGTGACCCCGTGGGGAGTAGTTGGTATAATCACCGTCTTTCCCCATACCAGGTAGAAAAGACCTGGGTTCGAATCCAATCAATGATGCGAGGAATTTTTATGGGTCTTTTTCCCAACGTGGCTGAGTTAGTCGGTCTCCGGCGAAAATGGCATATTTTTTTCTCCAGGAAACTCCAGGAGAAAAAATTACGCTACCTTCGCGGGTCTCCGAGCACACAAAATTATGCGAACTTTGCGGGAGACCAATCACAAAACACATGCAATTCACAGAAAACGACGTATTATATACGTCACAATACGTTGCTGATGCGCTTAAAAAATCGTGCAACGACAACAACAATCAAATATTATTGATCCAAACTTTCCTCACCAAATGCATTATTCAGCGGATCTCCTCTGGAAAATTATATTTGGAATATAATTTAAATAGGGTAATTGCTAATTACCCTATTTAAATTTTATCCGACTTATGATTCCCTTTTACTAATTAAATCTTGCTGATAACACAGTCATCATCACTACCGTCCTCTCACACTTTGTGGAAAAGGACTGGGTTCGAGCCTTGCCAATGTAATGAGAAACGTTTATGAGCTTTTAGAAACTCTGGCCGAGTTATTGGGCCTTTCTAAATTAGTATAGCTTTTTCTCCAGAAAATTCCTGATTTTTGACCAGGGAAAACAGGAAAATCCTGCCGAAGAACACACATACACGATCGATGTGAGCTGCATGCTCAGGTAACCCAAAACTGAAAAATATTTGTTTGCTTGTTTTTCCAATGAAAATTTTTAGAGATTATTATTATTAGCCATATGGTGCAAGGAAGCCTGAGGCTTATGCTGCACCAGCCAAAAAATCTCTAGAGAGAGAGAGAGAAGAAGGGAATCACCAAGAAAGAGAATAATGATGATATCGAGCTCAGGACCCTGGGTGTGCCAAGCCCATACTCACCAGATGTGAATCCCTGGGTGTGCACTGAAAGGGGATATTTACAAGCCAGTTGTCCTCGTGGGTAACTCAGTTGGTATAAGCACAGTTCTCCACACATCGGGTGGAAAATAACTGAGTTAGAATCCCATCAATAACACGAGGAATTTTTATGAGCCTTTTTCACAACGTGGTTGAATTAATCGCGCTCAGGCAAGGGTAGAATGGTTTCTCTCCTGAAAACTTGGGGTTTCCATTCAGTAAACAGCAAATCGCCCACAGACCACGCACAATTTACAGGCATATTATATAGGGTGCATACGGCCTAAATTGCTGATGCCCCTAAAACCCAACAACAACCAACTGACCAACACTAATGTTACAAGTTAAAATAAATAAAAAAAAAAAAAAACAATATTAGGCCACCCGAATATTTAAATTCATCTGCTGTGCATTGTGTATTATGTCCGTAAATTGCGTGTTCTATGGTCGATTTGCTTGTTTTGCTGGCCGGAAAACACAAGTTGCCGGAGGGGAAAAAAAGCCCATTAAAGTTTAAAGCCCATCACGTCAGTGACGGGATTCGAACGTGGGGCCTTTCCACCCAGTGTGTGCAAGTTAAATTACCAAACATTATTTTTAGACATCCCGAATAATTAAATTCATCTGCCATGCTTATGTCTGTTAAGTACGTGTGTTCGATAGTCGATTTGTCTGTTTTATTAGACGAAAAACCCCAGTTTCTGCAGGAAAAACCTTGCTATCTACGCCCGAGACCGACTAACTCAGCCACGGAGTGAAAAAAGCCCATTGAAGTTCCTCGCATTATCGACGGGATTCGAACCTGGGCCTTTTCCACCCGGTGTGGGGAGGTCGATGACGATACCACTGTGTTACCGCGCAGACTACAAGTTAAAATAGAATGCTGTATCCAATAAATAGGTATCGAATTCTGATGAGAGAGCATTGAGCAAAATCAAGGCCTAACGAAGTTCGCCATACAAGATAATATAAAATTTATTTACTTTTAAAAATAAATGAAAATATTAATTACTTTTAAACCCTGAGCTATATAAAACATTTCTTTGGGGAGAAAATCTTTCATGGAATGTCTTGGCAATAGGTGGGAATACGGCAGAATATTGCGAGTTTTTGGTTGTTTCCAACTTTCGTTCGTTGATATTTGTATATAAGATGGCCCATGAATGTAAGTTGTAATGTTGTTAATCAAAGAATGAACAGCTTAACTAGTTGACATCTAGCACGTAAACTAGTTAAATAGTTTCTAAACATGTCAACTAGTTTCTAAAATGAATTTAGCCTTCATTTTTGGAAAATTCTTGATATTTCGATGATTTTTTTTTTTTTTCGGTTATATCAGTGACCCATGAATGTTGATTTAATATCACCCTTTCGTGGATAAGTTGTGCAATTTGCTGTAAAATCCCATCCCCCCCCCCCACACACAAAATACTCTGCTTTGCTTTTTAGTTTAATGGATTTCCTATGTTTCTCCTAAAATTTCATTCTATGTGATGGAGAGGCCGAACTTATTAAGTTTTGTACTAATCCATTATCTGGAAATTATTGATCACCTTTGTCGGACCAACAAAATGTCGTTAATTTATGATTTTGGAACCTCACAGCTAATCATAATGCATCATAAACAAAAAAAAAAAAAAAAAAAAAGAAAAGAAAATGAAAAAAGAAAGAAACTAATTTAAATATTTACTTTGATAATAAAAATAAGTCATTTGAATTTAACACTTTTACCTAAATATTTATATCATCACCAAAAAAGAGTCTATAATGGAAACAGTTTATCTAAGAACTAATGAAAAAGCCTTTTATGAAATAAAATTTGCCAGTAGCTGCCATTTTAAATTACTGGAGCCCTTACTAATCTATGCAAATCGAACTGTACGTTCTCCAAATTCAATTAACCGAAAATGTTGATATTCAAAGAAACGAAATCGTACAGAAGTTCAAAAATAGAAAGAATGTAATGAGATTTCTAAAGCTAAATAATATTTCCAAATAAGCTAAAATTCAAAATTTACTGGAATAAAGAATTAAGCATTACCCTAATGATCTTCTGTTTGCTAATATTCCAGGAATAAATACTAAAAAGACATTTCATTTTTAAGAACCATCTACAAATAAAATATTTAAAAACAATATTTTTAGAATTTTTTGAACATCAAATTTACAACTAAGTTAAATTTCCCAAAAGTAAAATACACAGATGTATAATTTTCATTAATCTAATATTTTCATTTACATTTCGTAATATTTTGTAATTTCATATTTTAATTAATGCAACTCTTTTTATTAGAAGAACGGCGCCATTTCATCAAGTTAATCGCTCTTATCTTTTCACGTTTGGTCATGGTGTGTCTTGTTAAATCAAAATTAATGCTGAAAATAATTTACACAATTAGGGTGAGTAATTCAGATTTTTTAAAAAAAAATCAATCAAAACTATATAAAGCCACTCTGTTTCCTCGACTGTGGCCATAATTTAAATTTTATGATATGCGCATTTGGTAATTTTCTAACATTAATATTTACTGTAGTTGTGATTTTGCATCTCTTAGTAAGTGTGGAATATTTTTAAAGCGCAAACCTTTGGACTCATGAATATTTATTAGTCCGGATAACCAGTTCTCTCTTTATGAGTAACTGTGGAGAAGAAATAAGATAATTTCTTTGTTACATGGCCACTTGCGTAACATCTATCACTGGATTAGCTGCTTACATTTTGAATCAATAGTACGAAAACGTTCAAAGATACGCTCTGTAATTGTGTGCATGCCATTTAAAGAATCGGTTTCCTATTAAAATCAAGTTTTCTTCGGCGATTCATCTGCTTCGTAACGACTTTCTCTCTCGATGCCTTAGAACATAAATCTTATTTTAGCTATTTATTATTTATTTATTTTTATATGGTAAGAGGGAGCGTACGTTGTGAGAACTTTTCGATGGTCGTTATTTACTGTCATTTTAAAATATTTTCGCTTTGGTAATTTTTGTTTTGCTTTCAGAATTCGGGGAACTTCTTTACTGGTAGTTTCACAAATAAATTTTAAAAAAGAAAAAGTTCAATGCCAGCATACATCATTCACTTTTGTAGATTCGCTTCGTTTTATTTTTTGCCGCCAGAGGGCTATATAGTTCCTAAATAGTAGTAGCAGAAGAGGCGTGTGATGCAAGAAAGCTTGTATAGCATCAGCGAAAAAAAAAAAAAAAACATTTCACACATCCATTCCCTCTAAATGTTTGTCCAGTTCTTCCTTGAATTTAAACTATCAACCACACATCCATTTTACAAATGTCTTTCCTCAATTTGAATTTATATCGCCTCGGGTTCGTAATCTGAGCAAGAGGTAGAATCCCATCAGAATTGAGCCTGCTCAACCCATATACACCTCAATCAGATCACCTCGCAGGCGCCTAGTCTCCAGACGCTGCAATTTGCAGAACTTAAGCCTTTTTTGGTAAAAGGACCCCTTCTTTCACCTCACCAATCTTGGTCCCCTTCCCTGTACTTGTTCAAGCAACTCTACATCCTTCCTAAAATGAGGCCTCAAGACCTGTACGCAGTACTCAAGGGGTAACTGACCATTGCCTTATACAAAAGGATAATCACCTCCTTTTCCCTACTAGAAAAATTCCTGTATATCTTTGACAATAGAATTTGAAGTCTTTTTCATGGTGTACACTGGTGTGCAAAACTTAAGGACCGGCCAGGCTTCACCTGTAGCTTCTCATAGGAGTAGCCTGGATATGGGGAAAACCAAACTAAAGGAACCTCGTGAGGTACAGAAATGATGAAGGAAACAAAACGGTACAGAGGGACTTTATTCAAAAATAGCAATATAGCACTGGCTGCCATGATACAGATGCATCACTGCCAAAGATGGAACGAAGGGAAGAGGTGGTCCTCAGTAGGAGATATGGCCACCCCTATTGTCGATGCAGGCTTTGCACCGCCTGTTCATACTTAGAACAATGTTGTTTATAAAATCTTGCGGTCACATCGTCCATTCCTCTGTCAGCGCCATCTTCAGCTGGTGAACATTTTCTGGTGAGTGTGAACGTGCCGCTAGGCGTCTCCCGAGAGCGTCCCATATGTGTTCGATGGGATTTAGATCGATCGGTGGAACGGACAGGCCAATCCATACGAACAAGGTCCTCACTTTCCAAAAGTATATCAACAGCTGCAGTGTGACTGGGCGTGGCATTATCATCCATAAACAAACACGAACTCGGGGCCAATGGCACCTCGGAACAGACGCACATGGGGAAGGATTACCTCAGTACAGTAGCGTGCACCGGTTACAGTACCGCCTTCCAGTATCTGGAGTTGTGTACTTCCATCCAAGATAACACCTCCTCAGACAAGAACACCTCGACCGTCATATCGATCCCTTTCAGTGATGTTTGCGGGGCGATACCGTGTGCCAACCTCTCGCCAGATTAGCTGACGTCCAGAATCGCTGCTGAGACTGAATCTACTCTCATCAGTAAAGAGTATCTTACCCCATTGCGCTACCGTCCAGTCCTTGTGTTCGATGCACCACTGTACACTGTGCCTCCGATGGGCAGGTGTTAAAGGGACACAGCATACTGGCTGTCGAGCAAACAGTCCACCTTTGTGGAGTCCCCTGGCCACAGTAAACCGCGATATCCTGCATCCTGTACAACTGGTTTGCAATGAATCCCGCTGTCTGGTGGCTGTCCCTCTTGGCCTGTAGGAGTATATAGCGGTCATCGTTGGGCGTTGTTTTTCGTGGACGACCACCACTGGTCCTTCAAACAGCTGTACCTGTCATTCTGAAGGCCGGCCACGCACGTGAGACTGCTATCGGCGATACCGAACTTTGCAGTCACACTCCTCACACTTCGTCGACCTTCCCAATTATTTGACCCCGGGTAACGTCATCCAGAAGTTGTCTACTGTCTGCGCGGTAGCACAGTGGCAGCGTCACCGTCCTCCCCACACCGGGTGGAAAAGGCCAGGGTTCGAATCACATCGATGACGCGAGGAACTTCAATGGGCTTTTTTCACTCCGTGGCTGAGTTAATCGGTCTCAGGCGTAGATAGCATGGTTTTTCGTCCAGAAAACAGACAAATCTGCCATAGAACACACACACACACAATTAACAGACATAAGATACACAGCACGGCAGATGAATTTAAATATTCGGGTGGCCTAAATATAATAGTCTTTTAGATGTTGTCTACTGGCCACTTCGTTGTCTGTAGCAGTGTATGACACAAATCGAATGTCTGTAACAATTGCGCTCACCATTCGGGAAATTGCACATAACTGCTGAACTGCTGCTTTTATCTGTTTATGTGAGCCCTCTCATCACGATTCAAATTTTTGCATGTGCACTAGCTTTCTACTGAACGGCCACAGTTATGCAAATCGCCACAGGCTGTTTCGTTTGATTTTGTGGTTGTAACCTTTAAAAATAGTGTTGGTCCTTAAGTTTTGCACACCAGTGTACCTTCATCAATACTGTTGATAAATGTACGAAAAAACAGTGGGCCCAACACCGAACCCTGGGGAACTCCACTAATTAGCATTAGCAGAGGCATATGATGCAAGAAAGCAAGCTTATTCAGCATCAGCCAAAAAAAACAAAAAAAAAAAAAAAAACCCACTCCCATTTCACCCCTCCGTTCGTTCGAAATACCTGTCCAGTTGAGCTTTAAATTTGTTTAGGCTATCAACTTCAACAACCAGTGATGGAAGTCGGTTCCACCAACCAACCACCCGCTGGCCAAAGGCAAATTTCCGCACATCTATCCGACATCCGTCCTTCCTCAATTTGAATTTATGCCCTCTGAGGTGATTATTCTGAGAAAGATGAAGAATCCCATTGGCATTGAGCATGCTCAAACCATTCAAAGCCTTATACACCTCTATCAGATCACCTCGCCGGTGCCTAGTCTCCAGACTCTGTAATTTGCAAAACTTAAGCCTTTCTTCGTAAGAGCAACCCTTTGTTCCATTTACTAATCTTGTTGCCCTTCTCTGTACCCGTTCCAGCAGCTCTACATCCTTCTTGAAATGAGGCCTCCAGACCTGTATACAGTACTCAAGATGTGGCCTTACCATTGCCTTATACAAGGGAATAATCACCTCCTTATCCCTGCTAGAAAAATTCCTGTATATCATTGACAAGACACCATGAGCTACTCTTGCAGCTCGCCTGCACTGCTCAGAGAACTTCATATCTGCCTGCACAATTACCCCCAGGTCCTTTTCATTCTCCACCACTGTCAGTGTAGTACCGCAGAGTTGATACGTTCCTCTGGGGTTACTGTTTCCCATATGCAGCACTTTACATTTGTCGATGTTAAACCTCATTTGCCACCTCTCAGCCCATCTGTTCAACCTGTCCAGATCCTGTTGCAGCAGCATAGCGTCAGTATTGTCCTTAACGACCCTGCCAACCTTTGTATCATCTGCAAACTTGGACATTAAACTTGATATTCCATCATCAATATCATTCATAAACACCGAAAACAACAATGGACCCAACACTGAACCTTGAGGAACTCCACTAATAACATTAGTCCACGTTGAGCAGTGTCCATTGATTACCACTCTCTGTCTTCTGCCACTCAACCATCCCCTTATCCATAGCAGCAATTTGCCTCCAATACCACACTGCTCCAATTTGTGCAGCAGTCTTCCATGTGCAACAGTATCAAAAGCCTTTCTAAGATCCAAATATATAATATCAAAGTTATTCCCTGCATCCAGTTCTTTTGTGACTACATCATAGTATCCAATCAAATTGGTCAGGCAAGACCTGCCCTTAACAAAACCATGCTGCGTCTGAGCTATAACTGAATTCTTGTCTAGATGATCCTGCAGTGCTTCTTTAACTAGAGCATCCATTAATTTACCTGGAACAGAAGTTAAACTAACAGGTCTATAATTACTTGTGTCAGCCTTTGAACCTCCTTTGTGAATTGGAGTCACATTTGCACATCTCCAGTCCATAGGTACCTCCCCTGAGTCCAAGGAAGCTCTCATAATTATGGCTAAGGGTTTGCTTACTTCCTTTGCTGCCTCCTTTAATATAACTGGATAGATCCCATCCACCCCAGGTGCCTTTTTTATGTTTATCCTCAACAATCTCTCCTCCACTTTCCTCTCAGTTATTACAAAATCATCCAGCTCACTGCCAATGTTTACTTTACCTACATCATTCTCCTTCCTGAATAACTCCTCATGCGTGAATGTAGATGCAAAATACTCGTTTAGATTGTTAGCCACCTGAGCAGGATCCTCAACTGTTGAACCATCAATATCCAGTGGACCAATCTGATTCATCCCTTTCCTTTTCGAGTTCAAGTATGTAAAGAACTCTTTTCTGTTTTTCTTTGCATCCTTTGCCAAGGATTTTTCATAGTCTGCCTTTGCCTGCCTAATCTCCTTTGTGACTTGGTTACAGACCAACTTATATCTATCATAGGCTTCCATGTCACCCATTAATTTGTATGTATCCCATGCATTTTTCTTCTCTGCCACATGTCTCATTAGTTCATCTGACAACCATTTAGGCCTAAACCTTGAACAATATTTCTTAGTTGGTATGTAAAGCCTGGTAGCCTCCAAGATTAGTTCCTTGAATGCTTCCCATTTTGAGTTTGCTGTTGGTAACATCATCAGTTGGTCCCACTGTATAGAATTTAAATACTGTCTCAGACCATCATAGTCGCCTTTACGAAAACAAAAACCCTTCCCTTTACCTCTGATGGTAGTTACCTCCTTGAGTAAATCCCACTTCAACACACTGTGATCACTGCCACCTAGTGGTTCATTTATCTGCAGGTTCTTAATGCATGAAGAATCACTACTGATAATCAGATCAAGAGTATTGCTCCCTCTTGTTGCCTCACGAACATGCTGATGTAGAAAACAATCATCCAATAAATCCACAAAAGCCTTGCTAGTGTGCGAGTGACCAACCCACAAATTCCAGTCAATATCTGGGAAATTAAAGTCCCCCATTATAAGACTCTCTGATTTACTGGCCCACTCTATTTCCCTGTACAATATCTTATTATACTCATCAGAGTCATTAGGCCTATAGCACACTCCTACTCTCAATTTTGATTTCCCTATGCTTATGTCACACCAAACTGACTCGACGCTGCCCTGTCCATCGATGTCGACTGGCTTCACTTCCTTGGACTTTATGTGTTTCTTAATTAATAGCATGACCCCTCCTCCCCTCCTGTCCTGTCTATCCTTTCTATACACATTGTATTCCCCAAATTCCAGTTCCGCATTACTTATATCTGTGTGACACCACGTCTCTGATATCCCAACAATATCTGCCTTTGATGTTTTGAGCAATACCTCAAATTCATCAAATTTATTTACCAAACTCCTAGCATTGGTGTACACGCAGGTATACATGCACCTGTTTCTATTCTTAGCTACCCTAACACAACCCATGTGTTTACTTGTACCGCAATGACTACCAGCAGTCTCTGAAATATCCTGCATCCTGTTTTTCAGACTTCTGCTCATTTCAATAGAAGCAGTGCAAGAATCACTTCCACCTCTGCCACTGGCTACTGTTAATCTATTAGTCCTTGTATCCCCCCCAACTAGCAGTTTTCCGACCCACCTAACACTGCCTCGACAGCATCAGCAAAAATTCTTGCACCCTTTCTATTTAAGTGTATCCCATCCCTGTAGAAGCAATCTCTCCTGTTAACAAGTACAGTCCAGGCTGAAAAAAATTCTACCCCTTGAGCCTTGCACAATCCCTCCAGGGCCGAATTGATCGACAAGGCTCTCATCATATACTCCCTCCTATCGTGTCTGGGCAGAATTGCAGACACTTTCAAGTTCAACCCTAATTCACGGCTTTTTTTCAACAGTGACCTGTACTTGCTAAGTAATTCTGCCGGTCTCCTACTCTTAATATCATTAGTGCCAACGTGTACAACTATATCACCTTTTGTGCCCTTAAAAGATGATATCCGCTCTACAACGTCATCAACCTTTGCCCTTGGCAGACATACCCTGGTCCTATTCCACCTATCCTTTTTACAAAGGATGTTCCCCGTTTCCCTGACAATAGAGTCACCAACAACTACTAGTTCCTGTGGGACCAGCGCATTCTGCCTAGGGGGCTGCTTCTGTGTTGCCTGATGACCAAGTGCAAGCTCTGGCGTTGATTTGGGCAGCTGAGAGCTTGATGGGCCCCTCAATTTATTTCCTTCGAGGGCATCCACCCTGTCACATTAGTCCAGGAAGAGCAGCGTCCACTGATTACCACTCTCTGTCTTCTCCCACTCAACCACCCTTTTATCCATTGTAGCAACTTGCCCTTAATGCCATACTGCTAAAATTTGTACAGCAGTCATTAATTAATTAATATTCTTGCTGAGATATTTTACTCTTCGTTCGCATTGTATAAGAATATTTGTGAACAAACATTTCGTGAAATTATCTTTCAAAATTCAGGGAAGTTCTTTGCTGGTAATTTCACAAATAAATTTTAAAAAAGAAAAAGTTCAACACCAGAATGCATCACAGACTTTTGTAGATTTGGTTCAATTTATTTTTTGCCGCTAGAGGGCAAAAGTTCCTAAATGTATTAATTAATATTCTCGCTCAGATATTTCCTTTTCATTCGCATTGCATATGAATATTTGTGAACAAACATTTCGTGCAATTACCTCGCCAGTTAACAGAATATCTGTAAAGGTAACTTTTAGCATCCTTTCCCAGTCCAAAGTAATGAAAACATTTATTTATTCAAGGTGTTAATTTTTTTCTTCTTTTTTTTATATACGTGTAGATGTTTTTGATATTTGAATACGTGCAAGACATTAAAATGCGGATGAATGTTTGCACTGCAGATTAATGTTTGCTGTTCAGGACAAAAGTGTGAATTGAATACGAAACTAAATAATTGATCTTTATGTAGGCTTACATGAATTATCAACGCTAACTTAACCTTATATTTAGGAAAACATCATGAAGGAAATAAATTAAAAAAAAAAAAAAAACAAGTTTGCCATTTCAAATTTTCATTTCGTTCATGTAAGGGCAGATATTTGAAGCTTAACAGAAACTATAATAAACAGCCGAAATGAGTAATTGGCTGGACCAACATCAGTGAACCCCCTGCATTCCATTATACGCTGAGTGGCCACTTTATTAGGCACACCTATCCTTTTCATGGTGTGCTCTCCTTCACACTGTACAATTCAGTGTGAGAATGTGCAAGATGAAATCTTTAAGAAACCTTGAACATGGCATGGTAGCCTTAGGCTGCATATCTCGGAAGCTGTAGCCCTGATGGTGTTTTCATTGGAGATACGTACGACTGTATCTCCAATCTATCGAGCTGGACCAATAGCCAAATAGCATTCGGCCAAGCATGGTTGATGCGAAAGGCCAACAGATTCTGACAAGACATGCAGGAGTTTAACAGTAGTAACTGAAATATTGCAAAATATACAACCCGTACTACTTTGTCACGGATTGGGTATCATAGGAGATAACTGAACAGGGATCCACTCCTATCGAAAAAAAAAGTATGGTTGCAGTGGGGTGAGGAACCCCAAGACTGCATAGTGGAAAATTGGAAAAACGATGTCTGGTGTCATGAATGGAGGTTTCTGCAGTTTCATGCTGATTGGAGGACCAGAATGTGGCGAAAACGCATATATCCATGGACCTATCCTGCCACCACCAACAATGTAGGTTGGTGGTGGCAGTGTAATGATGTTGGGAGTGTTTTTATGGGTGCACTTTGAGCTTGTAATATCAGTAGAGCAACATTTGGATGCTCTGTTATCTAAAAATTTTCAACCAGGCGCATCGCTTCATGGCCGCATTGTATCCATTTGCGAATGGGTTATTCCAACTGGATAATGTGCCATTCTCACAAGGTCAGAATTGCATACAACTGGTTCCAGGAACACGAGAGTGAATTCTGTCTGCTGCAGTGGCCTTCGCAACAGATCTCAATCGTATTGAACAAACTCTTTGAAGAAGAGATCCACAACTATCGATTTCGCAACAACTGTGATATCATTTGGGTCAGCATGGACCAGCATCACTGCCGCACACTTTCAGCACCTCTTGATTACACGTGCCACAACGAATCCAGGCTGTTCTAAGGCAAAAACGAAGGCCACCGTAATCGAGTGCGAGAGTGCATAAGCACACGTGCATTGAGTGACCAGGATTCAAGCCAGTGACTGCTAAATGTGGTGCTGTTTGTTGTATTCTCCATCTTATGAATTCATTTGACTGTGTGGTCGTCCCTGAGTATAAACAGAAAATTTATTTATTTTTTATTAAAAGAAGGGGGAGAAACTCAGTGAATCTGCAGAAAAGTTCATGGAAATATAATTTTCATGGCTCATGGCTCACTGTATAAAGTTTAAATTTCTTCATTTTATTGCATCTGAGTTACCACTCCGTTATCCAAGGTCCAGTAGTAGGTAGTAGGATTTGAGGAGCATCAGCAACTAAGGCATATTGCTCTGTGTATATTGTCTGTAAATTGAGTGAGTTCTGAGGTTGATTTTCTGTTTGTTGGACGAAAATCCCACATTTCCGGGAGAAAAAACCATGCTGTCCTCACCCGAGACCGACTAACTTAGCCACGTTGTGAAAAAAGGACCATAAAAACTTTTTCTTTTAGTAAATGATAAAAATTCATTTGTCATTTTCTAGGGACAGCCGGTTCTTCATGATCAGAAACTCCATTGGCAATCATTGAAATATTTTATTATTATTTCGAATGAAGCTTACTTCAGATTAGTGACTAATAACGAAAATTTCTTTGCTGGGCTACATTTATTCTTATCTTGTTCAGGGGCAAAAAAATCCTAAATTTAGCTTGCCCGCACGTCAGATAATTGTGTTTCTTACAGTTTTCGTCGTCGATGGTAATAAATCTTAAATGCATGGACGTAGGTAAAAATCACTGCTTTTGTTAACACCCCCTAGTGAGCAAAAATTAAAAAAAAAAGGATAATAATAAATTACGCAAAAGGGTAATTATTGATTACAATTAATTATCTAGAAAACGCAAAAAGTAATCTCCATCACACTTTCATGCGACCGTGGTTTTTTAAGATAATGATGCGCGGTGAATATAAACACAATGTGGCCAATTTTAATTCCACTAAATTGAGTTTGTCTTAAATAATGTGAGACTATCGGTAATTAAAAATTCTAATGAATGTTCTTTAAAATTTACATTAATGCAATTAGTTTTTTTTTTGTTCTGTTCCAACTGATAATCCTTCTAGCTATTTGTATTTCTTTTTCATTGCTATAATATCTTAACTTTACCTCATCTTCATTGAAGATATCAATGAAGTTGGAAATGGGATTAGTATTTGCCTAATCTTTTGCCCTCGTGGGTATCACAGTGGGTAGAATTGCCTTCCTCGCTACACCCGGATGGAAAAGACCTAAGTCCCAGTCCCTTTTCTGATCGGAGGAATTTTTATGGGCCTTTTTCACAACGTGGCTGAGCTAGTCGGTCTCAGGCGATGGTAGCATGGTTTTTTTTCTCCAGGAAAATCGGATACAGCAAACAGAAAATTTACCACAGAACACATTGTTCAATACGGTCTTAGTTGCTGATGTCCCTAAAACCCTACTACAACAAAAGCAACCTAATAATTTTGGAATTTTCTGCCCATCGACTACTTGCAGGTATATAATTCAAAAAATCTTATACTAATCTAGTTCAAATAATATGCAACGTATTATATAGTAATTTTTATACAGGAATTTTGGCAGCATAAAGAAGAAGGTGTATATGGTAATGGTTAGGCCACATCTTGAGTACTGAATACAGATCTGAAGCCACATTTTAGGAAGAATAACTTGTTGGAACGGTGCGGAGAAGAGCAATGAGATTAGTGAGGCGAACAAAGAGGGTGCTCTCACCAGGAAAGGCTTCAGTTCCCCAAATTGCAGTATCTAGAACAGGCACCTGTGAGATCTGAATTAGGTTTTTTTTGGATTTGAATGGATTGAGTATTAGTATTAGCAATGGCCACATGGTGAAAGGAAGTCTATGGATTATGCTGCGCCAACCAAAAAATAATAAATAAAATAAAAATAAAAATAAATAATAAAATAATAAATAAATAATAATAATAATAAAATAACTAACAATAATAATAAAATAATAATAATAAGAAGAAAATAAAAATTTAAAAATAATAATCAATAAATAAGAAAAAGGGAAATAAACAACCTAAGCGTTTCCCTCCTTCCGTACTTAATTATCCAGCTGACCTTTGAATTTCCCCAAACTGTTAGCCTCTGCCA
Organism: Mastigoproctus giganteus; assembly: GCF_048544385.1. Lineage (NCBI taxonomy): Eukaryota > Metazoa > Arthropoda > Arachnida > Uropygi > Thelyphonidae > Mastigoproctus > Mastigoproctus giganteus. The sequence continues at coordinate 7,380,118 of NC_143580.1, forward strand.
CACATGTAGGCAACTTATTCCAGTAATTTATAACTCGCTGGCTAGAATAAAACTGCCTGCAATCCAGTCTAAACATCTTCCCGTGTAACTTGAAATTATGGTCCCTAGTTCTAGAATCATTTATACCCGTGAAAATTTCGTCCTCATTCATTTTACTGATGCATCTCAGAACCTTAAACACCTCATTCAAGTCTCCTCTAAGGTGCCTAGTTTCCAAGCTCGGCAACCCACATGTTCGAAGTCTTTCCTCATATGGATGGACGGCCTTTTTCCCCTTTTTACCGATCGCACCAGGCGAGTTAACCATCACTGAACCCTTTCAAGAAGCACAATGTCTTTCTTTAGGTGCAGTCTCCATACCTGAACATAGTATTCTGTGTGGTCTAACAATAGTCTTATACAATGCGATTATGACTTCCTTATCTCTACTAGCAATTGTTCAATACATCATCGATAGGACACCATGGGCCTTCCTTAGACCCTACAATGTTCAGAGAACTTAAATTCTGACCGTATCATAACACCCAAGTCCCTTTCCTCCACTGCCGGCTTTACTTCAACTCCGCCAAGTGTATAAGTTATTTTGGGGTTACTGTTCCCCAGGTGCAATACTTACACTTTGCTGGATTAAAGCATAGCTGCTATTTCTCTGACCATCCCTGAAGTCTATCTAGGTCATTCTGAAGAAGCGCTGCTGGGCGGTGATCATTAACTACTCTGCCAATCTTTACATCATCTGCAAATTTAGACATCCCGCCCTCTATCCCTTCATCGATGTCATTTATGAAAATTAAAAACAACAGTGGTCCTAATACTGATCCTTGGGGAACCCCACTTCTTACGTCAACCCAATCTGAGGAATAACCATTTATCACAACCCTCTGCCTCCTGCCCTGAAGCCATCCAGTTATCCATATAAGGACTTTCTCTGTGATTCCAACCTGTTCCAGCTTATAAAGTAAGTGCTCATGTGGGACTGAGTCGAATGCTTTGCTGAATCCAAATGAACAATGTCGAAATTATCCCCAGACTACAGTTCTTGAGCGACTCTGTTGATATAGCTAACTAGATTAGTTAATCATGATTTTCCCCTTTACAAAACCATGCTGAGTATCCTTCAGAATTTAATTTCTCTCCAAGTCATCCTGAATTACACCCTTGATCATTGTCTCCATGATTGTCTCTACTACTGAAGTTAGACTAACCGGCCAGTAATTTCCCACTTCACTCTTAGGACCGACCTTATGTATTGGAGATACATTGGCACTTTTCCAATCCAACGGAATCACTCCCGAGTCCAGTGATGCTCTCATAATTAGTCTCAGTGGTTCAGTGCACTCACTTGCCACCTCCCTTAAGATTATAGGGTAAATGCCATCAACTCCAGGAGCATTACTGGCCTGTAGGCTCGAAAGATTTTTCTTTAAATTTCATCATCATTAATTACATTTTTTTTTTTTTCAACTTCACTCCCATAATTTCCCATTGACCTGAAGGGATTTTCTTCTGTAAATATCGATGCAAAGTAACTGTTGAGGTCATCTTCAACATCAGCTGGGGTATCTAATACTATGCCACGTCCATTACATAAAGGTCCGGTCTGGTTTGTTCTCTTCTTTGCATTTATATGTGTGAAGAATTCTCCCCCCCCCCCCTATTTGCTCTTTTTGCCATCGATTTCTCATAATCTGCCTTCGCCAGCCTAAAGCCTTTTCTGTGGCACTATTACAGATCAATTGGTAGCTGTTATAGGCTTCTGTACTTTTTATTGCTCTGTAACTTTTCCATGCTGTCTTTTTCTGCTGAAGAAATCTTGCAACTTCCTTATTCATCCAACTTGGAATCCTCCTTGTGGACTATATTTTTTAACTACTGCTACCTCTCTCTTCATCGTCCACCGTAGAACTCCGTGATCACTTCCTGCTACTGGTTCCTCTACTGTCAGCCCTATTATGCCATCTGGTTCATGGGTGATGAAGAGGTCTAGATTATTCTTTTCCCTAGTATTTTCCCTGACATGTTGATAAAAATAGCAATCATCTAGTTGATTTAAAAATTTTGTCCCTCATGTGGAGTTTTCCTCCCATTTGCTCTAATCAATTAGAGGAAAATTAAAATCACCCATAATAAAACATTCACGATTACTTGCCCATTCCATTTGTATATAGAGGCTCTCATCATAATCTTCACAATCACCTGGCCTGTAGATTACTCCCACTCTCATTATACTTTGCTTCCAACTATCTCATACCATACAGATTCTATATTAACATGCGAAATGTTTGAATCAGGGAAGGCTTTCGTCGCGCTCAGGCTGCTTTTGATTAGAAGCATGACCCCATCACCCCTTCTACCTTCCCCTATCCTTCCTAAATACATTATACATACCGTACTGAAACTTGCCATCCCCTATCTCCGCGTGGCACCACGTTTCTGTAATCCTTGTTATGTCAGCATTACTTGTCCTGACCAGTAGTTCGAATTCACTCATTTTATTGACGACACTTCTGACGTTACTGTATAAACGATTAAGACTTAGTGTTCTTGTACAGTTAACTACCCTGATACACCCCTTAAAGTTATTTAAGCTCGCTTCCCTGGTATTAGCTGCCCGCTCATTTGAAATGTTTCTGCCCTCAGAACAGCCTTGCTCAAACAACTCTTGAGGTATGTGCAAGCTTTAATTTGACCAATATTATCAGATAAACGCATGTCTATATTACCCTTGCCCCCCCCCCCCCAAACTAGCAGTTTCCCTGAACCTTTAATGTATCCTCGATAACACTGGCAAAAACTCTTGCACCACCTTTGTTTACATGTATCCCGTCTCTACAAAACATTCCTTCTACCTACAAGTGCGGACCAAGCTGATAGAAATTCCCCCAAAAAACCTTACAGAGTCCTTCAAGTCTTGAGTTCATCCATAAGGCTTTCAGCATATAACCCTCCAATCGTGTCTGGGCAGAACGGCAAACACATAGACATTGTGCCCTAACTCGCAGCATTTCTTCAGCATGGTCCTATATTTGTCTAACAAATCGACAGATCGTGTATGTTTAATATCATTAATCCCCATGTGAATAATAATATTCTCTTTTCCCCCTTTAAAATCTGACAATCTGTTGGTGACATTAATAGTTTCTCCTGGCAGACATACCCTGGTTCTAGTCCACCTATCCTTATTACAAAAAATATTTCCCGTTTCCCCGACAATGGAGTCCCCTAATTAAACTAAGTCCTTTCGAACCAGAATAACCTGGTTATTCTGTTCTGGAGCCTGAATCGGGAGTGAATCACTTGGTATGTTGCTAGAGTCTTGAGTCCCTGAGGAGCTCCCAGTTACATTATTCTCGAGGGCAAGCACCCGTTTTTTCAGTGACTCAAATTGTTCTAGAAATTTTCAGAGGCCCGACGGCGTTTCGTATGGCTATTAAAGATCATAACGGGGCCACTTGGCAGTCTGGCCGTGGGGAGGGGATCAGAATTTTTATTTTTGACACTGCCGGTCATCAACACGATTCCAATCCACGCTTCTCCAAATGAGCCAGAAGTGTTGAAAACACTACTCTGACGCACGACACTGACTATCATCTGATACCCGATTAACCTAGATGTACGATCTCCTCTGATCATCACCTGTACGATGACCTCTTTCTAATGATTAAAGGAGTGAACTCTCTTATTGATTACTTTCCCATATTAGCTACAGTAAACTTTAATCAATCAACAAGACAAGTTTGCTCTCTAGTGATTTGCTCATTTAACATTATCAGAAGAGATTATGGAAAGTATACCATAATAAGCCATTTAATTAAACAGTATAAGAACTCAAAACTCAAATATTGATTTTACTTGAGATTTCACTTTCAAGGGGAACTCCAGTGGAACTCTATCGGAGCAATCTTGACATCTTTTTTTATAAATTATTTCCCATGATGCAAGATTTATACACATAAATCTTATAAATTTTTTATGCAAATAAATAAATTTTTAGCTTTCACTCCGGGTCAACCACATGAAAATCACAGAAGTTGAGAAGGTAGAGAGAATACAAGAACATTACTGTATTTAGTATGTCACGCCGGATGGAACCACGATTACTTGTATACAATAACATAAAGACGTAATTTTTATATTATTTACGTTGTGGCCAGTAATTAATCTCAATCAGTTTATTTGTTTATCTCAATCAGTTTATTGGTTTTGTCAATCGTTATCCAATTCAAAAGTCTGGGTTCGAACCTTGTCCATGACTAAAAAAACTTATTGAAGTTTTTTTCAAATGCCGGCATAGTTAGTCTCAAGCATTGGTGTTGGGATTTCGTAGATTTTCTTATATTCGAAGTAAATAGTCCATTAAACAGGGTTTAGAGGATTACGCTAAGTTTCATTGAGTTAATTGCTTTGACGAGCTGTGAACTCAAGCAATTTAACATAAATCTCGTTTCTTGTTTTAAAAGCAAATATCGTTTCTCTGTTTTGTTTACTAAGGATGTGAGTTGGGCTGGTGGTTCTTATATTGTCAGTCAGTACTTCCTTCAGTCTTCCGTGACAGTATAGTGGTTTCGCCACTTGCCACTCGTTTTGAAAAGGGTCTCCTTGGAGACTGGAGAATGCTTAAATACGTCTTCAACCAGGACAGAGGTCCTCGTGCACAGTTGGTAGGATCGCCGTCCTCTCCATACCGGGTGGAAAAGTCTTGAGTTCATGTCCCGTCGATGAGTGAGGAATTTTTATGGGCCTTTTTCATAACGTGACTGAGTTAGTCGGTCTCAGGTGAGGTAGCATGGTGTTTTCTCGCGGAAACTCGGGTTTTTTCGCCCAGAGAACAGAAAATCAACCACAGAACACGTGCAACTTATAGACAGCAAATACGGCGCAATATGGCCTTAGTTGATGATGATCCTAAAACCTTACTACAACAACAACAACAATGTGAGAAAGTTGTTGTTGTGTTAGGTGCATCAGCAACTAACCATATTGCTCCATATACATACTAAATGCAAATTGCGTGTGTTCTTTGGTTGATTTTCTGTTTGCTGGACGAAAAACCAGAGTTTCCGGGAGAAGAACCATGCTATCTTCGCCTTAAACTGACTACCAGCTATGATGTAAAAGAGTTCCAATGGACCTCTTTCACAACATGGCTGAAACTCTTTCACAGTGGTTGAGTCCATAAAAATTCCTCACGTCATCGACAGGACTCGAACTCAGGTCTTTTCCACGCGGTGTGGAGAGGACGGCGATTTTACCAACTTTACTGCACACGAGGGCGTCTTGGGATGTAAGATTTATTAAAATTTTTGCAACACTAATATATTAAGTGGTTGATAATTCTTATAATCCATTTTGGAATGTTTCTACAGAGAAGAAAAGAGCAATTCAGCTTTACCCTTTTTTGAAATATTTCTGGGAAAGTCATTGACAACCTAGCTGGTGTATTGAATAGGTATTTCGCATTGATCTTTATATATGAAACCCGCGTGGATAGCACAGTGGATATATTCATCATGCTCCCCACATCGAGTGGAAAAAACGATTTCGACTCCTGTCGATGACGTGAGGAATTTTTATAGACTTTTTTCACAACGTGGCTGAGTTAGTCGGTCTCAACAGAGGACACCTTGGGTTTTGTACTCGGATTTTACCCCCAGAAAATAGAAAGTCAACTATAGAACACGTGCAATTTAAAGACTATATACATGGAGCAATATGGCCTTTGTCACTGATGCTTGGAAAACCCTACTACAGCAACGATTACCAACCAGCCAAACCAGCTTCGTGTAGCCTTTCCTCAAATTCAACATCCTGGAAGTGCTTTTTCATTTGAGGAATCCACTTTTTTTCTTATCCAGAGCCTCAATAAAATTCTCCAGCAATCCAATTCCTACATACAAAGGCTACAATGACTGAATAAATGAAATAGGCTCTGTACTCAACCATTCTAATTAGATGAACTAATGAGGCATATCGCAGAGAAGAAAAATGCATGGGATACTTACAAATTAACACATGACACAGAAGCCTATGATAGATACAAGTTGATATGCAACCAAGTTACAAAGGAGGTTAGGCAGGCGAAGGCAGATTACGAGAAATCCTTGGCAAGGGATGCAAAGAAAAACAGCAAAGAGTTCTTTACTTATGTAAACTCTAGAAGGAAGGGGATGAATCAGATTGGTCCACTTGATATTGATGGGTCAACTGTTGATGATCCTGCTCAGGTAGCTAACAAACTAAATGAATATTTTGCATCGACATTCACACATGAGGAGTTATTCAGCGAGGGGAATGCCAGAGGTGTATTCAACTCTAGCAGTAAGCTACAGAATCTTGAAATAACTGGGAGTAAAGTGGAGGAGAAACTGTTGAAGATAAACACAAGAAAGGCACCCGGGGTGGATGGGATCTATCCAGTTATATTAAAGGAGGCAGCAAATGAAGTAAGCAAACCCTTAGCCATAATTATGAGAGCTTCCTTGGACTCAGGGGAGGTACCCATAGACTGGAAATGTGCAAATGTGACCCCAATTCACAAAGGAGGATCAAAGGCTGACACAAGTAATTATAGACCTGTGAGCTTAACTTCTGTTCCAGGAAAATTAATGGAGGCACTGGTTAAAGAAGCACTGCAGGATCATTTAGACAAGACTTCAGTTATAGCTCGGACACAGCATGGTTTTGTTAAGGGGAAGTCTTGCCTGACCAATTTGATTGGATACTATGATGCAGTCACAAAAGAACTGGATGCAGGGAATAGCTTTGATATTATATACTTGGATCTTAGAAAGGCTTTTGATACTGTTGCACATGGAAGACTGCTACACAAATGGGAGCAGTGTGACATTGGAGGCAAATTGCTGCTATGGATAAAGGTGTGGTTGAGGGGGAGAAGACAGAGAGTGGTAATCAATGGACACTGCTCATCGTGGACTAATGTTATTAGTGGAGTCCCTCAGGGCTCAGTGTTGGGTCCATTATTGTTTTCCTGTATTTATAAATGATATTGATGATGGTATATCAAGCTTAATGTCCAAGTTTGCAGACGATACAAAGGTTGGCAGGGTTGTCAAGGACACTACTGACACTATGCTACTGCAACAGGATCTGGAAAGGTTGAGCAGATGGGCTGAGAGGTGGCAAATGAAGTTTAACATTGACAAATGTAAAGTACTACACATGGGAAACAGCAACCCCAGAGCAACGTATCAACTCTGTGGTACTACACTGACAGTGGTAGAGAATGAAAGGGACTTGGGGGTGGTTGTGCAGGCAGATATGAAGTTCTCTGAGCAGTGCAGACGGGCTGCAAGAGTAGCTCATGGAGTATTGTCAATGATATACAGGAATTTTTCCAGCAGGGATAAGGAAGTGATTATTCCCTTGTATAAGGCAATGGTTAGGCCTCACCTAGAGTACTGTATACAGGTCTGGAGGCCTCATTTCAAGAAGGATGTAGAGCTGCTGGAACGAGTACAGAGAAGGGCAACAAGATTAGTGAATGGAACAAAGGAGTGCTCTTACGAAGAAAGGCTTAAGTTTTGCAAATTACAGTGTCTGGAGACTAGGCACCAGCGAGGTGATCTGATAGAGGTGTATAAAGCCTTGAATGGTTTGAGCATGCTCAATGCTGATGGAATTCTTCCTCTAGCTCAGAAAAATCACCTGAGAGGGCATAAATTCAAATTGAGGAAAGACAGATGTAGGATAGACGTGCGGAAATTTGCCTTTAGCCAGCGGGTGGTTGGTTGGTGGAACAGACTTCCATCCCTTGTAGTGGAGGTTGATAGCTTAAATAAGTTTAAGGCTCAGCTGGACAGGTATTTTGAACGAACAGAGGGGTGAAGTGGAAGTGGTTTTTTTTTTTTTTTTTTTTTTTGGCTGATGCTGCATAAGCTTGCTTTCTTGCATCAAATGCCTCTACTAATGCTAATGCTAATGCTAATTCTGATGATCTTGCTCTAATAATGACCGACGTTTGGAATTCAGTTTGGGAATTCGTTATTAAGTCTTAAAAAAGCATCTTCCATGTCTTGCGAAGGTAGTGGTTACTCCTGCCCTAGGTGCCTAGTGTAGGATGCCGAGGTCCTAAATCCACCAATCTTCTTCTTGTGCCATTTTTGTTCATTATAATATTAAAAATCTTCACGCGTGCCACCTGAGCAGATGTATAAACAAAGAAATAAGCAATTCGATTAAGCACCAAAGTGCTTCAAAGAATCGTCCAGCCACTTGGTGGTAAGCGTTCTAGGGTTGCCAATACCTGATTTAAATAACTGATAATTATTTCGGTTGAAGCTACAAATGAAATGGCAACTTAAGGTCTTAGTCTGAAAGTACAACTTATAATTAAGGAGGGGAGATAATAAAACCACTGGAAAGGGGAAAAGAGCAGAAATTATCCATTAACGTCTGCACGATTAACTGGATGTTTTTACTACTATTTGAAGATGTTAACGGGTATTCGCAAATACTTATTAATGCCGTAATCATTTCTTAGACATTTAAACTTCTAGAAAACTGGTTCCTTTTCTTCCGCCAGCCATTAACCTCGTTTTTGAAAAGGGAACCACGAACGGCTCAAACACGACCTTGGCGTTATAACACTACTTACCCATTTCAATTTTCCTCATTACTCAATTTTCCTGTAGATGTGTACTGGAAATAAAATTGAGGAAAACAAATTTGCGAATATTTCTGTGTTCATTGGAGTACAGACTTCAAGGAAGTTTACACATTTCGTGTGTATAGGGTACAGCGATCATAGGGTCCAACAGAACCAATAAGGATATTCGAGTAATTTCATTCTTCTACTTTAATCGTTAGTAGAAACTCTGTTCCTTCTGGAATTTGAGTGATTTTGGCATCATTTTCATTTTAGCGTAACGTAATTACAAAAAAAAAAAGAAAAAAGAAAAGAAAAAAAGAGCACATTTGGTTGCGTTAGCATTAAAAACGGATCTTATTTAGTGGAGTCCCGCTGGGCTCGGTGCTGGGCCCATTATTGTTTTTTATATTAATGATATTGATGAAGGCATATAAAGTTTAATATCCAAGTTTGAAGATGATAAAAGATTTGCAGGGTGGTTACTAACAGTAATAGTATGCCACTAAAACAGGATCTAGAAAAATTAGGCAGATGGGCTGAGAAACGGCAATTGAAGTTCAACATTCATAAATGCAAGGTATTTCTTATGGGTAGCAGCAATCCCAGACCAACGTACCAACTGCGTGGTACCACACTCAGAGTAGAATGAAAAAGACCTGGGGGTAATTGTGCAGTCAGATTGAAATCCTCTAAGTAATGCAGACAGGCTGCCGGAGAGCTCATGGGGTATTGTCAATAATATACAGGAACCTTGCTATCAGGGATAAGGAGGTAATTATCCAATTGTATAAGGCAATGGTCAGGCGACATCTTGAGTACTGCATTTTAGAAAGGATGTAGATCTGCTGGTACGGGTGCAGAGAAGGGCAACAAGATTGGTGAAGTGAGCGAAGGGTATTCTTGCTAAGGAGCTTCAGTTCTGTAAATTGCAATCTGGAGACTTGCGAGGTGATCTCACTGAGGTGTTTAAGGCTTTGAATGGATTGAGAAGCTCAATGCTGATAGCATTCTTTCTCTTGCTCAGACTACACATAAGAGGGGACATAAATTCAAATTGAGGAAAGATGGTTACAGAATAGATGTGCGGAGATTTGTCTTTAGCCAGCTGGTGGTTGATTGTGGAAGTGGATAGCTTCAAATAAATTCAAGGAAGAACTAGGCAAACTGTTGCAGGGAACGTATTGGTGAAATGTGAAGTTTGTTTTTTTTTTTTTTGGCTGACGCTGTAAAGCTTGCTTTCTTTAATCATTTGCCACTACTATTACTAATAGAGTAGGATTGTCATAATCCTGATATCAGAGCTGTGCAAATGGGGAGTACATTGGATGTGCTGTGCTATGGCCCCCGATCTAGGTGGCCCAATCGAGTGAGCCATCAAAGTTTCAACATAAATAAACGAAGCCCCAACCCCATTTGCATTCGGGCGCCCAAGTACCTTTGCACGGCCCTGCTCGATGCTTATAATTTGTTCTTATTTTCCAAATCGAAATTACAGTACTCCTTACCTCCTCAGGACAGGCCTATGACCCAGTTTTTCATGTTTTGAGAAAAAAAACTCAAATTTTTTTTACTTAAAATAATATTGTGCGATAATTATTAATTCTATTTTGTTTAGTAATTCAAAAATAATTTTTAATATTTTTTTATATTAATTTTTATATTTAGTAATTAGTTTTAGCATATCTTTTCGGCCTGAATTAATTACTTTGCAGTTTAAAATTTATTAACTTTAATCGAGTTAAATGAATTATGAATTTAAATCATGAATTAAACGAGCCATGGATATTAAGCATGAATTTAAACACGAACCATTACTTTGGTTAACTAAGTTTTAGATTCATAATTGAGAGCTAAAGGCTTTCTAATATTATTTTAATTTATGTATATAATGTAGTAATGGCGGTTTCGGTCTGATATAAAAATAAGATTAGATTTTTTTTCTCGCAATATTTCTCAGAGAAAAAAATTAAATAAAATAGACGTATGGATAAAACATTGTCGTTTGACATACACTGAAAGAATAGAATTCAGGGGTTACATCCCTGGTTCCTGGGCAACACTACGCTGTCACCCTTTTAGCTAGTGGACGAATCCACCGCTTGGCAAGTATATATGTACGCTGCATCACTCCATTCATGTAGACCGTAAATCGATGTCAATATGGATAAACGTCGTGAGTTAATAGACTTTGAAAGAGGGATGACATGCGTCAGGAAGTCTTTCAAAGACTGCCTGATGCATGGGTCACTCTATCATGCAGGTTGTGCAGAAATTTCACTATCCCCCTATGACAGTATCAAGAATGTATCAGGAATACGCCATTTCCGGAATAACATCTTATCGTGGACAGTGCCGTGGGCGAAGAGAGGTGGTGGATGAATGTGGCTGTTGATGTCTGTCTCGCATTGTTTCGGCCAACAGGAGAGCGACAGTGGCACAAATCAACGAGGGAGGTGCCAGAAACGTCTCAACCAAGACCATCAGGTGATCGTTAGCCACAATAGGTTATGGGAGCTGCTGACCCACCAGAGTCCCATTACTAACAGCCCGACACAGGAATACGCCTCAACAGGGGGCGAAAGAACATCGGCATTGGACCTTGGATGATTGGAGATGGGTCTCCTGGCCTGATGAGTCCCGTTTACAGGTTTTTCGAGTGGACGAGAGGGTGCGTATCTGGCAGAAACCGCAAGAAGCTATGTATCCGTCATGTCAATAAGGAACTGTTCAGGCAGGTAGACGGTCGGTAATGGTCTGGGGCACGTTCAGCTGCCACACGTTGGGACCTCTGGTATGTCTAGACGCATCTCTGAACGGTCCAAATTACGTACCTATCCTTGCAGACCATCTGCATCCCCTTCATGGTCATTGTGCACCCACAGGGCAATGGACTTTTTCAGCAGGACAATGTGCCTCCCCAGAGATTTTACCATCATTGAATAGCCTCCCTGTCCGCTGGACATGAACCCTGTGGAGCATCTTTGGGATGCTATGGAAAGGTGCATTCGACTTTGGATCCTCCACCCGGGTATGCGACGAAATAATGGACAGCAGTGAAGCAAGCATGGATAGAAATATCGGTGGAACGCTTTCGTGAACTAGTGGACTCAATGCCTCGCTGTGTGACTACACGTATCCGGACGAAAGGTGGGCCTACCTGTTACTCGGTAGGTTACTATCCGTTACTAGAAATCGCATGATTTCTGTCCGCTCAGTGTATATTGTGTTGTCAATTTTTCGATAATTTGTTTACTTTTGGATTCAAAAATTATGGCCCAACAGAAAGTTTGTTAAACTTTGTTGGGTTTGTAAGATACCATCCAGCAAAACTAATAGACATACTTTTGTGATTTGATCTGCACTCCCACCTAAAAGTTTGGAATTGCAGCATATTACAACAGTTTTCGTTTTTTTTTTTAAATCGAGCTATGACAATGTAGGTTTAATATAAAAAAACAACACACTACAAAGTATTTTAAGATTTTTTTTATTAAGCTTTGAAAAATTTACAGAAAAAATTGAAATGATTAATATTAGCAACTATAAATTTTTCATCAAAATATCCTCCACATTTTACCACTGCCGGACACATGTTGCATTCTGGCGATTTTCTAATAGTATCTTCACTAACGTTACTCCAAGCGATCTGCAAGGATTCCCATAAATTTTGTGAAGATGGGCACACTTCAAAACAAGATACCATATGTCATATCGTCACAAAATGTATGGAGGCTTGACCATTTAGAATCTCTAGATGATCCCATAAAAGCTCTATTAGGTTTGCCAGGCATTTGGGGTGGGCACACCATAATTTGTAATACCCCCTCATGTTGTTTAGACTGCCAGTATCCTTAAATCGTTGGTACTTTTGTACGCTTTTACCCAGATTTTGTTGCAAGTACTTTTCACAGAATAACTTTCTTTAATGATCCTTGGGGAACCCCACTTCTCACATCAACACAATCTGAAGAACAACCATTTATCACAACTCTCTGCCTCCTGTTCTGAAGCCACCGTGCTATCCTCCTAAGGATTTTCCCTGTGATTCCAAGCTGTTGTAGCTTATAAAAATAACCACTCGTGTGGAACTGAGTTAAATGCTTTGCTGAAATCCAAATAAACATAGAAATTATTCCCTAAGTGCAGCTCTTGAGTGTCCCTGTCAAAATAGCTAACCAGATTAGTTGAACATGATTTTCCCTTTACAAAACCATGCTGAGTATCCTTCAAAATTCCTCCATTTTTATCTAAGTGATCCTGTATTTCACCCTTGATCAGTCTCCACGATTTTCCCTACCAAAAGTTAGATTAGCCCGCCGGTAATTTCCCACTTCACTCTTAGAACCCCCTATATGTATTGGAGATACATTGGCACTTTTCCAATCCAATGGAATCACTCCCAAGTCCAGTGATGCTCTCATAATTAGCCTCAATGGTTCAATGCACTCGCTTGCCACCTCCCTTAAGATTATAGGGTAAATGCCATCAACCCCAGGAGCCTTACTGGCCTCTAGGCTCGAAAGGTTTTTCATTAAATAAATGTGAAATTTCAACATCATTAATTTCTTTTTTTCAACTTCACTCCCATAATTTCTCATTGACTTGAAGGGTTTTCTTCTGTAAATATCGATGGAAAGTAACTGTCTTGTTCATCTGCAACTTCAGCTGGGGTATCTAATACTGTCCCACATCCATTACATAAGGGTCCGATCTGGTATGTCCTTCTCTTCTTTGCATTTATATGTGAAGAATTCCTCATCTCCCCTCTTTTCCTGCAATTTCACATAATCTGCCTTTGCCAGCATAACCTTTTCAGTGGCATTATTACAGATCGATTTGTAGCTGTTATAAGCAAACCGAGTTAACTGACTCTGAAAGAGGGATGATAGTGGGTACCTGACACATGGGTCACTCTATCATACAGGTAGTACAGAAATTGCACTATCCCCATTTGACAGTATCAAAAGTGTATCAGGAATACGCCATTTCCAGAATAACATCTCATCATGAACAGTGCTGTGTGCAGAGAAAGGTGGTGGTTGAATGTGGCTGTCGATGTGTCTCGCATTGTTTCAGCCAACCAGAGAGCATGTGGCACAAACCACCACCGTCTTCAATGAGGGAGGTGCCAGAAACGTCTCCAAGACCATCAGGTGATCATTAGCCACAGGTTATGAGAGCTGCCAACCCATTAGTCCCATTGCTAACACAATAACACAGGATTCTACACCTCAAAGGGCGAAAGAGCATTGGCACTGGACCCCGGATGATTGGAAATGGGTCTTCTGTTCCAACGAGTCCCGTTTCCAGTTATTTCAAGTGCATTGGAGGGTGCATATCTGGTGGAAACCACCGAAGCTATGCACCCATCATGTCAATAAGGAATTGTCCAGGCAGGTAGACGGTCGGTAATTATCTGGGGCATGTTCAACTAACACATGTTGGGACCTCTGGTACATCTAGATGCATCTCTGAATGATCCAGGTTACATGTCCATCGTTGTAGACCATTTGAGTCCCTTCATGGTCATCGTGCACTCACAGGGCAATGGACTCTTCCAGCAGGACAATGCAACTCCCTAGAGGCGTGGTGACTAGAACATGATTCGAAGAGCATTCTGCAGATTTTACCACCATGGAATGGCCTCCCCATTCACGAACCCTGTGGACCATCTATGGGATGCTGTGGAAAAGCTCATTTGAGCTTTGGATCCTCCACCCAGGAATGTGATAGAATTATAGACAGCGGTGCAGTAAGCATGGTTGAAAATACCCATGGAACACTTTTGTGAACTAGTGGACTCAATGCCTCGCCGTATTAGTGCCCTTATTCAGGTGAAAGTTGGACCTACCCATTACTAGTTAGGTATCCCATGATTTGTGTTCGTGGGATACCTACCTAGTGTATATTACAACTGTGTTGAATTCGCTCAGAATGGACATGATCTGGTTCATCACGTTAATCAATTAGGATTAATCATCCTGCCTTCTGGATGGATTAATCCTGATGAGCCTCCCGTTTAGTAAACTTTTTCAAATCTCCAGTTTCATCTCTTTCCTGCTTACACTGAAGCTCAAAACACAAAGAAATTAACCAATCCTACTCAAGTTTCAAGAAGTAAACTTGTCTCTTACACCTACAGTATTGGATCTCTCATTTCTTGTAGAAATTGACACTGATTAGAACTTCTCTATTGTGGAAACAAGAACAGTAATTATACCATGGAACTAAATGCATGTTAAGGTTATCCTTAGTATTTTTAGTGTTCTTGTTCCTGCAGTAGTCTCTCAGACATGAGAACATTTGCTTTTATAGTAAAAAAAATTCTCATTCAGTACTTCCATTACACCCTGGATGCATTTTCATATAAATGTAATAAAGCTGACATACTACCTTTGAATTTTCTCCTCAAACTCTTCCATCCCAGAGCTTGATACACCTCCATTATACCAAACACTCTTAATGTTTTCATACATAGATGCTAATATTAAAAATCTCTACTCCAAAAATGTCTTGAAAGAAAAAAAAAAAAAAGAAAAACCTTCCCAGTTAACAATTTTGTTTCCTCTTATTCCACTGATGTTTATTCTTCTGTTTAGAAATTTGCTCATGTCCTGTCCTTTCCTAAAGGTGATAAACAAAACACTATTTTAATTATCATCCCACTGCACTTACCTCAACTCTGATGAAAGTATTGGAGAAATCCATCAACTAGCAACTTGTTACACAATGTATATATAGGAATTTTGCTAGCAGGGATAAGGAGGTGATCATCTCCTTGTATAAGGCAATGATCAAGCCACACCTTGAGCACAGCATACAGGTCTGGAGGCCTCACTTTAGGAAAGATGTTGAGCTACTAGGATGAGTACAGAGGTCAATGAGATTAGTTAGTGGAACAAAGGGTTGCTGTTACCAAGATAGGCTAAGTTCTGAAAATTGCAGCATCTAAAGACTAGGCACCTGCGAGGTGATCTGATTGAGGTGTATAAGGCCTTGAATGGTTTTAGCAAGCTCAATGCTGATGGGATTCTTCCTCTTGCTCAGATTCCATCTGTCATGAAAGCTGACTGCTTAAATAAATTCATGGCTGAACAAACTTTTGGAGTGAATCAATGGTTGAAATTTTTTTTTTTTTGACTGCTCTATAAGCTTGCTGTTGTTGTTGTGGGGGTTTTATGGCGCATAAGCTACTTTGGCTATAATGCACCTCTATAAGCTTGCTTTCTTGCATCATATGCCTCTACTAATGCTATGCTATCTTTAAAGCTAGCATTTTTTTTTGGTTTTTAGGAGCATTAGCAACTAAGGCCATATTGCTCCGGGATATACAGTGATCATTCCCTGACCTTTCCGCATCCTCCGTATTTGGTGGTGACGGGCTCGTAAAGTCATCTAATTTTCATTTGTCAATTTAGATTCTATGTCAACCTTGTTGATTGCTTGACTTAGGTTACTCGCAGGGAAAAATTCCACGGAAACCTTTGGAGAAACTCAAGTTGCTCTCGACATTTATAGACCTTTAAACTAGGTTTGGCATGAATGCTTTCTAAGCCAATTTCTGTCATATCTGCCTTCCTTTCCGATTTTTATGACTGGATTGGTTTCATCTTTGACAGTCTGTTCTCTTAAAAAACAGCCATAACTTCTGATCATCTGCCAGCAGTTCCTTGAATTCCAATTTCAGGAAATTCTTCAGCTAGGAGAAAATAACTGAGTTGACTTCAGTCTTTTCTAGAATCAAAATCTGTTTCATTTATCATAAAGTCTGTGGCATACATTTCATTAACACCAATATTCAGATTTCTGGAACATTGTCTGTAATTGTGTGTATTCTTCAGTCAGTTTGGTGTGCAAAAAAAAATTCTTGGAGATAAAATCATGTAACCCTCACTTGAGACCAACTTAGCCAGGGTGTGCAAAAAAACCCATAAAAATTAGTCATTGATAGGATTCAATCTCAACAAATTGATGTCTAAGTTGCTTTTCTGCAAAATATAAGGGCATGGGATTGGACTCAATTCTGTTTTGTTACAGAATCCATCTGCAGATTTTAATTTTAGTTGTGAAATGAAAATGAATTCAGTAACTGATAACCCTTGCAGGTAGCACAGTGAATACAATCAGTCCACTCCACACCAAGTGGGGTGACATTGATTATAATATTCAACCTCTTGTACACAAAATATACTTGCCCAGTATATTTTGCATATGAGGAAAGTGCAACTTCTCACATACCTGATGCTCACTGCAGTCTGAGAATGAGGTTGAGGGACAAATCGACCCAAAACACATTGGTGACAATGTTGTCACAAGTAAAATGTAAAATTTCACTTTCAGTAACACCATAAATCCACTACACATTGCTACGTATAAAATTTTTAAGTCACACTTTTGTGATTTGAATAAAAAAATTTGCTACAATTCTGAAACAAAAATAACCACTTTTTTTTTCTAGTCCTTCTGAGAAAAAAATTATATGAATTATATTAATATCAAAAAATCCAGGGGGTAGGGATAAATGCCACCCTGCCCCTTACTGGGGTGCCTTCCATGCTTGTATATTTTGATATAACTTTTGGTTCACCAGTAATTCGTATTTGAAAATATTATTAGCTACATTTAAACATTAAAAAATTACTTATGAATTAAAAACCTTGAATGAAAGATTTTCAAATTTTTCAATTTCTTAAAAATATAAAATTAGTTTTCATACTTAAATTATATTTTTTATAATTACATAATTTTTATATTCTTGACATAATTATATACAATTTATGTAAAGAATATAAAAAATTACATTTGTCACAATATTGTCAAGGAACTGTAGAAATAATTTTTTTGTTTGCATTTATATGTTCGAAAGAAAATACATTAAAAAATTTCTAAACACAATTTTAAAAATATGCAGATTATGACTTCTAGTAAAGGCTAATTACTTCATTAATGAGACTTTTAGCAGAGAAGAAAAATGCACGGGATGCATATAAATTATCAGACAATACAGAAGCTTATGATAGTTATAAGCTAGTCTGTAATAACGTCACAAAGGAAGTTAGGCAAGCGAAGGCAGATTAAGCGAAATCTTTGGCAAAAGATTCTAAGAAAAAACAGCAAGGACTTCTTTAGTCATAAATTCTAGAAGGGCATGAATCAGATTGGCCCACTTGATATTGATTGACTGTTGATGATCCTGCTCAGCTGACAAACTGAATGAGTATTTTGCATCTACATTCACACAGGAGGAGTTAAGGGAGGAAAATGCCAGAAGTTTATCAAACTGTAACAGGGTGCTTAATGATTTTGAGAGCAAAGTGGAGGAGAAACTGTTGAAGATAAACATAAAAAAGGCACTGGGGCAGATGGAATCTATCCAGTTATAATGAAGGAGGCAGCAAGGCAAGTAAGCAAACCTTTAGCCATAATTATGATCACATCCTTGAGAGTCAGGAGAGGTCCCCATGGACTGGAGATGTTCAAATATATCCCCATTCACAAAGGGGATTAAGAGGGTAACACAAATAATTATAGATCTGTTAGTTTACTTCTGTTCCAGGGAAAATAATGGAGTCACTGGTTAAAGAAGCATTGCAGGATCATCTAGACAAGACTGCAGTAATAATTCAGACGCAGCATGGGTTTGTTAAGGTAAAGTCTTGTCTGACAAATTTGATTGGATACTATGACATGGTTACAAAGGAACTGGATGCAAAAAATAATTTTGATATCATATCCTTGGATTTCAGGAAAGCTTTTGACACTTGCGCATGGAAGGCTACTGTACAAATTGGAGCAGTATGGCATTAAGGGCAAGTTGCTACAATGGATAAAATTATGGGCATTAAGGGCAAGTTGCTACAATGGATGATGCTACAAATGAATGATTGAGTAGGAGAAGACAGAGAGTGGTAATTAATAGACACTGCTCTTCGTGGACTAATCTTATTAGTGGAGTCCCACAGGGTTCGGTGTTGGGCCCATTGTTGTTTTGTATATTTATCAATGATATTGATGAAGGTATATCGGGCTTAATGTCCAAGTTTGCAGACGATACAAAGGTTTGCAGGGTTCTTAATGACACTAAAGACAGTATGCTACTGCAACAGGATCTAGAACATTGGGCAGATGGGCTGAGAAGTGGCAACTGAAATTTAACATTGACAAATGCTAAGTCCTGCATATGGGTAGAAGTAAGCCTAGAGGAATGTACCAACTGTGTAGTACTACACTTAGGGTGGTGGAAAATGAAAAAGAGCTGGGAGTAATTGTGCAGTCGGATATGGAGTTTTCTGAGCAGTGCAGACAGTACTCCTTGACCTGCCAGAGCAGGTCAAGGAGTACTGTCAATGATACACAGAAATTTTGCTAGTAGGGAAAAGGAGGTGATTATCCCTTTGTAATGTGTACAGGTCTGTAGGCCTCATTTTAGGAAGGATGTAGAATTGCTTGAGTGAGTACAATGATGGGCTACAAGATTGGTGAGCGGAATGAAAGGGTGGTCTTACAAAGAAAGGCTTAAGTTCTGCAAATTGCAGCATCTGGAGACTAGGCACCTGCAAGGTGATCTGATTGAAGTATATAAGACCTTGAATGGGTTGAACAGACTCAATTCTGATTGGATTCTTCCTCTTGCTTAGATTACAAACCTGAGGGGGCATAAATTCAAATTGAAGAAAGACAGTAATAGAACAGATGTTCAGAAATTTGCCTTTAGCCAGCAGGTAGTTGATTGCTGGAACAACTTCCATCTGTTGTTGTGGAAGTTGATAGCTTAAATAAATTCAATAATGAACTGGACAAACGTTTAGAGGGAATGGATGTGTGAAATGTTTTTTTCTTTTTTTTTTTGCTGATGCTATATAAGCTTTCTTTCTTGCATCACAAGCCTATGGTGAAGACCATTCCTGCTACTATTACTGTGACTGCAATCCTCATAAATAGGTTTTGATCCATTGGGTTGCATCAGAATTGCAGTCCTGCTATGCAATAACTTTATGCTCTTTTTTTTAACAGCATTTTTCCCCCCTTTACATCTACTCTTATTGCAAACTGGAAAAAAACTTACAATTCAAATAGACAGATATATAAATTGAAAATGCCATTAATATAATCCAAAAATTCCAGGAAACCACAGGTATCAAGTTGATTATGAACAAATATATAGGCCGACCGGGCTAGCCAGGTGGGTAAAGTTCCTGCCTGGCAACCCAAAGGTTGCGGGTTCGAATCTCACCTCGGGCTTGGATCAGAGTAAAATGCAAAAACTTTGGGAGGTGCATTATGGCCACAGAAGCCGAAGCGCCAACAACTAACAAAAAAAAAATATATATATATATGTGCTTGTGTAAATTAGTTTAACCTCTTCAAAAATATAATGGGACATTGTTTAAAATCAAAGTAATAAAACAATTTTAGAAAATATATGACCACTCAGCTATGGTGCCTTTGGCCACTGTAGCGAAGTGGTCATGTGCAAGGGTGCCAAGTACACATGCTTTGAGTGAATGGGGTTCAAGCCTGTGACTGCGAAATATAGCGCTGTTTCTCACATTCTCTGTATCTTGTAAACTCCTCTGACTATGGTTGTCCCGGAGTATAAACATAAAATTTATTTATTATTATGTATAATAAAAAAAATTCTATGCATACATATTTCTAACTAGAACAAAACACACTAGTTCATAATTCTTATTGTAATTTAAAAAAAGGTTACATCATGACAAATTAAAAATATTTACATCAGAAGGATATAAAAAGTAACATGTACAACTGAACTATTTATGCACAGTTTGGTAAAATTACAAACATACACATTAATGTATGCATATATACAGATATTAAAATGATACTCCTGTACACTGTAAAAGAAGTATTTTACATGGATGAACTGCGTTTTTGTTACAGTAGGCATGGTAACGGCAAGCCATTTTAAGTTATTTCAGGAACTTATTTCACTAGATTAAATGCAAATTCTAATTGAAATGGCATTATTTTGTTTTAGAGAAAAATAATTTAAATAATTTTATTTAAATAATTTATCCACCAAATGGCTCACTAATCGCATAAAAGGCCATTCAGTAGTAGACGACTGAGCTCTCTGTTGACCTGGACTAACTGCTGAAGAACTTCCAGCAGGAGACACAGGCGTACCCTTCCTAAGATAGCGATTCATCATCAGTGTCATGGAATTCTGTAAAAAAGTTCGAATACTGAATAATGTGCAATACTGAATAATGTGCAAATGTTCTAACTTTATTTTATTTCATGGTTAGGAAAAAAAAGAGAAGAAAACGTTAATACAACTCTAAATTAATGAAATTGTTGAAAACAAAAATTCCTCAGTTCTCAATGTATTTTACTTTATTTTATTTTTAATTATTAATCTTGTTATTTTCAGTGCACACCTTTTTTTTTTTTCACTACATTTCTGTTTTTTATGCACTTCACAAAAATGAATGTCATAAAACAAAGTTTTTACCATTTTTATTTAAACTCTTAAATGGGTCAATTTTGGTAATAAGACAAAATAAGGAGAACAAGAGCTTCAAAATCCTAACAGATACCATTATCTGGAATACCACATGTGATAAAAAAATCAAGACAAAAATCCAAAGACAAAATCAACGTTCTCTCTAGGTGGTGCTACTTCATTGATACCAGAAACATGACTATGTTACATCTATGAGTGGTGCCGTCTGGGTGGTGGTATCCACTGAGAATAAGTAACAGTAGTCTTCTCCACTGGTGAAGTGTTACTTATTCGAGATAGTACATGGCAACTTGTTGTGAAGGTATTCACAATATGAGATATAACCAAAATGATGCCAATTTAATTAGTTAATGTAACTACTTTGGTACATGGTTACATTAAAATGATGCTTTTGCACTAACCTATATGCTAGTCATTCTACCTCATAGCATGAAGCCTTTGCCCTTAAATATTTTATAGTCTATATCACTGCACACCATCAGGCATCGCTCATATTGTGAAGTTATACTTCATAACTGGGTTGTCACTATTGCAATGCCAGGGTACCTACCCACCCACCAAAGAGAAGCCAACAAGCTTTGAAACGGTGCCGTCTGAGTGGTGGTATCCACTGAGAATAAGTAACAGTAATCTTCTCCACTGGTGAAGTGTTACTTATTCGAGGTAGTACAATACCATGGCAACTTGTGAAAGTATTCACAATATGAGATATAACCAAAACGATGCCAATTTAATTAATTAATTTAAATACTTTGGTAGATGGCTACGTTAAAATGATGCTTTTGCACTAACCTATATGTTAGTCATTCTACTTCATAGCATGAGGCCTTTGCTCTTAAATATTTTTTAGTATATCTCATATTGTGAATACCTTCAAGAGTTACCATGATACTGCACTACCTCGAATAAGTAATGCTTCAACATAGGAGAAGACTATTGTCACTTATTCTCAGCGGATACCATTTCGGAGCTTATTGGCTCCTTCTGGTGTTGCAATGATGGCAACACAGTTGCGAAGTATAACTCCACAATATGAGAGATGCCTGATGGTGTGGGAATAGTCTTCTCCTATGGTGAAGCGTTACTTATTTAAGGTAGTGCAATATCATGGTGAAGGTATTCACAATATGAGATATACTTAATGACATCAATTTATAACTACTAAATTAGTCAGCTACATACAGAAATGATGCAATCGCACTAATTTGTACGCTGAATATTATTAAATCTTTTAACAATGTAAAATTTAGACTTGGATTTATATTTCCACAGTTCATTATACTGGTAGCAACTCACCATTCAAATCATTAATAAAAATGTGCTTTTCTGAATTCCATTAGGAATGCAATTACCTATTATAAAAGTGATAACATATTTAAATGGCACCTGAACATGGGTTGCCGTTTTTATTTGTTAAGGGTTGGAAAAATACATTTCTGTTATACATGCATTTATATTATATTTAATAAATACCAATAAAATATTACTTCCAACTACATATATTCCAGCAACTAATATACATTGTGCCAAACTTGTGGTATCATCCATCTTCACATTTTGTTAGCTAATTCATAACCATTTATGATTTAGTCAACAAACATCCCACAATCATGCTGTTTTTTGCCAGTAAAGCACCAATTCATGTTTACATTACAAAATCTTACTTATGCATGAAATTTTTTGTTGTTAGCATGGCAGTATACTGTAAATTTTGTTCTGCGCTCTATGTGAAAAATAGCTTCATCAATATGAAGGCATCTTGACAAATATATTAAATACAGATTTACTTCGATAATTACAGCAGGAGCAGAAAGGCAGTAAATCGCTGAATAAGTGTACATTACCCTTCAATTTAAGAAGAGTAATGTACACTTTTTTTTTTGTATGTGATATGTAAATAGCCTTCATAATTTTCAAAATGTTTTCTTGATAGAAAACACCCTTCCCTGAATTTGAAATGGTTTGGTTTTACAAAGCCTTATTAAATTGTCCAAATGGGTCATGTTCGCAAAAAAATTGTGCGTGCTGAGCATGCATAGTGGAAGTTAAGTAAAGAATTCTTTAGAATCTTTTGAAACGTTTATTATTTCAATGTTACAGTGATTTAATGTTTTACAAGTTTATTACAAAGTTTTTACAGACCTTTGTTACAAAACTTTTCTTTACAGACCTTTGTTACAAGCTTTTCTTTACAGACATTTGTTATTAAAAAGTTTTTTTCACCTTTGTACTCAACAGAGGTGGTTTCGGTGGTCGCATTGCACGTATACATGCTCTATATGCCTTCAATGCTCACTATTAGTCTTCGACACGTTGAATTATAAATTTTTTTTTGTCAAAATTTTTTATGAAATACAGTAGAGCAGTGGTTTCCAAACTCTGTTCTGTGGAACACTAGTGTCCCGTGAGACGTGAACAAGTGTTCCGCGAAAAATCATAATTAATAATTAAAAATATAAAATAAATAAGTTTTGCATGTTTGTAGCATACACCACTTTTGTATCATTATAATTTTTAACATTTTTTTTTCCCTTAGACTAATAATCAGATAGACTGCGGAACACTTTATTTTGGTGGGTTTTGCATAGAAAAGTAAGCGTAGGGGTAATGACATCTACGAAGAAGTAGCAATGTAGTGGTATAATATGCCATTCGTATGCAATTTATCCTGGAGTACATTGGTTGAAGGAAAGGGGGAAGCAAACTGATATCATAACTAAGCTCACTTCCTTGTATAAATTTTTTTTGGTAATTATCAGTATTTTGAAACATTATTAAAATAAATGACCATGGATTTGTGGTTGAAAAAAGGAACTTTAAAATGAGAAGCAAAAGTACTTCTAGTAGGGCACAAAGGATGATATTGTTGTACACATTGGCACTAATTATATTAAGAGTAGGAGACCGGCGGATTTACTTAACAAGTACAAATCAATGCTGAAAAAAAGCCGTGAGTTAGGGTTGAATTTGAAAGTGTCTGCCCAGACACGATAGGATGGAGTATATTATAAGAGCCTTGTTGATCAATTCGGCCCTGGAGAGATTGTGCAAGGCTCAAGGAGTAGAATTTTTCTCAGCCTGGTCTGTGCTTGTTAACAGGAGAGACTGCTTTTAGGGGGATGGGATACACTTAAATAGGAAGGGTGCAAGGATATTTGCTGATGCTATCAAGGCAGAGTTAGGTGAGTCAGAAAACTGCTAGTTTGGGGGAGGGGGATACACGGACTAATAGATTAACAGTAGCCACTGACAGAGGTGAAAGTGGTTCTTGTACTGCTTCTATTGAAATGCAATTGAGCAGCAGCAGCCTGGAAAGCAAGGCAATTGGGATTTCCAGGACTGCTGGGAGTCATAATGGAACAAGTAAATACATGGGTTGTGTCAGGGTAACTAAGAGTAGAAACAGGAGCATGTATACTTGCATGTACATCAATGCCGGGAGTATAGTTAATAAATTCAATGAGCTTGAAGTGCTAGTCAAGACATCAAAGGCAGATATTGTTGGGATATCAGAGACATGGTGTCTCTGATATCCCAACAGGGCAGAATTGGAATTTGGGGAGTACAATGTGTACAGAAAGGACAGACAGGACAGGAATGAAGGAGGGGGTTATGCTGTTAGTTAAAAAACACATAAAATGTAAGGAAGTGCATCCGATTGATGTTGGTGATCAATGTTGAGTCTGTTTGGTGTGACATAAGCACTGAGAAAGGAAAAATGATAGTAGGTGTGTGTTATAGGCCCAATGAATCTGATGAATATAATGAGCAATTGTGCAGAGAAATAGAGTGGACCAATAAATCAGACTGTCTTGTAATGGGGGATTTTAATTTCCCAGAGATTGATTGGAATTTGTGGGTTGGTCACTCACACACTAGCAAGGCTTTTGTGGATTTATTGGATGATTGTTTTCTACAGCAGCATGTTTGGGGGAGGGGAA
The DNA here is from genome assembly GCF_048544385.1 of Mastigoproctus giganteus. Classification (NCBI taxonomy): domain Eukaryota; kingdom Metazoa; phylum Arthropoda; class Arachnida; order Uropygi; family Thelyphonidae; genus Mastigoproctus; species Mastigoproctus giganteus. Next base: position 7,405,157 of record NC_143580.1, read on the forward strand.
CTAGAGGGAGTAATACTCTTGATCTGATTATCAGTAGTGATTCTTCATGCATTAAGAATCTGCAGATAAAGGAACCACTAGGTAGCAGTGATCACAGTGTGCTGAAGTGGGATTTACTCAAAGAGGTAACTACCATCAAGGGTAAAGGGAAGGGTTTCTGCTTTCATAAAGGTGACTAAGGTGGTCTGAGACAGTATTTAAATTCTATACAGTGGGACCAACTGATGATGTTACCAACAGCAAATTCAAAATGGGAAGCATTCAAAGAATTAATCTTGGAAGCTACTAAGCTTTTCATACCAACTAAGATATATTGTTCAAGATTTAGGCCTAAATGGATGTTAGATGAACTAATTAGACATGTGAGAGAGAAGAAAAATACATGGGATACATATAAAATAACAGGTGACACAGAAGCCTATGATAGATATAAGCTGGTCTATAACCAAGTCACAAAGGAGGTTAGGCAGGCAAAGGCAGATTACGAGAAATCTTTGGCAAAGGATGCAAAGAAAAATAGCAAAGAGTTCTTTACTTATGTAAACTCTAGAAGGAAAAGGATGTGGTCCACTTGATATTAATGGCTCAACTGATGATGATCCTGCTCAGGTAGCTAACAAACTAAATGAATATTTTGCATCTACATTCATACATGAGGAATGATTCAGGGAGGCGAATGCCAGAAGTGTATTTAACTCTGGCAGTAAGCTAGATAATCTTGTAATAACTGAGAGTAAAGTGGAGGAGAAATTGTTGAAGATAAACATAAGAAAGGCACCTGGGGTAGATGGAATCTATCCAGTTATATTAAAGGAGGCGGCAAAGGAAGTAAGGAAACCCTTGGCCATAATTATGAGAGTTTCCCAGGACTCAGGGGAGGTACCCATGGACTGGAGATGTGCAAATGTGACCCCAATCCACAAAGGAGGATCAAAGGGAGACAAAAGTAATTACAGACCTGTTAGTTTAACTTCTGTTACAGGGAAATTAATGGAGGCACTGGTTAAAGAAGTATTGCAGGATCATCTAGACAAGACTTCAGTTATAGCTCGGACACAGCATGGGTTTGTTAAGGGTAAGTCTTGTCTGAACAATTTGACTGGATACTATGATGTAGTCACAAAGGAACTGGATGCAAAGAATAACTTTGATATCATTTATTTGGATCTTAGAAAGGCCTTTCATACTGTTGCACATGGAAAACTGCGGCACAAATTGGAGCAATGTGGCATTGGAGGCAAATTGCTGCTATGGATAAAGGGATGGTCCTGCAGAGTTCACTGTTGGGTCCATCGTTGTTTTCTGTATTTATAAATGATATTGATCATAGTATATCAGGCTTAATGTCCAAGGTTGCAGATGATATGTAGGTTTGCAGGGTTGTTAATGACACTAATGACAGTATGCTGCTGCAACAGGATCTAGAAAAGTTGAGGAGATGGGCTGAGAGGTGGTAAATGAAGTTTATCATTGACAAATGAAAGTACTACATATGGGAAGCAGTAACTCCAGAGTATTAGCATTAGTAGAGGCATACGATGCAAGAAAGCAAGCTTATGCAGCATTAGCCAAAAAAAAAAAATCGCTCCCATTTCACCCCTCCGTTTGTTCCAAATACCTGTCCAGCTCAGCTTATATTTATTTAGGCTATCAACTTCCACAACAAAGGATGGAAGTCTGTTTCACCAACCAACCAACTACCTACTGGCTAAAGGCAAACTTCCACACATCTATCTTACATCTGTCTTTCCTCAATTTGAATTTATGCCCTCTCAGGTGATTATTCTGAGCAAGAGGAAGAATCCCATCGGCATTGAGCATGTTCAATCCATTCAGGACTTTATACACCTCAATCAGATCACCTCGCAGGTGCCTAGTCTCCAGACAATGTAATTTGTAAAACTTAAGCCTTTCTTCGTAAGAGTAACCCTTTGTTCCATTCACTAATCTTGTTGCCCTTCTCTGTAGTCATTTCAACAGCTCTACATCCTTCTTAAAATGAGGCCTCCAGACCTGTATACAGTACTCAAGGTGTGGCTTTACCATTGCCTTATACAGGGGGATAATCACCTCCTTATCCCTGCTAGAAAAATTCCTGTATATCATTGAGAAGACACCATGAACTACTCTTGCAGACTGTCTGCACTGCTCAGAGAACTTCATATCTGCCTGCACAATTACCCCCAGGTCCTTTTCGTTCTCTACTACTGTCAGTGTAGTACCACAGAGTTGATACGTTACTCTGGGGTTACTGCTTCCCATATGTAGTACTTTACATTTGTCAATGTTAAACTTCATTTGGCACCTCTCAGCCCATCTGCTCAACTTTTCTAGATCCTGTTGCAGCAGCGTACTGTCATTTGTGTCCTTAACAACCCTGCCAACCTTCGTATCATTTGCAAACTTGGAGATTAAGCTTGATATAGAATCATGAATATCATTTATAAATACAGAAAACAACAACACTGGACCCAACACTGAACCCTGAGGGATTCCACTAATAACATTAGTCCACGATGAGCAGTGTCCATTGATAGTTGAGTGATAGTTGTCCATTGAGTAATTAACATTAACTTTTCTAGGAACGCATTAGGATCACAGTCAAAAATTTGTGCATTTGAATGTGTTGATATATTTTTGGCTGAAATTTCAATTTTTGTATGAGAAAACAATTGCTCTAACTGTTGTCAAAGTGCCTAATTACAATTTAAAAAAAAAAAAAAAAGTTAACAAAAAGCAAATTTACGTTAATGATTATATTAACTTAACTTTCTATTAAATTTTAAGCTCAATTTGTTAGCAGTGGGTAAACATTATAATTTTAAACTGATATTTTAAAACCTAAGGTATTATTAATTAGAACTTGTTTGAATGATTGGGGGAAAAGAATGGAGGGTCTTAGAATTGCACTATTGAAGAAAAGGACACAGATCACTTACCATTTCAGCTCCTAATTCCCTCCGGACTAACTGTTTATCCCAGGCAGTAAGATTAGGATGGAGAAGAACCAAAACGGCTTGTGATAAAAGTAATGCCAGACTAGTCTCTAGCGTGTAGAGGAGCAAATGCCTGTATAAGAATAATAAATTTACTCTAACTTGCTTGCCATTTGTAATTACTTTTGTATAAAGCATGGAACACTTAATAAAGTGAGAGTAGAAATTTAGAAACTAAATGACAGGGAATGTAAAAATACAAAAGAGCTATCTTTACCTTTCAGGTGGTAATAATCCTTCAAGCTGAGGTACTCTTCCTGGAGAAGGAGCACGTTCATTCTATAAAATAAACAATATCAAAAGTAGGACAACTATTACAAAGGATATGAATCAAAGTACTAATTCAATTCTAAAATCTGTATTGTGAAATTAAATTAGAAAACAGCAAATACATTCAACTGCCAAATTGCCTTTCAAGAATTAATGGTTTCTCCAAGGGGAAAAAACCAAAATGACCATTAATTTAAAGAAGACGGAGAGAGTTCCATCCATTAAAAACAAGATTTTGCATCAAAAGGGATGCTATTATAGACAAACACATTAAAACAAATTTCTGTAGAAGACCATGAAACCTTTCATTGTTCAAAATTTGTTCTAAAAGTAATTTAGAACAAAATAATTTTAGAATACCCATATTCAAAATACAAAGAGTGCAATATAATTTAATTATTAAAATAAATTAAAACTGTAGTGTAATAATATACAGAAGTAGGAAGTTTCACTCAATTTTTCTTAATTATCAGTTTTAAAGTTAATAAGTAAATAAAATGAAGAGAAAATACATAGTGCAAAAGTAAATTTGTATAAAGGTTTTTAAAAACATTTAATTTTTAAGAATATAACACAGTATGAAAGCATGAGGGCTGTTCAATAAAGAATGATCGTAATTTTTCACGAACAACCATACTACTTGCTATTTCTAGATGAGCTGTGAAATTTAAGACCAAACCAAGCTGCATCACATAGCAACTGTGCAACTTTGGTCCTTCAGGTTGTCACAGACATTCTCTCAGATATGCCAGACAAGCTGTACTTGCTTCCTGGGAGTCTAAAGCGCTGATGGAACTGATATTCGGGTTACACTCAAGTGAAGTGGACCCAATTTCGGCGAAGCCCAGACGGTCTGTGACAGCCAAATCCTCTGCTTGCACCTTCACGATGGCAGGACTGTTAGTAATCCTGGGTATAACCTCCATGTTCAAGTACACGGTGGGTGACCACCCAGGTGTGAGCCAACGTAAGCAGGGGTCAAGGTGTGGCACCCACACCACATGGAGGAATGCCGCCCCTCTGTGTTACCAGGCAGTACTAGGTGGTAGATGACTCTCATCAACCGGTGCAATGCCACCACATTGCTTATTGGAGGCTTGAAGTGGTGGAACCCATGTTTAGTCTCTAGAGCTAAGTTCCGGTCAAGCTTTCCCCATCTCTTCCATCATGCAGTATGATTGATGATTTTTGAGGTTATGATGAACATCGTGGCGAGATCCAATCTTCCTTACATTTCAAGGGTACAGCTCTAAAATGGTGTTCGCAGGCCTGCCGCTAGTTAGTACACTGGACTGAACCTATTGGTAACTCTCTAGGAGGCTTCCAGATCATCTAGTGTATAATCTTGCTACCTCTACTCTGCCAGATATTGGAGGGAGTCTGAGTAGTGTGTATGCAGGGGGCATTGTCAAGGCCACGTTATGTCAAAGATTTGGGCATATTCTTACCACGTACATACAATATTCCTGCACTTTTCGGTCAGGTAAAATTACACAAGGTTGGATTTCCTATTCGACCTATTGTTTCCTACAGGAACTCGGCATTTTCATCCTTAGCCACACATGTATATAACATTATAAAACCTTTTAGACAGGTAATACAATTTGGGATTAAGAACTACGATACATTATTTAATAATCTTAAAGACTGCAGACTCAGCGACAATGACAATTTATTCTCACTAGATGTTACCTCGTTATATACAAATGTAAACGTTGAATACACATTAGATATTATTTGGGATATGTTAAATAAAAACTCGACACCGATTAATTATACGAAGCTACCTATTAAGGAAATTTTTCACTTAATTAAACTGTTAGTTGAGGCCAACTACATCACCTTTCGAGACAAGGTGTACAAACAAATTTTTGGATTACCAATGGGTTTGAGCCTGAGTGGCTTAATGTCAGAGATCTATCTCTCAACGATTGAGCATATACATTTGACACCTTTTCAACCCTGTATCACATACTATGGGAGGTATATAGATGATGTTCTAGTTATTACCGATAGTAGTACTATCCAAGACATTTTACATTTGTTTAATAATATTCATTCTAGACTCAAATTTACATTGGAAAGGGAGGATACGGATACAAAGTCATTAAACTTTCTAAATTTCACGCTTACCCGGGACTCGAATAAAATACAATTTAGCATCTATCGAAAACCTACAAACACCGGTATGCTTCTACATTATAATAGCTATCACCCGTTCACCTACAAAAGATCGATTATCTTTAATCAATTTCTAAATGCCTATAAATATTCAACGACGGAATCTGCTTTGGACTCAGAAATACAAATATTAACTAGCAGATTCTTAAACAGGGGTTATTCCATTACCACAATAAACCGAATTAGGGTACAGGCTAAGGATAGAATACAAAATACTACACCAATCAACAATAGTAATATCAAAAAATACTTTATTTCTGTCCCATATGTTGAACAGTGGCACAAACAGCTTAACAGATTCTTTAAAGATACCGAATTTAAAATTGTAGCTAGGCCAATAAGGAAGTTACACATTATACTGAACAATCACTCGGTTCTTTCCGCGTTCACAACACAAATTAATGATCTGGTATTTTTTTTTTTTTTTTTTTTTTTTGGTAGTTGTTGGCGCATCGGCTTCTGTGGCCATATTGCACCTCCCAAGGTTTTTGCAGTACTTTGATCCAAGCCCGAGGCGGGAATCGAACCCGCGACCTTTGGGTTGCCGGGTAGGTACTTTACCCACTCGGCTAGCGCGGTCGGCAATGATCTGGTATACAACATTTCTTGCGGTGATTGCAACTCATCTTACCAAGGTTCGACGCGATTTTCTCTTAATATTTGTGTAAATCAACATGAAGCCTCAGTTCGTGCATCTCGTTCAGCAGCGTCAGAATTAGCCTTTCATGCCATTAACGAAAAACATACTTTTTTATTTAACAAGGCCAAAATACTTAACGTTCAACGTAATTATATGTGACTATTAATTGCAGAAACCGTTGAAATTAAATTACACGAGAATTCTGTTAATGTTCGGCGGCCATATTTGATCTCCGATGCGTGGACCTTTACGTGCATGCGCGAAGACAAATAATTGCTATTTAAGTTTCAGGTTTAACCCGATTCAGTAATTTTCATTCCTGTGATCGTGACATACGGTCGAAAAGCGTTATCAGCTTCAGGAAGGAAAATTGTTTTGAATGTTTTCGTTAGATTCTTTTAATTGCGTTAATTTGATTTTTAATTGTTTTAAATTTATTTGAATTGTGTTAAATTGATTATTTAATTATTTATATTTTACTCTAATGTACCGGAAAATTGTCGATTTTTCCGTTTTAATTTCTGGAGGGTATCATACGGAAGTGTTCTGCGTACTATATTGAGGTAAACTCCTCTTATTATCTTACAAATATTATTATCAACGTAGAACATATTGAGTATCACAGCTCTGATTCATACTATCTAATTCTTACCACGTGTACGCCATATCCAAAAATTTCATTACTTCATACAGCATGTCCCACCCACTTTTTCTTACTATTGAATACACCATGAATTGTCAAACTAATAGACCAAGCTTATCTGCAAAAAGATTTAAACCACCCAAGAACTTCCTAATTCATTTCACAAATACATGTGGTCTCAATTCTAATCTCAACGACTTCCATTTCCACTGGCAGTCTGCCAAACCCCATGTACCTTTTTTGACAGAATCTCAGTTATCAGTTGATGCAACTACTGCTCATCTCAGTTGCCCAAATTATTCACTGTACGATTCCTTTCGCCTCAAAGTGGTACTTGTGCATATGTCCGTTCCGATATTCCCTGTCAGGGACTTGGTAATTTGGAATCTCCTCTTTACGATCTTCTCTAAATCTCTCTACCTCATTGTGTCAAATTCATCTGTTGTCTCTACCATACTCCCAACTCCATTAATCAGTTAGAGCTCTTTGACTTCCTCTCTTTGCAACTTGACTTTCTCTAGTCCAACTTTCCGATTGGTGAGGTAATTTTCCGTGGTGATTTTAATGTTCACAACTCCAGCTGGCTTCCGTTTTCTAGTCACATCGACCCAGCTGGTCGAGATGCTGAGGCTTTTGCAATTACTAATGACCTTGCACAGATTGTTCATTTACCCACTAGAATACTGGCAATCCTAACCATACAGCCAACACGCTTGATCTTTTTCTCACAAACAACCCTTCAAAGTACATGGTCGAAGTGAGAGGTCCTTTAAATCTTAAAATCTCTCTACCTCATTGTGTCAAATTCATCTGTTGTCCCTATCGTTCTCCCAACTCCACTAATCACTTGGAGCTCTTTGACTTCCTCTCTTTGCAACTTCACTTTCTCCAGTCCAACTTTCCTAATGGTGAGGTAATTTTCCTTTGTGATTTTAATGTTCACAACTCCAGCTGGCTTCCTTTTTCTAGTCACACCGACTCAGCTGGTCGAGATGCTGAGGCTTTTGCTATTACTAAAGACCTTGCACAGATTATTCATTTACCTACTAGAATACCGGACAATCCTAACCATACAGCCAACACGCTTGATCTTTTTCTCACAAACAACCCTTCTAAATACACGGTCGAAGTGAGAGGTCCTTTAGGCACCTCAGATCACAACTTGGTGATTGTCTCTTCTCCAATGGAGCCTTTATCTCATGGCTATTTCCAACCTCGTATTGTTTGGCATTACAAGAATGGAAAATGAGATGACCTGCGAGATTTCTTTTCTTCTTTTCCTTGGTCGGATTACTGTTTCAAAACTTCTGATGTCAACGTTTGCTCAGATTGTGTCAGTGAAATTATTCTTGCAGGAATGGAATCCTTTATCCCACACTCCACTTTAAAATCTCGTCCTTTATCTAAACCTTGGTTTCCCAATAAATGTGCTAAGGCTGTTCAAGAGAAGAATGTTGCATATCATAATTGGCTTGTTTCTAATTCTTCAGATTCATTTTCTGCCTACACCAAAGCTCGCAACAATTATAAAGCATTTATTAATCAGTCCAAACTAGAGTTTGAACAGGCTAAGAGTAGAAAACTTGCTTCTTGCCCTAATGGTAGCCGAGCATTCTGGTCTCTTGCCAAAGCTATTGGCGACAACTTTTATCCATCTCTGCTCCCACCTCGGTCCAAACCAGATGGTTCTGTTGTCACTTCAGCCTAGAATAAAGCTGACCTGCTAACATTTCATTTTTCCTCCAACTAGTGTATTAATGATCTTGGTAAAACACTTCCCACCATTCCCAACACACTCCATTCAATGCCTCCTGTGGTCTTCCGTCAAAAGGATTTTGATGAATCTTCATGCTAAGAAAGCTCTAGGTCCCAATAGTATTTCTCCACTTGTTCTCAAAATCTGTGCTTCTGAACTTACTCCTATTCTTTGCTGCCTTTTTTCACTTTCTTATTCCAAAGGTATTTTTCCTTCTGCTTGGAAATTTGCTCATATCCAGCCAGTTCCTAAAAAGGGTGACAAATCCCTCCCATCCAATTACATACAAATCTTCCCATTGCAATTACTTCTACTCTTTCTAAAGTAATGGAGAAATCAATTAACCGCCAAATTTTAAACTACCTAGAAACCTTCCGTCTGATCAACGATCGCCAGTATGGATTCCGTCAGTGTTGATCCACTGGTGATATTTTGGCTTATGTTACCCATTTATGGACTAATTCAATGAAAAAGTTCGGTGAAACACAAGCAGTTGCTCTTGACATCTCAAAGGCTTTCGATCGTGTTTGGCATAAAGGTTTTCTAAACAAGCTTCCATCTTATGGTTTGCCAACTGTTTTTTGTAATTGGTTATCCAGTTTTCTCTCTGATCCCTCACTGAGGGTGATGGTAGATGGCTCTGTCTTCTAACTTCTCCACTAATGCCGGTGTCCCCCAAGGTTCAGTTCTTACCCCACTCTTTTCCTCTTGTATATTAATGACCTTCTTCCATTGACTGGAAATCCTATCCATAGTTTTGGCGATGATAGCACATTCCATTTTGAGAAACCTTGCCCTGCTCAATCAGCTTCAACTTCTCGAAAATCTTCTACCAATTCCTTAAATGCCAATCTCCAGGAAATTCTTCAGTGGGGCAAAGACAACTTAGTTGACTTCAATCCTTCTAAAACTCAGTCTTGTCTTATATCTCACAAAAAGGATTCTTCTGCTTCTATGCTTATCTTTGGTGACACTCCGATTTCTAGGCTAAATGATATATCTCTTTTGGGGATTACCCTGACTTCTAATCTCTCTTGGCACAAGCACATTACAAATATTGCTTCCTCTGCATCTAAAAAACTTGGTTTTGTCTTTCGCTCTCGGTATTACTTTTCTTCCAAACAGCTGTTTCTCCACTCGCTGTCTCATAGATGTACTGTTTCTGCTGCATGCCTCTTCTACAGATATTTCCATGGGCACCGTTTTTCTGAATTGGCTTCTATAATTCCTGATCTCTCTTTCAAAACACTCTGAACACGTGCTGCCTCCAGCCAACATCCATTTACTGTCCAACTTTAAACTCACAGAACCAAATTTTCATCTTCCTCATTTATTCATTCAACTGCCGTTTTCTGGAACAACCTTCCTTCATACATATTTCCTGAAAATTACAGTCTACAGAAGTTCAAGTCCAATATCAACAAATATCTTCTTTCGTCTTCTCAACCTCCAACCCAAGCACGGTACTAAGTATTATAGGTTCTAATACCTCTCGTGTTTGGGGTTTACATAAAAAAAAAATCGACTCGTGCACATGGTGTAACCTTGGCAGTCAGTCAAGTTTATACCTGCTCAGTTTTGCTTATGTAACAATGGACGTGACACATGATGAACAATATGCTGCTCTCAAATTTTGTTTCTGTCCCAATAAAACATCAACTGAAGTGTATGAAATATTAAAAGGAGCTTATGGTAAATCTATGCTTCCATATAGTACAGCTCTCAGGTGGTTTAGAATGTTTAATGATGGATGTGATTCAATCACAAAAAAAAATTGGCAGTCCTGGAGATCCAACCACTGCACAGAAAACATAAACACTGCTTCTGTAATCATGAGAATATATTCTCATATAACAGTAAGGCAATTGGCAGAGATGTTGAGAATATAATTAGGAAGCATGCACAGTACTCTCCACGATCTTTTGCATATGACATATTTGAGCATATTGGGCTCCAAGACTACTCACACCTGAATAACAGGTTCACATGGAGGTTTGTCAGCAGCTGCAATAGATGGTTACTGAAGATGGTAGGGTTTTGCACAAGGTAATAATGGCTGATTAGACACAGCTTCATCTTTTTTGCTCCAGAGAGTAAGCAACAAAGCTGTTTGGAAGTATATGTCATTGTCAAAACCAAAAAAAGCAAAAGTCATGGCTTCTGCAAGAAAAGTTATGGTCACCTCTTTTTTTGACATTCAAAGAATGGTTTACCAGCATGTGCCACATCACTATGACTGTTACAAGACCTTACTACAGAACTGTACCACACACTTTGCGGGATCACATTCATCATAAACAACCATAACTGCATGCATTAGGTGAGTGGATGCTGCATCAAGACAATGCGAGACCTCACATTGCTCATACTGTCAACGCATACTTAGCCAGCATTATTGTCAAATGTGTTCCTCATCAGCCTTACAGCTCTGACCTTGCACCCTGTTTTTTTGTTTTTTTCCCCCCCCTAAGTTAAATAAGGAGCTGCGAGTAAAACATTTTTTTTTTTTCCCTTCAAGCTAAAACTGTTTATTCCTTCTTTGTAACCATATTTGCAACTGGGGCACTTGACAGAATGTTGTGGGTAAACAGTTTTGGACATAATCAGCAAAAAGAAGGTAATGGAGTATTTATTTCCAGCACTAATCTTTTAGTGATTTTCTTATACACATTTTGTCAACTTCAAAAATAATTCATTATAAAGAATTTTTTTTAAATTATTTTTGTTCAAATGAGATTTAATGGGTATACTTAATGAGAATAATTAAAGAGGAAAGTTTCCAGCACCTAGAAATAATTTTTATGGCGAAATTTTTGTTTCACTCTGTAATCAGATTTCACCATAGTTACATAGTTATTGCTAATGTATAAACATTTAAACACATAAAAGAAAGGAAAGATTCTTAATGTTCAGCTATACACAAGACCTAGTGTCATAACAACCATTAAGCTATGTTTATAATCAAGAAGAAATAAGTGAATGCTCTCTCTATAGACCATTGCTAAAAATAAAATTCTATAAACATCAACCACATTACTGTGAATTTTGTTCTACTTACCCTTGTAAGTGACCTCAAACACATGTTTATGCAAGATAAAATTGAGCCAAAGCTGAGGGGTGCTTCATGATCAACTGCTGGTGTGCTAATGAAACTGATATGCAAGAGGGGCTGCCACTGATCAATATCAACTCCCTGAATAATAATAGATATAAATTAGCATGAATTAACTATTCAGTACATTTAGAATAAACTACAGTATGAATTTATTCATTAAGTTTTTTTTAGCAAGAAATATTTAAGTCCTTTCTATAAATTTAAGTTTAAGTCCTTTATAAATTTATATAAATATAAATTTATATTTAAGTCCTTTCTATAAATAATTCATTGTATTCTATTGTCCCTTTTACACTTGCCATCCAAGTGAATCAAGTAACAATAATACCACACTGTTCACCATGAAATCCATTGTGCCCAAATTGTATATTCACAAAGTGAAGAATCACAAGAGAGAGAAAACACAATCTGTGGACCTCAATTCAGATCAAATGGTGGATGCACTGCTCATCCATCAGTCACTGATCTGAAATGATTAACTATCAATTTCTGCCTGAATGAAAGAACTGTATAAAATTCCGACAATGATACAGCTACTGAGGATTATTTTCCAGAATGCTTAATTTGTAATTTTAGGACTTTTTAGGCAAATCAGTGACAGACATAATATACCATATATATTATGTCTGTAAACTGCGTGTGTTCTGTGGATGATTAGCCTGTTAAATAAATAATTAAACAGATAAATAATAATAATTGAGATAAATTATTTTAAATCAATAATAATAATAATAATAATCAGGACAATAAACATTTTGTACAATAATTAAACATAAAACAAAGCATATCTAATTTCTATAGAAGACACATCGTACAAGAAATGTTTACATTATGCTGAAACTGAAAGTCCATTTCCAGGTTAAACAGAAATCTGAAATAATAATGTAAATTTTTAATAACATACAGAAGTACAGTATGTCCTCGACTTACGCGGATTCGTAGATACTTGGTTGTGCTACTTCTACTTATGACTGGCCATGGCATCCACCATTAAGCACCACTTTAAACATAATAGATTGCATTAGTGTCTGCTAATGTGAATTGATAGTGGCATCGGCTCTTTGTTTTCACCTTAACCACTTTAGTGTAAGTTGTATCTTGTGAGCTTATACTTGTAAACAAAATAAATATATAAACCCTAAATATGTCTGCAAAAAGAAAAAATGAAAAAATGGTGAGATTAGTAATCATAGTGATAAGAAGAGGCGCATTATAACCATGGAGACTAAAGTTGAAATCATTAAACAACATGAAAACGGCAAGAAATTTTTGGATATTGCACATGTTTACGAATGAATCGACTGTTAGACCCATTATAAAAGATATTAAAGTTCAGATTATGCAGCACGTAAAAAGTTCTTTGCCAATGCAATCTACGATTATATCCAAAAGAAGAGGCTTATTAATAGACGAAATGGAAAAATTGTTGATGATCTGTTGTTGTTATTTGGTTTTTAGGAGCATTAGCAACTAAGGCCACATTGCTCCGGGGATATGCGGTGGTCATTTCCTGACCTTTCCGCATCCTCTGTATTTGGTGGTGACGGGCTCGAACCCGGTCTAATCAAGAAGTGTGTGCTACGCACTGCTGCTCCTTCCCACCTGGCTACGGAGGCGCCTGTTGATGATCTGGATAGAAGACATGAAACAAAGAATGTCAATAAGTCACAAGAAAAAGCCTAGTCTTTTTGAAGAACTAAAGTGTAACATTCATTGCAAGCCACAGATGGTTTCAAAGATTGAGGGGCCATGCTAAACCACACAACATCAAAGTTACAGGTGGAACTGCTAGTGCAGACATAGTAGCAGCTATGGAGTTTGCCAAGACTGGCAGAAATCATCAAAAACGAGGATTACCTACCACAACAGGTCTTTAATGTAGATGAGATTGTTTATATTGGAAAAAACTGCCAGATCGTTTTTACATATTGCAAGAAGAAAAAACTATGCCAGGAATTAAGGTATCAAAGGACAGATTAACCCTTCTTTTTGATGGAAATTCTGCTGGAGATTGCAAAAAAAGTTTATTATTTTGAGCGAAAATCCAAGGGCCTTCATTTCAAAGGCATAGCTACCTGTTGTGTGGGAGTCCAATCAAAAAGCATGGGCAACAAGAAATTTTTCGGGACTGGTTTCTTCATCATTTTATGCAAGAAGTTAAAAAAAAATATTGCCAAGAAAACAACCTACCATTTAAGATATTACTGCTGGTTGATAATGCACTTGGTCACCCAACAACTATGTGTGACTATCATGAAAACATAAGTTATATTTTTGCCTGCAAATACAACTTCCCTCATTCAACCCATGGATCAGGGTGTAATACAGACATTCAAAAAGTATTATCTATGAACATTTAGAAGGCAGTAAGAGCCACTGAAGGACAGAAGTAAGAGCCACTGAAGGGCAGCACAATTTAGAAGGCAGTAAGAGCCACTGAAGGACAGAATGCCAGATCATTGAAGCAGTTCTGGAAAGAATTCAACATTTACAAAACTGTTAAAAACATCGATGCTGCCTGGAGTGAAATTACAGTATCAACTATGAATGCCGTCTGGAAGAAATTCACCCCCCAGTTTGTTCAAGATGCTTCGGGAAGTGAAGAAAACGAAGATGTAATTAGAGAGCTTGTGGAAATGACCAAAACATTGGAATTAAATTTAGAGAAAAATGACTATTGAATTGTTGCAAAGTCATAGAAAGGAATTAAGCAATGAAGATTTAATGGAAGCTTGATGACTATAAAAATGAAGATGAGGTTTCGGAGGGCATACAAGAAGTTAAACCAGATTTGATACTAAGGAAATGGCAAAATGCTTTAAAATGATCAACGAAGGACTAGCTGGCTTAAAAGCTTAGGATACAGACACCAAACGGTTTGAAAAAGTGATTGGAGAGGTGCATGATGCAATTGCATGCTACTAAGTGATTTACGATGAGAAAAAAAGAGCTACAGTGCAGACATCATTGAACAAGCACTTCAAGACACCATCAAAATCTCCAGAGTCTGAGAACATATTAAACAATTAGTATAGAATGGGTATTTTCAGCTAAATTAGATACGTTTTTATATTTATGTATGAGTATGTACTCGATAGGATATTGAATAAAGTTTTATTTCCACAAAGTTTTCATAAACAGAAGTTGATTTGCTTGAATTTTCCTTTCAAATGAATATACAATTAAAAATAGATCACATTTAAGCACTATTTGACTTACGCGGTTTTTCAACTTGCGTGGAAATCCTTGGAACGAATTAATCACATACGAGGACTTACTGTATTTGATTTTTATATCATTACTCATGCATGTTCTTAAAAAATAATTCATGGAGATTTTATAAAAATAGACTGGAAATTGTTGTTACAAGGTTTATATCATTAAAAGTGAAGTTCCGTTAATTAATAAACTTACTTGATCTGAAAACAGATCATAGAGACCTGGGGTAAACATTCTGAGGGTTGTAAGTGCCACTGCCAGTAATTCCATTAAGCTACAAACAAATGGAAATGAAATACATTGAGATCATATGAAATCTGTGCTTCTTTGTAACTCAAAATTATTTCAAACATTCATGTAAGAAAGTAAATTAATATGTGAGAAAATTAACTTTCTAGCAAAACAGTGGAGTAACAGTGGATGTAACAGTAAAATACACATAGTACAAATAGGTTTTGCTTAATGAAGTTTTGCTTATTAAAAGAATAAGTATAAATTCCTTTCATTAACTTAGAGATACTTATAATTTATATATATTATAATTAATTATTTACTTAATTTAATTTTAGTTAACTTATATATAATACACTTCAGCTTACTCTTTTTTTGTTATGTCCTGAATTGTTCTAAAATATCTTTAGGAAATGCATTTGGAAAAATGTAAAAGTGTACCTGTTTTGAACAACTGCAAGCTCTGGTGTGGGTGTAATAACATCTTCGACAGACGACAACCTTCTGAGCCTGTTAGTCTCTTGCTCAGTTGGAAAAAGAGGAGAGATTTTCCCAGGAATAGGACTTACTTTCATGTGCTAAAAAATTCATATAAAAAGTTTAATTAATGAGTAAAATTTTCATTAATATTTTCTATTTCTGGATACTGTTTTGAAAACAATAACAACAAATAGAATAAACCCAGAACATACCTCAAACACATGCAACATGAAACTTGGTCTGATGAGGTAGGCCACAGCTGCATGGCAAGTATCACACACGCCTTTCTACAAGGTATATAATAGTTACACATCAGCATATAAAATAGAAATTTCAAAATAATTTCAAGTAATGAATTCTATTAATTGAATACATTCTCTCTCTCACACACACACAAACTCAAATATATAATTCAAATATCACCCACAAAATACAACTTAAAGCCTCACAATACCCTTTGAAAGAAAACCTAAATATAATTTTTGAAATATGGTCTAAATGAATTATAAATTATACAGAATGATTACATATAACTGCTAATACTCTATGTGACTATAAAGCATTAAACTGAAAATGCTTATAAGTGTATTTTATAAATAAGGTAAGGAAAAATAAGAAAAGGAAAAGAACATCCTTGTTTCATAGCATTGATCTTCATTGTTATAGTAGTAGTGGAAGCATATGATGCAAGAAAGCAAGAGTATGAGCTTATGTAGCATCAGCCAAAAAAAAAAAAGAAGACATTTCACACATCCATTCCCTCTAAACCTTTGTCCAGTTCCTCCTTGAATTTATTTATGCTATCAACTTCCACAATGACAGATGGAAGTTTGTTCCAGCAATCAACTATCCGCTGGCTAAAGGCATTTTTCCGCACATACATTCTACAACTGTCTTTCCTCAATTTGAATTTATACCCGCTCAGGTTCGTAATCTGAGCAAGAGGAAGAATCTCATCAGAATTGAGCTACTCAACCCATTCTAGGTCTTATATACTTCAATCAGATCACCTCGCAGGTGCCTAGTCTCCAAATGCTGCAATTTGCAGAACTTAAGCTTTTCTTGGTAAGAGAATCCCTTTGTTCCCATCACCAATCTTGTTGTCCTTCTCTGTACACACTCAAGCAACTCTACACCATTCCTAAAAGAAGGCCTCCAGACCTGTAAACAGTACTCAAGGCATGCCTGACCATTGCCTTATCACAAGGTGTATCAAAGGCCATACTAAAGTATAAATTAACTTATCCAGTTCTTCTGTTACATGTATTGTTGCACCTATTACATGCACATACACACAATTATTTTAAATGATTAGTAGTTAGTAACTACTAATAATTCAGAATTGTTGTTTCGATAATGTCGGGTCCACCCTATCATCGAAACAACAATCTGACTAATGACAAATGCTGGCAGCGTCCACATGCATCACAGCCACAGGCTTCAACATCCAACAATTAATCACACAGTTCATGTACATGATTGGCAGTACATGCCCTCATGTTCCACTCTTAACTGTCAGTTTGACTGAGGAAGGCTGACGAAAACAACGGAAAGCTTTTTTGTATGTATCTAATCTAATATATGTATGTATTTTCCTATTATTAAACTTGTCATAATTTATTCTGTCTCCGTTTCGCTCTGTGCCACAGTAATTCGAATGCAGAGCGCACAGGCCTCTTTAATCATAGTGTTAAACATAAAAGGTAATGCATTGTGCTGCAGTAATATTAATAACAAAACAACTATTACTAATGTCTGATGCTAAGACAAAACTGTACAAACAAAATTGGATTCTTTCTTTATATTACATTAATTTACTGAAAAGTTAATTAAAAGTTAATTTGTTTTTATGTTTCTTTTAATATTAAGACTATATTTCTTCTTTTACTAGTTTGTGATAATTACATATATACTATATTTTCATTTCAATTATGTTGTTTTTTTCCTCTTAGTTTATCTTATAAATAAAATAAAATCTAAACAAAAAATGAATTATTACTGTTAGATAATAATACATATATTACATTCATGATCAGCTTAGATTTGAGAAATGTAATATATATACAGAACATAAGTGTGGATTAAATTGTAAATATCTATTTCAGTAAAAAACTTACCAGTAGTATTCTGAGTGAGGAAGCATGCTCCAGCATCCACATTCTTTGATAAACAGACATCTGATACACAACTGAACAAGTTATCATAGCTTGTTGTATGTTATCTGTATTTGGTACTGTTCTTACATGCCGCAGGCTCTGAAAGATAAAAGTTTAAGAAACCAAAACCAATGTATAATCCACTTTTGCATACAGCAAATGTTGTATATCAGATTAGGTGATCATCATATTAATGAGCATGAGGGCTATTCAGCATGCTGATTTTGGCAGCTGAGCCATCTCTGAGCATTACTGGTATGAGCAGCATTTCAACTATAATCCCATAAAATAAAAAAAAAAACATGTTCTTGTTTATACTCCAGCATGACCACCCAGGCAGTGGAGTTTACAATAAATCAATCAATACAAGTGTTAATCATATTTAGCAGTCACAGGCTTGAACCCCACCCCACTCAAGGAGCATGTGCTACTGCATTCGCGCTCCTAACCACTTGGCTATGTCTATAGCCGTGGCCCTCCATATAGCTGTGGCAGGTTCCACCATCAATCATAATGGAGGCCATCTGTCATTTTACAACACGATGAGAGGTGGTGACCTAACAACTTGCCTAATGTATGTCACAACAATAATGCTGAGTATAGCAGTTAATGTCCTCTTCCATTATTCCTTCCCTCCCTTCTTTATTTTCTTTTCTTTTTGTCACCAAGTGCAGCTCGCAGCTGGGTTTCTTATGCATGCACAAGGCTAACTTTCTGTATTTAGTTGAACTGCTGTCATAGGCTTCACTAAGTTTATAAAGATGCTCTTTGCCTCAAAAGTTACTTGCCCATTTTGCTTGATTTTATGTTTTTAATCTAACATTGTATTGTAATGTCTTTAATTAATTTGTTTTAATTTTATTTTTAATCCAGTATATTTTTAAATTTCTGGTTACATATTTTTGTTTCAATAAACCTTTTATTTTTATCAGCTGTTGGTTGAGATAATATTATTTTAATATTTTGTTTAACCCCAATGTTCGAGGATTTTTTCCAATACTAAGAAACCAAATTTCAAGCTAAGAACAAAATTAATACAAATACTCAAATATCAAAATAACGAATTCAATTCAGCAAAAATACAAACTTTTTCATTTGGCAGCTATTATTTGAATGGACTAAGGTCCTTAGTGATAGCTGCCAAAAGCCTACTATCAAGCCACGGGCATAGCTCACAGCATCCTCAAAGATGCTAAATAAACAGAGATGCACACAATTTTCAAATCACAATGATCAATTTAAACACAAATATTGAAAGCAATGCAAATATAAAATTAATTCTAAATTCTATAATTTATGAGAAATTAGAGTTAACTAGAATATTACCATGTTATATAATGTAACATAAATTTTCACTAACCGACTGCATCTTTTCCATATGGACACCAACAAAATCAATTGCATCTTTTAAGAAAAAATGTTTCTGTGACTGCAAAAGTGTTGCCACCAGACGTAACTGAAGTTCATAAATGTCTTCCCAACTTGTAGTGACCTTGACATTTCCCTGTACAAAATAGAGAGAGAGAGAAGTAGAATTTTTTAACTTACCCAATGTTCAAGATGCTTTCAGACTAACAATCACTTCAAGTCAATATGTTAATTCACTCTTTAATATTTGCACTTTTTAAGCTATTGCTGCTTCATAATAATAAAAATAATAAACTTTTACTATGTAATTAGTAAAGATAAAACAAATTCTAGGTTATGATACATACATAATATTTAAATGAAACTGAAAAAATTTATATAAAAAAAATTAACATTACCCAAACAGTGCAGGCTGCCTGGCCTTTACCAGAAACATATGTGTTGGAGATCAATAATGTTATATGGGACATAAAACCTGTTGCGCACAACATTTCAGCAACCTGTAATAATTTTCAAATATATCACCTTTTAAATTAACAGAGAAGATGCTGGATTTTAATTACATTAAGATTTTTAAAATTTTATAAATTTATTACATTTGTGAAAGATTTAATAAAGTTTCTACCCATTTCTAAATTCAGAGAAATTCCATGGAAAAACCAGAAAAGCAACAACTTTTCTTCCTCATAACAGTTTCATCAGCATAAATGTAAAATATACATGAAACTTTTAAAAGTTATGTTCTGCTGAATTTATTAATTTAATAAAACCTATCTTTAATGAAATTTAATTCAGAATTTAAAAAACAGTACAGATATCAAGATTCAGAATTGTACATTTTACAGTAGTCCTCTATTAGATCTTTCATTTAACTTTTAAAAATACAGACTGGAGTGAAAAATTTTATTTGTAAACCATACACATATTAAAACAAAAGGTTTAGCTGTAAAATAGAAAAATAAGCTTCTCACTTTTGCTGAAGATTGTTCTTTAAGAACTGCCTTCTAAACAAACCTCATAAAAAAGACAATTCCAGTTGTGTTAAAATATTGATATTATCATCTTCTCATTAGAAGATATTGCTATGCCAAAAGTCTAACCTCATTGACAAATGAAGCAGCAGTTTTATAAAAAAAATAGCTATTAGTTATTTAGTCATTTTCAATAGCCATGACCATTTTAAAAAAGAGAATATAGCTCCTAATCAATTCTATATTGTTTTGGAAGAAAATGCACCCATTTTGTACATTTATATTTCTCAACGGTAAGGAATAGTAATAGCCCTTGGTTTTGCTTTGTGGTGAGAAACACAATCAGCAAACAACTCACTTTACCTCTAGACCTAAATGCATTATTAAAAATTTGGTTCCACCATTAACTTGTACAATGGGACTATAATCTCTTCATCCTTAGATGCAAAGGAATGGTAAGTCATTTATACGGTATGTCAGTCCCAGCCACATCCTTACACTACAACATAACTTTCATGTTTGATCCTGCAGCTTTACTCCACATGGTGTATAAATTATTCTTAGGTTATTATTTCGAAAATGTAAACCCTCACATTTGGCAGCATTAAAACAAAGTAGTCCAAATCACTGCAGAAGCCTGGCCTGACTTGATCATTAACTACCTGATCTTTATACCATTAGCAAATATAAATATTGTACCCTTTATCCCCTTTTATCATTTAAGTAGATCAGAAACAAGAGTGGCTATAGCACCAAACATCGAGGAATCCCACTTATAACCTTGGCCCACTCTAAATATGACCACTTATAACAACCTTCTGCTTCCTGCCTTTCAGCCTCAATCCACCTCAGGATCTTATCTGTAATCCCAATACACTCCCAATATCAAATTGAGTTTACAGTGGAGAATGTGATAGTCATGTGTCTGATCTACCATCCAAGGCAGAGTTTCATGTTAGAAGAACATGGTGACATGGAACGATTCTCCAGCAGTCTAGGCAATGTATGTAAAAGTTCAATGTATGGTTCAGTGCTGAAATAGGCAATTCATAAAGTCTGATAAAGTAGTCTCCTACAATGTCAATCCACATATTAACACTAAACTGCATGTGCAATTGAACTTGTTGGGTAATGTACAGATTCTGCACTAACTGAAACTGCAGGTTGTACATGTTAAGCATCCCCTTAGAGTATAAATCAGTCATACTTAACAAGGAGTTTAGTTAATATTTTTGTTGTTTTAGAAGCACTGGGGAAAAACAACAGTTTAAGCAAGTGCTTTTGAAAAACAACAGTTTAAGCAAGTGCCTCCAATAAGAGAAATGACATCAAGAAAATTCACAGTCATATAACTAGTTAACAGTGTTCTAAATCTAAATGCCTCTACACCTTTTTTGTTTTTACTTTTGTATGGAATATCAATATAAAATAATGTTCCATATACAGTACATCTTAAGTACTTTTGTTCTGAAAATTAATACTGCATTAATGCACTAGGTTTTCATCCACCTACTTTATAGAAAACTAGTTTTTATTTTTTACAACTACTAGATAACCATTAAGTTATCTGAAGCTCAAAAAAACTTCTCTTGTTTGAATAAGTAGTTTTCTTATTGGATAATTAATTTTCAATATTTAAGTAAAATCATTTGGCAATTTAGCTAAGAATTATCCATACAGTGCAAAGCAACAAGAGGTTTTTGCAAACGTATACAAACACCACCTCTGCATTGCTTCTTCCCATATGTACCGATCCAGCAGACCTTTGAATTTCAGCCATCGGCTTCAACTACCCGTGAAGCAACTTTATAGAGCATCAACCAAAAAAAAAAAAAAAACAATTCTGTTCAGTTTTATGAAAAATTCAAGAAGCCTCCATTGAATGTGGTAAATATTTACTACAAAATTGGCACTATTTTAAGTACAATTTCATTGTGAAAACCAGCAAATTAAATTTTGTCCTGTTGTTGTAAGGTTTTAGGCACATCAGTGACTTAAATCACATTATGCCGTTGTGTATTGTCTGTTTTTTTTTTTTTTTTTTTTGTAGTTGTTGGCGCATCAGCTTCTGTGGCCATAATGCACCTCCCAAGGTTTTTGCAGTACTTTGATCCAAGCCTGAGGTGAGATTCGAACCCACAACCTTTGGGTTGCCAGGCAGGCACTTTACCCACCTGGCTAGCCCGGTCGGCATATATTGTCTGTACTAGTGTATGTGTTCAAGGGCTGATTTCCATGTTTTTCCTACTGGAATAACTTATGGGGTGCAGGAGAATACACCCAATTGAAGAAGCTTTTAGAAATTCATCCAGTCTATGACAGGACTCAAACACAGAACTCTCCAAGTGGGTGACAGGTAATGAAACCTAAACTGTCAGGGAAGCTGTCCTGTAACACCAACAATGTGAATACACTGTCACAGAGGCTTTGTCCTGTAAAATCACAATGCTTCAGCTACTAACTTTGAATGTTTAATTCAAACAGCTTTGGCAATTCAGATTAAGGTTAGGCAGTAATATTCAACTAAACTTAGAATTAATACAATGAAATTAAATTACAAATTGAATTCTATAATATAATTCTCATTCTCAGAATAACTTCCTGGAATCAGAAGGGTGTCTTCTATTGTAAATTGTTTGGTAAGCGATGCGTCACCTCTGCAAGCATTGTTGTTGTTATAGGATTATAAGTGCATCAGAAACTTAGGCCATATTGCACTGTATATAATATGTCTGTAAATTGCATGTGTTCTGTAGTCAATTTGCTGGATGAAAACCCAAGTTTCCAGGAGGGAGGGAATAAGCATGCTATTCTTGCCTAAGACCGACTAACTCAGCAACATTGTGAAAAATGTTCATAAAATTTCCCCACGTTATTGATGGGACTCAAACTCAGTTTTTCCACTGGTGTGGGAAGGACAGTGATTCTACCAATTGTGATACCCACAAGGGCACTTGCAAGCAACCATGTGGCTAAAATCAATGGAAAAATAACAGGGCTATAATATTTTTGTAGTAATAGCCAAAGCAATCGTTATTTTTCTAGTCACTTTAGCTATATGGTTGCTCAAGAGACTAATATCTGGTAGCTGTTGACTTGATTTAGACTAAATATAAATTTAATTAAATAAAATAACATATTTTTACCTTAGGCATAGAAGCCAATGTCACAAAAAGAGTAAGAATTGCAAGTGCAAGATTTAAACCTTTAAGAACCTACGTGAAACAGAAAAATAAAAATCAGTTAGATAATAAAAATGCACACATTTTAAATGTCAGGGTTTAATGATAAAAGAAGACAAAATAATTTCAATGAAGAAATACTTATTAAACTTTATATAAAAACATATACTAATTATACTGATCAACATTTTGTTTTTGTTTTTGTTTTGTAGAGGTGTTCAACACTAGCATCAGCAGTACCATTAACAATTTTTCTTGTTTACATGCCTTTTCACCATTTAATAAAATTTATTTAGGCAAGTTTAGACATTATTTTATTTGAAAATTTCTGACATATATAAAAGTTAAAAGAATATTTCGAATATAAAAATATGTAGAACAATAAAATTATAGAAGCAATTTCATTTGTCTTTTTCATTATTATGACCTTTTCTACTTATGAGATTTTTTCTACCCAATGACAGGTACTGGTACCGGGTGCAGAGATTGGTTGTTATGTCTGGTTACTATTATTGGTTGAGGAACTCTCTTACTATTCTACAGGGGGTCAGGATCATGGCTTTCTGGAGTTCCAAGTAAATGTTCTTTGCAAGGCCTATTCTGCTAGGTTCTTTGGCAACATGCCATGCCAGTGGTTGATACAGTGATTGGGATGATCATTGCTTGTTCCATATGCCACATTTCTTTAACTTCCTGTCATAGGTCTGTGTACTTCCCGATCTTTTCCTCACAGGTTTTCTGGAGATTACTGGTGTTGGGCACCACTAACGTCAATCAGGTAGGTAGCCATTTCTTTCTTGATGAGGGTCACGCAGAATTGTTTTGTCAATTATTATGGTATGGTCCAAGTAGAGTTTGTGGGTAGGGGTCTCTAGTACAGCCTGAGGGTCATATTTGTAATACAGTACATTTTCTTTGGTTAACTTGTATTGCTAGCTTCTGATGTATTATCCTGGAGACCTGGTCGTGTCTGTGAGTGTACTCCATCTGAATGGTAACCCTGCATCTCACAGTGATGTGCTGGATTATTTCTGATTCCAGGTGGCATTGTCGATATGTGTCATCCGTCACTCCAGGGTCCTTGGCGATGTATTTTTCGTAGTTCCTCATGTTCATTACCTGATCTTTGATAGCGAGCATGAATCCTTGTCTCAAGAGCATCCCACTTGGAAGTTGTGCATTTGAAGCCACCTTATCTATGTAGTTTTGATGGAAGTCGTGGTAATGTCTACCGTGGAATGCCTTTTTTGCCCATCTTTCTATCTTTGTTGGTCCAATCCATGATATATGTTTATGGCTGTGACCTCGTTTCCGCCATTCAGCTTTGATTTCAGCAGACTTCTCAGTCTCTAATGGTATTTCTCAGTCAGGCAGGCCTTGATCTCCTTGTGTTCTAGCTGCTAAGCCTGCATCATCCCCAGATATTGCAGGTCTCTCCCTCTATCGTGGCTTAAATTTCTTCACCTGCATATAGCTGAATAGTTTTGGCCAACTGGATTTCCCTGATGCAATCCATAGATCTTGCATTTGTCTAGACCAAATTGTATCCTGATGTTAGTGCTGAACTCTTCAGTGATCCAGAGTAGCTGTTGGAGCTAATTCTCAGTTGCCACACAGTGTTTGATGTCATCCATGTATATCATGTGAGAGAGGGCATACAGGTCCTTCCTCCCTTATTTTAGGGCATATCCATACTTCCTGTTGTTGAACATGGGACAGTAGCTGGGTTTATGGTGTCTTTGTCCTTAGCCTTCAGATAAGTGATTCTCTGAATCAGAAACTCTGGGATTGTATTAGGGTATCTTATGATCTAGGTAAACTCTCCTGCTATGTGTGTGCATATAGCTGAACATTTTGTACCAGTAGTTGTGGAAGTTATCTATCCCTGGGTTCACCGGTTGTGGGACTTCCTGATCGACTGTTTTACTTCTTCCTCCCATGTCTCCCACTCTGTCATCCCTTGTATGTCCTTGGTTTTCTTCCATTCTAGGTCTACCTAGGGGCTACCTTCGCTGTTCCACAGGTCGCTCCAGAGCTCCGAGTGCCTTCTGGTCAGAGGAGGGTTCGTTGCCTTCCTTCTCCTCTTGTCTGATTTTCCTGTAGAGGGCTCTCTGGTTTTTGTCAAATATTCGGTTGTCTGTTTTCCTCTGGGTATTCTAACTGTAACAGTGAAGTCTTGCTGAGTGCCAGGATTTTCTGCCTGAGGGTGTCAAGGTATTCTTTAATCATTTGATCAAAGGTCTCATGTTTGCTCTGGATGTTGTCTTTCTTCAGAATAGTCTTAACTTTTTTGAAAAGGTTCTTACTTCTGTTATCCTACTGGTACTGTGTCAGTTAGCCTACCTTCACTCTTATCTCTACCTTCTGCTGTACCTTCTTTCCCAGGTTGGTGGTTCATTGTTTGCATTTTGTTTTCTTTTTGCCTCTGGTTTCTCTTCCTTTCATCCTGGTGGCTGTTAGAGCAAAACAGTAAATGGCTGTGCAGATGGTATCTGGTTACTTCATTGTTTTTGAGGTAATCCAGTATTATTCGCCAAATTATGTGGTCTGAAACTTGCCACAGGATTCTGTTGGGCTTCTGTTTTGGTTGCCATGGGTCTCTGTGGAATCCATTCTCTCAAATTCTGCTAGGGCCTTCTTCCACTCCTGTTCTGGATATTGTGACCTCATCCTTTTCCACTTTGGCTGCACTGGGTTGTACTTCTTGCATTTGCTGTTTCTTCTCTACTTTTGTTTTGGTTGTCTCCATATTCCATTTTGTAGTTCACATCCTGCTTGATTTTTTTCCCAAGACTGCAAGAGCTATCAGGTTATTCATGATAATGGTCCATCTCTGGTCTGCTATTTGCTGTTCAATGATCTGAAGATTCAGAAACCATTCCAACCACTTGGTGTGTAGTTTCATCCTGTACATTGTCATATCAGTCTCTAAGTTGGTTACTTCATAGTATGCTTGGATGATAATTCATTTTGATGCTCCACATCATGCATTGGCCCTTTCTTCCCTTCCTGAGTAGTCACTGGCACAGCTGTGCAGGAAGAACTTCCAGTTGGTTATGGGCTGGATGGTCTTGCCCTTCAGCTTTGGTAGCCATATGGGAAACAGTGGCACCTGCTTCACTGCCATCTGCGGGAGACTGTATCTGACTTTTTGAACTGATCCCTCGACTCAAAGCCTGAATGAAAGTGACTTTATTCTAAGCCACACTCAATGTAGTATGTTCAATTTTTCTATTTCTCATCTTCATCCAGACAGGGAGGTGGGCCGTTTTAGCTTCAGCTTTTTGCATTCAGTGGTGGGAGTAGTTATTGGGAGTGACACCAGATGGCACCTTGGGGAGGTAGCTGCTATGAAATGACTTCTCTCTCTCTCTCTCTCTGTCAACATTGGTCCTCCCCCCCTCTCACATTGGGTTTTTTTTTTTTTTTTCTTCATGGCAGGATTCAAACTCAGGTCCATGATATTGGTAGTCTGGCATCATAACCACTGGATTAATTGCATGCCCTTTTATTATTATTATCATTATTGCTTTAAATTTTAATTATCAAAACTAACATTACAAAAATTCTAATATAAAGAATCCTGGGCATTTGAAACGTACAGCATTTATTCATAAATATTGTACATTAATAATTTTAAATAATTTGAAAATAAGAAAAAACATGTATTACACATATTTACCTGCAGAGTGAAGGACAAAAGACTGATAAGAGCAGGAAGAATTGAATGATACTGGATAAGAGGAATCCATTCACTAGAATTACCCAAATAAGCCAGGAGATCCTTCAAGAAGCAGATAGCTATGATAGGCAACTAAAAAAATAAAAAATTAGTATATAAAAATATAGAAATTAGTATATAAAAATTGATATCTTGCAACCATCTACTTGAGATCCAACATAACAAAATTATATAAATATCAATAAGTTTTTTAATTACTGTATTAACTAAATATAACTGCAACTTCTGACTTTTTTCAAAAAGCTGGAAATCAGGAATTTCTAGGAAGAAAACAAGAGATTTTTCAGAAACACCAGAAGTAAAAAAGATTTTTCAGAAAAACAGGTAAACAGGAATTTAAAAAAAAAAAAAGAAAAAAAGGAGGAGATTTTATAAAGTCCATTCTGTGCTAGAAATTAAATTCTACTCACAAAATACCCGTTTCATATTAAAATACAACCAACCACAGAATTGTTACCAATACAGTATACTTTTAAACATTAGCTTACTTAACATTTTTTGGTCACATATTTCTATTTGGATTGTCCGTTAGATGTCATTTGATTATGAAAAGTACTTCCTTTCATAATTCCTGAAAGGTACTGTTGCAGACTTTGCCCTCTTCAAAAATGTTTCCAAGTTTTGGCTCTTCTGTGTATACTTAGCTATCAGACGTATTTCCAATGCTTCACCAGAAAGAGAAGAGCTGAACTCAGTTTTTGTTTTTATTCTCTCACACTCAGCATTGCTATAAGGAATTGTTAAACTACCAAGCACGACTTGGAATAATTTGTTACATTCCAAGCTTCTTTATGCATTTGTCAGTTTCCTAACCAAGGACCACATCATTTCTTTCTTTTTTCATAATAGGGTCTGGTAGATTTCAAACTGAAACTGACAAACTGATGCATTCATTTTTCAATGGGAACTTGAGCACCACATAGTCATATGTAACAATAAAATACTTCCTCACTGAGGGACTCTCCATGACTTGGACAGTAGAAATGCCTATGAATAAGTCAGTATTATTCTACTGGTTTAGTCTGCTATGGCAATCAATTTCCAAAATGAAAGTGGAAGATTTTAAAACTGTTGGTAAAATAAATTTGCACATAACTTTCTTCAACAATATCTAGGAATAATGACCTCAGTACATAGAGAGGTACACTGGAGCAAAAAGCCATGTTCAGATTTTCAAATGTTGATATAAGGTTTAAAAGAAACACACAAATTGCTTTATTTAATGAATGTAGATGCAAAATACTCATTGTTTATCAGCTACTTGAGCAGAATGTGGACCAATCTGATTCATCCCCTTCCTTCTAGAGTTTACATAAGTAAAGAACTCTTTGCTGTTTTTCTTTGCATCCTTTGCCAAAGATTTCTCGTAATCTGCCTTTACCTGCTTAACCTCCTTTGTGACTTGATTACAGACTAGCTTATATCTGCCATAGGCTTCTGTGTCGCCTGATAATTTATATGCATCCCATGCATTTTTCTGCCACGAGCCTCATTAATTCATCTAACATCCATTTAGGCCTGAACCTTGAACGGTATTTTTTAGTTGATATGAAAATTCTAGTAGCCTCCAATATTAGGTCCCTGAAGACTTCCCATTTAGAATTCACCATTGGTAACATCATCAGTCGATCCCACTGTATAGAATTTAAAAACTATCTGAGACCACTGTAGTCAACTTTACAAAAGCATAAACCCTTCCCTTTACCCATTAATGGTTAATGCATTAATGGCTTAATCCTTATTAAGGGCCTGTTGACAACATAAGGGATGATCATTAAGTATTTACCACCTAGAAATATCTGAGTTACAGATGTGAAACTTGGATGGCAATTTCATTCTACAGATTTTCGAAGTCCACTATAAGAGCAGCTTTTTGAGAAGGAGCACTGTCAGCTAGGAGGTAGACACCTTTGGATAGCTTCCTGCATCTCTTCAACTTAATAGCCTCTCTTAAGTTTCCCAGGAGGTTTCTGTAGTACTCTCAGTGATGCTGTTGCCTTTTGGGAGATAATCGGTAAGGATAATTCCTTAAGAAAACTGACAACATGACCTTGTTGGCAGACAATTGAACTTTTCTTTTTTTTTTTTTTTTTAAGGTTGATCCTGCTATTGTTTGATCATCTTTTGATAATCTGTGATCATGTACTCAGCAATCATTCATCATAACAGTGGTCAAAAATATCAACATTTTTTCTACAAAGCTACAGTAGGTGTGCAGAGCAGTCTTTCCTGTAGAACTTTTGAGGAGGTATCAAAATAATTTCAAAGCCAATAGGCTGTCACCTTCTAAATAGATAGCAATTTTATCCTTCTCTATGTTTATTTATGTAGCTCTAGCTTCTAGAGCTACACATTTTTCCCATCTGTGATAAGCTGTTTCAGGCCCCCTTCCTTGAACAGATCTCCTCACTTCGAGAAAAAAATTAGGTTCTGCTTTATTAATACCTCTTCATCAGGCTGAAACCTCCATAATGATTTCTTCATTTTAGGGAACAGGAAGAAGTCTGCAGGTGAGAGGTTGGGATGATAAGATGAGTGCTGCAGGTTTTCAAAGTCAACTATGTTGTGTTGTTGTTATTTTTTTTTTAGGAGCATTAGCAACTAAGGCCATATTGCTCTGGGGCTATGCGGCAGTCATTCCCTGACCTTTCTGCATCCTCCATATTTGGTGGTCACGGGCTCAAACCCCGGTCTAATCAAGAAGCGTGTGCTATGTGCTGCTGCTCCTGCCCACCCGGCTACAGAGGCACCTCAAAGTCAACTATGAGAGCAGCCTTATGAGAAGGACACGTGCATGAACTCATACATTATAGTGCAAACAGACCCATGGCTAATGTTCACTTCACTTCATTTGCTATAAAATTTATAGCCACATGTCTGTTCTCATGGAATAACTGTTCCACTTG
The DNA here is from genome assembly GCF_048544385.1 of Mastigoproctus giganteus. Taxonomy (NCBI): domain Eukaryota; kingdom Metazoa; phylum Arthropoda; class Arachnida; order Uropygi; family Thelyphonidae; genus Mastigoproctus; species Mastigoproctus giganteus. The sequence continues at coordinate 7,435,013 of NC_143580.1, forward strand.
AGCATAATGGCAGGATCTGTGGCTCAGATAGGCCTTCCTTCTCTTGGGTCATTGTGCACACTGTTTCTCCCACACCTGAACTGTCTTTTTCAATTATATGAGATTATGTCTTTTCATAGTCTCATATAATGGGAAATCCTCTCCATACATAGTTTTTATCTTCTTGTGTATTTGTTTTGTTTATTGTCTTTGCAAATGAAAGAATTTTATAATAGCTCAGACCCCACCTCAGAGCAGCACACCACTGCTCACTGTATCCATGGCTCTAGTTCAGTAACCGATGGATCTAGAAAAATAAATATACATTAACTTATGAAACTCAATAATATATATGCTTAATATCAAATCCCTAACTCAAATATTTCTAGGTGAGGGTTAATTCTTATTGATTGCTCTTCATATAATTAAAAATTGAAGAATTTTTTTTTAATCTTGTTTAAAAATATACAAAATATCAAAGTAGTATTATACTTTTGAGCATGTACCATCCTAAAAAGAACACTTCTTTCCTTTTTTTTAAAATCAAAATACATATTTGATTTTGATCATGGAGAGATTTTATTTGCTCTGAATGAAAGTCTCTCCGTGATTGAAATCAAACACAGATAATGTGTACATATTTTATTTAATTTCAACTACTGCACTGATAGCATTTCTCAACAGAATATTTTATCAAATAAAAATATTTGATAAAATATTCTGTTGGATATTTTATCCTTAAATAAAACTGCAATTTCACTAAAGCTTTTTACACAGTCCCACATGAATAATTGTTAAATAAATTGGAGCAATATGACATAAATGGAAAGTTAATACTAAGGATAAAAAAGGAATTGGGAAACAAAAAGTGGCCATAAATGAAGTCCCACAAGGTTTGGTGCCTGGTCCTTTAAGATAAGGTTGCAATAATGTTATAACCATATATTAGTATTATAATATTATACTCAAATTATTGGAAAAATTAAATTTATTGTAAAAATCAACAAAGTGAATTGTTATTAAATATTAACGGGTAATGTTATTACATAATTACAATTTCCATCCCTTATATTTAATTCATAAATATTATTTGAGAACTAGAAATATAATTTATTACGAAATTAAAAAAATAATAAAATTTGCACAATTTTATTTATTTAGATAAAATTACTCTCAAAAATCCTCTATCTTCTTCTTCGTGTATATTTTTGGGAACACTAATTGCAGCTTGCTTCAGGATGATACATAATGGTGATACCCATTCTCCAACATCCAGACCTACACAAAGAGTTTCATAAAAATGAAAACTGAGAAGGAAAAAAAAAGAGAGAGAGAGAGAGAGAGAGCTAAAATAATGAGCTTAACTAAAAATAAATATGAACAAATATTGTTTCTTGTCAATATACATTATACACTGATGAGCCAAAACATTATGACCACGTGCAACCAAAACAGCTCGTACCCGGCGAGGCATGGACACTACAAGATTTCTAAATGTGTCTTGTGGTATCTGGTACCAACACGTAACCAGCAGATCCTTTAACTCCTGTAAGGTCTGTGGTTGAGACGCCGGAGATCGGAGTTGCTGTTCCAACACAAACCACAGATGCTTGATGGGATTAATGTCTGAGGAATTTGGAGGCCAGGGCAATAGCTGGAAGTCTTCCTCATGTTTTGCGAACCAGTCTTGAACAATCCAGGTGGTGTGGAATGGCGCACTATCCTGCTGAAAGACGGCATCGCCAGAGGGGAAGACCGCTGCCATGAAAGGATGTACCTGGTCGGTCAGCAATGATGTTTAGGTAGGTGGCACACGTGTCAGCGTGCCCAGCACATGGATGACTGGACCCAGGGTATCCCAGCAGAACATTGCCCCAAAGCATGACACTGCCGCCACTGGCTTGTTTTCGTCCCACGGTACATCCAGGTGCCATCACTATCCCAAGGTAAACGATGCACACATACAATAGGTAAACGATGAATCACGTTTCCTGTTGCACCATGTGGACGGCCGGGTGCAACAGGAAATGTGATTCATCGGACCAGACGACCTTCTTCCAATCACTCAAGGTCCAGTTTCGATGCTCGCATGCTCATTGTAGGCGCTGTCACCGGTGAACCATGGTTAGCATGGGCACTCGGAGCGGCCTGTGTCTACGCACCCCATTTTTAGCAGGGTTCGATGTACTGTGTGTTGTGACACATTATTCCCATCACCAGCATTCCAATTACTGGCGAGTTGCACCACAGTCGCCCTTCTATTGCCACATACCATCCAGGAGAGCCATTGCTCAATTCAAACATCGATGAGCCGTGGTCATCCAACACCTCGCCAGTGGGTTCCCACCCCCCTCGGACCACTTTCAGTAGGTACTAACCATGGCTGACCGTGAGCACCCCACCAGCTGTACCGTTCCGGATATGCTCTGACCCAGTCATCTGGCCATTACAATTTGGCCTTTGTTAAACTTGCTTAAGACCGCTGCCTTTCTCATCTGAAGAACGAGAGTAACACTGATTAACGGAGCTCAGTATCAGGTGTTTTTTACAGTGTCTTGACCTGTGCACGCACCATAGTTCACATGCAGTTGCTTTGATTTGCATAACAACTGACTGGTCATAATGTTTTGGCTCATCGGTGTATATAAAAATAGAATGTTATTTTCTAGACCTTTAATGATAAATTATATCAATTTTTATTATTAACTATAATGATGGTATAAACCCAGTTATTAATAAATATTTTTCAATGCATTAAACTTTTGCATTTGAAAAGAAATATGTAAACAATATTATCAATCATGCCATAAAAATGAACAACCTGTATCTCATGCAAAGCAATACCTTTTTTCTTTATGCTTTATTTTGTTGTTGCAGAGGCCTTTTAAAATCCACTATTTCAAATCATCCAGTAACCCTGATTTAGAAGCATTTATTGGTTTTCTACATTATTTACAAGAGCAGTTTAGAATAGATTAATTCTAGAATTAAGACCATTTCTTAAACTTTAGGCAAATCCAAGAGTAAAATGTTTACATTCTACAATTTATAATCATTGAATATAAGAGCTTTCTTGCAGAAATTGTTTCCATTTACAAAATACACTAAATTAAATAAAAATATACTTACAGGAGGGGAGAGAAGTATGAGCAATGCAATGAGAATGTTGAGAGAAAGACATCTCAAAGTGAACACAGATGTATGTATATGTTTCATAGATTTGAAGAATGCTTTTGATTGGATAGACCGGGTTAAAGTATTCAATGTACTGGTAAAGATAGAAGTGGACTGGAAGAGTAGAAGAATGATTAGTAGATTACATACTGGAGACAAAAAAGAACAGTATGACAAGGTGACACTGAAAGTGTAGAGATAGGAAGAAGTGTGAGAGAGAGGTGTTGTCTGTCCCAAATTTTATTTAATATATATATATAGAAGAAATGGTTAAATGGGCATTTTATAATGGAAATATGAATGAAGGAGAATTGTGTAGGGTGAAGATTGGGAAAGAAAAATATTCTTCCTCAGAATATGCAGCAATAGTGGCATATTCTGAGGAAGAATTGCAGAAATTGGTTAATAGGCTAAAGAAAAGTTGTGATAGGTTTGCAATGTGAATAAAGATTGAGAAGACAAAGGTTATAAGAGTGAAAAAATAAAGGTGAGTTAAATATTGAAACAGTAAGAGAGAAGAGAACTAAGCAAACAAAGATATTTGGGAAGCCTAATATTGGAAGAAGCAAAAAAAGCAGCAGAGAAATAAGAGAATTTTAAATGGAAGATTAGGAATTGGTTTAAGGAAAAGGTTGGAAAAATATCTAGTATGGAGTATGGTACTTTATGGAGCGAAACACAGACATTGAGAATGGAAGATATTAGAAGACTGGAAAGTTTTGAGATGTGGGTATGGAGGAAGACTAGAAGGATGGAAAAGATGAGAGGTCAATAAAGTGAGAAATAAGGAGGTTTGAGAAGGGATATTTAAATCAAATAAAGTGGTGGAAGAGAAATTGGACTGGGCATGTGTTACAAAGTGAGGGGTTCATGAAGGATGTAATGTAAAGAAAATTTGAGGGGGAAGCTGCCCAGAGGGAGATCAAGTAAAACTATGATTGATAAATTGGGTGGAGATGGTGGATATGGGGAGATAAAGAGAGACAACCACTTTGGCATATCTCATCCTCAGATAAAATGGCATCTGAGAATAGGAGATATGGAAAAGTGGTTGTTGTTGTGTATTTTGACCTGCCCTAGGCAGAACATTGATGATGTGCTTACTGTGTTCAGTTTTGAATTGCAAAAGGGAATCTTTGCTGCCACTAATGACCAAGGGCTGAGTATTCAACCATCAAGGCTTGGATTTATGTTCAAATTAGAGCAGGATGACCAGATGTACTAGTTTACCAGGATTTGTCCTAGTAATCACAAAAGTTTATTTTTGGGAGATGTATAAATGTCTCAGTTCTACAAAATTTCAAACATAAAATTTTTAAAATTTACCCAGCAGTTTTCATTATATACATTTGCAGGAATTCATTTTCACTTTCAAATTACATCTATCAAATACAACTTTATAAACAGCACTTGCATTTATAGTACTGGAAAAGCCTCTTGTGCATGTAAGTTCACCAAAAGCTGATTCTAAGAAATAAGGATGTTAGTTGGGCATGAATATCATTGGGCATTTTGAGTGCACCAACAGTGCCATTCTGCAGAACACCACTCTTGGGGGCTAAAATTGTGGAATTCCACATAGACTGTGAATAGACAATATGCCTTGCAAACTTCAGAATGTGATGTTATTTTCATAACTAGTTTGTCAAGCTCTGTAATTTTGAGAATATTCTTTCGAAAATGAGTAACAAACTATTGACACGTTCAAAAAATCACTGGTTCAGTTTATACCAAGTTTAATTGAGTATTAAAAAATTTTGAAGTGCTGAAGCCATTTTTTCCTTGCGAAAGAAAAGCCACCAAAATTTATTGCAAAATTTTTGAATTTTTGAAACAAACATACTTCCATGTTATGCAATGTAAACTTGACATTTTCAATAAACAATTGCTAAAAATTGGATTTCCCAAAGTTGCATAACAGAGGTCATCCCTCACATGCATCAGATCAAAATCCTTAAATTACACATTGAAGAAAAATTTGTTCCTGTAAATATTTGCAAAATTTTAACTGATTACAAATTCATGGTAAAGAAATGATATCATTTGTTACATATAAAAAAACCTGTGAATACTTAAGAAAATGGGCTGAGAGTTCAGTCCATTTTCTGGATAAATCTTCAACAAATTCAAATTTATGGAATGGACATTTTAAAAAGTACACCAGTTTGGGAGAAGGTGCCAAATATGTGTAAAAATGTTATTGATATGGAATTTAAAATGGATAAAAAAATTAATTACTCTGTTTTCTTTGCTTAAAAATTTTCATTTCATAAGATTTGAAAGAGAGGGGGGGGGGGAAATTATGATGATGGCTTAAGAGATCTTGTTATGGCTGAAGTCATTCTTCCTTTCAAAGTCTGTATTCCAAGAGTAGACTTTGGAAATTGAAAAATTACCTGGCTTCTTGTTTACTATCCTAGATATAATAGAAATGTCAGAAGAATATTTTTTGAAACTCACGAGTTATTGTTCAAAATAATTATAATTGGCCACACTTTGATTTTGACATACCAGTGTCAAGTTCTTAAATTATATTTTAAAAAAATCTATAATTCATTTAAACTGTTGTAATTTATCCTCTAAGTGCCATTCCTTTTTATTTACTGACATTTAGATAAACATGTATATTACTGAATTAACTTTATCCTGTTGGAGCTCATTCTTTCACTGCATCTACTACAGCCATGTTTCAATGACCAGGGGTAACTGAGGAAACTAAATTTTTAAAAATCTGGGACACCACTGATTCAGCTGTGTTTCAAAGCTTACTAGCTTTGAAACACAGCTGTATCAGGTGGCAAGTGGTTTCTATTACCTAACATATGCAAAACTATGAATAATGTATTCTGTCAAAGTCAACAGGCAGCAACAGAAATAAAACTACTTCAATTTAAGTACATCATTCAACATGCACTAATTCAGACTGGCTTCAGATAAATGGGCAATTCATGCAATTGCTGCATCTAGATGTTGGGACAAGTCGCAATGCTAAATTTACACATAATATTAACTAGGTCAAATAGCATTTGCAGCGATATATATATAGCAGATGGTGGTGTGTGCTTCATGCAATTTATGGTTTTCAGATTTGAAGCTGATGAAGAAAAACCCAGGCATAGCCTCAAATGAAACTAAAGTTAGTAATATTTTATATCTTTCAATGGCACACATGAAAACCTACCTGATGTTCTTACCCTTAAGAGTGCAAAAACTTCAAGCAGCTTTCCGGCATTATCAATTGAATAATGCATTCAATGGATAATGCCGGAATTGAATTGAAAAATGAAATAAATTAGATTTCTGGCATTATTCAATTAATAATGCCAGAAATCTAATTTAGGAATTAAGCACTTTTAATTCCTAAATTTTTAATGTTAATTAATTTTTAATTCTTAAAAATTCTTAGTTTTTAATCTTAATCTTTCTTAAGTTCTTAATTTCTCATTTTTTTTTTAACAGATAAAATTAAAGACTGATAAATATAAAATAGTCCACCCTATCCCATTTATAATATTTATATAGCATATATTTTACTTACCGTCAATATCATCACTCTTTTGTTTATGTATAATTTCAAGAGCTGTACTTCCTACTGAAAGGATGGCTAGCTGCAAACGAGGATGAATGACATCTACATGGGATGCTGCACTATTAAGCAACTCACTCAAAAGTTTTATCCAATTATCAAATCTAGAAAACGATTCACTAAAAAGCAAAAGTTTGCATTATTAATAGTGAAACATCAGTTTTTAAAATGGAAATATAATAAATTAAATAGTGGAAACAGAATTTATTTAGAGTTTACCATTACCTCCAAACAATTGGCAACATTAACAATTGTAATAGCAAAGGTATTACAATAGTAGTGGGCATGCAGAACATAGCACATCCAAATTCATATGATACCTCAAAATATAGCAATATTCTTTTAGTCCATCTTGTAAGCCATCTTGACTTTATGTAGTCATATAAGCAGAAAAATTTATTCACAGCTTCATCATTTATCTTCACTATTCCTCAAAGACAGACGATTATCCAAAATATTAAATCACTTTCTGATGACAGGAAAGGCGTTGCCTTTTTAGTGTCATCTCCAATGCTTGACTGCAGCTAATAACTCAAATCAACTATTTTTCAAGAGTCTCTTTAGATGTGGAAGGAGTCCCATTGTCTGCTCTTTTACCATTCCTAGTATATATTTGCTTATTTTTTGTTTCTGAGGTGTTTCTGAGGACGAGAGTTGCCGGTTTGGACGTGCCTTTCTGACGCTCTTGGAACAGAGAGGTTTTTTCTGATTTATTTTCTGCTTTATTAGTTTAAATTGACATATTAACTTATTTTCTAGAGTAGCTTTATATTCCTATTTACGGTACTTAAGTTTAAAGTAACTTAGATAGAGATTTTGTAGGTATTACTTAGTATCGGAAAGGGTATCAAATCCACGTGTTTACCGTTCGTAATTAGCCGCTATTGTTACGGGAAAATTAATCAGTAAAATCTATTAATCTTGTCGAACTTCATTGGCAGTTAAATTGTACTTTTAACTATACATATAACCACTTAGGTTACGTAACATAAATAATTAGTAAAAATAAATAATTAATACATAACTTGATACGGAAGTTATATAAAGGGATTTCGTATATAACACTCGTTACTGAAACATAAATATTTCGTAGATAACACTCGTTACTGAAACGTAAATATTTCGTAGATAACACTCGTTACTGAAACGTAAATATTTCGTAGATAACACTCGTAGATTTCGTAGATAACACTCGTTACTGAAACAAATATTTCGTAGATAACACACGTTACTGAAACATAAATATTTCATAGATAACACTCGTTACTGAAACATAAATATTTCGTAGATAACACTCGTAGATTTTGTAGATAACACTCGTTACTGAAACATAAATATAGCGTTATAACTGTGTTGGGATACAAGTTTAGGATTTAATTTTGTACTGAAATGGAAATTTTATTAAAAGTAAATCGAAATCATGACTCAAACCAGAGCAGCAAAGCAAAAGGCTCAAGCTAATGGGAATGCTGTGGCTCAGAGGAGAACTGAGGGGGGCAGTTGCCCTCTGAATCACAGCCTTTTAAGATGCACTATTTGCTTGATGTTTGCGGAGCAGTCAGGTATGGGACATGATACTGCCATGGGGGATGTCTTTGTAAGTGCGCGATGCAAGGAGTGTAAGGAAATCAGGCGATAACTCAGCGTTGTTATGGGCCTATATGAGAGCTTGAAGGACAGGGTGGATGCCCTCGAAGGATTACAAGTGACGGGCCCATCAAGCTCTCAGCTGCCCACACCAATGCCAGAGCTTGCACTTGGTCATCGCGCAACACAGCGGCAACCCCCAAGACAGAATGTGCTGGTCCCAAAGGAACTAGTAGTTGTTGGTGACTCTATTGTCAGGGAAACGGGAAATATGCTTTGTAAAAAGGATAGGTGGAACAGGACCAGGGTATATCTGCCAGGGGCAAAGGTTGATGACGTTGTAGAGCGGATATCATCTTTTAAGGGCACAAAAGGTGATATAGTTGTACACGTTGGCACTAATGATATTAAGAGTAGGAGACCGGCGGAATTACTTAACATGTATAGGTCACTGATGAAAAAAAGCCGTGAATTTGAAAGTGTCTGCAATTCTGCCCAGACACGACAGGAGGGAGTATATGATGAGAGCCCTGTCGATCAATTCGGCCCTGAAAAGATTGTGCAGGGCTCAAGGGGTAGAATTTTTTTCAGCTTGGTCTGTACTTGTTAACAGGAGAGACTGCTTCTACAGGGATGGAATACACTTAAATAGAAAGGGTGCAAGAATATTTGCTGATGCTATCGAGGCAGTGTTAGGTGGGTCGGAAAACTGCTAGATTGGGGGGATACAAGGACTAATATTTTAACAGTAGCCACTGGCAGAGGAGAAAGTGATTCTTGCACTGCTTCTATTGGAATGAGCAGCAGCCTGGAAAATAAGATGCAGGATATTTCAGAGACTGCTGGGAATCATGGGGGTACAAGTGAACACATGGGTTGTGTTAGGGTGGCTAAGAGGAAGAGCAGGTGCATGTATACTTGCATGTACACCAATGCTAGGAGTTTAGTAAATAAATTTGATGAATTTGAGGTATTGCTCAAAACATCAAAGGCAGATATTGTTGGGATTTCAGAGACGTGGTGTCACACAGATATAAGGGATGCAGAACTGCAATTTGGGGAGTACAACGTCTACAGAAAGGATAGACAGGATAGGAAGGGGGGAGGGGTTATGCTATTAGTTAAGAAACACATAAAATCCAAGGAAGTGAAGCCAGTCGACATCGCTGGACAGTGCAGTGTCGAGTCAGTTTGGTGTGACATAAGCATTGGGAGATCAAAATTGAGAGTAGGAGTGTGCTATAGGCCTAATGAATCTGATGAGTATAATAAGAAACTGTACAGAGAAATAGAGGGGGCCAGTAAATCAGAGAGTCTTACAATAGGGGATTTTAATTTCCCAGATATTGACTGGAATTTGGGGGCTGGTCACTCACACATTAGCAAGGCTTTTGTGGATTTATTGGATGATTGTTTTCTACATCAGCATGTTCGGGAGGCAACTAGAGGGAGTAATACTCTTGATTTGATTATCAGTAGTGATTCTTCATGCATTAAGAATCTGCAGATAAATGAACCACTAGGTGGCAGTGATCACAGTGTTCTGAAGTGGGAGTTACTCAAAGAGGTAACTACCATTAGGGGTAAAGGGAAGGGGTATTGCTTTCGTAAAGGCGACTACAATGGACTGAGACAGTATTTAATTCTATACAGTGGGATCAACTGATGATGTTACCAACAGCAAATTCAAAATGGGAAGCATTCAAAGAACTTATCTTGGAAGCTACTAGGCTTTACATACCAACTAAGAAATATTGTTCAAGATTTAGGCCTAAATGGAGGTCAGATGAACTAATGAGGCATATGGCAGAGAAGAAAAATGCATGGGATACATACAAATTATCACGTGACACAGAAGCCTATGATAGATACAAGTTGATCTGTAACCAAGTTAGAAAGGAGGTTAGGCAGGTGAAGGCAGATTATGAGAGATCCTTGGCAAGGGATGTGAAGAAAAACAGCAAAGAGTTCTTTACTTATGTAAACTCTAGAAGGAAGGGAATGAATCGGATTGGTCCACTTGATATCGATGGGTCAACTGTTGATGACCCTGCTCGGGTAGCTAACAAACTAAATGAATATTTTGCATCGACATTCACACATGAGGAGTTATTCAGCGAGGGGAATGCCAGAGGTGTATTCAACTCTAGCAGTAAGCTAGAGAATCTTGTAATAACTGAGAGTAAAGTGGAGGAGAAATTGTTGAAGATAAACACAAGAAAGGCACCTGAGGTGGATGGAATCTATCCAGTTATATTAAAGGAGGCAGCAAAGGAAGTAAGCAAACCCTTAGCCATAATTATAAGAGCTTCCTTGGACTCAGGGGAGGTACCCATGGACTGGAGATGTGCAAATGTGACCCCAATTCACAAGGGAGGATCACAGGCTGACACAAGTAATTATAGACCTGTGAGTTTAACTTCTGTTCCCGGAAAATTAATGGAGGCACTGGTTAAAGAAGCACTGCAGGATCATCTAGACAAGACTTCAGTTATAGCTCGGACACAGCATGGTTTTGTTAAGGGGAAGTCTTGCCTGACCAATCTGATTGGATACTATGATGCAGTCAAAAAAGAACTGGATGCAGGGAATAACTTTGATATTATATATTTGGATCTTAGAAAGGCTTTTGATACTGTTGCACGTGGAAGACTGCTGCACAAATTGGAGCAGAGTCGCATTGGAGGCAAATTGCTGCTATGGATAAAGGGGTGGTTGAGGGGGAGAAGACAGAGAGTGGTAATCAATGGACACTACTCATCGTGGACTAATGTTATTAGTGGAGTCCCTCAGAGTTCAGTATTGGGTCCTTTATTGTTTTCTGTATTTATAAATGATATTGATGATGGTATATCAAGCTTAATGTCCAAGTTTGCAGACGATACGAAGGTTGGCAGGGTTGTCAAGGACACTACTGACACTATGCTGCTGCAACAGGATCTGGAAAGGTTGAGCAGATGGGCTGAGAGGTGGCAAATGAAGTTTAACATTGACAAATGTAAAGTACTACATATGGGAAACAGCAACCCCAGAGCAACGTATCAAATCTGTGGTACTACACTGACAGTGGTAGAGAATGAAAGGGACCTGGGGGTGGTTGTGCAGGCAGATATGAAGTTCTCTGAGCAGTGCAGATGGGCTGCAAGAGTAGCTCATGGTGTATTGTGAATGATATATAGGAATTTTTCTAGCAGGGATAAGGAGGTGATCATTCCCTTGTATAAGGCAATGGTCAGGCCACACCTAGAGTACTGTATACAGGCCTGGAGGCCTCATTTCAAGAAGGTTGTAGAGCTGCTGGAACGAGTACAGAGAAGGGCAACAAGATTAGTGAATGGAACAAAGTGGTGCTCTTACGAAGAAAGGCTTAAGTTTTGCGAATTACAGTGTCTGGAGACTAGGCACCAGCGAGGTGATCTGATAGAGGTGTACAAAGCCTTGAATGGTTTGAGCATGCTCAGTGCTGATGGGATTCTTCCTCTTGCTCAGAATAATCACCTGAGAGGGCATAAATTCAAATTGAGGAAAGACAGATGTAGGATAGATGTGCGGAAATTTGCCTTTAGCCAGCGGGTGGTTGGTAGGTGGAACAGACTTCCATCCCTTGTCGTGGAAGTTGATAGCCTAAATAAGTTTAAGGCTCAGCTGGACAGGTATTTTGAACGAACAGAGGGGTGAAGTGGAAGTGGTTATTTTTTATTTATTTATTTTACTTTATTTTTTTTTTTTGGCTGATGCTGCATAAGCTTGCTTTCTTGCATCAAATGCCTCTACTAATGCTAATGCTAATTTGGGATACAAGTGCAGTCATTCTAATTCTAAACCTTTTTTAATGGCCGAGATCTGAGTTACCAAACCTGCAATGGGCCAAAGTTTAGGTCTTTCCAAAAAAATTTTAGTGTGTGTTTTTAACTGTGAATAAAACCCAAAAACTCTACAAAAAATAAAGGTTAAATATATTTGATCAACAAGACAAAAATAACATACATAAAACTACACTGAATGATCACTGAATTTTGATCATCATCAACGGTGAATGCTATGGTGTCAACAACATGCTGGTTAGACACTAGAGGACTGGAAACAAGTATGCTGGTCGAATTAGTTCCAATACCTGGTGCAACACACCGACAGGTGCTTTCATGTGTAGCACAAGCAACACGAGTCCAAAGACCTATCATGCATGATGCCCAATATCCAAGATGTGGCAATAGTTGCTTAATATGCGGCATGTTTTGCTGACAAGAACTAGGACCCCCCTGGTGCATATGGACCATGGTTGCCTACGAACTGATGGTAGACTTCACTAGTGAAACATTAGTCCCCGTGGTCTCGTGTGGAATAATAACAGATGCTAATATGTTTTGTACTACTGGGTGGTAAATGAACGTGCCAGAGGTTTCATTAAAAAAGAATGGGATGATGATGAAAGTAGCCACGAAATCTTCAAAGCAGCAACTCCTTAGGTGAATGTAATGGGATTTCCATGATTCAAACTCTGCAGTTGCAGGTGTTCAGTCCCATTCAACTGGAAATGGATCTTTTCTTCTTAAAGGATGCTCCATGGCCACTCAGTATCTATATTCATTCATGCCAAGATGTTGAGAGCAATTTCAGTCAAGTTTCGGCATCATGCACTTGCAGCTGTTGATCACAGTGGAGTTTGAATGGGTAGAACCATAAAGTCTTAAACAATACCTTCTGTGTTGCACATGAAACATGCAGCTTTCTTGCAAAAGCTGCATGTTTGATAATCTTGGGGGAACAGTAGCTGAACCCTTTGGAGATGAAAGGGGTGTAAGGAAGATCGTCGTGCCAGACACGCTATACACTGCAATGAGACACTCCTAAGACAGAGGCAACGGCACGTATGCAGGTAGTAGGATTATTCTGGACGTCATTCAACACACTTTTTTTCATGGCGGGAGTTCGCGTCGAACGTGGTCTGCCTGCACTACTCTTGTTACCTCTAAATGACCCATAATTGCACAAATTTTGATGCACAAGTGCAAACAAATGGTGGTCCGGTACATGTCTGTCTGGGAAGTGTTCTCCATAAATTCGTTGGGCGGCTTGTCCATTGCCCTCTGCTAATCCATACACTAGGTGCATGTCTGCCAGCTCACAGTTCGTATATCGATGCATGCTCTTCGTGCTGCGACTACTGCTTGAATGAGTAAACCAGAAATTTTCCCTCTCACGGACTGATGAACATCGCCGTGTACCGACTTACGATGACGTTTCCGGTTATGGGTTCCTATGCGATTCACATTCCTTTAGATGTTACCTACCTCCCATAAATGTTTGTACCAATATTTTTGAGACACCCTGTATAGTCTTATCTTATTAAAATCAACCATTATCCTATACTAACTTTTATTTATATAAATTTTCATGAATACATGTATAAGTAGAGCAAAAATATACTTTCTGAAAACTTACTCTTTCCATCTCTGCAACACCATCAAATATAATTCTGTCATAAGAATGAGCAATTTAACATTGCTTGGTGTTGTAATCTGGAAATAAATAAATATATAAATTTTTATATCATTTTTCATGGGCATATACATTAAAAAAAAAAAAAACTGTTCAAATGTGAATTAATATCATCATATGTAATGGATTCATTTGAAATTTTTTGAAGTTTATAAACTGAAATATTCGTAAATAAAGTTTTTTTTACATATAACAGCCATTAAATTTTGAACAACCCTTGTATTATGAAGAAAGTGACAAATCTCAGTCAAATATAGAGGAATATAAATTATACTTCAAGATTTGATACTATTGTAATTTACCTGTGAAAGAATACAATTCAAAATATTATTTCCAACAGCAGCCTTTTCATCCTTGGAGACTACTATGGGTTCATTCTGGACAAGAAAGAAAGAATAGATTAGAGTTCGAAGTTTGCTGTACTATGATATAAAATAAAGTTTTGCTCTATGTGAAAATTCTTTTTTTGTAGAATCAGAGTTTATACCATTATTACTTTAAATACTTAAAATATATTAATGTCAGCAATTTCACTGAGATAGGGAGAAAAAAAATAAAAGCTGATACAATATAAAAGAGTATGTTTCAGAAAATCTTATTTTGAAAACTAATTGATTCCACTTTCCATTATACTTAAAATATATTAGTGGAGTACACAGAACACTTTTAGAATTTAAAACAATGTCCAGACACTATAAGGAGTGCATATTATTATATTAGAAAAAAAAAAAAAAACCACCATTGTAAAAATACCGTCATCAGATGAGGTTTTTTATGGCTTTAAAAACACAAGTAAACTAAATAATGGGAATATTTTTTCTAATTAACTCTTGGTACAACGTGATGCACAAGTAATTAGGAACTGAAAAAATACTTTAAACTGTGTTGTTCAAGTAAAATATGGATCTTTCTTACAAATATTTCACAGAACCGTTCTTCTCTGCTTCTTCAGTGTATTGAAGAAGCCATTATCCTTACTGTTGTACCTTCATAGCACCAGTCAGAGAACAAAATCACTTTGTCCTTCTATAGAACTGAGAGCAGACATAAGCACAAGCAGTTTAGGGTGTTTAGTGCAATGCACATCATACACAAGAGAATTCACTACTACAGTATATATTTGCACTGCAGTAGATATATGGGAAACTTATTATTTCAACTGGTGTAAGCCTATAAGACCAAAACTTCTCCTAAGGGGTTTTGATTGATTGGAAGAGTTAAAAGTTTAAACAAACTAAAGTACTTTTGCTAATTTAAATAATTGTCTAATTTTTAAAAACTTTAAGAAACACTAAAAACTTTCAGATCTGTACTTTTTTTAGGTATATACAGGAAATACAGAAAGAGAGAGTAACATTAGCACAGGAAAAGGAACAGCTAAGCAATAAAACAGTATATCTTCCATAACAACGGGAAAGAAGTTACTAGAAATAGTAATGAATCATTACATCGGGAAGTACAAAAATATTGGATTAGCAAAATCACAATAAGCAATAATAGAGAGACTACAACTCTTGAATTTGGATGCAATGGAAAAGAATAAATCTAGAAAACATGCACACGCACACACAAAACAGGAGACACAAATGAAGCTTGAAAACATCTTTTTCTTCAATAATTTTTCATTTCATACAGACTGAAATACTGAGGACATAAGACAAACATTCCTATGCATATCTTGAAGTGAAGAATTGCACATAATTTATAATAAGACTAAGGGCATTTAGGGCTAGAGCCTCAAGCTGCGAACAAATTTGGTCTATGTATATATAAAGTGCTTTAGCATCATAATACACAGCCATTTCTGAATAAACAGAAAATTTTTAAGGCGGCATCGTTTTAGGTTATATCTCATATTGTGAATACCTTCACAACGAGTTGCCATGATATTGCACTACTTCGAATAAGTAACGCTTCACCTAAGGAGAAGACTAATGTTACTTATTCTCAGATAGGTACCACCACCCAGACGGCACCGTTTCAGGGCTATTTGGCCCTTCTTCGGTGAGTGGGTAGGTACCCAAGTGATGCAATGATGGCAAAAACAGTTATGAAGTATAACTCCACAATATGAGAGATGCCTGATGGTGTATGATGTATTTAGACTAAGGCACATTTAGGGCTAGAGCCTCAAGCTGCGAACAAATTTGGACTATGTTTTTGTTTTTGGACTATGTTTATGTTTTAACTGTTTTTGCCATCATTGCATCACTTGGGTACCTACACACTCACTGAAGAAGGGCCAAATAGCCCTGAAATGGTGCCGTCTGGGTGGTGGTACCTATCTGAGAATAAGTAACATTAGTCTTCTCCTTAGGTGAAGCGTTACTTATTCGAAGTAGTGCAATATCATGGCAACTCGTTGTGAAGGTATTCACAATATGAGATATAACCTAAAACGATGCCGCCTTAAAAATTTTCTGTTTATTCAGAAATGGCTGTGTATTATGATGCTAAAGCACTTTATATATACATAGACATAATTTATAAATATTTCATACCAAGACAGAAGAAAATAAAAAATAATAAAAATTGACTTTATGGTTGTAGGACTTTTCAGTCTGTATGAAATCTGTGAGAAATACCATCACATTTAAAATATTTATTCAGTTCTTTCCTAACTTGCTAGCAGGTGCATGAAATCATATATAAGACACTGCCACTTTGAGGTCATTTTGACCTACATTCAATAGAGATTTGAATTTTTAATTGAGTATAACAAAAAAATTATCTTGGAAAGCACAGCGAATTAGTAAAATAATATGGTATTTAAAAAAAATCCATGCAACCAACAACTGGTTAATAAAACAAATTCAATTAATTTCAAATAATATACCTTGGCAAGTACAAGAATAAAATCTCTCCAAGCTGTTACTAAAGTGTAGGCACTTCGGGAGTTATCGGTCAGCAAACTAGTATCAATAAATTCACGAGTAAGATCCAAATCTGAATAAGTAGGAAGGTTGCTGCATATATGCTGGAAGAAGAACAACAGTGATAAATAAAGCCCTTCACATGGCTTTTCTTATAATTATGATTAATGCTCTCACTAAAATTAAAATTCTGCAATAGTAAACTAAATTGCTTCATTACCTTGGCAATTAATAAAATCAATGCTGATGCTGTTGCCATATTTTGCTTGACAATCACAAATTATGTTACACTTACATATGAAGATGGCATTATATTTGTTTTTATTTTGAAAATTATAAAGTAATAATTAGATTAAAGAATAAGATATTGTTGCTTACTTTACTCTCTGCTGTATATATTCAACAGCACCATGAATTCAACTGTTTACTCTATGTCCTTACCCACTACTATTTATGATGAAAATGTGACAAATAAGGAAAATGCAGAACTATTGTAATCATTAATTACTCAAATTATTCAAGTAATCTGAGTAATTAAATTTACTAATGTTAGTTACTAACACTAAAAAATTACACGAGGTTACAATAATTAATTAGATTACTAATATAGCCAAAAAAGGCATGTAAACTTGGCATTGATGCTGTGTCTCTACATGTGTTTGAATCCAAACATAAGACAAGTTTCTCAAAAACTATAGTTCCAAACTAGCAGAATTGCTTATTTGAGTATATTCCAAGAATGGGATTATCTACATAATCCCATGGTGCCTCTGTAGCCAGGTGGGAAGGAGCGGCAGTGCGTAGCACACGCTTCTTGATTAGACCGGGGTTCGAGCCAGTCACTACCAAATACGGAGGATGCGGAAAGGTCAGGGAATGATCACCGCATATCCCGGAGCAATATGGCCTTAGTTGCTAATGCTCCTAAAAACCAAATAACAACAACAACATAATCCCACAAAAAACACTCAGGGCAAAAAAAAAAAAAAAAAAAAAAAGGCATTATACAACTTTTCCTGTACCCAATTCCTTAGGAAATAATTTTTTAGTTTTATTTGAAAAGGAATTGTTTCACTTAGCAACTACCTTGGCTTCTGTATATTAAATTTTAAAAAATAATCATAAAACATGCATAATGATTATTTAAGATATACAAGTCATACTCGTATATTTTAAAGTTTATTTTTATATCGCATCATATTATTTATCTATTTTAACTAAAAATTTTAATTTTTAGTTCAGCTTCATCTTTTTCAAGTTGAAAAAGTTGAAGATTTTAGGTTTTTATTTTCACAAATTAAAAATCTAGGTTAGTGCATCATTAATGTAATTCCTTTCTTTTTATGTTAAAGATAAGTTTTGAGAGGTTGAACTTCGTTTAGTATTTATATATTTTCAGAATATAGCGGAATTAAGTTTAAATTATTGCGATCATTTAGCTTCATCTGTCTGGCACATGTGTCAAAAGAAGTTATGCCTGCAGATGCATTGTAGTACACTGGTCACCAATCAGTTTTTTTTTTCCCACAAAAAGACAGGAAATAGTTTAAAATGATGTACTTTAAAATTTGACAATTTATTCTGACACTAGAATATAAATAAATAATATCTTTTGTTAGTAACAGCTGTCTTTATAAAAAAAAAACCCTTGAATTTTTTTATTTTATTTCTCTAATTAAAAAAATAATCAGTAATGTATATTGTAACCAGAAACCATACTGAACAAATATCTAAATTTACACTCACATAATTTTTATAGGTATCTGTATGTTTGTTTACTAGGTTATAATGTTCATGCTAGGTAGTTAATCTTTAACATATTCATTGAAGTATTAAATATTCAGACACAAACAGGCAGTTGTAAAAAGAGTTTTTCATTCAGCAGCATAATACAGGCAGTTCTCGCTTTGCGAGTTTCTGGGTTTACGAGTAGGTTTTTTTTGTTTTTTTCAACGTATTCGGTATCAACAAAATCGAAAATATGAACATTAATTGCAAAAAATGAATGTTAAACATTCATAAATACCGCATTTTGAACCACGCATGTAGCTATACAATATAGTGTACCCAGCTTTAAGATATTAATCCGTTTCAAAGACACCACTGTATCGTGAAAATATCGTAATGTGAACCCAATAACACATTGTTTTTTGGTAATTCGTTCCATGATCTCGGAAGTTGAAATTTTCGTTATATAACTGTCTAAAAGGTTGTTTTATAGTGCAAATTGTATTCGTTACCAATTCAAATCACTAAAATGCACTACACTTTCATAGTTATGCGTTATAAGAACTAATTTTGAATACCTTTGTAACATTTTTCTAAAGCACATTTCTGGAGGTCACAACCGTAAAACAATAAAAACAATTTGCACCTTCCGGTTTATTGGGCTTTTCTGTTACTGCAAGCAATTATAAACAGATAGCAAACTCGAGGTTATTGCATTTGCGAAAATACTGATAGCTGGAATAGTGCGGTGTTTTTACGTTATTATGGTGAAGTGTGTTTTCCCTTTACTGAAATCTTCAATCATATAAAAAACAAATAAATTTTCAGAATATTCTCTTCATTCCTCTTTTTAAGCTTCGTAAACTTGTTACTCCACGAAAATAGTTGCAATTTGAGTGTTCCGTTAAAAAATGCTTATGAATCTATTGAAATTTATGAAGGAAATAGAAGATTATCTTGGAAACAAACACTTCTTGAAGCATTTCTGAAGAAGACGACTCCTTATGCAATAAACCAACGAGTGCCAAGCCAATAATGAGTGATCAACAAGTGTGCATTTAGTTGATGATGAAGAATAAACATTCTTTAAAATTTGTAAGTTATAAATAATTTCTTTATTATTATAATTTGTTTGATTTTACAGGCTGCGTTTTAATTTCTTTCGATAAATCAATCATTATTTAAACACAAACTAATTAGCTAACTAATTTCATTGTTGAGAATGTAACCCCTATTTTTAACATTATGTCTATGGGATTTAATTCCCGCTTTACGAGTGCAAGCTAGGAACGAATTAACTTGTAAAGTCAAGAACTATCTGTACATAATTGGGCCATCTCTGTCTTGTAAACCTCAACTCTCCAGGAGTTGAGGCTGTTATACTTTTTACCAACTTCTGGTAGACATTAGCCAGAATTTGTCCCCATTCCTTCTGTAAAGCAGATGTCAGAGTCTGTTTTATGGAAAAAAGGCTGTTTTGTCTACAGCCTAATATGGAACTCAGCTCATACCACAAGTGAAAATATACTTATAACAAAAGTTATAAGTATATTTTAATACCTGATACTAGGCTGAATTGGCTTATTTTAAGAACTTACTAAAAAAATTTAGGGTTTTAGTCCAGTGCAGGAATTGAAATAATATGATAATAAATGCTACTCCTCAATCTATTTTTTTAACAGTCTGTCTGTGGAAGCTCTGTTATGGAAGTTATAGCAGAGAAGAGTAATTGGATTAGTGAGCAAAAGGATGCTCTTACCAGAAAAGGTGTCAATTCTGTAAACTGAAGTGTCTGGACAATGGGCACCTGCAAGGAGATCTGAATGAAATGTTTAAGGCTTTGAATGGATTAGGTAAGCTCAATGCTGATGGAATCTGTGCTCTTGCTCAGATTAATGCACAAGGGGGGGGACACAAATTCAAACCGAGTAAGGAAGGTTGTAGGATAGATGTGCAGAAATTTGCTTTCAGGCAGCAGGTGGTTGACTGTTACAACAAACTTCCATCTGGTGTAGTAGAGGTGAGTAATTTGAACAAATTCAAGGAAAAACTAGACAAATTGTTAGAGGGAATGGAAAGGTCATAGGAAAGTGTTTGTGCATTTTTTTTTTTTAGTTTTGGCTGATACTGTATATCATTTGCCACTAAAAATTAAGATCCCACCATTATAACCTGTTATGAGCCCAAACTTTTATTAACTATTTGTAAAATTACAGCAATTTAGTATTCAATCAATTATGAAAAATCTAAAGCAAAATACAACTGTAAGCCAAAAAGTCTTCTGTTATGATGTGAACTTTATATATACTTGGCTCAAAATGCAGTTTTTGCTATAAAAACAGGTCATTGAAAATAAAATGATACTTATTAACTTGTAATATGTTGTATTATGAAGACAACTGCATATATAAGTTTTAATATGTTCTTTAAGCTGTAACTAAGTGATCAAACAGGTACTTACCTTTGACCATACACTAAGCAAATGTTTCTCATGAACTGTATTGAAAACATCTGAAACTCCATCCTCCAGACTAACTCTGAAAAGCAATTCAAAATTGTAATACTTACAAATTTCAAAAGTTGCATATAAACACATATTGGTATTATAATATATTTACATACTGAGTGAGAAATTTATTAGGAACATAACGTTACCATCCTGTCGAACCTCCAGTTGCCACTAAAACAATTCACTTCACTGTGAATCCATAAGATCTCTCCAATATATTCCACCATGCAGACTGGATAGTGTACCTCAATTTGCATTTATACACACAAATATTTGTATTACAGCTGCCACTCCTTGTGGCTTTAATTCCAAACAGATTTCCTCTTCAGACACTTAAAGAAGATCGCATCACAAGATCACACAAGATGAATTTAGCAACTTATATGAGCAACTGTAATTAAAATTCCGTGAATAGTGGTTGTGCAAAGGAGCTATTATAATGCTTATTGCCTTAATTTCTATTAGGGGAGCCTGGTGACCTAGTAGTAGTAGTAGTAGTAGTAGTAGTGGCACTTGATGCAAGAAAGCAAGTGTAGGAGCTTATGCAGCATCAGCCAAAAAAAAAAAAAAAAAATCACACCATACCCTCCAATTGCCTGTCCAGTTCCTCCTTAAATTTATTTAACCTATCAACTTCCACAACGACAGATGGAAGTTTGTTCCAGCAATTAACCACCCGCTGGCTAAAGGCAAATTTCCGCACATCTATTCTACATCTATCCTTTCTTAATTTGAACTTATGTCCCCGTAGGTTCGTATTCTGAACAAGTGGGAGGATCCCATCAGAATTCAGCGTGCTCAACCCATTCAAGGCCTTATAGACCTCAATCAGATCACCGCGCAGGTGCCTAGTCTCCAGCCACTGCAATTTGCAGAACTTAAGCCTCTCTTGGTAAGAGGATCCCTTCATTCCCCTCACCAATCGTGTTGCTCTTCTCTGTACACGCTCAAGCAAATCTACATCCTTCCTAAAATGAGGCCTCCAGACCTGTACGCAGTACTCAAGGCGTGGCCTGACCATTGCCTTATACAGAGGGACAATCACCTCCTTTTCCCTGCTAGCAAAATTCCTATATATCATTGACAAAACCCCATGACCTGCCCTAGCAGCCTGTCTACATTGCTCAGAAAACTTCATATCTGACTGCACAATTACTCCCAGGTCTTTTTCATTTTCTACCACCTTAAGTGTAGTACCACACAGTTGGTACGTTTCTCTGGGGTTACTTCTACCCATATGCAGTACTTTGCATTTGTCAAGGTTAAACTTCAGTTGCCACTTCTTAGCCCATCTGCCCAAATTATCTAGATCCTGTTGCAGTAGCACACTGCCATTACTGTCATTAACAACCCTGCCAACCTTCGTGTCATCTGCAAACTTCAACATTAAGCCTGATATACCTTCATCAATATCATTGATAAATATACAAAACAACAGTGGACCCAACACCGAACCCTGTGGGACTCCACTAATAACATTAGTCCACGAAGAGCAGCACCCATTGATTACCACCCTCTGTCTTCTCCCACTTAACCATCCTTTTATCCATTGTAGCAACTTACCCTTAATACCATTCTGCTCCAATTTGTACAGTAGTCTTCCATGCGCAACAGTGTCAAAAGCTTTCCTGAAATCCAAGTATATGATATCAAAATTATTTTTTGCATCCAGTTCCTTTGTGACCACATCATAATAACCAATCAAATTTGTCAGACAAGACTTTCCCTTAACAAACCCATGCTGTGTCTGAATTATTGCTGCAGTCTTGTCTAGATGATCCTGCACTGCATCTTTAACCAGTGACTCCATTATTTTACCCGGAACAGAAGTTAAACTAACTGGTCTGTAATTATTCGTGTCACCCTTCGAACCTCCTTTGTGAATTGGGGATACATTTGCACATCTCCAGTCCGTGGGAACCTCCCCTGAATCCAAGGATGCTCTCATAATTATGGCTAAGGGTTTGCTTAGTTGCTTTGCCGCCTCCTTTAATATAACTGGATAGATCCCATCCGCCCCAGGTGCCTTTCTTATGTTTAACTTCAACAATTTCTCCTCCACTTTGCTCTCAGTTATTACAAAATCATTAAGCACACTGCTACAATTTGATAACCTTCTTCCATTTTCAAACTGTAATGATTCCTCACGTGTGAATGTAGATGCAAAATACTCATTCAGTTTGTTTGCTATCTGAGCAGGATCATCAACAGTCGAACCATCGATGTCAAGTGGACCAATCATATTTAGCCCCTTCCTTTTAGAGTTTATATAAGTAAAGAAATCCTTGCTGTTTTTCTTAGCATCTTTTGCCAAAGATTTCTCGTAATCCGCCTTTGCCTGCCGAACCTCCTTTGTGACCTGATTACAGACTAGCTTATATCTGCTACAGGCTTCTGCGTCGCCTGATAATTTATATGCATCCCATGCATTTTTCTTCTCTGTCACGAGTCTCATTAGTTCATTTGATAACCATTTAGGCCTAAACCTTGAACAATATTTCTTAACCTTTCCAAACCCTTCTAGATAAAGAAGGGTGACATTTTCACCACAGGCTTTTCACCAGTGGAAGGAATTATCAGAAAGCATGGCACAGGTCCAGTTAGGTATATGGATCCATTCTGGGTTTTTTTGCTCGGTGGAAGTATTCATATCAAATATCAAAATGAGCTGATAGAGATGTGTGCATGTATGTTGGGTCCTAGAAGAATCATGAGTTGATTTAATGTTTCAGTGCTCAGGTTACCACTTAACACAGAGCCCAAATGGACATCCACTACCCATCAAGCAATAAATGCACTTGGAAGTGAATTCCAGGTTATCCAAATAGCCCTGGAATTCACTTTGATCACAAGGATCCCAGCCTGAATCCTGTTCTTCAGATCATGAAAGATAGAGGCATGGCTCCAGCATAGTTGGCCCTTGCAAGCAAGCCCACTATTCAACTACTCCAAGTTGAGTATCCCATGATTTCTCATCTTATCAAAGCAGGAGTCAAAATAATATGTTGGAGCTAGGCCCTGCAAACACACAAGAATCCTAGCAAGTGTCAGCCTGGAACCTAGACTGGGAGTGATGGATCCTAACGATGCTAACTGTACAACCAGCAGCATCACTGGAAGATCCTTTCCATATACAGGTGCTCAACTTAAGCTGTTTTCCAACTGAGAATGGACCCGAATTATATGTTGAAAGTCATTTAAAAAACAGTTTTTGCTCAGCAAATTTACATTTAATGAAAACTTTTTGGAAATATATCCCTCTTACTATTTAATCATAGAATAAAAATAAGAAAAAGCAAAGCAACATGCACCCAAGCAGTGCAAGTACATGTTTGTGGTTGCTATATTGTACATTAAAATACAGTGGAAAATTAGATCATGGCTGTATTTACTTGCTTGTAAGGCCCCAAAAAGGTGAGTTACTCTACAATAGAAGGATTTCGTAATGATTCTTTCCATTATTATGGTCAGAAGTGACTCATGGCGAAAGAGCCTACAGTTTTTTTAGTGATGCTGCTTCTTATATGGTAAAAGCCCCTTCTGCATTACAAGTTTTCTATCCAAATCTGATCCATGTTACTTGCTTAGCCCATGGCTTATATAGGTTAGCAGAGGCAATTCAGGAGAATTTTGGTGAAATTAAACAAACTTATTTCTAGTATAAAAAAATAAAGCTTTTGTCAAAAATGCCTTCAAGAATAGCAACTTACAGAAATATGCTACCTACTCTTCCTCTCCCACCTGATCCTGTTCCCACAAGATGGGGAACATGGTTACAAGTGGCATTGTTCTATGCTAAAAATTTTGATTCTATAAAAGAATTTTTTGATTCCATGGATAGTATGCATTCAGCAGCTACTGGTAGTGCTAAGGCAATACTTTCTGACTCTTTGACTAGAACACATTTATTTTTCATATCGAAACCTAGTTATATAACCGAACTTGAAACATGGGAACTTTCTCTGAGCAACACAATTGGAGAAATGGAAAACGATGAATTGCAAATTTCAACTGTGCCTGGAGGCATAGACAAAGAAATAAGAAGGAAATAAAATGTTTTAGAAATTAATCTAGGATTTCACACTTTAATGAAAATTGATGAATTTATAAATAGGAAAGGAAATGAACTTCCATTTCAAGTAGAGGCTTCAAAAACTATTATTTTTAAATACAGTCCCATCACTTTTGTAGAAGTAGAAAGGTCATTCTCTGCATATAAAATTATCTTGGATGACAAACGGCACAAATTTACACTGGATCACTTTGAGAAATACATTACTGTTTATTGTAACAAAAATTATTCCTGGAGTGAGTTTGAAAGAGAAAACTTTTAAAAAAGATGTTAAAACTTTACAACTAGTTTTATTACTTTAACATGTTGAATAAAAAGAAACTGTGGTTCAATTAATAGCAGCGAAAATGTAAAAATTGTAGCGCATATGATCCAATATCTACTGATAACTTATCCTAAAATGTACCATTTGTTTTTCATGGAAAGTAACAATGGCAGAATTGTAGCAAGCACCAAAGTTTTTCTAGTGCAGAATTCACTCCCCAAAGAATATGACCTCAACTATAACTAAATGTTGTTAATGAGTTGTAAAAATAGAACAGAAAGACAGGTTCAGTTAGAATACTTTAGTCATTCTTTCCAACACTCCAATCATAACTTATTTCCATAATTTTGAAGAACAAAAGTAGGATGGCACAAGTTAAATAACACCAGCAATGTTAAAATGAAAGAAATAAAACATTTTAAAAAACGAGAAAAAAATCCACAACTGCTACAGTTTAAGGTACTCATTATAGCAAAAAATTTCAAATTTACAAATGCTTCTTTCATTACTACCAAAGAATTTTCTTATATTTAACATTATTAAACTGATGGTACATTAATAATGCTCATTATAGCAGATTTTAATTATAGGTCATATTTGTAATAATGAACTTTCACTGCATATTATTGTCTCTGTTACAATAACATATTTTTTCCCTAAGTAAGAACTATAACACGGGATATTATAGAATAACCTATAACAAGGGATATTATAGAATGATGACTCTATAGCAGGAGTGGCCTACTTAATTTGTGATGTGATCTACTTTTTTTCTTCAAAATGTGCCGCGATCTACCATCTCAAAAATTACATTGCACAAGGTGCACAAATCGAGGGATGACTGTATATTTAAAATTCATCGTGATCGACCGAAATTAAATCCGCGATCGACTGGTAGATCGCAATCGACTCGTTGGCCACTCCTGCTCTATAGCATCTTTCATTTCACAAAAATAACAAAAGAAATATAGATGTTATTTTTCAAGCATACTTTTCAGAGTTGTAGTATATTTCAAGTGCTAAGATTCTGATGATATATGCACTAATGTCATTTGTTGTATCTTCTGGATTACCAATAAGAAGTGGGTGGCATAACAACTTCCAAAATGATTCCCTGAAAGATTAACAAGTATAAAAATAAACTCACACTTCAATGTTAAATAAGACTTTTCACTTCAACTTCACTAAAATATCATTAAAAAAAAAAAAGTCAACTGATTTTTTCATTTGAAACTTTAAACTATCATAATTCGTAAAAAGTTTCAGCTTTAAATAAAAATATGGCCCAATTCCAAACAAAGATTTGAATTGTGATTTTGGATCAATACAGCAACATATTAGGATTGGGAAGATAACTGAATTTCAGAATTTGAAACAAGCTGAATAGTTGATTAAAATATCTAGTTTTATATAATGAAACCCACTTCAGTTTCTTCATCTGTAGCAAACAAAAATACTATTAACTAATATTTAATACTTCTCCAACATAATAACTCAAGTCCTTCGCAAAGGATAACCTCAAGTGAAGAAACCAAAGTAGATTTTGATACATAAGACTAGATATTCTAATAAACTGTTCAATTAAGATTCAGTTCCTTTCAACTTTTTTGGATGCTCTGTGATTAAAATCATCATTGATCCAATTGGGTAGTATTTTTATTTAAATCTTTTTTCACCTGTGTAATAACCATGCCTTTCAACCACCATATCAAAAAAAGCATAACAAATTATAGATTATTACTGATCTGGTGGTATGATTCCACCACTAAGAAATAAAATATTTCAATTCAGAACATTTCTAAACAATATATCAAAACTAAATACATTAGTTAGAAAATGTGCATGCAAGATCTACATTATTAGAAAAAAAGGATCTGGGTACTGTAAAAACAATATGAAACATTTAAATTTGTGTGCGCCTCCATTTGTGGGCGTTAAAATGTCCCCATATTTTTAAAATTTATTTAAAAAAATATGGGGACAAATTTCTCAAGTGACAGCAGAGGGTGGTGTATTTTAAATTCCTACAAACCACAGATAGAAATTTTCTGGGACATCTTACCGGTTGAGTGTTTGGTTTCAAGCCATGGTTACAAGGTTTCCTTTAAAACCATTCTAATTTTCTAATCCAAAACAACAAGCGACCAATTTTTTGTATGGAACATAAAGGCTAGGATCAAGGATACCTTAATGTGGCTTGCTGTGGCTAGCTTAAGAAGGGAAAAATGAAATACTGTTGTTGTGATAAATGTCAGTGAAAGAATCAAAAAATTTCAAGACATGGTTACAAGGTTTCCTTTAAAATCATTCTAATTTTCTAATTCAAAACAACAAGCCACTGATCTTAACTTGCAAAAGTTAAGATAGAGAATATCTTAATGTGGAAGGGCATTAGCTTAGGAAGGGCATGTGGAATTGAAATACTTTTGTGATAAATGTTTGGGAATGATCAAAGATCTAAATGCAGCACTAATTCAGGTCATTGATAGAGAGAAACATATAATCAAAAAATTTTAAGCGAATTAGGTTTCTCCTTTCATCAAATATATTCAAATACAAACAAAAATACTATTAACTAATATTTCTTAATAATATTAAATATTAATTAATAATATAATTATTATTATTATTATTATTTAATATTATTTAATAATATTAAATATTATTTATTAAATAAATAATATTATTTAATAATATTAGGAACTCTCCAACTTACAGAAATTCAATTTTAAGTAAGTTTTTGCCAGCCTGTGCAAACATAAAAAAATCATGGAAAAGTATTTTGCATCCCATAGGAATAAATGGAAGTATCGTGAAAATATTGTAATGTGAACCCAATAACACATTGTTTTTTTTGTAATTCGTTCCAAGTCCTTGGAAGTTGAAAATTTTGCTATATTACTAAGCTGTTTATCTCTCTAAAAGGTCATATTTAAAATGGAAATTGCACTACCCCTTCATCGTTATCATATGTTCCCATTATAAGAATCAATTTTGAACACTGTGATATTTTTCTAAAGCATGTTTCTGGAGGTCACGACCATATAACAATAAAAACATTTGCACTTTCCAGTTTATTGGGCTTTTCTGTTAATGCATCTAATTATAAACGGGTGGTAAACTCGATCTTATTGCATTCATGATAAAACCGATAATTGGAATTCTGTGGGTTTTTATGTTACAGTATTATGGTGAAATGTGTTCCACTTCACTGAAATCTTCAATCATATAAAAACCAAAATTTTCAGAAACTTCTCTTCATTCCTATTTACGTATTACAAAGATGAAGGGAAAGCGACCAATGGAAAATGGTGTTAGTACTAGGAAACGAAACAAAATTGATTTAGAAATGAAGATGAAAATGATTAAGAAGTACGAAGCAGGACACAGTTTGTCATCTATTGCAAGGGGATTAGGTCTCGCTGCTTCAACAGTGAATACTATTTTAAAGAACAGTGCACGTATAAAAGAACATGTCAAAGGATCAACCAACGCACTTAAGATCAACAGTGATCACAAACACAAAACAGCATTCAGGTACTATATCGAAAATGGAACAGCTGTTAATAATATGGATGGAAAACCAGATTCAGAAGCGACCATTCAAGCAAAAGCAACAAGTAGTTATAAAGATATTAAGGATAAGTACGGCAAACCCCAACCCAAGTTCATGGCAAGCAACGAGTGGTTTAATAGGTTCAAGCATCACGTTGGTTTCCAAAACATTAAAGTATGCAGTGAAGTCGCCAGTGCCGGTTCTGAAGCTGCAGAGAAATTTTGTGATGTGTTGAAAAAAATTATTGATGAAGGCAGCTATTCAATGCAGCAAATTTTTAAGATTGACGAGACTGCTGTGTATTGGGAAAAAAAAAAGCCAGATCGAACATACATTGCCAAAGAGGAAAATACAATGCCAGGTTTCAAGGCATCAAAAGATAGGGCCACGCTCTTGCTTGGGGCTAACTGCAGCAGGAGATTACAGATTAAAACCCTACTTGTGTACCATTCTGGAAATCCTCGTTCATTTAAGGGCATCAATAAAGCCACCCTACCTGTGCATTTCCGATCGAACAAGAGAGCATGGATAACAATATCTCCCTTTCAGGACTGGTTTAAATGCTGTTTCATTCTTGAGGTTGAAAAATATTGTAAAGACAACGATGTTCCTTTCAAGAATTTGCTTCTATTAGATAATGCTCCTGGACATCCTACGCATCTAGATGATTTCAATTCGAATGTGAGAGTCATATTTCTACTGCCAAACATGACTTCACTCATCCAACCTATGGATCAGGGTACTATTTCAAATTTAAAAGCATACTATTTACGCACAACTGCAGACAATGCAGACAATTTTCTGATCGTCTGCATTGTATGCAGAAAATGCTCAGGCATTGTCTGCAGTGGACGATGAGAAAAATTTTACATTAAGAGACTTTTGGAAATCTTACAATATTTACCATGCCATCTTAAACTTTAATAAGGCCAGGGTGGAAATTACTAAAAGTTGTTTAAATGGCGCATGGAAGAAAATATGCCCACGGCACGTGAAAGGCTTCAAAGGATTTGAAAAAGAAGAATCATATAAGAGGTTACAGATTGTAAAGGTTGCTGAGCTACTTCAATTGGAGGTTGATGCCAAAGACGTGGAGGAGTTAACAGAGGAAGAAAGGAAGGAATTATCTAATGAAGAACTTATTGACTTGCAGGCAGCAATAGTGAAAGAAGAAAATACTGACGAAGCTCAAGATGAACCAAATGAGGAGCCAAGATGCTTCATCACCAGAGAGATGGCAATGGCATTTCGTGAAATTGCATCGACAATGGCGAGGTTTGAGAAGATGGATCCTGACAGTGAAAGATTCTTAAAAGTTAACAGAGGGGTGAATGATATGCTTGCTTGCTACAAAGAAATCTACGATGAAAAGAAAAAAGACACCGTCCAGTCATCCATTAATATGTTCTTTCGTAAGGTTAAGTGGCCAACCCCCTTCTAAATCTCCACAGCCCTCAACCTCCGCAGCAGTGTACTTATCAGCTGAAGATGTTGATTCTGGCAACGATGCTCGAGAGGTAAAACTTACTGACATTATGCCTGTCTCCTCTCTTTTCTTGTAATTTTATAATTATGAAATTTTTTAAATTGCACGCTTTTGTAATTTTTCCTGCGCAAGAGATAAAAAATTGAATAAGTACAATAAATAATTCTATTTACATGTTTGTTAAACATTTTTTTTTTTGATTCAATCAATTCAGCGAGCACAGTTGCAAGTGCTGCATAAGCAAGGGGAAAATTCCGAATTATGTACGTAGCGTTCCACAGAACGCAAC
Source organism: Mastigoproctus giganteus (assembly GCF_048544385.1). NCBI lineage: Eukaryota > Metazoa > Arthropoda > Arachnida > Uropygi > Thelyphonidae > Mastigoproctus > Mastigoproctus giganteus. The sequence goes on from NC_143580.1 coordinate 7,465,616, forward strand.
CCTTACGTAATTCGGGGAGTTCCTGTACAGCAATATCTTGCACAGTGCAGCTTCAATCAGTATGGAATTCACTGTAGTGCGGTTTATAATCTGTAACTGCGATTGATTATCAATTAATTTCGTTCTTAGTCTACCTCATTACTATTTGCATTTATTATTTTTCTAACTAATCTTGCATAATTTATTTCTAATATAAAAAAATCCTTATGATACCCACATATCGTTATTTTTTCCATTGAAACTATTCCCCATTTAGTGCTGATTTAGTCAGTGCGATAGCTTTTTTCCAACACATTAACAGCACTGTGCGAGGTATTCCTATACATTGTAATTTAAATTAATATATTCAAATGCAATGGTTCTGTAACATTTCAGCAGTTCATTCTATTGGTTTAAGACTAAAAGCAAATATTAATTCTCAAGTCATGCAGGACCATCTAGACAGGAATGCAGTTATACTGCAGGCACAGCATGGATTTGTTATGGAGTGATCATGTCTGACCAATCGATTGGATACTACAGCACATTAACAGAGGAACTGGATGTAAAAAAAAAATTTAATATATCATATACCTAGATTTCAGAAATACTTTTGATACTGTTGCACATAAAAAACTGCTATACAAATTGGAGCAGTGTGGTGGTGTTGTTGTTTAGGGGTTTTATGGTGCATCAGTGTCTGAGGCTACAATGTGCCAAGTCAAGGAGCAGTGTGTCATTAAGTGTAAGTTACTGTTATGGATAAAGGGATGATTGAGTGAGAGAAGACGACAGATAGTAGTTATTAATGGACACTGCTCTTCATGGACTAATGTTATTAGTGGAGTTCCCCAGAGTTCAGTACTGCACCCATTGTTGTTTTCTATATTTATTAATCATATTTATGAAGGCACATCAGGCTTAATGTCTAAATTTGAAGATATAAAGGTTGGTAAGGGTGGTAAATGACATTAATCAGGTATACTATATCAACAAGATCTAGAAAAATCAGACAGATGGGCTGAGACATGGAATCCCAATTTAACATATAGAGCAGTAATCCCAGAATACATACCAACTATGTGGTACCATACTCAGGATAGTGAAGAATGAAGCAGTAGGCCTGGTGGTAATCGTGTAGGCAGACATGAAATTCCTTGGTGCAATCAAGCTTGTTGTGTATACAATACATTTTTTTTGTTTCCTAACTTAAAAAAATAAAAATTACATAGAAGTGTGTGTGCTCCTTATGGTGTGGGCCTTTCAAACACCCTCCCAAGAAAGATGACAGGAGAAGGTTTGCATTTCCCTCCAACTGATTTGCAACTGCAACAGACAATATAGATACATACATACTACATGCATAATATAACAATATCAATAATACTAAAATAACCCATTTATTGTTGAATACAGCATAATTAATTAAACTCATTTCTGCTATTTATATATTTCTCTACCTACACAAGTTATGAAACAGTAAATTTCAAAGAGGTGAGGTAAAAATTGGAATACCTGTGTTATCCATATTAAAACTGCCATTTCACTTTTGGTCATTACAACCTGGTAGCCTACATTGTATGAAAAGTTTTTAAAACATTAAAGAATGTTACAACTATAGAGATAACAAGTCTGGCTTATATTCAGTGTTTATCCACTTGTATGCATTACAGAATAGAGGAAACTAACTTTGAAAAAGCTTATGATATCTTTCTCACCAACTACATCTAGCTCAGATGTAATTGGTGACAAAAATCAGCCTATTCTGACTTAGCATTAGCAGTGGCAAATGATGCAAGAAAGCAAGCTTATACAGCATCAGCAAGGAAAAAAAAAAAAAAAAAAAACCTTCCCATTTCACCTATTCATTCCTTCCAATAATTTGTCAAGTTCTTCCTTGAACTCATTTAAACTATCAACTTCCACAACAAAAGATGGAAGTTTGTCTCAGCAATCAACCACTTGTTGGCTAAAGGAAAACTTCTGCACATCTATTCTGCAACTGTCCTTCCTCAATTTGAATTTGTGCCTCCTCATGTGTAGTCTGAGCACAAGGAAGAATCTCATCAACATTAAACTTGCTCAATCCATTCAAAGCTTTAAACACTGAAACCAGATCACTTTGCAGGTGCCTAGTCTCCAGATGCTGCTATTTGAAGAACTGAAGCCTCTCTTAGTAAGGCACCCTTTTGTTCCCCCTCACCAGTCTCGTTGCTCTTCTCTGTACTTATTTCAACAGCTCCACATCCTTCTTAAAATGAGGCCCCCAGACCTGTATGCAGTATTCAAGGTGGGGCTTGACCATTGCCTTATACAATGGTATAATCACCTCCTTATCCCTGAGCAAAATTCCTGTATATCATTGACAAAACTCCATGAGCTGTCCTGGCAACCTGTCTGCACTGCTCAGAGAACTTCATATCTGACTGCACAATTACTCTCAGGTCTTTTTCATTCTCCACTACACTGAATATAGTACCACACAATTGGTACTTTAATTTGGGGTTACTGCTACCCATATGCAGTACTTTGCATTTGTCAATGTTAAACTTTAGTTACCACTTCTCAGCCCATCTGCCCAACTTTTCTAGATCCTTTTGCAGCAGCATACTGTCATTAACAACCCTGCCAACCTTTGTATCATATGCAAACTTGGACATTAAGCCTGATATACCTTCTTCAATATATCACTGATAAATATAGAAAACAACAGTGGGACCAACACCAAACCCTGGGAGACTCCACTAATAACATTAGTCCATGAAAAGCAGTGTCCATTGATTACCACTGTCTGTCTTTTCCCACTAAAGCTATCAGCATTTCCCTACAAATTACAGTTAACCATCTCTTTGCCAATGAGTTTTCAGACTCAAAAACAAGCCAGATATACATGTTAGCCAGTTTTACATGACATTTCTAATGAATTTATAATCCCCCATACTTCAAAATGATTTTGGCATATACAAATGATAGGGGAAAGGATATTAGCCAAATGGATATTTGAAGCACAAATAAATGATAAGGCTAAGTGGTACATCAAGAGGAAACTGGATCAATGGTATCAAGCATACACTATAAGAAAGGGGGCTTATTTTGGCTATAACTGAAGGTCTAACAGGAAACTTTACCAGGTTGTAATGACCAAAAGTGAAATGGCAGTTTTAATATGGATAACACAGGTATTCCAATTTTTACCTCACCTCTTTGAAATTTACTGTTTCATAACTTGTGTAGGTAGAGAAATATATAAATAGCAGAAATGAGTTTAATTAATTATGCTGTATTCAACAATAAATGGGTTATTTTAGTATTATTGATATTGTTATATTATGCATGTAGTATGTATGTATCTATATTGTCTGTTGCAGTTGCAAATCAGTTGGAGGGAAATGCAAACCTTCTCCTGTCATCTTTCTTGGGAGGGTGTTTGAAAGGCCCACACCATAAGGAGCACACACACACACTTCTATGTAATTTTTATTTTTTTAAGTTAGGAAACAAAAAAAATGTATTGTATACACAACAAGCTTGATTGCACCAAGGAATTTCATGTCTGCCTACACGATTACCACCAGGCCTACTGCTTCATTCTTCACTATCCTGAGTATGGTACCACATAGTTGGTACCATACTCAGTTTTACATGACATTTCTAATGAATTTATAATCCCCCATACTTCAAAATGATTTTGGCATATACAAATGATAGGGGAAAGGATATTAGCCAAATGGATATTTGAAGCACAAATAAATGATAAGGCTAAGTGGTACATCAAGAGGAAACTGGATCAATGGTATCAAGCATACACTATAAGAAAGGGGGCTTATTTTGGCTATAACTGAAGGTCTAACAGGAAACTTAGCATACAGGGAAAACAGTGAATGGAAGGCTCACAGTCCTGGAAGAATGATTGTACTCTCACTGGGTATAAAAGGATTGGATATAAAAGGGTATGAAAGACTGTGCACTCACTGAGTACAAAAAATTTATATAATGGTGATAAAATAGAATGTATTATGCCACTGCACTGCCAACTACCAAAAGAGGTTTCATTGTAACTAAAAGTAACCTCACGTTTAAATAGCAACTTACTTTTTCTTTAATGCTTCTACAGCTAATAGCTGATGGCCAGCCCAAAGTCCATGGATAAATTCAACAGCAGCACAATGAAGTTCAGTTGGGCAATAATACCTATTCTGTGATTATGTTAATACATTAGTTATTATGAAATTATGATCTATATATAATTATGCTTCAAACACAAAAAAATAAATAAATAAAAATCCTTCAACATATGAATTTTTAACTGATCCAACAAATTTCTGAAATTTCCTGTTTGTTATGAAATTTTATTTATAAACACAAACCAAAAATTATTTAACCAATGGACACATGGATGGGGGAGGGGATGAGAGACCAGTGTGTCACTTAATAAGGCAACATTTTCAATAGAAACTTTAAGCAACCCTAACATATAAGATAACATCTCTATAACACTAAAAATAAACATTTACTTGTGTAAGTTTGCTGACTAATCCAATATTTGCATTTTATTTAATTTATCTAATCAGTCATTCTACAAATTAGCAACTACATATTCTATTACAAGTTCCACACAAGAAAGTATGTGCCTACTTAAGGATTTTAAAATATGATCAAAGTACTTATTTCTTAGTAACAAAAGGAAAGTTATGGAACTCACCTCTTCTTTTTCTTTTAATATTTCCATTACAGACTCCAGGCAGCTACTCAGTTCTTGAGAATCTTTCTAAAAAGATTCACAACAAAATAAATAGTTAATTAACTTTTATAAAAAAAAATAAATGACAAATAATAAAACTCCCAGTAGTAAACAAAATAATCTAATGTAAACACAATTACATTAGAATACTTATAGGCAAGACTCAAAAACCAAGTTTCCTTGAGATCATTTCATTTAATTTTTTTATGAATCTGAATTTTATTATTATCATTTACTGTAAACCCTTGTCAGAAATAGCATTATTATTATTTATTGTAAATTTATTATTATTTATTATTATTATTTACTGTGTAAACCTACAATAACCTCTTCTAACAGAAAGAAAAATATACACATTTCCTGTGTTTCACTCAAACAACTCTTAAAGAAAGAAATAACCACATTATACACCAGACAGTTTACCTGAATTCTATAAAGCCGTAAAAATATATTCCAGGATCAATAACAAAAAAAAAAAAAAAAAAAAAATGAAGACTTATTATACCATTTAAAATAACTGAACTAAATTCATAAAATATGATCACTTACATCAGGCTTTTCCTCATTGTTATTGACATTAATAAACATTTCAATCAGGCCAGGCTGGTGTGCAATGCATACTGTCAGAAATTCTAAGATAGCTACTTTTAAACGAATGTCATCTGTTAGTGAACCAAGTCGGAAAAGAAAATGATCCCGTATTGCTTCAGCTTCAGCACCCAAACAGGCTAATAATGACATTGGAAATTCCTAAAATACATAAATTGTTTTTATAAAATACTTATCCCAACACTTGAAATAAGTTGAAACAGCAACTACCAATCCTACACCTGAGTTGCATATGTTCAAAGTTGCCTGCACTAATGATTACAATACTAACCATACTAAATACAATCACACATCTAATAAATTGCTAATACATAGAAAGCAATCTTAAACACAAAGGGTGGTAAAAAAGTTATGAGAATAGAGTACATAAAATGTATTAATAAATTACAGAATAGGTTATTTTTATACCTAATGTCTTATGAAGTAACATGAAAAAAATTCTGTCAATATCTTAGGCAGTTTCTAAAATTTAATTTTTTATGTTGGTAGGTGGAATGTCCAGCAAACTGAATATCATTCATAATCAACTTTTTGATTGACCAAAGGAGCAGAAATGCTAGAAAAATCCACACACATATCACCCAATTATGCTATTGTTGCAAGAAGGTCAGCAGAGTTCAAAAGAGGATGGGAGTCAGTTAAGGATGATCAAAGATTTGGTTGGCCATCTGAAGCAATCAATTCTGAAACAATTGCAATCGTTGAAGAAAAATTTTAGATAACAAAAGAATTAAAGTGTCTGAACTTGGAAAAGTATTTTGCATTTCCCATGGTAGCAGTAATACATGAGCATTTGGGAATGTCCAAAGTTTGTGCAAGATGGGTTCCCAGAAACCTTTCCATTCGTGACAACATCAGAGGGTGGCATCATCAAATGCGAAGTTAAAATTAATTCTTGCTAATATAGATAGATTTTTATCCCATTGTGACTGGCGGTGAAACTTGGCTACATTTTTATAATCCTGAATCTAAATTATAAAGCATACAGTGGCAGCACAAGGGATTTCAACTCCCAAAAGTTTTAAACACAACCATCAGCTGGAACAGCATTGGTCTCAATTTTCTGGGATACAAAAGGGCTTGTTAATTGATTACCCTGCACCTAAAACCATAATAACAGGGAAATATTATGCCAGTTAAAATCTGCAATTCAGAAAAGTGTATGCAAAAAGTTGGGCCATCAGGTTTTGCTTCTCCATGACAATGCACCAGTGCACAAAGCTCAGGTTTACACAGACTAAATTTCATGAATGTGAATTTGAATAATTTAACCCCCCCCTCACTTTACAGCCAAGATCTGGCCCCAAGTGACTATTATTTGCTCAAAAACTTCAAGTCTCATCTTCATGGAACTCATTTTAAGATAATGAAGAGCTAAAAGCAGTTGTGGAAGCCTGGTTTGATGCCCAATCTGAAGAATTTTATTTTTTGGAGGATTAAATACAATAAGTGCATTAAACTGGAGTGAATACATTGGGGGAAAAAAAAAAAAAAAAAAAACATAGAATTTTGTATGTCTTTCATGTTTGATTCTCAGAACTTTTGACCACCTCTCTTATTTCTTTCGAGGGGCTCAGCAAAATGAAGTGTGCAGAATAAAAAAATTACTAGGAATACAAATGAAATGATACCAACCCTACATTCAATTGAAATCAAGTTTAATCAGCAACAATGTTCTGATGAACTAAATTGTTTAGCAATAGCTTATGCTTCTACGGTACTCACCTCCAAAATCTGTATGAATCTCATATGGATACAAAATCCGTATGTAATACCCAGTCATGCACTGATGAACACAACTGGGTATTAGATATATATAAGCAAGTTTTTGTTGCTGGTATGATAATTTTTGGGGAAAGGAGTACTTTAAACCATATTGCACCTGTTCACATGATCAGATCTACATATAGTGACTTGAGAAAACAAGGAGGATAAAATCAGAAGCAATTTGTATTAGATAACCAAAAGTTTCAGAGATATACATCATTTGTGATGTGGCAGAATGATAAAGGTTTCAGCAATTTAGAGAGAGAGAGTTGAAAGATAAGAGTCAATCACTGTGGTGCAAGGCACATTTTATAAGTTTTATTGTAAGGGGAGTGTAACGCTTTATATGCAGGCATTTAATAATCTACCATAATAGTGAATAGGTGAAAATCATGAATGATCCAGTTAAACTATAGCTCATTATGTCTAGTCAGTAGTTAGGATAACTTTCTCCTCTCTGTTCAGACAGAAGCCAAAGGCCCACAACTGTGATTCAAGTTTAAATTGTAGGAGCTTGTTGGACTTGCCTTATTAATCATTAACGATCTTTACATATTCCTCGTATAGTGAATGTATAATCAGAAATGGGACTTGAAACTTTGATAAAGCTATGCCAAATGGACGTTCAGCAAAAAATAACTATTTGTTACCTTTATTCATGAAAAAAATATATATATGTAGTCAGATGAGTGGAGCACTACAGCAGTAGAGTGAACAGATGGATGACTTAGAGGAATGCTTATAAAATTCAGTTATTAAAATTCATTTGATACTGTCATAAAATATTCCTAAAAAGTTCCTTTCTTTTTCATTTGTAAGAGGTGCAAAAATAAATTCATAAAAGAGGAAACATAATCTATCTTTTCTGTGATTTCTCACAATCTGCTTTTGCCAGAGGCTGATAAAGTCAGATTATGAGTAATTGTTGACTGAGAGAGCAAAGAGTGGGGATAAAGAATTTTTCACAAATGTGAATACAAAGAAGAGAAGAATCAATCAGATCTGACCCTTGTGTAATGACTGCAGGAAAACCTTAGATAGCCAGTTTGATTTTGCAATATTTACAGACAAAAGACCTTTCATGAAACTGCAAATGGAAAGCATGAAATCAGCAATACCGAAATTTTAGAACAGTGGTTCCCAAACTACTGAGATCTACAGACCCTTTCAAAAATCAAAAGTTCACGGACCCCTTCAAATATCAAAAAAAAGTTTGTATATATGGTCAACACTGTTTCATGGATCCCCCCCGAACTGGTCTACGGACCCCAGTTTGGGAAATGCTGTTTTAGATTATTTATCAGAAAAACTTTCGAGCTAAACATGAAGGCTCCTGGAATTGGTGACAAAGACACAGTAATTCTGTGAGAGATAGCAAAAAAGTGCACTGAAAAATAAGGCCAATTCAGAGGGCATTACTGGACTCAGGAGAAATTCCACTCAATCAGAGAAGTGTCAATGTATCGCCAATACATAAAGATGGTTCTAAGAGTGAAGTGGGTAATTACCAAATGGTCAGTCAGATTTCATTTCTATTTCTATCTAAATGATCCTGTAATGCACTCATGCATTACAGGATCATTAAAATCCAAATAAACTATGCTGAAATTGTTCCCTACATCCAAATCATGAGTAGCTGTATTGGTATTCTGAAGAACACACAACAAAACCATGTTGAGTGTCCTTCAGAATGCCATATCTATCTAAATCAGGCTTGGCCACCCTATGGCCTGCCACATTATTTTTTGCGGTCGCAAGATGATTTTTATGCTAGTGACTACATTAGTGGGAAATCATTCACTAGCTGCACTAAGCACGATAAATAACAAAAAATATATTACTAGACCAGCTGTACTTCCCCGAATCTCCACCACTCCTTCCCATCTTAGAACTGAAAACTCTGCAGATGGAAGTAATTGATTTACAGTGCAACAATAAATTAAAAACACATTCACGCCACAACATCAAAAATCAACTTTTACAACACGTATGTGACAACAGAAAAGTATCCCAAATTAAGATTTTTTGCACAAAAATTGTGAGAACCTTCGGTTCCACATACATTTGTGAAACTTTCTTTTCAAAAATGAAATTTATTAAAAGTAAATCTCCAGCTTCAATAACAGATGAAAATCTGGAAAATCACTTAAGATGTGCAACTACCAATATTGAAATAGATTTAAAAGAATTGAGTAATCGCAAAGAAAAGCAAATATCTCATTGATGTAGATATATAATAAAAATTAATGAATAAAATAAATTTTTATGGCATTTGATTTTTTATTTTTAAAAGAGTGTTTTATTTTATGTGTGGCTTGCAGAAAATTGTAGTTCATCAAGGTGGCCCGTAGGATGATTTGGGTTGGCCAGGCCTGATCTAAATGTCCCTGAACTGTACTCTTCATTATTGCCTCTAATATTTTCCCAACCACTGAAGTCATCAGACTAACTCATTTATAGTTAACAACTTCACTCTTAGAACTGCCTTTATACATTGGCAAATTGGCACTTCTCTAATCCAAAGGAATCTTTTCTAAGTCTGGGGATATCCTCATAATTAACTTCAATGGTTCAATACACTCCCTGGCTGCCTCTCTCAAAATTACTGGGGATATGCCATCAACTCCGGGAGCCTTACCTGCTTTTATGCTCGAAATTTTTTTCCAATAAACAATCATTTGTAATTTCAAAATCACTAATTTCGTATGGTTCAGTATGAAGGATCTTTCGTCAGTAAAGACAGATGAAAAGTATCTATTCAATTCATCTGCAACATGAGGTTATTGTATAAGCTGGAACATGTTGGGATGACTGGAAAAATTCTTAGATGGATTGCAGATAGCTGCAGAGCAGGAGGCAGTGGGTTGTGATTAATAGTTATTCTTCAAATTGTGCTAACATAAGAAGTGGGGTTTCCCAATGATCAGTACTGCTATTTTCAATTTTCTTAAATGAAACTGATGAACGGATACAGGGCATGATGCTAAAATTTGCATCTGACATCAAGATCAGTTGAGTAGTTAATAATCAGCACAAAGAGCACTTCTTCAGGAATTAGACTTAAGACAGACTTCAGGGATGGTCAGAAAGTGGCAACTATTGATTAATTAAATTAATAAAGGAAGAAAGGGATTTGGGAGTTATGATACAGTCAGCTTTGAAATTCTCTGAGCAGCATAGACAGGCAGCAAGGAAGGCCAATAGTGTCCTACTGATGATTTATCAAACATTTTCTTCTAGAGATAGGAAGCTCATAATCCCACTGTACAGGGCAATTGTAAGAACACACTCGGAATACTCTATTCAAGTATGGAGACCACACCTAAAACATTGAGCTTCTTGCAACGGTCCAAATACAGACAGTGTGATTTTGTGAGATCAGCAAAACAGTGTCCATATGACTTTGAATATGCAGGTTGCAGAGCTTAAAAACTAAATACCTTTGAGAAGACATGACTGAGGTGTATAAGGCTCTGAAAGGTGACAGTAAAATAAATGAGAATGAAATTCCCATTATTATAAATGATTCAAGAACTAAGGATCATAAATTCCAATTATGGGGAAAGAGGTTTCAACTGGATTGCAGGAAATTTTCTTTTAACCAGCAAGCTGTTAATTACAGGAATAAGTCTGCTCTACGGATAGTTGAGGTTGACTACGTGAGGAAATTCAAAGGTCAGCGGGATGATTACTAAATATACCACTCTTATACCATATGAAATTCATGTGGTATTATATTTAGTAATAATCTTAATGGAAAACAACCACGTAATGTCCTTCCCTAACTATGTCAGGAGGATGGATATTTATGTGAGGAGGGAGTCAAATAGGTAGTTTATTTTATTGTTTTTTTAATTAATTAATTATCTTTTAGCTGGAGCAGCAAAACCCTAGGGCTTCTTTGCACCATATTAATGACATTAATACTAATCCAAATGGCTGGTAAATAAAAAAAAAATCGATTTTTTGCTAAAAAGGCCTTTGATCTTTCACAGAGCTGCAATCAGTATAAGCCACAGCATGAATAAAAGACTGCATAAAAATAACATTAATGAAACTTAACAAACGATAATAAAAAAATGAAGTTTAAATACCTTTGCAAATCTCTTCAAAAGTTGTACTGCCATTGTTGCTAAACGAGGACTATACCGTTGAAAAGTGTAATATGCAACAGTCAACACTACCTTTGGTTGTGGATGATAGGTCGAAAAAAGCACTTTTTCTAATGGAGATAAATCAGGTTTTATGTGTTTTTGTAAAATGTCAGAATCAGATTTTATGTGTTTTTGTAAAATGTCAGAATCAGATTTCTCCTTCTCTTGTTGCCTTTGTCTATGATGAAGTAACAGTAAACGGTTCAGTACTGACAGTGAAAGTCGGATCAGCATTATAAGTTCTTGTCCAAGTCCAGTTACTGAACTGAAATAAAAGTAAAATTAATACTTCTGGAGTTATAGGAGAAATTTATTATTTTAAAATTTAATTAAGTATTTCAAAATAAACTAATTAGTGGTAATGAATCAGTCATCAAAATTCTGTATAGCCACCATGAAAAATCAAACTTTTCTAATTATCATTTAGGAAATTTATAAATATAGTAGTTTGCTTGAGAGAGAGTGAGGCAGACAAAAAGACAGAGCAGGTCTTAATAATGCAATTCACTTTCAATTTATCATATTTATTAATTAAAGAGTAACCAAACTTCTATGTATAATTCTCATTACAACTGATCTCAATTAAAAATTAATTAAAATTAGCAATGTAGTCTTCTCATTCAATAAACTAGTAATGAATGAAATTTCTGTTTAACAAATAATGAATGATAAGTAACATCAAAATATACAATGCATGATATAGTTTAGTTTAACTTACCTGTTCTGTTGCTGCACAGCCTGCTGTACAACAGTTTCGCCTGTGCAGACAATCCTCAGAAGTGCTTGGCCAGCTTCATGATGGAAAAGACTGTACACACAAATCTCCTGCGCTTTACTATGGATTAAATAAAAGAAATTAAGGGGATAATAAAACAATAATAACTTCAATTTGGGTATACTGGGTGAACCAGGAGATGCTCAGAACAGAAGCAGGGCCTTCACATATGACAAAAGGTAACAAAGAAAAGTTCAAATAGATTCTACAATAAATAAATAATTTAGAGAAAACACAAGGCACTGTTATTAACAAACGAATTTTGATTAAATGAATCTGGCTGTCAAGAAATTAACTATTCCAACATTTTATATACCACAACAAATATTTTAATAAATTTTATTTATTAAAATATTTATCATGTATAAAATGATGAAATAGTTTATTTCTTGATGGATATCACCCACAAATAAAATGTCTCCTTTAAAGACATGATTTAAAGAAGCTGTAATTTTGTTTGTGTTACAACTGATCTATATAAAGATCAAAGTCATTAATTAGTCTTATTCCAAAGGGTGATGAGTAACAATCAAGTTTCAGCAGCCCATCCATGCATGAAGTTAATTTAGTTGAATTCCAGAAATGGGCTGGTGAATTTCAAAGACAAATGGTGTTCCAGATGCATACCTGTCAATTTTTAAAAACTAAAAACTGTTAATAGCAATCCAGCTTAATCAGAATGTTCCAGAAGTGTTTTGGTACTGCCCAAATGATATTACCAGGTTTTACTTCCAAATTAATGGTAGCTAACGAATGCATGTCATCATGAAATACAATAAAATGCAAAGTGTTTTTGTTTTGTTTATTTATTTTATTATTTTTTTCATTTTGTCCAATTACACAGTATTGGCCATTCCAAAATTTTCAAATTTGACTATTTTGGGAGAGCACTATATTTACACTATATTAAGGTGCTTTTAGTGACCTGAAAGTGACTATTTACTTATTCATTCAGTTTAACGTTAACAATAAAATTAACGGTATCACAAAGTGTTGTCATAAATGTAAATACAGTACACATATAAGGTTTTGTAATTTTAAGGTAAGTTTCCTTGCATTTTCTTGAACATATACTGTATATATGATTTATTACATAATTTCTGTATTTAAAGTTTATAGTTTAAATGTTCCTGCTACATTTAATATTGTTATATAGAAAAATGGTGCCTTAAAATCAACAGAAACTCTGGTCACTCTATCCAATTAAAATTATTTATATTATTTCCTATGGATAAATCTCTCCCACTTAAAGAAGATTCACTTAGTGCTCTGTTTTCATGGCCACAATTAAGGGTGCTAAGTGGGGAATGCCCGTACTAACAAAAATTAAGTCAGACAGTGAATATGTCCAAAGTAACGAAGATTCATCTACTGATTCCCAAAAAAGTTCGGTATTTTCTTTTAACAAAAACCCCAAACATGAGAGGTATTAGAACCTTAGTACTGTGCATGGGCTGAAGGTTGAGAAGATAAATTATATTCTGGATATGAAAGACTGGATAAGCTCTTTCTTCCTAGACATGAAACATTGAGAGAAGCTTATAAAATGAAATTCTTTTTCTCTCCACCTCCTTTACCTAAACCTTGGTTTTCCTGCAAGTATGCTAAGGTTGTTTGGGATAAGAATAAAACATATCACAAATAGACTTTGACTGCCTGACTACACTATTTTCTGCATTCTGTTTTCTATAAAAATTCCACTGCAATTTCCCTTCTATAAAACTGGCACTTAATCCTGCTTCTTTCCTCTGAATCATTGAAATCAGATACAGCAACCAGCCAGCACCATACGTGCATTCACCAAATTATCTTTTCTTCTATCCTGCATTTACTGCCTTTATTTTTATTCTCTGGAATAATTTTCCTCTATGTATTTCAGACTATAACATGAGCAAATGCTTCTGCAATTGAAACTCACTAAAATTCAAAATATACCTACCTGAATATTTTATGATGAACATAAACTGAGTGGCCACTTTATTAAATACACCTCTCCTTTTCATGAAATGGAATGCTCCTTCAGTAGCAGCATTACATTTTTGTACCACATCATATAACGCAGGTGGGCAAATACGGTGGGGATGCTGTAAGTGTGCAATTCAAGATGCAAGAACAAGCAAGGTGAAAGATTTAAGTGAACTTTGAATATACCAAGGTGGTCAGTAAAGATGTGCTGGTGTGACTATCTCAGAAATTGTAATGCTACTGGTGTTTTCATGTATGACTGTATCTCAGGTATATTGAGATTGGTCCAATAATCAAATAACATTATAATCAAATCATATGAACCTGAGGAGGCATAAATTCAAATTGAGGAAAGACAGTTATAGAACAGATGTGCAGAAATTTGCCTTTGTTCCAGCCATCAACGGCCCACTGGCCGTTGATGGCTGGAACAAACTTCTATCTGTCATTGTAGAAGTTGATAGCTTAAATAAATTCAAGGAAGAACTGGATAAATGTTTAGAAAGAATGGATGTGTGAAATGTTTTTTTTTTTTTTTTTTTTTTTGGCTGATGCTACATAAGCTTGTACGCTTGCTTTCTTGCATCATATGTCTAATACTAATGCTAACATCAAGCCAACAGCAATCTTCTGGTTGGAAACAGCTCACTGATATAAGATGCTAATGGGCACTGAAAATGACTTTTACAGGGTAACAAACAGCTACAGTCAGTCAAATAATCCAGTATCACACTGGTAACCAAAGGAAAATTTTAGAATGCACAACTCAGTGTACCTTGTTATGGATGGGGTATCACAGCTGATGAATAAGTGGGCTCAGGAATACCAACACTGGACAGTGGAGGATTGAAAAAAAAGTTACCTGATCTGACGAATCATGGTTCCCATTGTTTCATGCTGTTGGAAGGATCAGAATATGGTGAAAAATGGTGGGTCCATGGACTCAACCTGGAAGGTTGAGTCCATGGAAGAACAATGCAGACTGGCTGGTTGCAGCAGTATAATAGCATAGGGAGTGTTTTCATGGTGTCCACTGAACCCCTTGATACCAGAGGAACAACAGTTGACCTGATGCATCCTTTTATGGCTGCAGTATATCCATCTGCAAATGTATTCTTCCAACAGGATAATGTGCCATGTCTGAATTGGGCCAGAACTGGTTCCAGGAATAATCCCAAACCAACTGAGCATCTGTAGAATAAGCTCTTCAGAGTAGAAAATCACAACAATCCAATATGCAAAAACTGTGGGAAGCAACTGAGTTAACATTTACTATAGCATCCATGTGACACATTTTCAAAATCTTGTTCAGTCCATGCCATGATGAATCCAGGTGAGTATACCTAATAAAGCAGCCATTACTAGGCTACAGAACAATATCACCATTTCCCAAAACAGCTATTTCTATACTAACTAGCACTTCACTTATTTTAGGGACTCTGAAATACTGTATTTATTTATTTTTTATTATTAATTTGATTTGATGTTTTTTTTTTTTTTTTTTTAATGTATACCCGTATATGTATTATGTCTGTAAATTGCATGTGTTCTCTGGACGATTTGCCTCTTTTGCTGGACGAAAAAAACCCCAGTTTCTGGGGGAAAAACTTTGCTATCTACGCTAACTAGCTAGCATAGATAGCAAGCTATCTACGCTAGCTAGACAACTAACTAGCCACGGAGTGAAAAAAGCCTATTAAAGTTCCTCGTATCATCGACAGGATTTTAGCTCATTTTCACCTTCAGTAATTACATACTCTTAAGTTTTTACCTTAAAACCTTTCATCTTTATGATGAAAGGTTTTAAAATCTATACAACGAACTATACTCATCTATACTCAGAACTATAAAAAGTTTTATCTTTTCTTATTAAACGTGATTTTGGAATTGAGTTCATAAAGGATGTTCATTTTAGTTATACTGATGAAAACAACTAATTTCTACTAATGATCTTCCAATCGGTACAGAAACTATCATCTAGAAGTGTTCATATTGTTTCATATCTTGGTAAACATAGGCAAAGGCTTCTTAAGTAGCCTTTGCTCATGTCTGAGTCTATATACAAGTTTATGAGACATTTACACTAATGTGCATTTATTTATTAGTCCAATATATTTCTTGAAAATTGAATCTTACAGAATTTCAAGTTTAACATCTATAAGCTTCTTCTTGCATCAAAACCCTCAAACTACTTGCCGCATAAGAGCAACAAAGGTTTCAGCAACCTTTTGTGTATTAAGATCATAAAAAAATAAAATTTAAACCTAGAGAAGAGCCAACAAAGTTATATAAATGGTATAAAAGAATTATACTGCTTAAATAAAAAAACATCAACATGATAATATCCAAACTTAGTAACATATGTTCAGAAAATAATAGTTATGTCAAACAAATTCCTCATGAGACTATGTTACTCAAAATCAGGATGGATTGATGCAGATGGAACAGAAATTGTTCTGTATGGAAAACAATGGCATTATCAAAAAACAAACAACTTCCTCATTCGACAAAAGATTATACATAAAAAAAGTAATTTAATTACAGAAATAACAAATTTAAAAATTACTCACACATTTATTAATAATTAACCATTAAATGAATTTCCAAAAATAAAAGCCACTTACTGTGAATTTTCTCCCTCCTTTGAAACTGCCAACAGTTTATGGAATATTTTAAGGCACAACTGACCTATCAATAATGTTTATTTTATAAAAGTGAACTCAGAAATTAACATAAACAATTAGACAAATCATTTTTCTACTTAATATTTTTGATATATATCAGATGATATGAATAAATTCATTTAAGTATGAGAGAAACTTGAAAAACACATGGCCTGTACCTTTATACAGAGTCAGAATCATTAGTCTTCAAATTAGTTTCTTTTTTTTCAAAATAGTATCCCTGACAACCAATACCCTATTCACAGCAGCTCAATATCATTTCAAAGATGTGCTGCAGGCCATTTCAGGCTTTTCAAGTTTTTGAAAGGACCATTCAAAAATCACAGGGAGCAAGGTCCAGGATACAAGGTTGGTCTTCTGATGGTGTTCCACTAATGTTCAATAGCGTATCTGGCACCACTTGGCTGACATGAGGTCTTATGTTATCCTGCAAAAGATAACATAAGACTGCTATTTCTCCTTTAATTTGGGTCGTTTTTGGAAATAGATATGCAAACAGCCAATGAATCATATGTCAGCACAATGAACACCATTTACAGCTTGATTTTCTTGGAACAAAGTGCATTCAAATTATTCCTTTTTTGTCAGTGGTTCCCAAACTACTGAGATCTACAGACCCCTTCAAAAATGAAAAAAAGTTTGTGGACCCCTCTCTCTCTCTCTCTCTCTCTCTCTCTCTCTCTCTCTCTATATATATATATATATAATTATGAATAAAAATTAAAATTAAGTAAAGAAAGAAAATGGATTTGAATTTGAATAGAGATAAAATGAAATATCGATAATATGAATTATGGATCAGGGACACTGCAAGAGCAAAGGTACCCTACAACCATAATGTATATAGAAAATTATTTTTAATGTTATGTGTAAATCTTTAATTTAACTTATGCTAATAATGAAAATACCGTGTACCCTGGGAGCGATGTATGTTGAATAAAGGGGGAAGAACGGAAAAGAAAAGTGTAACGTTATAAACAAAGTGCGAATTTTGAAAAAATGCAAAATTTGAAAAGAACGACCAAGGTAGAAATAGCAGATTTTTGAAAAGAACGACCAAAGTAGAAATAGCATTGCAGTATCTTTCATAATTTCTGTGTCTTCTTCAGAGGTCATCCACCTAAATTATGAAAAAGAACAGCAATACTCTTACTTCTGTTTCTGAATACTCTTACTTCTGTTTCTTTATACTTTGGCATAATATTTTTGCTTAACTTGTATTTTATTTATTCAAAATTTATATTCTAAATTATTTTTTACCACGTGTCCGCGTACACGTGTTTTTTGACATACAGAACATGTCAGAAACAGAAGTAAGAGTATTGCTGTTCTTTTTCATAATTTAGGTGGATGACCTCTGAAGAAGACACAGAAATTATGAAAGATATTGCAATGCTATTTCTACTTTAGTCGTTCTTTTCAAAAATCTGCTATTTCTACCTTGGTCGTTCTTTTCAAATTTTGCATTTTTTCAAAATTCGCACTTTGTTTATAACGTTACAATTTTCTTTTCCGTTCTTCCCCCTTTATTCAACATACATCGCTCCCAGGGTACACGGTATTTTCATTATTAGCATAAGTTAAATTAAAGATTTACACATAACATTAAAAATAATTTTCTATATATATATATATATATATATATGCATATGTTTCTGTGTGTATGTATGAATGGTTTTCTGAAAAGAAAATTCAAAGTTTTATGTTTAAAACAATATGCTTATTTTTACATAAATATATAATAATAACTTTATATCATCAATCTGCTATACATAGAACAAATAATTTGACCAGTTCCAGAGGGTCATATATATATATATATATATATATATATGCATATATTGAATATATGCATTTTGTATATATGCAATTATATACAGTGAAACTTCTCCTAACGGACACTTCTTGTTAACGGACATCTCTCTACAACGGACATTTTCAAATTCCCCAACTCACCTCCATTGGTTTTAACGTGTTTGCAGCTTCTGTCTAGCGGACATTCTCTGTAACGGACGCGGACAGGCAATCTGCACTGTTTCGTTTAGATTAACACTTAATTTGATCTCCCCATAATGGACAGCGGGCGAGCTCACGGCCCTTTTTCTAGGAACGTTTCTTCCACGTGTTGCCTCAATCGTGTGTTTATTTTCTATTTCCGATTCTCTGAATTTTATCAAGGTTTACGTCGTGGTTCTAAACCCTTTTTCAAGAATTTTAAGGCACGGGTAAAACTTCTGATGAATTCGGTGTGTGCAGGGAGGGGGGGGAATATGGTCAGCCTTTCGTCTTTTCAGTTTCATTTTTCAGTTTTGTTCAGTGTCGTGTGAAGTGCACAATGTCTTCTCGTAAAAATTTAACTTTAAAAGATAGTCGAACTCATTAATGCGTATGATCGGCAAAAAAATAGTGTTCAAAATCTCACTGTAAAATTCAAAATCGGGAAGATGCAGGTAAGCAACATCCTAAAGAAAAAAAATGAACTGCTCAAACAATTTTGGCAACACGGAAATGATCAGGTTCAAAAATCATTCCCGAAAACTGTTGGACTTCAAATTTGTCACGCACGTGCTAAAAAAATTCCCATTAATGGGCCTATTATTAGGGAAAAGGCTTTGGAGGTTGCGAAATCTATGGGAGTAAATGAGTTCAAAGCTTCTGTGGGATGGCTAGACAAGTTCAAAACTCGGCATAAAATTTCTTGGAAAACCGTAAGTGGTGAAGGTGGATCTGTTGATACTGGGGTTGTAACAGAGTGGACCGTCAAATTGGAAGATTTATGTTGCGATTTTGAAGCTAAGGATATTTACAACTGTGACGAAACAGGGTTGTTTTTTAAAGCTCTTCTTGAAAAAACAATGAGTCTAAAAAACGAAAAGTGCCAGGGTGGAAAAATTTCTAAGGAACGCTTGACTGTACTATTGTATACAAATATGCTGGGAGACTTTGAACAACCTCTTGTTATAGGAAAACCACAAAATCCTCATTGTTTCAAGGGCATAAAGTTGAATCTTTTGGATGTTGACTGGAAGTCTAATAAAAAAGCGTGGATGACATGAGATATCATGAGCGAATGGATAAGTCACTTTAACCAAAACATGATTCGTCAAAACAGAAAAATTATTCTTTTTATGGATAATGCTGCATCTCACCCGCACATTGAATTGTCCAACATTCAAATCATTTTTCTGCCACCAAACACATCTGCAGAGTGTCAGCCCTTGGATCAAGGGATAATAAAAAATTTTAAACTTCACTACAGAAAACGTGTTTTAAGACATCTCATTGCAAACATGAACGACGTAACATGTGCGAGTGACCTTGCAAAGAAAATCAGCATCCTAGATGCGATTCAATGGATTTCCTCTTCAGTAAACGCAATTAGAAAACAAACTGTCGTGAACTGTTTTGTAAAGTCTGGCTTCTCAAACGCAAAAATTGAAGTTGTGAACAGCAATGTGGAGCACCAAGAAGAACAAGAACTTCAACATCTATTGATAATGTACGATACTTCAACTACAAGTGACCCTGGCTACGAAGATATAGACTCGAACCTCACTACAGAAGATGGTGCTCTAGATATCAACAACATTATCGTCGATATTTTTCAAGAAGTTCCTCATGAGGATGAAGAAATGGAAGGAGGTCATTCTGTCGAAGAACATATTAACGACAAACCACCGATGAAAATAGAAGAAGCGCTCATACAAATCAATCGTTTAAAAATGTTTTTCGCCGCTTAAGAAGATACTGAAGGACTTTCGATGGTTTCTTCACTTCAAAGAAATGTTGAAAACAAAATTATCAGCCAGAAGAAGGTGCAGAAGAAAATAAGTAATTACTGTATGTATTTTTCTTAAGATAAAGTCATAATATGCATAGCACAATTGTATGTATATTATTTACAAAAATATTGTGCAAAATCTGTATATAATTTAATTAAATTTAACTTTACATTAAACGTTTAACAATTTTTCTTTATCTCTTGTGTATGTAATTGTATATTATTTACAAAAATATTGTTCAAAATCTGTATATATTTTAATTTAATTTTACATTAAACGTTTAACAATTTTTCTTTATCTCTTGTGTATGTAATTGTATATTATTTACAAAAATATTGTTCAAAATCTGTATATATTTTAATTTAATTTTACATTAAACGTTTAACGATTTTTCTTTCTTTCTTTTTTTTTTTTCTCCCTCAGACTTCTTGTTAGCGGACACTTCTCTCTAACGGACACATTTTCGTTCCCCATGGCTGTCCGTTAAAGGGAAGTTTCACTGTAAATGCATTTATATATATATATGCATATAATTGCATATATTGAATATATGCATTTTGTATATATGCAACTATATATATATGCAATATGCATATATATATATATATATATATATATATATATATATATATATATATATGCAAACAATTTGAAGAAATCAACAAAAGCACATCTTAAAATTTTCAGTGTTTTCTGAATTCTTGATATACCAAGAAGGTTCAGATCTGATCCCAGTATCACAATTTATTATCAATAAATAAAATCTGTTTGTTTGTTTGTTTTTTTATTGCAAAACAGTCCGTTTTAATGTTAGGTAGTACACTAAAATGACACAGAAAAATGGGTGAAATGTAGAAAAAATAAGTTTTTTTTTAAAAATAACAAGAAAATACCCCATTTTCATTTCATTTCAGTTCTCCCCATTTTAATATTGTATGTTAGTACAGTAAAGTGTTAACTAACTTAGATTGTTGGATAATTAACTTGTACCTACACCTGTCACATACAAGGTAATAAATTATTATTATTTTCACATTTTTTATTCTCTATCTATTAATTCTTAATCCCCTATTAAAATATATTTTAATCTCTTTATTGTAATTTCAAATAATGTTAAATACACAGCTCAATCAGTTGGTCCTCAGAACTATATATACCCAATATTGAAATTATAAATACACACATAAATATAAAACTTACCAATTTGCTCCCTCTGACCCTGTTTTAAGTAAAACCATTTGGGAAATGTAGGAAATATTTCTCGTAGAATATAAACTAAACATCCTAAAAAGACATCATCCATTTCTTCTGAGAGAGGCTGTAATATTTTATTAATAATCAATAAAGGATAGATAAATCTGGCTTACAGTTTAATTTACATTATCTTAAAAATATTTATTAATTCAAAAAATTTATTCAAGTACACTTTGTTGTCCATCATTTTCACCAAATGCATATAAATTAAAAACTCCTGATGGTAACTAAGATCAAACAAATAAAAATATATGAACTGAAATGTTGATGATATGATGTATTAGGAATACAAATGATAATCACCATATCTCGGGAATGTTCTAGAATGGTGGAGTTTTGAAGAGAGTGACTTATAGGAGACAAAGAATTCAAAATAACATTGATAACAAAAAATTTCAGATCATACAGCCTCTGTAAGTTTTCATGCACTGGTTACAGCAAAACAAACCCACTGCCAGACTGAAAGTAAAGTGGCTCTGATAATATCTTCTGGGAGAGAAATTGAAGAAGGACATCATGAAAAATCTATATTATTACTGTATTACTTCTGAATTCTTATTATATGAGGCTGTACATGTGGGCTGTACTTTCAGGATTGATTCAAGAATTTAAAACAATGAAAAGAAGTTTATATAAACATGTATCTGATTCTGAATAGTTATAGAAGTTTAAATTTTAAAAAATGGCTGTGGCATTTTCAATGGTAAAATAATAATAAATAAGAATAAACAAACATGTAACTAATAAAATATTTTTTATTCATAAGAAAAAAATATTTTAGATGTATATGTTTGTTAATAATTAATAAGAATAAGCAGATACATAACTAGTAAAATTTTTATTCGTATTATGTAAAAGTTTGCTTATTCTTATTTTTATTCATTGTTTTATTATTTGTTATGACTGAAAATTTTTAAAATTCAAACTGCAGTAGTTCCATAACTGTTCAGAATTGGACATGTTTATTACGTGAACTTTTTTTTTCACAGATCCTGAATCAATTGGGAAAACACAGCCCAAATGTGATGAAACACTGTATATAAGAATAAGTCTACTTTGTCATTCCACAAATCCCTCATTCATGCATGCATTCTTTGCCTCACCTCAACTGATCATATTTTGTTGCTTGGTGATTAAAGGATTGTGAGCCTACCTATGATAAATAATCTATGGACCCTCCTTTAACTATTTTCATGGTATCTCATTAAATTCTGCCTTTAATACAATGATGCTTCCACATAAGTTCTTTCTAATCCTTTGCAAAAGTTTATTTGCTTCTTTCTGTAATTTTTTTTGGTTGAAATGAATTATCGACGAGGCCACAATTTCATAACATAAAATATCATTCCAACCAGACCGAACCCAACACAGATGGGTGGTTTAAAAATTTTAAAAACTGGCTGAAAAAATAAGCTTTTGAGATGTTTTCATTACAGTCCCCTTGAACAGCAATGCCCTATTTCCAGCAGTGATCAACACACATATGCACACACACACACACAAACTATCTCTGAAATCCAGTTTCTCACAGAGCACACCACCTCTTCATCCTAGTGAAATCTTTGTTCACAAAGGTGTCTCTTAAATTTTTGAAAAAGGAAGAAGTCAGTAGGAGACAATTCCAGTAAATAAAGAGGGTAATGAGGATTTCGAAACCTTTTGATGTCTTCTTTGACATCTTTACACAGTAAGTTTTCCAGTTATTGATTAATGTTCATAGGAATCCACATTATATAGAACCCTTTCTCAACTTCAAATAACAGATTAATATACTGTATGCACTGCCTTTATGTGTGCCAACAGCCTCAGCAATATGTTTATGTTTAAGAACCATTCCCTGATCTTCCAATGAAGAACATTCATCTACACATGATTCTCTTTTTCACAGGCAAAATTTTTATACCTCTTGACAATAGTAGAATATGCTAGAACAGAGTGCCCTAGTGTTTCCAACATATCAGCATGGTACTTTGTTGTAGTCAGGTCCTTCAAACACAGATATTTGATAACAGCATAAAGTTCAGATTTCTCTATTTTGGTTAATTTTAACAGACGTGGCTTAGAAATATCCCTACAAAAAAAAAAAAAAAAAACTCTATTGTTAGTACAGTGACACTATTAAACAAGAATGCATCTATGAAAACAGTTTATACACATTTCAGAATTGCCCAAATAATACATCTAGGTCATTCTACAAACATTTTGAATTACCCTTGTACTCTCAAGAAACAACATAGTGTCTGTATGCATTCTCTTTTTTAAAGGAAGGGGAAAGTAGTTTTTTATAAAGTATTGAATAAACGGAAGACTTCTGACACCTACCTCAACCATGGAAACTATTAAATTGAGAAATGCTTGACAAAGTGAATATTTCCCCATTACACATTCTTGTGCTGCTACTTGATTTCCAACAACACCTATGCTAGTATGAATTCCACTGAAAAATAAAAACATTTTTACAAGCTTTATCATCATAAAAATCAAATTTCAAGCACACATGCAAGTTTATATGAAAAAAAAAAATAATAACTTAAACTTAAAATTAACTTAAAAATTAACTAAAAAAATCCACTTGGATATCTTATTATATACTGAATATTTTCTTTCTAAAATAAAATAAAATAAAAAAACAGGAGGGATGCCCCAAAAAAACCACACTTAAATGTGCTGGTTAAAACCTTAAAAACTGACATGTGCATTAAAAAAAAAAAAAAAACAGAAGATGATTCTAGATATGCATATCTCAGCCATTGCTTGATAAAAGAAAAAAAAAAAAAGAAAAGAAAAGATATGGACTGAAAATGAAATTTTAAGTCCACAGCCAATAAAACAAAGTTTCAGACAAGGTTAACTGCAGCTGCATAGACATTTGGTGCAATTTCAGATCACAGCTAAACAAATTATCTGTAAGATGAAACAAGTAGAGGCAAAATATTCAATAGGGCATTAATTAGGAATGTATGCAACAACAACAGAATTTGTAAGCTACTGACATCACTAAGCTGAACAGTGCGAACAAAACTACAAATACTGTGGTCTAGTTAGTTGATATAACATCTGTGAACCTCTCAAAGCAGCAACAGACAGATAAAAAAAAATATAGCAGTGAAAAATTGCTTATAATGGACTTACTGTAGCTTAATCTAATGAACTGCATAGCACTTTTATGTAGAGCTATCAAGGCAGCCTCAGTACCATTAATCCTGTGAGGATTAATGGTACTGGGGCTATTGTCACTTTGACAATGTATACCCGTGGAGATGAAATCTGGTGGATTCAGTCTGTTATTTCTCTAACGTAGACTGAATCCACCCCTTGAATAGTAGAAAATGTCACATAGTATCTCAACACTGGAAGATGATGTGCACTCTAACGAATTCTATTTTTCCAAAACAGTGACTTTATTGAGACAGTGCAATTTCCATCATGATAGGTAGCATGATAGTAAAGTTCTGCACCTTCCATGGCTTTCACAGCCATTAGATCCCAACTCCACAGAAAATTTTTGAGATGTCTTTGAATGGTTATTTAATCAAAGAATCAGCAAAGTATACTAACCTTTACAACATGGGTAATCTTCAGATAGTACACTGATGCATTATGGCCTAAAAAAAGCCAACTTACTATGTAGTTAGTATTCCTTGCAAGGCTCAAGAAGTAGTAGATGCCTCCATAGCCAGGTGGGCAGGAGCAGCAGTGCATAGCACACGCTTCTTGATTAGACCGGGGTTCGATCCCGTGACCAACAAATAAAGAGGATGCGGAAAGGTCAGGGAATGACCACTGCATATCCCCGAAGCAATATGGCCTTAGTTGTTAATGCTCCTAAAAACCAAATAACAAGGCTCAAGTAACATATAATTGCAGTGATATCTAATTTTTTAAAATCCATAAGTGTTCATCACTAGCAGACCTCCATATCCAGTTTAAATCCATTACTGGCATTATATGTCTTCTTCCTCCACTGCCACTGAATAATCATGTGATTCCTCCCATTGGTACGTTCATAAGTTCTGGGTTGATGACAAAAAGGTCAGGTTTCTAGACTCCTTCTTGAGAGGGCCCATTCACCCGCCTTCATATCTTGAGTTTATGCAACGTGGCAAAATTGAACTACAAGCTAAGTAAACCATAGCTCTTCACTGCCTTACAATTTCATCCCCTCTAGACCAGTGATTTACAAACTGTGTCACCACATGCTGAGAGATGTATTCCAAATTTATCAAAAGTATTTTTTGTAAATAATATATTTTTATCACCCTCACAGTTAAACAACTTAATCTACATAATTATTTTTGCCAATAAAAATCCAACTAATTCTAAATGTAATGGATTAATTTTTACCATGTGGATAATGTAGAATTAGTTTATTATTTTTAAACTTATCACAAAGGTGAGGTTTCATGATCCTTGTTTAGGAATTAATTGAAAAGTCATTAGGAATTATGTCACAGTGTTTAATTAATAAACTAATTCTTCATTATCCACAAAGTAAAAGAGTGGTTCATTTAAAAAAAATTAATCCATGGATAATCATTACATAGCATTATTTCCAAATTATATTAAGTCTAAATCTAATCCTGGCCACCTCCTATATATTTGTATAGATGTTTCTAATGAATGCATTGGAGGACGTGTTAGGAAATCCAATTACACAGTGCATATAAAAACTGACAAAAATACAATTATCAGCAGCGGCAGACATCTGAAGCCAGTGACAATAATTTGCAATTCATCAGATAGGTACAGGCTGCTGAAAAAAAAACTGCTGATATGATACACTGAAAACCATTCAAAGGAATCAACCGTAATTTCTGGAAAGTGAATCAAGCTAGGTCATTTAGAATAAGCAAAAAGGCAGCTAAGGCCAAGAAATGAATGAGCGTGCTGTTGCAATTTAAAAAAAAAAAAAAAAAATACATATAAATTTTTGGATAGCATCATAAAGCTTTCTAAAAAACTTTTCTATCCAAGCAATCAACGCACATCTCATTTATACCCATAACATGAATTATGCAGGATCTCCAAAATCAAACAGAAGAATTTGGATAGTATGTATAATATGATGAGTAATGGAGCATTCCTTTCATTTCCCACCCCTTAAATATATCTTGCTTAATCAAGACAAACTGTAAAATCCAAAATATAATTTATCAACAAACTACGAAAGGAAAAAAAAAAAAAAAAAAACTCGGCTGCAATTATTAACCCAAAATAGTGTTTATATGGTTCTTTAAATTAACCAAGGGAGCAGGTAAAAATTATCAACCAAATAAAATAAAATTAATGAAATAATCAAAAAATTCTATAATAGTGATGATTGCTTCAATTTCAGTATTCCTTCATTATTATTTTGACTTTTGATCCACATTATTATTATTTAAAAATTCAAGGTGTATGTCCATAAAAAATCAGACTCTCACTGTTGGTGACTTAATAATCTTTTGTCAGCACAACCAATTTCATTAAAAAAAAATAAAATAATGGTAAAATAATGAACAGTCTCATTTATTTAAAATGGCTTTATTTTTTTCTCAAAATGGGGTTGAATGGTATACAATGTATACTAACATGCCCACTTACACGACACTTTTTAATTCAAAACGAGGTCTGTTATTATTGGAGTGCACTGCACTGCTGCAATTTAAAAAAATATATATACATTTACTGTAACTATATTTCTTATATAATTAAAATAACAGATGGCTTCATTTTATGATGTTAGCTGTTATTAAATTATATAACAGATACAGTTTTAAATTATTGCAAGTCTTTTTCCATAAAAGTTGAATTATGACTTTTGCACATTAACATGCCTGCTGGTGTACTTTTTCTAATGCACCTGGTTGACAATTAAAAATCTCTTATAATGTTGTACTTCAGAATACTTATAACAATAATACACTGAAAAAAAAAAAAAAAAAAAAAAAACTTATGGATTACCTTTTTTTTTTTTTTTATTTAACAAATAAATAAATAACAAAATATGAACATAATAAACTGATACCTTGCTAATTCACTCACGTTCTGGGTAGTACTTATCATAAAAGGCAAAAAATTAGTAGGGACCAGCCTTTTCCATATGTCAAGTGGAGTTTCAAAAGACAGAGCAGTAAACACATCTACACAAGTAGCCAGTAGTTCTATAGGTGGTTTAGGTAACTGAGAAAACCTAAATGAGAATGGGGGGAAAAATGACTTGCAACAGACTTTAAAATAGGATTATATTTTTAAAAACCAATCAAATAAGTTTATTTACAGCAGAATAGAAATACTACACAATATCTATAAAGAATAGAAATAATCAAATTTAATTAAAAAGCGATTTAATAAAGGAATTTATCTCATTATTCAAAATTTTACTTGCACAATTTTTAAATACTAAACCAGTTTGAAAATAGAATATGGCTGTTTGTGATTATTGAAGGTAAAAGTTGAAACTCTTTATGATATTTTAACTTTTTTTAAAATTAAAACAGTTCATATTAAATAATGTTTGTTGTTGTTTGGTTTTTTTTTTAGGAGTATTAGCAACTAAGGCCATATTGCTCCGGGGATATGCGGTGGTCATTCCCTGACCTTTCCGCATCCTCCGTATTTGGTGGTCAAGGGCTCAAACCCCGGTCTAATCAAGAAGCATGTGATAGGCACTGCTGCTCCCGCTCACCTAGCTACGGAGGCACCCATATTAAATAAGCAGTTTATCTGAAGTTCCAAGTTTTATGTATCACATTTGTTTCAAAGTTTCAAATTTTATTTTCTGATGGCATGAAATTGGTTCTGCTTCCAGTTTCATAAAGTGGACATAAATTGACGTTGTAGAGCGAATATCATCTTTTAAGGGCACAAAAGGTGATATAGTTGTACACGTTGGCACTAATAATATTAAGAGTAGGAGACCGGAAGAATTACTTAACAAGTACAGGTCACTGTTGAACAAAAGCCGAGAATTAGGGTTGAATTTGAAAGTGTCTGCAATTCTGCCCAGACACGATAGGAGGGAGTATATGATGAGAGCCTTGTCGATCAATTCGGCCCTGGAAAGATTGTGCAAGGCTCAAGGGGTAGAATTTTTTTCAGCCTGGACTGTACTTGTTAACAGGAGAGATTGCTTCTACAGGGATGGGATACACTTAAATAGAAAGGGTGCAAGAATATTTGCTGATGCTATCGAGGCAGTGTTAGGTGGGTCGGAAAACTGCTAGCTTGGGGGGAGACAAAGACCAATAGATTGACAGTAGCCACTGGCAGAGGTGAAAGAGATTCTTGCACTGCTTCTATTAGAATGAGCAGAAGCCTGAAAAACAAGATGCATGGTATTTCAGAGACTGCTGGGAGCCATTGCGGTACAAGTAAACACATGGGTTGTGTTAGGGTAGCTAAGAATAGAAACAGGTGCAGGTATACTTGCGTGTACACCAATGCTAGGAGTTTAGTAAATAAATTTGATGAATTTGAGGTATTGCTCAAAACATCGAAGGCAGATATTGTTGGGATATCAGAGACGTGGTGTCACACAGATATAAGGGATGCAGAACTGTAATTTGGGGAGTACAACGTCTACAGAAAGGATAGACAGGATAGGAAGGGGGGAGGGGTTATGCTATTAGTTAAGAAACACATAAAAACCAAGGAAGTGAAGCCAGTCGACATCGCTGGACAGTGCAGTGTGGAGTCAGTTTGGTGTGACATAAACATTGGGAGATCAAAATTGAGAGTAGGAGTGTGCTATAGGCCTAATGACTCTGATGAGTATAATAAGGAACTGTACAGGGAAATAGAGTGGGCCAGTAAATCAGAGTGTCTTATAATGGGAGATTTTAATTTCCCAGATATTGACTGGAATTTGGGGGTTGGTTACTCACACACTAGCAAGGCTTTTGTGGATTTATTGGATGATTGTTTTCTACATCAGCATGTTCGGGAGGCAACTAGAGGGAGTAATACTCTTGATTTGATTATCAGCAGTGATTCTTCATGCATTAAGAATCTGCAGATAAATGAACCACTAGGTGGCAGTGATCACAGTGTGCTGAAGTGGGATTTACTCAAAGAGGTAACTACCATTAGGGGTAAAGGGAAGGGTTATTGCTTCCGTAAAGGCGACTACGATGGACTGAGACAGTATTTAAATTCTATACAGTGGGACCAACTGATGATGTTACCAACAGCAAATTCAAAATGGGAAGCATTCAAAGAACTTATCTTGGAAGCTACTAGGCTTTACATACCAACTAAGAAATATTGTTCAAGGTTTAGGCCAAAATGGATGTCAGATGAACTAATGAGGCATATGGCAGAGAAGAAAAATGCATGGGATACATACAAATTAACACATGACACAGAAGCCTATGATAGATACAAGTTGATATGCAACCAAGTTACAAAGGAGGTTAGGCAGGCGAAGGCAGATTACGAGAAATCCTTCGCAAGGGATGCAAAGAAAAACAGCAAAGAGTTCTTTACTTACGTAAACTCTAGAAGGAAGGGGATGAATCAGATTGGTCCACTTGATATTTATGGGTCAAGTGTTGATGATCCTGCTCAGGTAGCTAACAAACTAAATGAATATTTTGCATCGACATTCACACATGAGGAGTTATTCAGCGAGGGGAATGCCAGAGGTGTATTCAACTCTAGCAGTAAGCTACAGAATCTTGAAATAACTGGGAGTAAAGTGGAGGAGAAACTGTTTAAGATAAACACAAGAAAGGCACCCGGGGTGGATGGGATCTATCCAGTTATATTAAAGGAGGCAGCAAAGGAAGTAAGCAAACCCTTAGCCATAATTATGAGAGCTTCCTTGGACTCAGGGGAGGTACCCATAGACTGGAAATGTGCAAATGTGACCCCAATTCACAAAGGAGGATCAAAGGCTGACACAAGTAATTATAGACCTGTGAGCTTAACTTCTGTTCCAGGAAAATTAATGGAGGCACTGGTTAAAGAAGCACTGCAGGATCATTTAGACAAGACTTCAGTTATAGCTCAGACACAGCATGGTTTTGTTAAGGGGAAGTCTTGCCTGACCAACTTGATTGGATACTATGATGCAGTCACAAAAGAACTGGATGCAGGGAATAACTTTGATATTATATACTTGGATCTTAGAAAGGCTTTTGATACTGTTGCACATGGAAGACTGCTACGCAAATTGGAGGCAAATTGCTGCTATGGATAAAGGGGTGGTTGAGGGGGAGAAGACAGAGAGTGGTAATCAATGGACACTGCTCATCGTGGACTGATGTTATTAGTGGAGTCCCTCAGGGCTCAGTGTTGGGTCCATTATTGTTTTCTGTATTTATAAATGATATTGATGATGGTATATCGGGCTTAATGTCCAAGTTTGCAGACGATACAAAGGTTGGCAGGGTTGTCAAGGACACTACTGACACTATGCTGCTGCAGCAGGATCTGGAAAGGTTGAGCAGATGGGCTGAGAGGTGGCAAATGAAGTTTAACATTGACAAATGTAAAGTACTACACATGGGAAACAGCAACCCCAGAGCAACGTATCAACTCTGTGGTACTACACTGACAGTGGTAGAGAATGAAAGGGACTTGGGGGTGGTTGTGCAGGCAGATATGAAGTTCTCTGAGCAGTGCAGACGGGCTGCAAGAGTAGCTCATGGAGTATTGTCAATGATATACAGGAATTTTTCCAGCAGGGATAAGGAGGTGATTATTCCATTGTATAAGGCGATGGTCAGGCCACACCTAGAGTACTGTATACAGGTCTGGAGGCCTCATTTCAAGAAGGATGTAGAGCTGCTGGATCGAGTACAGAGAAGGGCAACAAGATTAGTGAATGGAACAAAGATGTGCTCTTACGAAGAAAGGCTTAAGTTTTGCAAATTACAGTGTCTGGAGACTAGGCACCAGCGAGGTGATCTGATAGAGGTGTATAAAGCCTTGAATGGTTTGAGCATGCTCAATGCTGATGGGATTCTTCCTCTAGCTCAGAAAAATCACCTGAGAGGGCATAAATTCAAATTGAGGAAAGACAGATGTAGGATAGACGTGCGGAAATTTGCCTTTAGCCAGCGGGTGGTTGGTTCGTGGAACAGACTTCCATCCCTTGTGGTGGAGGTTGATAGCTTAAATAAGTTTAAGGCTCAGCTGGACAGGTATTTTGAACGAACAGAGGGGTGAAGTGGAAGTGGGTTTTTTTTTTTTTTTTTTTTTTGGCTGATGCTGCATAAGCTTGCTTTCTTGCATCAAATGCCTCTACTAATGCTAATGCTAAAGTAATACAATACATTATTGCAATTAAAATAAATTATATATATATATATAAATGTAATGTTTTTATGATATAATATATTCTATTGAATTTGTATTATTTATTTAATAACATTGATCAGTTCTGTTAAGTTTATATTTACTCATTATCATTCTTCGTTTATATGCCCTTGCTCTAATTCTTGAACTGTTGGTTCAACATTTGTTTCAATTATATATACTGTATATATATATATATGAAATATAAAGATGAAATACAGTAGTGTGCAAATTTATACATATTTGCACACTACTGTATATAAATATGTATATATGGACCTATTTGGACTCTCACCTTTCACTTTATATAGTAGAAAAATAAATAAAAAATAAATTGATCAAATGAAGATTATATGTTTAAATACCCATCTGTTTTTAGTTTCTGTATAATATCCGTACACTCACTTATGTAGTTATGATAACAATTAGCACAAGTTACAAACATTTCATTGCAAGTGACAGATGATTATATAAAAACCATAATACAATAACAAAAGTAACTGAAAAGAAACAAGCCTTGTTATAAGCTAGCATTCTGATATGCCAATTAAAATGAAAAGAAATCTGCATCCATCATTTTCCTAATAAGAACTGTCATGTGGAATGCATTTAAGTGAAATTTTTAAGCTTTAAGTGAACAACCCTCATGCCACAACTACAAGTATTCAAACTATGGAAATCATACTTCTAAAACACTTTTGCTATCAATGAAAAAAAAAAAAAAAGTTCCAGAGGAATGAAATATTTTAGCAGCTAGTAGAATACATGCCACAGTACGTGTAAAGCATTATCTGTATGCAGAACAGCCTGGGCACGAATGATGTACAAAGGATATCCAGCATTCAAATAAAAACTTTACAAACTGGCCAAAAAATAACCTTTATTCAGTATCAAATCAGGCTGCCTTTGTTTCAAATAACAGCAAGTGCACAGGTCACAGAGTCTATAAGGTGTTTTAGTATGTTTTGGTCTAATTTTCACAGCTATGCGATATTTTACTTCCAGCAAAATATCGCATAGCTATGAAAAAGTTGAAGAGGATTTCATTGCCAAATAGCCCTCTCCAGTATATTAGCATTAGCATAGCATATGATGCAAGAAAGCAAACTTATACAGCATCAGCCAAAAAAAAACCCCTTCCCACTTCACTCATCCATTCACTCCAAAAGTTTGACCACGTCTTCCTTGAATTTATTTACGCTATCAACTTCCACGACAGATGGTTTGTTCCAGCAATCAACTACCCTCTGGCTAAAGGCAAATTTCTGCACATATATTCGACAACTGTCTTTCTTCAATTTCAGTTTATGCCCACTCAGGTTTGTAATCTGAGCAAGAGGAAGAATCCCATCAGCATTGAGCCTGCTCAATCCATTCAAGGCCTTATCCCACACATTCTCAATAGGATTGAGATCAGGTGCATGTGGGGAGCAGGGCAGATGGCGGAAATTGGTGTCAGTTCTCTAAACTGTTCATTCATGATTCTGGCACAATATGCTGTTGCATTGTCATCCATAAAGTGTCAATCACCTTTGGGTAAAAGTGTAACATTGCGGGGTGCAATAGATCTGATATAAAATTCAGGTACTCCCTGGATGATATTCAACCTTCCAGTGGTATCAATGGACCCATGGTATGGAGAAATGTTTGCTGGCATGGACTGGCATGGACCATGCCAGTCCATGCCAGCAAACATTTCCCCATACCATGATACCACCTCCAGATGCGTGGGTTGTCTTAACAAGGCAATGAGGGTCCAACATGTCATGAGATTCTTGCAAAATTCTCTGCAAAACAAAAAGTATCATGATTTTAGCATTAGTAGAGGCATATGATGCAAGAAAGCAAGCTTATGGAGCATCAGCCAAAAAAAAAAAAAAAAACCACTCCCATTTCACCCCTCTGCTCATTCCAAATGCCTGTCCAGCTCGTCCTTAAATTTATTTAGGCTATCAACTTCCACAACGAAAGATGGAAGTCTGTTCCACCAATCAACTACCCGCTGATTAAAGGCAAATTTCCGCACATCTATCCTACAACTGTCTTTCCTCAATTTGAATTTATGCCCTCTCAGGTGATTTTTCTGAACAAGAGGAAGAATCCCATCAGCATTGAGCATGCTCAAACCATTCAAGGCTTTATACACTTCAATCAGATCACCTCACAGGTGCCTAGTCTCCAGACACTGTAATCTGCAAAATTTATCTGACCACATGACATTCTTTCATTGTTCTACTGTCCAATCATAATATTCTAGGCACCACTGCAAAGAGATTTTTCTGTTTTTCTTTAAAACAAGTGGCTCCCAAATAAGCAGATGACTGGCAATACCCAATTTCTTCAATTCCCTGTGCATGATATGGGTTGAAATAGGGCAGTTTTGGACTTGGT
Organism: Mastigoproctus giganteus; assembly: GCF_048544385.1. Classification (NCBI taxonomy): domain Eukaryota; kingdom Metazoa; phylum Arthropoda; class Arachnida; order Uropygi; family Thelyphonidae; genus Mastigoproctus; species Mastigoproctus giganteus. The sequence goes on from NC_143580.1 coordinate 7,499,998, forward strand.
TGAATTTAGATGCTATTTGCTGCATACTGGATGTACTTTTTTTCCATACAGCCCTCCTTAAAGTACAATGCTTCACTCTTGAAATATTGTTTTTCTGACACATTTATGCCTTTGAGATGTGGATGAACTGCTTGCTTTCCAGTCATTAAAAACTTTTGAAATAAAAAACCAAATTCTTGAAAAACCAATTATGTCTTTCATTTCTTGAATCATGGCTTCTGCTAAACATGCACCCAAGATAAGACCTTTTTCAAAGTCTCATAAATCACACGTTTTCCCCATTCTGACTTCAGATTACTGCAGTTGAACAGCCTGTGCAGTCTTTATACTCAACGAGACAATAGGTCATCACCCCATGTCACAGCTTTCTTTGCATCTCTTCTGTCTGTGGCTGTCTTAATATAAAGGTTTGTATTTTTTTTGGTCAGTGTGTATTTATAATATAGATATCCATATTTCAATGGAACTGTATATTAACTCAATAGCAAACATTGAAACAGTCAATAAAAATATACACAATATAATAATGCTCACAACATATATAAAATATGCTTACCTTTGCAAAATAATAAATAAGGCATTAGCAAAATGCCCAAACTGCTTACAGTTGGATGGATCTGATTTCAGTGCATAATACACAAGACGTGCAATGCATATGATACGATCTACAGTAGTTTCAGTCAACGCACCTAGAGAACATGTATATGCAAGACATAAACACCGAAATTTACATGTAATAAAGAGATCAGGGAATAATTTATTCACATAAATGTACTGCATGTACTGCATTATATATGAGGCATTCAGAGCTAAAGTAAATCAAGTGTCCAAAAAATATCACATTTTTATTTCTTGATTCCATAGTATTTGAAGATAGTTTTTTTTTCAGTGAAAAGTGAATCAATCATTAATTTGATATTATGCACATAGATAGCTGTAATTTTCTTCAGCTCTGAAGAATAATCTAATGTTTTCAGTGCTAAGATGGATCAAGTCCAGTTCTTTGTTTACATAAGTTGAACAAGTTTATTTTGTCTTGTGCTGAAGTTACTTAATCAAAAATGGATTCAAAAGAAACTTATGACTTCTTTTCATCATCTTCTGAATATCATCATGAGTAAGTCAGAGGAGGAAAATGAGGAAACTGAAGGTAAACCTGAGTTTACTGAAGGTATATTTTATACTATGACTCATGTAAGGCCAAAACAGAAACATAAAAATAGCTGTAACATTAAAACCGAAATTGTAGATCATAAATTTCTTGTCTCTGAACATTCCTACTTACCAAATGACCAAGATTTTGGAATAGAATCAGCATCCCATAAGTGTTCTCATATTTAAACACCTGATGACTGGACGAGAATAATCTGAGAAGCAGAAAAAAAAAAAAAAAAAAACCTTTTCAGGCTTTTTTGTCCAACTTGAGGTGATTAAAAATCGGAAAAACTACAGATGGTGACTTACCATTTAAGTGACTAGAAATGAGGTGGATGTGATTTGGATGAACTCTGCCCTGGACACTGAAATAAAAGAATACATTGAACAGAGAGACAGATTTCCATACTGTGTCGTTGACAAAGCCACTAACTGTAGAAAGACGTAAGAAAATTTATTTCATTAACAAACAAGACTGCCGTTATACTGCCCCTCGAATAGTCACCGAATGTAAGAAGAAAAAAATGCTTTCGCTATTGCCATACATTCTTCCTGTGCATCATGGCCATTTCAAAAACCTTTGAACTCAGATGGTGACATAAAGCAATGGTGCTCAAAAAGAGAATGGCATCAAATCAGAAAATAACAAACCAATATTCATTTAAAAAGGAAAAAACTATTGGTAGTAATTTAATTTCAGTGGAAAAAAAAAATTCAAATGAATTGTTATTTTTTATATTTTTGTATTTGTATAAATATTTTTTGCAAAGATCTATTTTTTTTGTTTGATTTTAATAACAGATAGTGAACAAATCTCAAACTCATAAGAATTCATAATTTTGTTACTTTGTTGCTACTTCATTCAGAAATATTTTGGTGCTAAAGCGATTAAAGTCCAATACAGTGAAACTTCCCTTTAACGGACAGCCATGGGGAACGAAAATGTGTCCGTTAGAGAGAAGTGTCCGCTAACAAGAAGTCTGAGGGAGAAAAAAAAAAAAGAAAGAAAGAAACATCGTTAAACGTTTAATGTAAAATTAAATTAAAATATATACAGATTTTGAACAATATTTTTGTAAATAATATACATACAATTGTGCTATGCATATTATGACTTTATCTTAAGAAAAATGCATACAGTAATCACTTATTTTCTTCTGCACCTTCTTCCGGCTGATAATTTTGTTTTCAACATTTGTTTGGAGTGAAGAAACCATCGAAAGTCCTCCAGTATCTTCTTCAGCGGCGAAAAACATTTTTAAACGATTGATTTGTATGAGCGCTTCTTCTATTTTCATCGGTGGTTCGTCGTTAATATGTTCTTCGACAGAATGACCTCCTTCTATTTCTTCATCCTCATGAGGAACGTCTTGAAAAATATCGATGATAATGTTGTTGATATCTAGAGCACCATCTTCTGCAGTGAGGTTCGAGTCTATATCTTTGTAGCCAGGGTCACTTTCAGCAGAATTATCGTACATTATCAATAGATGTTGAAGATCTTGTTCTTCTTGGTGCTCCACATTGCTGTTCACAACTTCAATTTTTGCGTTTGAGAAGCCAGACTTTACAAAACAGTTCATGACAGTTTGTTTTCTAATTGCGTTTACTGAAGAGGAAATCCATTGAATCGCATCTAGGATGCTGATTTTCTTTGCAAGGTCACTCGCACATGTTACATCGTTCATGTTTGCAATGAGATGTCTTAAAACACGTTTTCTGTAGTGAAGTTTAAAATTTTTTATTATCCCTTGATCCAAGGGCTGACACTCTGCAGATGTGTTTGGTGGCAGAAAAACGATTTGAATGTTGGACAATTCAATGTGCGGGTGAGATCCAGCATTATCCATGAAAAGAATAATTTTTCTGTTTTGACGAATCATGCTTTGGTTAAAGTGACTTATCCATTCGCTGATGATATCTCGTGTCATCCACGCTTTTTTATTAGACTTCCAGTCAACATTCAAAAGATTCAACTTTATGCCCTTGAAACAATGAGGATTTTGTGGTTTTCCTATAACAAGAGGTTGTTCAAAGTCTCCCAGCATATTTGTACACAACAGTACAGTCAAGCGTTCCTTAGAAATTTTTCTGCCCTGGCACTTTTCGTTTTTTAGACTCATTGTGTTTTCAGGAAGAGCTTTAAAAAAACAACCCTGTTTCGTCACAGTTGTAAATATCCTTAGCTTCAAAATCACGACATAAATCTTCCAATTTGACGGTCCACTCTGTTACAACCCCAGTATCAACAGATCCACCTTCACCACTTACGGTTTTCCAAGAAATTTTATGCTGAATTTTGAACTTGTCTAGCCATCCCACAGAAGCTTTGAACTCATTTACGCCCATAGATTTCGCAACCTCCAAAGCCTTTTCCCTAATAATAGGCCCATTAATGGGAATTTTTTTAGCATGTGCACGACAAATTTGAAGTCCAACAGTTTTCGGGAATGATTTTTGAACCTGATCATTTCCGTGTTGCCAGAATTGTTTGAGCAGTTCATTTTTTTTCTTTAGGATGTCGCTTACCTGCGTCTTCCCGATTTTGAATTTTACAGCGAGATTGTGAACACTATTTTTTTGCCGATCATACGCATTAATGAGTTCGACTATCTTTTAAAGTTAAATGTTTACGAGAAGACATTGTGCACTTCACACGACACTGAACAAAACTGAAACTGAAAAGACGAAAGGCCGACCATATTCTCCCCCCCCTGCACACACCGAATTCATCAGAAGTTTTACACGTGCCTCAAAATTCTTGAAAAAGGGTTTAGAACCGCGACGTAAACCTTGATAAAATTCAGAGGATCGGAAATAGAAAATAAACACACGATTGAGGCAATACGTGGAAGAAAAGTTCCTAGAAAAAGGGGCGTAAGCTCGCCCGCTGCCCGTTATGGGGAGATCAAATTAAGTGCTAATCTAAACGAAACAGTGCAGATTGCCTGTCCGCGTCCGTTACAGAGAATGTCCGCTAGACAGAAGCTGCAAACACGTTAAAACCAATGGAGGTGAGTTGGGGAATTTGAAAATGTCCGTTGTAGAGAGATGTCCGTTAACGAGAGGCGTCCGTTAGAAGTTTCACTGTATTTCAAATTCAAATTTACATTACCCCTTAATGAAAAGACTGAAGAGTTATGGACTTACAACATTTAAATTAGATTGTCCTTTACTTAATACAAAAATTGTCATTTCATAAAAATTATCTCTGAATTTTTCAGAAAACATTAACTTTAAAGTAAGAAATCTCAGAAATTAGAATTTTGGACTTGATCCACTCTAAACTTTGAATGCCTCATATATATATCCAGTACTCATAAAGTACTAACAAATGAAAAGATTATCAAAAGAGAAAATAAAATAAAAGCAAACTTAAAAACAGGGGTTAATTTGTGCTTTTTGCCCTTTTTTTGTACATAGACTCATTCACAATTAAGACGGTTTGTATTAGCAAAATGATGCAAGGAGGTAATAAATATATATATATATTATGAATCAACAGGGCTTACCTTTATTTTTGATATAGGAAGCTTCTTTTCCAACTCTCCTTGTCCAACTCGCTAATAATTCATGGGGAAGGCGATATCAATTTTGCAAGACATTGTCATAAAGTTAGATTTTGGAGGTCTAAACTGGCTAATAATTAAGGATCGATTTTTTCTTTTTGGTGCTGTGGCAGGAATTTTGAGTTAAATTTTGGGGGTCTAATAATTGGATATGGGGTGGGGGTTATTCTCTACACAACGAATGTAGAGAATAACCCCCACCCCCCACCCCATATCCAATTATTAGACCCCCAAAATTTAACTCAAAATTCCTGCCACAGCACCAAAAAGAAAAAATCGATCCTTAATTATTAGCCAGTTTAGACCTCCAAAATCTAACTTTATGACAATGTCTTGCAAAATTGATATCGCCTTCCCCATGAATTATTAGCGAGTTGGACAAGGAGAGTTGGAAAAGAAGCTTCCTATATCAAAAATAAAGGTAAGCCCTGTTGATTCATAATATAATAGAATATAGGAAATATCGAGCATTTAATAGCTCTCTAGTATCAAATATATATATATATAAATAAATATATATATAGTGTCTGTGAAAATGGAAATGAAAAATACACAGAGTGCCTGAACTAAGAGAAGTTTAAGGAATAGTAGAAACTGGAAGTGAAGTAGAAACTGGAAGGAATCTTTCTGCTGTCTAATTCTATAGTTCTTCCTATTCGTTAAACTATTAGTGTAAAATGACTGTGAAATGAACGTTCCTACTATCCTACTTCTATTGCTATTTTTCGTCTTTATTTATTTAAAATACTACTTTTTCCCTTTCCCATCCTCAATTTAATATACTTCACCCTTATAGCATTTGCTTGTTCCAAATCTATTTTTAAAATACATTGATTTCTTTTCTATACAAAATTAAATCCTACACTAAATTCCACATATTTATATTAAACATATTGATATTAACCATTTTTCTCCTTGGTCCTTGAGGTTGTCACAGACATTCTCTCAGATATGCCAGACAAGCTGTACTTGCTCCCTGGGAGTCTAAAATGCTGATGGAACTGATATTCGGATGACACTCAAGTCAAGGGGACCCAATTTCAGCGAAGTCCAGACGGTCTGTGACAGCCAAATCCTCTGCTTGCACCTTCATGATGGTGGGACTGTTAGTAATCCTGGGTATAACCTCCATGCACAAGTAAATGGTGGGTGACCACCCTGGTGTGAACCAACATAAGCAGGGGTCGAGGTGTGGCACCCACACCACATGGAGGAATGCCGCCCCTCTATGTCTTCTACCAGGCAGTACTAGGTGGTAGATGACTCTCATCAACCAGTGCAATACCACCACTGTGCTTATTGGAGGCTTGAAGTGGTGGAACCCATGTTTAGTCTCTAGAGCTAAGTTCTGGTCAACCCTTCCCCATCTCTTCCATCATGCAGTATGATTGATGACTTTTGAGGTTATGATGAACATCGTGGTGAGATCCATTATTCCTTACATTTCGAGATCCATTATATTCCTTACATTACAAAATGGTGTTCACAGGCCGGCCGCTAGTTAGTACACCAGACCGAACCTATTGGTAACTCTCTAGGAGGCTTAAGGATCAGCTAGTGTATAATCTTACTACCTCTACTCTGCCAGATAGTGACGGGAGGGAGTCCGAGTAGTGCGTGTGTGTGCGGGGGGGCATTGTCGATGCCACGTTATGTCAAGGATCCGGGTATATTCTTACGTGTACGCCATATCCAAAAATTTCATTACTTCATACAGCATGTCCCACCCACTTTTTCTTACTATTGAATACGCCATGAATTGTCAAACTAGAGCAAGCTTATCTGCGAAAAGATCTAAACTTCCCAAACACTTCCTAATTCATTTCACAAATATACGTGGTCTCAATTCTAATCGCAACGATGTCCATTTCCACTTGCAGTCTGCCAAACCCCATGTACTTTTTCTGACAGAATCTCAGTTATCGGTTGATTCAACTACTGCTCATTTCAGATGCCGAAATTATTCACTGTATGATTCCTTTCGCCTCAAAGGTGGTACTTGTGCATATGTCCATTCTGATATTCGCTGTCAAAGACTTGGTAATTTGGAATCTCCTCTCTTCAATCTTCTCTGGCTTAAAATCTCTCTACCTCATTGTGTCAAATTCATCTGTTGTCTCTACCGTTCTCCCAACTCCACTAATCACTTGGAGCTCTTTGACTTCCTCTCTTTGCAACTTGACTTTCTCCACTCCAACTTTTCTAACAATGAGGTAATTTTCCTTGGTGATTTTAATGTTCACAACTCCAGCTGGCTTCAGTTTTCTAGTCACACCAACACGAGATGCTGAGGCTTTTGCAATCACTAATGACCTTGCACAGGTTGTTCATTTACTTACAAGAATCCCGGACAATCCTAATCATACAGCCAACACACTTGATCTTTTTCTCACAAACAACCCTTCTAAGTACATGGTCGAAGTGAGAAGTCCTTTAGGCACTTCATATCACAACTTGGTGATTGTCTCTTCTCCAATGGAGAAGAGACAATGGCAATTCCAAACCTCGTGTTGTTTGGCATTACAAGAATGCCAAAATGGGATGACTTGCAAGATTTCTTTTCTTCTTTTCCGTGGTCAGATTACTGTTTCAAAACTTCTGATGTCAACGTTTGCTCAGATCGTGTCAGTGAAATTATTCTTGCAGGAATGGAATTCTTTATCCCACGCTTCTCTTTAAAATCTCGTCATTTATTTAAACCTTGGTTTTCCAATAAATGTGCTAAGGCTGTTCATGAGAAGAATGTTGCATATCTTAATTGGCTTGTTTCCAATTCTTCAGTTTCATTTTCTGCCTACACCAAAGCTCGCAACAATTGTAAAGCAGTTATTAATCAGTCCAAACTAGAGTTTGAACAGGCTACGAGTAGAAAACTTGCTTCTTGCCCCAATGCTAGCTGAGCATTCTGGTCTCTTGCCAAAGCTATTGGCCGCAACGTTTGCCCATCTCTGCTCCCACCTCTGTCCAAACCAGATGGTTCTGTTGTCACTTCAGCCAAGGATAAAGCTGACCTGCTAGCATCCCATTTTTCTTCCAACTCATGTATTAATGATCTTGGTAAAACACCTCCCCTCCATTCCCAACACGCTCAATTCAATGTAGTCTTCTGTCAAAACGATGTCACAAGGATTTTGATGAATCTTGATGCCAAGAAAGCTCCAGGTCCCGATAGTATTTCTCCACTTGTTCTCAAAATCTGTGCTCCTGAAATTTCTGCTATTCTTTGCTGCATTTTTTCACTTTCTTATTCCAAAGGTGTTTTTCCTTCTGTTTGGAAATTTGCTCATATCCAGACAGTTCCTAAAAATGGTGACAAATCCCTCCCATCCAATTATCGTCCCATTGCAATTACTTCTACTCTTTCTAAAGTAATGGAGAAATCCATTAACTGCCAACTCTTAAACTACCTAGAAACCTTCCGTCTGATCAAGGATCACCAGTATGGATTCCATCAGTGTCGATCCTTTGGTGATATTCTGGCTTATGTTCCCCATTTATGGACTAATTCAATGGAAAGGTTCAATGAAACACAAGCAGTTGCTCTTGATATCTCAAAGACTTTCAATTGTGTTTGGCATAAAGGTCTTCTAAACAAACTTTCATCTTATGATTTGCCATCTGTTTTTTGTAATTGGTTATCCAGTTTTCTCTCTGATCGCTCACTGAGGGTGATGGTAGATGGCTCTCTGTCTTCTAACTTCTCCACTAATGCCAGTGTCCCCCAAGGTTCAGTTCTCCCCCCCCCCTCTTTTCCTCTTGTATATTAATGACTTTCTTCCATTGACTGGAAATCCTATCCATAGTTTTGCCGATGAAAGCACATTGCATTCCACTTTCCATTTTGAGAAACCTTGCCCTGCTCAATTGGCTTCAACTTCTCAAAAATCTGCTACCAATTCCTTAAATACTGATCTTCAGGTAATTCTCCAGTGGGGCAGAGACAACTTAGTTGATTTCAATTCTTCTAAACTTCAGTCTTGTCTTATATCTCGCAAAAAGGATTCTTCTGCTACTATGCTTATCTTTGGTGACACTCCGATTTCCAGACAAAATGATATATCTCTTTTGGGGATTACCCTGACTTCTAATCTCTCTTGGCAGAAGCACATTACAAATTTTGCTTCCTCTGCATCTAAAAAACTTGGTTTTCTCTTTTGCTCTTGGCGTTACTTTTCTTCCAAACAGCTGCTCACCCTGTATAAATCGCAAATCCGCCCTACCATGGAATATTGTTCTCACATCTGGGTGGTGCCCCCAAAACCTCTCTCAGGCTTCTTGATTCCATTCAGAAGATGTCAGTTAGGTTAATTAATGATTCATCTCTAACAGAGTCTCTCCACTTGCTGTCTCATAGACGTACTGTTTCTGCTACATGCCTCTTCTACAGATATTTCCATGGGCACTGTTCTTCTGAATTGGCTTCTATAATTCCTGCTCTCTCTTTCAAAACAGTCCGAACACATGCCGCCACCAGCCAACATCCATTTACTGTCCAACTTCAAACTCACAGAACCAATTTTCCATCTTCCTCGTTTATTCATTCAACTGCCGTTTTCTGGAACAACCTTCCTTCATACGTATTTCCTGAAAATTACAGTCTACAGAAGTTCAAGTCCAATATCAACAAATATCTTCTTTCATCTCCTTAACCTCCAACCCAAGCACGGTACTAAGTACTATAGGTTCTAATACCTCTCGTGTTTGGGGTTTACATAAAAAAAAAATAATAATAATAATAACCATTTTTATCACAACTCGATACTTATTTTTACCTAAATAAATTACATTGCATTGCGACTACCTTGTCCATACTGTATTAGAAAGTGCTAATTTCATTTTCATTCCTTTTTGGCCTTTCACTTTTCTTCTACTACTATGGACAAGTATAGAAATGCAGTTCCTGATACATGGTCAGGTGTAGTACCTGATCAAGCACTTTTGCATTACCTATATTAGACCTTTTACTAAAAATGTTCTTCCCCATATCCGATGACAGCTATACCATTTTCATTTCATTTTCGTTTGCATTTTATTAGTATTTTGTTGTACTAATTTTACTTTACAGTTCTTTATATTGGCTTGGCAATTCAGCCCTTAATTTACTGAATTCATCATAACCTCTAGGATATTAACATTCTTTCACCTTTCCCTAATCTACCACTCTTCTTTTTCTATTTTCCTCACCCTTATAGTTACTGGCGCCTTGTATAACTTTCACATCCATTTATGCATACTTAATTTAATTTAATATTAATACATCGTATATATACTCTTGCATCCTTTAATGCTGCTTTGCACTTTTAGATGCATCTGTCATACCTAATTTATTAATCTTGCATTCACTGAAACCATTTCATCAACTGTACACCTCTTTTCTATGTAACTCTTTAAACATTACCTTTAAAGAGTTACATTGAATACCCATTTATATATATATATACACACACACACACATTAACAAAAATCAAATAAGATAAGATAATATAATTAAGATAAATTATTTTGCAATTGCCAATTTACTTATATATCTTCAAACCAACTAACTTACCAGCACCCTGATTAACATGTTGCAATATTGCATGTAGTTCACACAAACATATTTGCCAGCCATTTGTAGCAACTTGCCACTGGATAATAGAAGAAGTTTTTTTATCTAATATGGGGGGAAAGCAAAAAAATTTGATAAAATAATAGAAAGCACATTAAAGCAGTTATACTTTATTCAAAATATTACAGTTTAAGGACATAATTATGTACACAGGAATCACTAATTGGCAGCCTGATTAAAATATATGCTACTACACTGTAACGATCAATCATAACTTAAACATTTAATTAATTAATCTGTACATTACACAAACCCAAACATTTTGGAACAATGTGGTTCCTTCATCTGTGAGGAATTAGTAAAGACAAAATTATAAAATTTTATGACTGCTAATTCTGGAAGAAATAACGTATGCAGCCATTCCATTGTCATTTCATGGATACAATAAATTTTAAAAGAAGGAGCATATGGGGGGGAGAGAGAGGGAGGGAGGGTCTGGGACAAAGAGAGGTAGGACGATTAGCATGTACAGTCATTAAGGTGGTACGGAATCCTTACAGGACCGGAAGTTTGGACATTAGCTTGTGGGGGGAGTGAACATATTAGGCATTTCCCTAAAAGGCACCATGAGGACCAAAGTCCATATGCACTCTACCTTGGGAGATGTAGTTATTCTGTGAGTTGTCTTGTTTTGTTGCCTGTTATTAGTACCTGTTGACACTCTGTTGAAGAGGGTTAACTATGATGAGCCACATGGCGAATCAAGACCATGCATACTGACTACCTGACCCCTCTCTCTGTCCCAGACCCTCTCTCTCTCTCTCTCTCCTTATGCTCTTTCTTCTAAGCTTCAGTGAGTCTGTGAAATGAAAATGGGATAAATGCATACATTATATATCTTACAGAATGTAATCATCTTAGTATATAATTAATTACTGTATTCGTCTGCTTATAAGATGCTGTGGCATGGAAGACGCACACTAATTTTCAAACAGTAAATTTAAGAAAAAAAACTTTTGAAAAAAAAATTGTTAAATTAATGGAAATTTAAAATTCAATAAAAATAAAACCCAAAAGCCAATAAAGAAAGGTATAGGATTATTATTTTAATATTATTCAACTTCAGATTCTTCCTGCAGGCATCATATCATGGTTCCCCTCTATCATCCATTTATTCCATTACTCCCGCATGTAATTCTTGAATGGCTTATTGATGCTCACAATCTAACAGCTGAAACTGGGATAAGCCACCTGGAATTACCACCAATTCTGTGTTCATTCTTTAGGCCAGTTGTTTGATGTTTTCAGTCCTATGTGCTCTAAACTGATTCCCCATTTTTTCTTACTATTGAATACACCATGAATTGTCAAACTATCTGCAAAAAGATTTAAACCTCCCAAACACTTCCTAGTTCATTTCACAAATATACATGGTCTCAATTCTAATCTCAAGGATGTCCATTTCCACTTGCAGTCTGCCAAACCCCATGTATGTTTTTTCTGACAGAATCTCAGTTAACGGTTAATCATTAATCAGTCCAAACTAGATTTTGAACAGGCTAAGAGCAGAAACCTTGCTTCTTGCCCTAATGGTAGCCGAGCATTCTGGTCTCTTGCCAAAGCTATTGGCCGCAACTTTTGCCCATCTCTGCTCCCACCTCTGTCAAAACCAGATGGTTCTGTTGTCACTTCAGCCAAGGAATAAAGCTGACCTCCTAGCGTCCCATTTTTCTTCTAACTCATGTATTAATGATCTTGGAAAAACACCTCCCACCATTCCCAACATGCTCCATTCAATGCACCCTGAGGTCTTCCCTCAAAAGGAGGTCAGAAGGATTTTGATGAAACTTGATTCTAAGCTCCAGGTTATTGTTATTGTTATTATTTGGTTTTTAGGTGCATTAGCAACTAAGGCCATATTGCTCCGGGGATATGCAGTGGTCATTCCCTGACCTTTCCGCATCCTCCATATTTGGTGAAAGCTCCAGGTCCCTATGGTATTTCTCCACTTGTTCTCCTGATCTTACTCCCGTTCTTTGCTGCCTTTTTTTCACTTTCTTAATCCAAATGTGTTTTTCCTTCTGTTTGGAAATTTGCTCATATCCAGACAGTTCCTAAAAATGGTGACAAATCCCTCCCATCCAATTATCGTCCCATTGCAATTACTTCTACTCTTTCTAAAGTAATGGAGAAATCCATTAACCGCCAACTCTTAAACTACCTAGAAACCTTCCGTCTGATCAAGGATCACCAGTATGGATTCCATCAGTGTCGATCCTTTGGTGATATTCTGGCTTATGTTCCCCATTTATGGACTAATTCAATGGAAAAGTTCGGTGAAACATAAGCAGTTGTTCTTGACATCTCAAAGGCTTTCAATTGTGTTTGGCATAAAGGTCTTTTAAACAAACCTCCATCTTATGGTTTGCCAACTGTTTTTTGTATTTGGTTATCCAGTTTTCTCTCTGATCGTTCACTGAGGGTGATGGCAGATGACTCTCTGTCTTCTAACTTCTTCACTAATGCTAGTGTCCCCCAAGGTTCAGTTCTTTCTCTTACTCTTTTCCTCCTGTATATTAATGATCTTCTTCCAATGACTGGAAATTCTATCCATAGTTTTGCCGATGACAGCACATTGCATTCCACTTTCGATTTGAGAAACCTTGCCCTGCTCAATCAGCTTCAACTTCTCAAATAATCCGCTACAATTTCCTTAAATATGGATCTTCAGGTAATTCTCAATTGGAGCAAAGACAACTTAGTTGACTTCAATCCTTCTAAAACTCAATCTTGTCTTATATCTCGCAAAATGGATTCTTCTGCTCCTATGCTTATCTTTGGTGACAATCCGATTTCTAGGCAAGATGATATACTGGTGTGCAAAACTTAAGGATCAACACTATTTCTAAAGGTTACAACCACAAAATCTTTACTTAAGGTACTCTTTACTGATGAGAGTAGATTCAGTCTCAGCAGCGATTCTGGATGTCAGTTAATCTGGAGAGAGGTTGGCACATGGTATCACCCCACAAACATCACGGAAAGGGATTGATATGGCAGCTGAGGTGTTCCGTCTTGGGAAGTATTATCTTGGATGGATGTACGCAACTCCAAATACTGGAAGGCGGTACTGTAACTGGTGCACGCTACTTTACTGAGGTAATCCTTTTCCATGTGCGTCTGTTCTGTGCCATTGGCCCCGAGTTCGTGTTTATGGATGATAACGCCACACCCCATCGCACTGAAGCTGTGATATGCTTTTGGAAAGTGAGGACACTGTTTGTATGGATTGGCTTGCCCATTCCACTGACCTAAATCCCATCGAACACATATGGGACACCCTGGTGAGATGCCTAGCGGCACGTCCATACCCACCAGAAAATGTTCACCAGCTGAAGATGGTGCTGACATAGAAATGGATGATGTTACCGCAAGAACTTATCTACAACATTGTTCTTCTAAGTATGGACAGGTGGTGCAAAGCCTGCATTAACATTAGGGGTGGTCATATCTCCTACTGAAGACCACCTCTTCCCTTTGTTCCATCTTTGGCAGTGATGCATCTGTATCATGGCAGCCAGTGCTATGTTGCCATCTTTGAATAAAGTCTCTCTGTACCGTTTTGTTTCCATTGTTGTTTCCTTCATCATTTCTGTACCTCACAAGGTTCCTTTGGTATGCTTTTCCCATATCCAGGCCACTCCTATGAGAAGCTACTGGTGAAAACCTGACTGGTCCTTAAATTTTGCATACCAGTGTATATCTCTTTTGGGATTATTACCCTGACTTCTAATCTCTCTCTTGGCACAAGCCCATTACAAATATTGCTTCCTCTACATCTAAAACACTTGGTTTTCTCTTTCGCTCTCGTCATTACTTTTCTTCCAAAAAGCTGTTCACTCTATATAAAACCACCAGTCAACATCCATTTACTGTCCAACTTCAAAATCCCAGAACCAAATTTTCATCTTCCTGGTTTATTCATTCAACTGCCATTTTCTGGAACAACCTTCCTTCCTTCATACGTATTTCCTAGAAATTACAGTCTACAGAAGTTCAAGTCTAAAGTCAACAAATATCTTCTTTCATCTTCTCAACCACCAACCCAAGCACGGTACTAAATACTATAGGTTCTAATATCTCTTGTGTTTGAGGTTTTCATAAAAAAAAAAAAAAAATTCCACATTCACTGATCACAGTTTCCAAGATTAAAAAAAATTCATAATTTTATATGATTAAAAACCAAGAGTTCTATAATCTTAACCCATTATTATTATTGGACAGTTTGTTGAGATTCCAAATTTCAGAGTGAAAGAATTATCAATTTCTAATTATTAACAGTTAATTATTAATCATTGAATTATCAAATACTTAAATATTTGAGCATAAAGGTTTTTACATACCTGTTAAAGGGAATAAAATTCCTAAGGTGCCTCTAGGAATTAGCAATGATTCTGCAAAATAAATACATAAATAAATATAAATAGAATAGCTATTTGTTTCATAATACATAAACTTTAAAATCCTAATGAATTTGATTGCAATTGTGGTTCTAGCCTAAGGGTACAATTTATTCCTCTTCTGACCTTGCCTATCATACACATCCATTTAAGACTGATTACACAGCTCAAATGAAAAGTACCTCCATTATAGAACAGATAGCAAGTGGTGAAGTCCTGCACCATTATGGAGGACAAACTAATGCTATACTATTATATAAAAAAAACTGTGTACTTTCTTAAATATAATAACACCATGTTATAATAAACAAAACCCTTTATGCTGACAAGGTGTACATAATTTATTCCTTGAGCAAAACTATTAATTCTGCTAAAGGAATAAATTCTATAAAAGGGAACCAGACAAGGAATAATTCTGATATCATATTTTTTGGTTTCAATAATGTTTTTGATTCTATTTCACATGAATTGTTTATACTGGAGCAAGTTACTACACTGAAGAAAGGGATGGATTAAGTGGTAGGACACAAAGAATATT
The DNA here is from genome assembly GCF_048544385.1 of Mastigoproctus giganteus. Classification (NCBI taxonomy): domain Eukaryota; kingdom Metazoa; phylum Arthropoda; class Arachnida; order Uropygi; family Thelyphonidae; genus Mastigoproctus; species Mastigoproctus giganteus. Next base: position 7,515,268 of record NC_143580.1, read on the forward strand.
GCTTTTCACAATGGGCAGTATCCCTTTATAACTATCTTTTCACAAAGATAGTTATAAAAGGATACTACTTTTCATGAACTAATATTATTAGTGGAATCCCTCAGGATTCAGTATTGGACCTCCCTTATTGCTTTTAATACTTATTAATGATACTGATATTGGTATTTCAAGTTTGATGTATAAGTTTGCCAATGATGCAAAGACGATGGGTTAATGATACTAATGATTTCTTGAAATTTCTCAAAATCTATATAAACTAGGCAGCTGGACTGAAAAATGGCAACTGTCAGTTAGCATTAATAAATGCAAAGTATTGTACAGAAATAACATAGTATTGGATTATATCGTAGCACCAAACTCAATCTTTTTTCCTACCTTGATTTTGGTAGGAAAAAGACCTTACTAAGTATTTTTCCAGTAGACTGCTTGCAATGGTCTCTGGACCACTGCAAGATGTTGATGTAAATCACTTCAACTAAAGGATGCAAAAATAAAACATGCGGCCAACACATTTACAAACGCTGCTATTGGCTGAGATGAAGGACCACGTGGTCTGGTCGGAGAAAATTATACAGTGAAATAAGTATGCACCAGTTAACATGATCACTGGTTAGTAGAATCAGCCCTTTATAGAATCAAATTTCAAAAAACCAATTGAAATCATTAATATGCACTACACTTTCATCGTTATCATATGTTCAGTTATAAGAATCAATTTTGAATACCTTTGTGATATTTTTCTAAAACATATTTCTGGAGGTCACTACCATAAAACAATAAAAACAATTTGCAGTTTCCAGTTTATTGGGCTTTTCTGTTAGTGTAATCTATTATAAATGGGTAGTAAACTTAATCTTATTGCATTTGCAATAAAACAGATAACTGGAATTCTGTGGGCTTTTACGTTATTATGGTGAAATGTGTTTCCCCCTTCATTGAAATCTTCAATCATATAAAAAACATAAATAAATTTTCAAAATCTTCTCTTCATTCCTACTTTTTAAGCTTCATAACCTTGTTATTCTGTATCTCACTTGCGCACATCGTGTTAGTTGCAATTTGCGTGTGCCATGTTCTTTGTTATTGAATGTTTATCTTTTTTTATTATTTTAAATTTTATAACAAAAAAAAAAAAAGTCAGTGAGCAGAAATATCAATTAGTTAGTATGTACATATTACAGTATTAATTTATGGTATGGCATAAATTTATTTTTATTTTGCTAACATGTGGAAAATTTCCTCCAATTTCCACGTATCATTTAATTTTGTTAATTGGTAATAAAGTTAATTTGTTAATAAAGTTAATACAGTTTGTTAATTGGTAATAAAGTGTAAATTTGTGCTCTATATCTTTACTTTCATGGCCTGTGGTAATATTCCTCTTATTTTCACTTATTAGTATTGCAGTTTAATAGAATTAAAATTCAATTCACAAACGTGATCACAATGACCGATACTTACTACATATCGTATAGTGAATGGTATTTTGTTATGAAGAGTCCATCATAAAGTGATTTAATCATACAGTGAATCAATAATAAAGCAGGGGTCCACTTTACTATTGAAAGTGTATAGGAAAAGACTGTTACTATTGAATCTATGATTCACTAGTAACAGCAATTAATAAAATAAATTAATAAAATAAATATTATTAACACGAGCAATTAATAAAATAAATATCAAGAACTAGAAATGAGTGTGAAAAGAGGTAAAACGAAAGTAAAAAACTAAAATAAAACATGAAATGAGGTAAAATAAAACATCATGAAATGAGGTAAAATAAAACATCATGAAATGAGATTAAATAATATTAAATCAAATGAGATAAAATAATATAAAGTGAAATAAAATAAAATATGATAGCATATTGCTAACTCATAATTTCAATGTCCTCTGATGAAGACATTGAAATTATGAGTTACATGGCAATATGTTATCGTATTTTATTTCACTTTATTTCATTCGATTTTATATTATTTTATCTGATTTTATGATGTTTTATTTTACCTCATTTCATATTCTTTTCTTTCAGTTTTTTACTTTTATTTTACCTTTTTTCACACTCATCTCTGTTAGTTCTTGATATTTATTTTTTTAATTGCTCATGTATACCTAAACTATTTCAATATTTTACAATATATATATATATATATATATACATATATTAAAAGAAGAAATACCTGTGCCATAAGGACGTTTGTCAAGGGCCAACTTCCGAACAGATGGATCATCGGTAGCTACATCTATCATAAAATCGCTTCCTAAATATTCTGTATATCCAGGCAATTTTTGCAGAGCAGATATTGTCTAACAAAAAAGAAAAATAGAAACAACTTAAATGACTATCCAACATATAAAACTGAACAATTTAATGAAATGTACACTGCAAAATTATAACGTGAGGACTTGCAAATGGAAACAATTGACTGCATTGGTTTTTAAAAATAGTTTAATGTACAGGAATAATAATTAACATTTGAATATTTACTAACTTTACATTTAGGCATACCACATTTTTTGACACCTCTTTGTGGGTCTTCAGTGGATTTTAAAATCAAAAATTAAGGACTTTTATTTACATTCCAAAAAAAATAAAATAAAATAATAATTTTTAACATATTATAATTATTGTCATGAATAAAGAATTACTGCATACAACTCTCAGTTCATGATACACTACAAAGAATGAATTACAAAAGGGGGTTGAAGTCTATGTATGTAAGTTGCCAATCTTCTTGCGATGCACCCCAAGCTTCAGATACCCATGACATCATTTTTGTCTGTTCTTGTTAGTGGGGTAGCTCCATGTGGGTCTACACTTCCCATGTTGGACTACTGGCTGCTACTGTAGCCATGGGAAATGTCCACTTCATGTTCCCTACTAGAATGTGGCTGGTTATCATGGAGATCAATTACTGTCCTGTCCTTGCAAAGATGGTTCTAATCAATATTATGGTTCATGTGGATGGGGTAGGAGATCTAGTTGTGCTTCCTGCTTGGCACTGATGGAAAGAAAACAATTCAGTAAATGTTTCCAAAAATTCTCTTTTTTTTTATGTAGTTTTCTGGTTAGGACTGTTGGTGTTATGAATGTCAGTGACATAGTATTTTCATGTTGCTCAGTCTGATATTTCTGTCAGGCTCTGCTATCCTCAATTTTAACTCCTGGCAAGATTGCCCTATGTATGTCTTATTGCACTTGCGTATCAATTGATGGACCAAGCCTCAGTTTCAAGTGGACTGGATGGATGGAGAAATTTCTCAGGATGTTTCTTTCCTTTCTGTTGCCTTTGAAGTATATATTTACATGGTGCTTCCTACCTTTGCTTGCTTTTTTTTTTTTTTTTTTTTAAATCTTGTTAAGGAAGTGGGTTATGGAATCCTCTTCTTTGACTTACTTGGGGGAGGGGGGGGAGCTCTAGCTTTTTGAAATTTTCAGTGGTCTTGTCTATTATTTTCATTATGAAGGGATGAGAAAATCATTTTTGATTAGGATTTTTGTATTTTTATAGCTCTATTTCAAGGAGGTGGGGGCTGCATATGACCATATTACTAGAATAGTTTCAATGAACTGAAGCCATCACTTGGGTAGCTCGGGTTGTTTTTCATGGATAGCCTTCCAACATTTTGGTCTCAAACTCTGGGATGTGTTTTAATTAGAATACTGTCTCCAAGAATAGAGACCACAGATGAAAAAAAAAAAAAAGAGAGCACTCGGAAGGGTCCAAAGATAGGCAATCTACTTGGTGAGATCTATAAAAGGGCATCTATATGAGGAAAGACTATGAATATGAAAACTAGTAAAGTGAATTTTAATTCACTTTACCAGTGAATTTAAATCTGGTAAATTTACTTCTGGTAAGCAAACTTTAATTCATTTACCAGGAGGAGGATTAAGACACTTACCTTTTTACAACTATACTCTCCAGCTTGAGCAAGAGAACAGCACAAACATATTAATGAGCTAAAGTTGAGCGGAAATCTGTCTATTGCAAGTTTTATTAATGTACCAACACCATTTTCAAAGCCCTAGGGGAAAAAAAACCAGTGACAGTGAATGATTGATATCTATGAATTAAAATTAAATTTCATATATAATACTGTATAAAATGCATGTTAAAGATGTTTTAAGCATCTAGCCTCCAAATAATTGTGTAATTATTTCTTTAATAAAATAAATAATTACATAATTATAATTATGTTATTGGTCTCAAGTAAAATTACATATTTTACTTGAGACCGGTAACATTATTTTATTTGTTTCAATGGCATGAACTGATAACCTGCTTGCCTGTAAAACTGTTACAAGCAAGTTGTGTGAAGCTGTTTTTGCTTTACTGTTTATTAATTAGTACAGTTTACAACTTGTACCATTATTCACATTCAGTAATTATAAGATTGTCCCAAAAGTAATCATTACAACTTGTTTCTAATTTTTTTTTTTTTTTTGTGACTGAATGAAACAAAGTAACATTTAACTAAAACATTTGAACGTATTAATACATTTAATAAATGTAGCCACTGCCATATGTTAACCATGGGGGAGTTGTTGATAGAGAAATCATACAAGGTATGGTCAAAAAATTTCATTGCACTAACCACATTGCCCTTAAACCTAATTTAACGATTCATGACTAGTAGGAGTTGAATCATGAACAATGGTATATTACAATTGGAGTAACAAAAATTTTAAATTATTATATTTATAGCTCCCCCCCCCCACCGCACCTCCATTATTCTTCACTGGCAACAGGGTAGTCTGCTGGAGACAGAGTAACTACAGAAATTTAGTATTGTAGTTTGGTCTTGGCAAATTGCCTTTACCCCTCTAACTCTTGTTGGTAACCACATTATCTAACATGATGCTAAATATATACTTACATAATATCCAATTTTATATAACAAATTTCTGTAAATAAACATGTTAGATTAAGAAACAAAGCTTTTATGAAATATTACTTGAAATTTAACAGCAAATCTTACCTGGCAGAATACTGAAATTCACGGGTAATTAATAAAAGTTACTATAATCAGCAAGATAGGGTTTTATAAATATTAAAAAGTAACATAAATATCAAGATATAATGAAAATCCAATTAAATATTTAAAAAAATTAACAGACTGATAATTGTGTCATGTGATAATTTTAAAATTTCTATAAAAAAATTTTCATAATAAAAAAATGGCTAAGGTAAAGAAAGCCAACATGAGAACCATGGGAAACTTCGCTTAATGTATCAGGCAAACTCATTTCTCCCTGCATTCTCCGTAAACAGAAGGTGTGTGTTATCACTAGTGGCAGTAGAAGTCGATAATGATGTACTGATTAGTTTTTTTCTCGTTATTAAAAGCATATTATTAGAGTTCATGAGTGGGCTGAAATTTACTTACAGGTACACCCTCCAGACTGCCTCAGCCTGTTTATCCCCCTTCAAGCTGCTTTTTCCCGATAGGAAACAAACTTCTACTGCCACTACCGATAATACGCACCATCTGTAGAAATCATTTTTCTATTTTAAAACAGCAGGAGGTGGGGGGGAACAGCCTAAGACTGAGGCAGTCTGGAGGGTGTACCTGTAAGTAAATTTCAGCCACAAAGGCATTACACTCATGAACTCCAATAATCTGCTTTTGATAATGAGAGAAAACTAATCGATACACCGTTATCAACTTATACTGCCACTAACCGATAACACGCACCTTCTTTTTACTGAGAATGCAGGGAGAAACTGCGGTAATGGGAAACAATTTTGCTGAGTAAGTTTTCCCAAAGTTTCCGTGGTTCTCATGTTGGCTTTCTTTACCTTCACCAAAAAATCATTCCAAAAAATCTCTCTAAATAGGAGAAATGTTTATATTAAAAAATAATTTTCAGAAAATCCACTCTGCAAGCCTTAACAGATGGTGTCGTCACTTGTTTACTTCATCTAGGAGAATGACTGCTCTCCTAGGTGAATTACTGCTCCAGGAATGTTTTAACATTGTATTTGAGTTTATTCTTAATTTTGTTACTTTTAAATATTATAACCATGGCTAAGCAAAAGAAAGTACATATGCATTAATGTTTTGAATATCTAAATTTTCAGAATGATAATGAGAAGTACTCTAGCTTACATAGAATTTTTAATAACCGCATATTTCATAAGTACATGAATTAGAGCAAAATAAAAATTTACTTTTAACCTAGTGAAACTATTAAGAGTTAGTCCTGTTATTTCTATTAGTAAAATATTTTTCTGTTAAAGTAAAACACAAAAAGAGATCACAGTTAAAATCAAACAGCTCCTATTCCACAACTATTAAGGTTCTACAAAAGACATTGCCCTTAAGACACAAGAAATGCTACACTTCAAAATTTCTGTTTCCTTTTACGACACTTTACTAGAAAGTAGTTTACAGAATTCACAATTAAACATCAATTTAAATACATATTTTAATGTTTTGAATTCTTCACTGAGAAAATAAACAACATGCCAATATACGCACCTTCTCCCACACATCCTCAGCTATGTTGGGTTCTTTCAAAAGACATTCTGCTAGGCTAAAAAGAGACTGTAAAAAATATTATTGTAGTATATTCCGGCTAATACACATACACACCCACACAAATTTACAAATCAAAATTATAATATTGGCATACAGCCATCAAAAAATGATAGGGCAAAAACTGCAGATGACAAAAAAAATGTAGTTAGATTTTTGAGAAACTGAAAATTTATTCTTGCTTGTATTAAATATATCACATTTTATTCAGAGTACTTCTCAATTAACAACATACGTAAAAATTTCTTTGGAATTTATTATTCTTTAATTTTTAGCTGATCAAGTTCAAAAATCCACTGACCTTTCTTGCAAAAAAAATATGCTCTATTTAAACTCAAAAAGAGCATTCTATAGACCCAAAGAGAGCACTCTATAAATACTCCCAAAGAGAGCACTCTGTAAATACTCCCAAAGAGAGTCACTCAAGAAGTAATACTCCCAATTTTTGTTCCATGCAATTTACAAGACACACATGTGCAAATTAAACTTATTCAAAACATTGATAAAATAGTTATTTTCCAACATAGTCCCAATTTTTCTGAATACTTTCTTCTAGTACTGCATGCAGTTCCACTCTGCAAAAGTTTCTCTCCTTGTTGTTCATCCACTGTCAAATATAGCATTCTTCAATGTGTCACCATTTCCCCAATAATATCCCCAAAGTGACGGCCTCTATAGCCAAGTTATCAGGAGCAGGGATGCAGTAGCACACGCTCTTTGAGTAGACTGGGGTTCAAATTCCTGACTGCTAAATACGGTCGATCTGCCAACCCGCACTGGACCAGCATGGCAGATTATGGTCCATTTCCCTCAGCATGAATTGTTGAGGAGGCTTCCATCCTGCAGTGGGTTGATAATGGCTGCAGTTTACCTTTTTACCTTTATCCCCAAAGTCAAAAGATCAAAGAGATGATAACCTGACCAGCAAACAGCTTCAGATTATATGAAGGGTGGGTCATCACAGTCCATTCAAATTTTATATTGCACTTAGTAACACAAACACACACATGTGGTATGGAGCCTGACACTGGGTCAGATAGGAGCAATGCTTCAATATTTCTCTCGTTGGACAAATTTGTTGAACATGAATTTTTTAATTTTTGTAATGTATCATATAGTGTCCCTGTAAACAAGAGTCACACCTTTCTCATGCTGTCAGAAACTGTTGTTTTATTGACGTGAAAGCAGGTACTACTACTCTACAATTTGTCATGCACACCTGCATATCTCATCTAAATTTTGTTAATGTGTTTTTCCTAATATTTACTTTCACATATTACCATATGCTTTCTATAATTACTAACAAACTGAGCTGAACAAAACCAAGGCATAGTATAAGGCAATGAACTAAAGAGTTAAAAAATAGAAGACATTACTTTCTGACTGACCCCTGAGTTTCAAAGAATTAACAAGGAAAGTTCAAAGATGATCCTCATAAGTTATATATGATAAAATCTATTGTTGAATTTATAAAACTATTGTAATATTTGAAATATATAAATCTTTGTTTTCTACTTTTTTTTCAATTAATCATCATCATCTATCATCGTTCCACTATTCCACAGATCGACATATGAAGCCTCGCCACCATGCTCTGTCCATGTACCTCTCTCCGTTGTTGATTTCACTCCAATTAGAATAGAAATGATCACATTTCTATTACAGCACAAAATAAATAATTATAGTAGATATTTTATAATATGTACCATACAAGATAAACCTCAGAAACAGAAATTAATTTAATGAATTATTAAAAAAAAATCAGAGGACACAAGAGGAAGCTCAAATTTATAAATAAAGAAAAACAAATAGCCAAGGTTAATGTTGTATCTATATAAAAATCAAATACAGGGTGTTTCAAAAATGATGGTGAATAATTTAAAGGTGAAAAGTACAAACTAAAATAAGCAAAAAAGTCCCGGTGAACATTGGGCCGCATATGAACAGTTTTTGAGATAATGCACCATTTTCTGTTAAGATCCGCCACAATGGGAGCACTCTGGGAGGATAGTCTGTACTGCTGAGACCTTGTACACACTGGATATGGTAGGGGTACAGTAATTAGCAATGTAAAATTCATCACACTCTGCTATGACTCAGTACACGTTCTTGCAGAGCAACCTACCTTGTCGAAATTCCTGGATTTGGTTCCATTCTTTCTAATGTCCTTTCCTCAACATCAGGTGTTATGCTTCTGGGTCTACCCACTCGTACTCCATGTGCGAAACACCCATGTTCTCTAAAGCATTGATGTATCCTGATGAATGTGCACCTGTTGGGCTGCCTGTTTGTACCAACAGGTGCCCTGTTGGGCACCTGTTGGTACAAATGTGCAGCCTCGAGTGCACTGCCTTTGGCTTTACCATGCATGAAGTGCATGTCCGCATACTCTTCATTGCTGTAACCTCTTTCCACGTTGACTATCCTTTGACAAGTACTAGCATGCCTGCTACGTCTCAGAGCATGGGGAAAGGGAGAGAATGAGTATAACCTAACCTAAACAAAGAAGTCAATAGTGGATCCCAACTCTGTACAGTTCACCTTGTCAGTGGTAGATCCCAACTAGAAACGTGCAATATCTTGAAAATGATTCACTTAAGGACCCATGTTTACTAAGCTTTTTTTGCATATTGTAGTCTGTATAGTTCACCTTTAAATTATTGACCATCACTTTTGAAACACACTGTATATATTATAAAAAATAAAAATAAGTGCAAGGCATGCATCAAAGGTCAAATTTATTATATTATTTAAATATAAATATTTTATTTCCAATTTTTTTGGTTGTTCCCCTCCTGCATGCAGCATGCTAAGAAACCTTTCCTAATCTACATCTAAAATATACCAAAGGAACTTTGATTTCTAGCACGCAATTAAATTAAAAAACAGCACTCAGTATTTTTATATTCAGTCATACTTAAGTTACTGTATTTTGAGGTTATTAATTTCTTTGATAGTTATTATATTTTGGCTATTAACTTCTTTCATAGTTATTATATTGTTTGACCATATGCATAATGCTCGCGATATATCCAGATAGAATTGCTGGTTTCTTAGTGATCACCTTGTTAACGAGTTGCATTGTAGTTAGGGTTGAGTGTTTTTGCACCATATCAGGTAGTATTCAACTACTTATAGATATGCATTTATTTGACAGTTAGAACATTCTTAGTTCTAACAGTCAGCTGATTGTTTGACTATGTTACAGCATAGCGTAAATACTTAACATTTTATTTGGCTATAATTTAAAATTTATTCATTGGGACTAAGCCTGTACAAACCACCATGAAAATATGTTTAAGAAAATTTCAAAAATCATTAATATATTGGTCATTATTAGCTAGAGATTGAAAGAGGAAGAGGGATAATGTGCCACCTCACTGAAGATTAAAAAAAATAATAATAATAATGGGGGCATTAAGTGGGGCTCTGCTGTAGTCACCTTTCCTCTTAAAGAGCATCTCGTGGGATGCATGATGACTCTTCCTATGATTAAAGCCAGCCCCTTTCAAAATCGGCCATGTTGGTAGGCAATGGCATACCACCACATTATCTGATGCCACAGAGACCATAACAAAACTAACTCCAAAAGCTGCTGTTAAAGGAAGACCTGCAACTAGGTGGAAGGATGGGATCAGTGAACTTTTGGGCATGACATTTTGCGATGCCACTCGTATAGCATATGATCGATACAGTTGGAGGATTTTGTTGGTGGCCACAACAGCTACTCAGGGAACTATGTGACTGGAAGAAGAAGAAGATCCAGTAATCCTAAAGTCCTGTAGGAGCCATATAAACAAAAGTTTATTGTATTATGAAATATAAAGGAAAGGTAGGTGTTCCTGTTGAGCCATTGACTGTTGGTGATCAGAAGACCCAGAGAAAGCTGCAAAAACAATTCCCAAACCATAACACCACCACCACCACCACCACCAGCTTGCCAAATATCAATAGTGCACCAGGTGCCATGGCCTCATGATGTTTCTCCTAATGCAGATATGTCCCCCAGCATGGCAGAATTGGAAACAGGATTCATCAGATCAGGTGAAAGATTTCCCCATATCGATGGTCCAGTGTTAGTGCTTATGTACCTATGCAAGGTGAAGTGTCTTGTGTCTTGCAGTGAGCATGGGTACAAATGACAGCTGTCGACTGCAATAGCTGTTATTGTTATTTTGGTTTTTAAGAGCATTAGCAACTAATGCCATATTGCTCCGGGAATATGCAGTGATCATTCCCTGACCTTTCCGCATCCTCCATATTTGGTGGTGACAGGCTCGAATACAGATCTAATCATCTGCAATAGCATATACAAACTAACGTTTCTGTGAATACCCATGTGGACAATGGTCTTGGTATGTGCCTTTATTGTACTGGGTGGTTAGCTGAGTAACTGTGCTGCATCGTTGCTGTGTTATGATACGAGATGTGTACACACACACACACGCGCGCACACACACACGTACACACAACACAAAAAGGTCACATGTGATCTTTGGCTGGTTGATCAACTACTGTTGAGTCAGTCATGGTAGACTCATAACACTGCAGAATGAGAGGAGTTAATCATGTTGGCTGATGTCAAGGTACTGGCAGCTACACATCTTGTCCCTACAATTATTCCTTGTTCAAAGTCAGAAAGATCTCAATGCAACCCATTCTTCCTCTCAGACACTCAAAAACTGACTGCATGTGTGAATTATATAAACAGATGGACAAAGAAATAATAATTGACAGATTTCTATTGGTCCAATTTTAATGAAATTTGGGATGGCCTTACAAATCTTTCTAAAAGGTCCATATTTAAAACTTCATGAAAATCCATCTGCTGGAAGTCTGTTTATTACATGAGGATGGACAAATAAAAAAAAAAAGAAATAATAATTACCAGATTTCTGGTAATTATTATTTCTTACCAGACAAAACCCTGATCTGCATGAAAAGATCAGATTGCCAAAGTAAAACTAGATAAACCATTCAAATAATAATCAATACTTTAAATTATAAATGTGCTGTAATTCGTATCAAATCGCATTTTAGTTTTTGCAAAACTAAAGCATTAAATTCTAACACCCACAATTTAATTACCTCGAGTCTGCCTAATGATTCAGCCTGGAACTGAGACAGGAGCAAATATAACATTGAATATACAACATTATGAGACACTGTAGCAACCATCTAAGGGAGAAAAAAAGCTTTGTCATTAATAATGTCATCATAAGCAAATCTTACCTATCATAATGAAGACAATTTTCAAAAATCATCATAATGAAGACAATTTTCAAAAAAATATGTGATTTGAATGACATAAAATAGATAGGAGATCTATATTTTTGCCAAAGTAAAACTAGACAAACCACTGGTTTAACAGAGGAATAACTCAACTCAAAATCTGAGTTAGCCTTCTATTATCCTGAAAACAATTTTACAATTAATATAATTTGCAGTGAAAGAATTCTAAAATTAAAATAAATATCTACAACTGATTTTAATAACCTATACAACCATAGTTCCACCTAATTTTTTTTCTAAGTGCATGGAGAGTATCGCTTTGCACACTTACCTTATGCTGTTGCAGAGACTGGTCGTCATACAAAAATAATTAATGATTATAATCATTAATGATAATTTTGTAATTTTTACACATGAAATGAAAAATAAACAATTTAATAACAGCTAATTAAAACTAATAGATTAAATAAATTACAAATATAAAATTAGCTTCATGAAAAACTGTTCTTGACAGTTTTAACACATTTTACACCCTGCAGAGTGAACATTGTAAAATAATCCTTATCTTCACTGGCCATACATTCTTCACTGATGGTAAGCCAATGCAATCTCTTCTCAGCGACGGTTAGGAGGTATGTTTTCACCGAAAAGTGATTTCTTTTGAAAAATAAACCACGTAAATGGAAAATAAACAATTTAATAACAGATAATTATAACTAATAGATTAAATAAATATTGATAATGAAATTTCATTTCATTTCATTATAAAGAACAAAGGCGAATGCTATTTAAATTTTGCTTATATTTAACCAAACCATCTTCAAACAAATATAAAATATACAGATCCACAGGGGATTTATATTCAACCCATGCACACAGTGATCTGGCACAGATCACTGTGTGCATGGGTTGAATATAAAAATAAAATAAAAATATGAAAATAAAAATAACGGACATTGTCAAAATCAGTGAAACAGATGTGGTACGAATTACTGCAAATTATTTTTCAGCAGACATGCAATGAAACTTTTTTCTGTGATGCATATATTTATTTTTGTCCAGTAGAAAATTAAGACTTTTACACTAACACATTATATAGAAAGAATATTTTTTGACATAATAACTTTTGAAGTAGCCAAATTTTTCACTGGACATCTCATAAATTATTAACCCAGTGTCAATCACAAAAAATCATATACAAGATATTGCCAATCCTATAGCACACTGTTTTCACCCTATTCAAATAGACTTCTCAAATTTTTAATAGAGAAACTGTGCAAAAATCATCTTGTAAAGTACTGTAAGTTGACCTAGAGTGAGTCAAAGAAATACGAATTACTGAAAATATGAAATTTAATACAGAAATATGAAATACTGACTTTCAAGGAAATTCGGAAAAAAAAAAAAAACATGATGGGAGAGGTCAAAATGACAACCACACATCAGTGAGTTAATACTCAGCTTCTCTTTAGCCTATCTTATTTAAAATAAAATCAGCAAATTTATTTAACTGAATATACAGAATATTTCATAACCAAGTCCTCAGATCATTTTTGCCTTAAGTCATTTTTTCCCATGCCATGCACCCTTCAGACAGAAAAACTGACACTTGGCTAGTAATTCATTATTTTGCACTTGGTTGATGTACTCTATTTTTGTTTCATTTTTCTTTATTAGAAAATATTTTCAGGTTCCCTAACAAGTTGACTAAAAGTCCACAGCTATAGTAACTATTATAAAGTTTGTGTGTTAATTTTTTAGATTGTTTTGCTTTAAAGTTTAAGCCCGAGAAGGAATAAATTAACCCACATAAAAGTAAGGAATTATTTGAAAGCATAAAAATTACAGAAGTAAACAGGAGCAATAATACTAGGACTGTATAGTAAAAGCAACTGTAAGTCTGTTTTTTGTAAATAAGTACTGTAATAAAATATTATAAACATATTAATTTATTAGAAGATTATTCTAAAGTAAAACTGTATAAAGAAGAAACCATGAGCATTTATGATTCATCCTCCTGGACTTTGTGGCTGTGCCAAGGTGATTTGTAATAAACAGATAAATAAATAAACTTCATTTTAGAAAACAAGTTTATAGTGGTTTTTTTTTTTTTCCTGACTTAATTTCTTCTTTGTGATGTTATATTTAAAAAAAAAAAAAAAAAAAAGATTTCATTAAATTCTAACAAAACATGAAAAATAAGAAACAAATAATCTTTAACTAATAATATGAAATTCACTTAAAATATGTAACCCATCTTACCCCATTTCCAACTAGAGTAGGGCAAGAAAGAGCTGAAGTGAGGTAGTCAAACACTCCTAGCTGCAGAGCATTATTTCCAAGTTTTTGAGTTGTATCATTTGCACCCAAGTTGTTATTTGATCTTCTCACCAGCATCCAAGCCAAGAGCAATGGCGAGTGGAAAGTGTGATTGCCCAGAATACAAAAGAGACTGTCAAGTTTCTGAAAAATAAGGAATCTGCAAGCACTGACAGCAAAATAATTTAATACACAAAAGATAAATTTGTTAATGACTATATCATTATTATTATGTAGCAGCTATACAAGTAAGCAGAACAGTTAGCTATTTTGATTAACATTAGAAGATATAGTTCCCTGTTGCAAAACACTGGCTGAGGAAACTGCTTACAATAACCCCACAAAATGAGCAATTATTTCATTATGGCATTTCATTGCCTGAGGAAACTGCTTACAAAATAACCCCACAAAATGAGAAATTGTTTCATTATGGAAAAAAAAAAAATAATAATAATCTTTTCCAGAGCTTAAGAAGAAAAAAATTGGATGCAAATCCTTCATACCTAGGCACAAGGCTTTCTTAACCCAGAAATATTGACACCTAGCCTGAAAGACACTCCCCGCCTCAGTGAAATATCTATTGCAGATTAATCACTGGTTCAAGATTAGTGACTAATTCCATCTACTTCCTAATTACATGGCGTCTCCATAGCCAGGTGGACAGGAGCAGCAGTGCATAGCACACGCTTCTTGATTAGACCGAGGTTTGAGCCAGTGACCACCAAATACAGAGGATGCAGAAAGGTCAGGGAATGACCACCACATATCCCCAGAGCAATATGGCCTTAGTTGCTAATGCTCCTAAAAACCAAATAACATACAAACAAACCTAATTACACATACAATCTTACTTATGTAGTTTTGGAAGTGACATGTTATTGTTTTCTCAGAGTGCTACTGCTTTCTTGGAAGTGACACTATTTGCTTCATCAGAATAATTATTTTTTTTTTTGTAGAATTATGCAATGAATGTTCATTCTTTCATCAAAAGTTTTAAATGAAAAATCGGAAAAATTATAAATGTGCTTTTATGCCTGTTATTTTTAACAAAACAAAACTCTTCTGGCGGCACATGGTCTGACAGCCCCAACACCTCAGAAAAATATCTAATTGCATTTAATTGCCAATTCAAAATTAGTGACTGTTACTCTAACTGCCTTTCCAATTATACAGTCTTAATTGAGTAGTTTTAATAACATTTTCATAAGGTCTGCATGGTTGTTAATGACACTAATGACAGTTATTTGTTATTTGGTTTTTTTTTTAGGAGCATTAGTAACTAAGGCCATATTGCTCCGGGATATGTGGTGGTCATTCCCTGACCTTTCCGCATCCTCTGTATTTGGTGGTGACGGGCTCGAACCCCGGTCTAATCAAGAAGCGTGTGCTACGCACTGCTGCTTCTTCCCACCTGGCTACAGAGGTGCCTACTAATGACAGTATGCTGCTGCAACAGATCTAGAAAAGTTGAGTAGATGGGCCGAGAGGTGGCAACTGAAGTTTAACATTAACAAATGTAAAGTACTGCATATGGGAAGCAGTAACCCCAGAGTAAAGTATCAACTGTGTGCTACTACACTGACAGAGAGCGAAAAAGGACCTGGGGGTAATTGTGCAGGCATATATGAAGTTTTCTGAGCAGTGCAGGCAGTCTGCAAGAGTAGCTCATGGTGTCTTTTCAATGATATACAGAAATTTTTCTAGCAGGGATAAGGAGATGATTATCCCCTTGTATAAGGCAATGGTTAGGCCACACCTTGAGTACTGTATACAGGTCTGGCGGCCTCATTTTAAGAAGGATGTAGATTTGCTTGAGCGTGTACAGAAAAGGGCAACAAGATTGGTGAGGGGAATGAAGGTATCCTCTTACCAAGAGAGGTTTAAGTTTTGCAAATTACAGTGTCTGGAGACTAGGCACCTGCAAGGTGATCTGATTGAGGTGTATAAAGCCTTGAATGGTTTGAGCATGCTCAATGCTGATGGGATTCTTCCTCTTGCTCAGAATAATCGCCTGCAAGGGCATAAATCCAAATTGAGGAAAGAAAGTTGTAGGATAGATGTGTGGAAGTTTGCCTTTAGCCAGCAGGTGGTTGATTGCTGGAACAAACTCCCATCTGTCGTTGTAGAAGTTGATAGCTTAAACAGATTCAAGGCAGAACTAGACAAACATTTTGAGGGGGGTGGATGAGTGAAATGAGAAGGGGATGTGTGTGTGTTTTTTATTTTGGCTGATGCTATATAAGCTTGCTAATGCTAATAAGTAGTGCAATATTCCATGCAGAAATATATGAGCATGCACGATGCTACATTTTAACACCCTCAATGATTCTATGAACTTGAAAACAGAAGGAATAACAGTTTCACCAGAATAAACAAAAGTTCTGTATCAATGACAGGTACAAAAATTTTACATTTAAAAAAATTAAATTTATACTGCATCAGTATATCCCAAGAAAAATTTTTAAAAAAAACTAAGTTTTTTCTTCAGAAATAAATAAGAAAATTTGGGATTTGTCAGACCAAGTGCCACCATTATTGTGACAACTGGTGGCACCACTGCCAGGTTATGATCTGTTCTACTGGAATGAATTTCACATGCCAATTTGGCATTTGATAAGTAATATTTATTTGTAGCGCATGAAGTAACTCATTATTAGCATTAGCATTAGTAGAGGCATTTGATGCAAGAAAGCAAGCTTATGCAGCATCAGCCAAAAAAAAAAAAAAAAAAAAAAAAAAAAAAAAGTAACATAAATAAATAAAAATAACCACTTCCACTTCACCCCTCTGTTCGTTCGAAATACCTGTCCAGCTGAGCCTTAAACTTATTTAGGCTATCAACTTCCACGACAAGGGATGGAAGTCTGTTCCACCCACCAACCACCCGCTGGCTAAAGGCAAATTTCCGCACATCTATCCTACATCTGTCTTTCCTCAATTTGAATTTATGCCCTCTCAGGTGATTTTTCTGAGCTAGAGGAAGAATCCCATCAGCATTGAGCATGCTCAAACCATTCAAGGCTTTGTACACCTCTATCAGATCACCCCGCTGGTGCCTAGTTTCCAGACACTGTAATTTGCAAAACTTAAGCCTTTCTTCGTAAGAGAACCCCTTTGTCCCATTCACCAATCTAGTTGCCCTTCTCTGTACTCGTTCCAGCAGCTCTACATCCTTCCTGAAATGAGGCCTCCAGGCCTGTATACAGTACTCTAGGTGTGGCCTGACCATTGCCTTATACAAGGGAATAATCACCTCCTTATCCCTGCTAGAAAAATTCCTATATATCATTGACAATACACCATGAGCTACTCTTGCAGCTCGTCTGCACTGCTCAGAGAACTTCATATCTGCCTGCACCACCACCCCCAGGTCCCTTTCATTCTCTACCACTGTCAGTGTAGTACCACAGAGTTGATACGTTGCTCTGGGGTTGCTGTTTCCCATATGTAGTACTTTACATTTGTCAATGTTAAACTTCATTTGCCACCTCGAAGCCCATCTGCTCAACCTTTCCAAATCCTGTTGCAGCAGCATAGTGTCAGTAGTGTCCTTGACAACCCTGCCAACCTTCGTATCGTCTGCAAAATTGGACATTAAGCCTGATATACCATCATCAATATCATTTATAAATACAGAAAACAATAAAGGCCCCAATACTGAACCCTGAGGGACTCCACTAATAACATTAGTCCACGATGAGCAGTGTCCATTGATTACCACTCTCTGTCTTCTCCCCCTCAACCACCCCTTTATCCATAGCAGCAACTTGCCTCCAATGCCACACTGCTCCAATTTGTGCAGCAGTCTTCCATGTGCAACAGTATCAAAAGCCTTTCTAAGATCCAAGTATATAATATCAAAGTTATTCCCTGCATCCAGTTCTTTTGTGACTGCATCATAGTATCCAATCAAATTGGTCAGGCAAGACTTCCCCTTAACAAAACCATGCTGTGTCCTAGCTATAACTGAAGTCTTGTCTAGATGATCCTGCAGTGCTTCTTTCACCAGTGCCTCCATTAATTTTCCGGGAACAGAAGTTAAACTCACAGGTCTATAATTACTTGTGTCAGCCTTTGATCCCCCTTTGTGAATTGGGGTCACATTTGCACATCTCCAGTCAATGGGTACCTCCCCTGAGTCCAAGGAAGCTCTCATAATTATGGCTAAGGGTTTGCTTACCTCCTTTGCTGCCTCCTTTAATATAACTGGATAGATCCCATCCACCCCAGGTGCCTTTCTTGTGCTTATCTTCAACAATTTCTCCTCCACTTTGCTCTCAGTTATTACAAGATTCTCTAGCTTACTGCTAGAGTTGAATACACCTCTGGCATTCCCCTCACTGAATAACTCCTCATGTGTGAATGTCGATGCAAAATATTCATTTAGTTTGTTAGCTACCCGAGCAGGGTCATCAACAGTTGACCCATCGATCTCAAGTGGACCAATCTGATTCATCCCCTTCCTTCTAGAGTTTACATAAGTAAAGAACTCTTTGCTGTTTTTCTTCGCATCCCTTGCCAAGGATCTCTCGTAATCTGCCTTCGCCTGCCTAACCTCCTTTGTAACTTGGTTACAGATCAACTTGTATCTATCATAGGCGTCCGTGTCACGTGTTAATTTGTATGTATCCCATGCATTTTTCTTCTCTGCCATATGCCTTATTAGTTCATCTGACAACCATTTAGGCCTAAACCTTGAACAATATTTCTTAGTTGGTATGTAAAGCCTAGTAGCTTCCACAATAAGTTCTTTGAATGCTTCCCATTTTGAATTTGCTGTTGGCAATATCATCAGTTGATCCCACTGTATAGAATTTAAATACTGTCTCAGTCCATTGTAGTCGCCTTTACGAAAGCAATATCCCTTCCCTTTACCCCTAATGGTAGTTACCTCTTTGAGTAACTCCCACTTCAGCACACTGTGATCACTGCCACCAAGTGGTTCATTTATCTGCAGATTCTTAATGCATGAAGAATCACTACTGATAATCAAATCAAGAGTATTACTCCCTCTAGTTGCCTCCCGAACATGCTGATGTAGAAAACAATCATCCAATAAATCCACAAAAGCCTTGCTACTGTGTGAGTGACCAGCCCCCAAATTCCAGTCAATATCTGGGAAATTAAAATCCCCCATTATAAGACTCTCTGATTTACTGGCCCACTCTATTTCTCCGAACAGTTTCTTATTATACTCATCAGAGTCATTAGGCCTATAGCACACTCCTACTCTCAATTTTGATCTCCCAATGCTTATGTCACACCAAACTGACTCGACACTGCACTGTCCAGCGATGTCGACTGGCTTCACTTCCTTGGATTTTATGTGTTTTTTAACTAATAGCATAACCCCTCCTCCCTTCCTATCCTGTCTATCCTTTCTGTAGACATTGTACTGCCCAAATTCCAGTTCTGCATTTCTTATATCTGTGTGACACCACGTCTCTGAAATCCCCACAATATCTGCCTTTGATGTTTTGAGCAATACCTCAAATTCATCAAATTTATTTACTAAACTCCTAGCATTGGTGTACACACAAGTATACATGCACCTGTTCTTTTTCTTAGCTACCCTAACACAACCCATGTGTTTACTTGTACCCCAATGATTCCCAGCAGTCTCTGAAATATCCTGCATCTTATTTTCCAGGCTGCGGCTCATTCCAATAGAAGCAGTGCAAGAATCACTTTCACCTCTGCCAGTGGCTACTGTTAATCTATTAGTCCTTGTATCCCCCCAATCTAGCAGTTTTCCGACCCACCTAACATTGCCTCGATAGCATCAGCAAACATTCTTGCACCCTTTCTATTTAAGTGTATCCCATCCCTGTAGAAGCAGTCTCTCCTGTTAACAAGTAATGAGAGAGAGATCAAGTAATAATTAGAAGTAAGAATGTACTAAGTGAATCTATGTTAAGTGAGAACTTTTCCCACATTGATAATGTAAATAACTACAACTGGTTTCCCTGAGTAGCACTTGTGGCCAATTTTAAGGCACAATCTCAAAATATAAAAATTTAAACACCAGCCTACAATATTAAAATATTATAGTCTGGCAGATTCCCAAAATCAGAAGCATAAAGCATGGTTGCTAACAGAGATATATTTGTTAGAATTTGTTAAATAAAAATTTAAGAAAAGAGTCATGTTGTGCTGCATTGCTGATAAACCTTGGTTTGTGGTAATAGGTTCTAGTGCCCCATATCACAGTGGTATCAAAGCTGGATATAGTACCATCAATATACTGTAAAATGCATTACAACCTTCTTGGCAGGAAATTTTATAGATGACAAAATTAACAATCTGTATATTTAAATTCTGATTTCTTTAAGAATTATTAAATACAAAACTCAATTTTTTTTAAGTGAAGAAAACACCACTATGTCATCAGTTCCTCAAAAATCATCCCGATTGAAATACTGAGAATAATGAAAACATTTTCTGATATGGAATAATAAAAACATTTTCTATTTTAGAATGTTAAAACACATATCCAAGCAGTTTAAATTGAAACCAACCAAGGAAGGAATGATCATCTGAATTAACAAAATGTAGCTTTATTAAGTTGGAATGCAGCTTTATTAAATCAGAAATCTGTTATTTTATCATTCACAAGAGATTAAATAACACATTCCAAAAAAATGACAGTTCCTTTTAAGTTTAAAGTGTTCAAAAAATTAGCAACTGCCTAATATTTTAACTCACATCTAAAGCAATGCAATTTTTTTTAAAATAGCATGTATGACAATTAAAACTTTAACTAAAACATAATTCCCATTTTTGAGAAAACGTATACTGTCAAATGAGTTATCATAAATTTTAAAACAGGTCATAAACTTCTTTCCTTTTTACATTCCTCATTAACAAATTAATTAAGACTAAAAGCCAACTTGAATTATTTTACAACAGTCCAAATCAAAATACCTCATCAATTATAAATTTGATTCTCTTGCCTTACTCCAAAAATGTACAATAAGAAATCTAAACAAATAAAAAAAATATCCATAACAAAGAATTACACAGAATGCAAGACTCTCCATATAGCTGGGAGTTGTTATAATTCTTGCAAAACTATACAGCCACTCCCCAGCTTACATAATACAAGCCATATGGAAATTCGACTTTACGTAAGTTTTTGCCAGCCAGTGCAAACTTAAAAAAATCGTGGAAACTTATTTTGCATCCCATAGGAATAAATGGCGGTATCGTGAAAACATCATAACGTGAACCCAATAACACATTATTTTTTTGGTAATTCATTCCAAGATCTCGAAAGTTGAAATTTTCACTAAATAACTAAGCTATTTATCTCTCTAAAAGGTCATTTTTATAATGGAAATTGCACTACATTTTCATCATTATCATATGTTTCGTTATAAGAATCAATTTTGAACAGCATTGTGATATTTTTCTAAAACACATTTCTGGAGGTCACTACCAAAAAACAATAAAAGCAATTTTCACTTTCCGGTTTATTGGGCTTTTCTGTTAGTGTAATCAGTTATAAATGTGTAGTAAACTCGATCTTATTGCATTTGCAATAATACCAATAACTGAAATTCTGTGGGTTTTTACGTTACAGTATTATGGTGAAATGAGTACCCCTTCATTGAAATCTTCAATCATATAAAAAATAAATAAATTTTCAGAATCTTCTCTTCATTCCTATTTACTTATTACAATGGTGAAGGGAAAGGGACCAACAGAAAGTGCAAGTGCTAGCAGTGCTAGGAAACGAAACAAAATTGATTTAGAAATGAAGATGATTAATTAAGAAGTATGAAGCAGGACAAAGTTTGTCATCTATTGCATGGAATTAGGTCTCGCTGCTTCAACTGAATATTTTAAGGGACAGTGCGCATATAAAAGAACATGTTAAAGGATCAACGCATTTAAGATCAAAAGTGATCACGAAACAGCATTCAGGTGCTATATCGAAGATGGAAAAGCTATTAATAATATGGAAAGAAAATCAGATTCAGAAGCAAGTGCCTCTGAGTCCAATGGCCATTCAAGCAAAAGCAAGAAGTATTTATGAAGATATTAAGGATAAGTACAGCGAACCCCAAGCCAAGTTCATGGCAAGCAACTGGTGGTTTAATAGGTTCAAGCATCACACTGGTTTCCAAAACATTAAAGTATGCCGTGAAGCCGCCAGTGCTGATTCTGCAACTGCAGAGAAATTTTATGATGTGTTGGTTGTTGTTTGTTATTTGGTTTCTAGGAGCATTAGCAACTAAGGCCATATTGCTCCAGGAATATGCGGTGGTCATTCCCTGACCTTTCCGCATCCTCCGTTTTTCTTTTGGTGGTCACGGGCTCGAACCCCGGTCTAATCAAGAAGCGTGTGCTACGCACTACTGCTCCTGCCCACCTGGCTACGGAGGCACCTGATGTGTTGGAAGAAACCCCTTCTAAATGTCCAGAGCCCTCAACTTCTGCAGCGGTCTTATCAGCTGGAGAGTTAATTCTGGAAACGATGTTCAAAAGGTAAAACTTGCTGACGTTATGCTTGTCTCCTCTCTCTCTTTGTAATTTTATAATTTTGAAATTTTTGTAATTTTTTACACTTTTGTAATTTTTCCTGCGCATGAGATAAAAAAATTGAATAAATAATTCTATTTATATGTTCGTCGAACATCTCTTTTTTGCTTCAATCAAATTTGTGAGTGCTACAAAAGCATTTAGAGAAATTCTGACATGTAAAATTCCAACTTACGTAGAGTTCTGCGGAACGCAACCCTTATGTTAATTGGGGAGTGGCTGTATTGTTTTTTCTAAAAGAAGAAACATAATGCAATGCTGTTTTTTATGATCATATAATTTTAAAGGAAAGCCAGTTGATATTTTTTTAAAGATCCAAATTTTATAAAATGCTGCACAACTAATGCAATCAACAAATTCTACATGCATTTATATATGCTTAAATTGGTAATTGTAAAAATTAAAATATTGAAGCATGTATAGATATAGACAATTTTAATATTATTTGGTCTAAGCAATGATGAAAATAAAAGTTAAGGTATATATCAAGCATTTCCAATCCTGAGAAGACATTACCAATCCCATGAAGCTATTGAGTGAGACTAGTAAACATTATGCATTGGTCCACAGGATGCTGTATATTACATAATACTTTTTCATCATTTCTGCATGATTTGGATGGTTAAGATGCAAAAATAAATGCAGATCGTCTCAGAATGGAAAACTTTTATTTTTTTGGCAGTGATCAATTCAAGAGCTTTTTACATGCATTTCAAATGTTATTCAAAGACACCAGCAACAAATTTTAACAACAAAAGGTAAACAACAAATTTTTAAAATTTTAAATAATCAAATTTATTTTTAAATTTAGAATTAAAAAACTAACCTTCAAAGTAACAGTATCTTTAAAAAGGTCAATTTCAATTTCTCTGAAAAAATAAAAAAATAAAAATAAATAATAAAATAAAATATATTTATACATATACAGAAAATAATGCTACAATTGTGTGCTTGAAAATTCAGCATTTAGTAAGGTTTTGTAAATAGTTTTTCATTCAAATATAAGTTTGTTACAATGATAAATCTACAGTGCATGTATGCACGTACGTGCGCGCACACAGTTTGACCAAAAAATTTGCTTGATTTTTTTGCTTGATGCTACAAAAGCTACATAATTTCTTTGCAACCTTTATCAATACCAATATTTAGATTATAATTTTCATAGAACTCCAGTTTTTTGATACAAAAAATGTATGAAAAAACAGAATGATCTGTAAGAATTGACTTAAATAAGAAAATTAATGGGTTTTAAATAAAATGGTAACGACTACAAAAAAATAAATTATAGTTCAAAAATTGTAAATAAAAATTTAACTTACATTCCTTCCTCCTGGTTATACAGTAACTCCAACTGCAAACACTCAATAATGACCAAACATTCCAAATATCTAAAACAGAAGTAAAATTTTCTATAGTACAACATACTTGGAAGAAAAGCACACGGATTAAAACTTCCATTATTGATTTTATAACTTTTCATTTATATATTAAAATCATCAGGATCATTCATAAATCAATGGTAAATCAATCATACAATGAATAATAAAAGGTATAATAAAAGAAAAATGAATATGAAGAGAATTATTCACTGGAGAAAGAGACCAAACAAGACATATAAAAATTAATACCTATGTAATTATACAGCTAGATGTGACAGGATAAGCTATTAGTTTAAATGCTTAGTTATAATGAACTGCTATAACATTTTTATGATGCCTAAACAAAGGTTATTAACACTTATAATACTCAAGTTCTGTGAGGGAAATGACAGTTGCAAAAATTAGTAGGGACTTGAATTTCAACAGGCTGTAATTTTTAGAAAATATACATGGAGGTAGTTTGTTCCAGAAAACAAAAGCAGAGAAAATGAACGAAGAAGAAGAATAAAAGGGTAGTTTGGTAAGTTTGAAGTTTAATCACTACTAGATACTGGAAGGTCAATGCACATTTTCTGAATGGTTTAGAAGTAGAATTGTACATGTTAATTCAGATGAACAATGCCATGGAAATGTACACAGCAAACACATGCAGTAAAAACTGAATATCTGTGCATCAGGCTTGAGACGGATTGGTATATATAACTGGCAAGGCAACTAAGGCCATAAGGCATTGGCATTTTGTATCTGTCAAAATTGTTTTTTCAAAGGACAATTAGTTCACGAAATGAAACACCTAACAATAATCCTGCTTCTTTACATTTGAACACTGTATATGATATTATATATTATCTGTATATGATATTATATAATTGGTATCATATAATATCATATACAGGAATTTTTCTAGCAGAGATAAGGAGGTGATTATCCCCTTGTATAAGGCAATGGTCAAGCCACACCTTGAGTACTGTATACAGGTCTGAAGGCCTCATTTTAAGAAGGATGTAGAGCTGTTGGAACGAGTACAGAGAAGGGCAACAACACTAGTGAATGGAACGAAGGGTTGCTCTTACGAAGAAAGGCTTAAATTTTGCAGATTACAGTGTCTGGAGACTAGGCACTTGCGAGGTGATCTGATTGAGGTGTATAAAGTCCTGAATGGATTGAACATGCTCAATACTGATGGGATTCTTCCTCTTGCTCAGAATAATCACCTGAGAGGGCATAAATTCATATTGAGGAAAGACAGATGTAGGATAGATGTGCGGAAGTTTGCCCTTAGCTAGCGGGCAGTTGATTGGTGGAACAGACTTCAATCTTTTGTTGTGGAAGTTGATAGCCTAAATAAATTTAAGGCTGAGCTGGACAGGTATTTGGAACGAATGGAGGGGTGAAATGGGAGCGTTTTTTTTTTTTTTTTTTGGCTGATGCTGCATAAGCTTGCTTTCTTGCATCGTATGCCTCTACTAATGCTAACACTGTTGTTGGTTTGTGAACACACACTTCAGCAACACCGTTGTTGAAGTGTGTGTTCATATGCCAATTTGCATGTTGTATATGCTGAAATCCTGGGATCAGTGACATAAACGTATTAAGACCTTTTCAAAGGTCTCTTCAATCAGGGCAGTAGTTAGCTGATCACAGGCAGGGTGAGTTGGGTTCTCCAACAAATTCAAAGACTTCATTAACTTCCCTACTCTGTTTTAGAAAGAGAGAGATGAGAACTAATGAAGCCTTTGTTGATTCTTATGTGTAGGAATACATGTGACTACAATAGGAGCGTAATTACAAATTTAAAGATCATATGTACACAAAGTCATTTAAAACATTGTGCACATAACACAAGATGTTATAATTAAGTGGTTATTATTTAACAAATAATCATTTGTATCTGCTACATTTTTATAAAAATCATTTTATGATTTTAATAAATTTCCTTGTTGTTGTTGTTATTTGGTTTTTAGGAGCATTAGCAACTAAGGCCATATTGCTCCGGGGATATGCGGTGGTCATTCCCTGACCTTTCCGCATCCTCCATATTTGATGGTCATGGGCTCGAACCCTGATCTAATCAAGAAGTGTGTGCTACGCACTGCTGCTCCTGCCCACCTGGCTATGGAGGCGCCATAAATTTCCTTAAATTCAAATTTAGATGAAATGCAAGTCTCATGGCAGAGGGGTTGATATGCCATCCTGACACCAATTTGAAAAAGTCACAGGTTTGATCTTCTATGCCAAGTGGTACAACTCTATAAAGGCTGTTTTTCTCTAAGATGGCTTATTTTATTTGTTTGTAGTGGGGGGGGGGGTTGCAGCACATCAGCAGCTTTGGCCATAGTGCTTAGAGCATAAGATGACCTATGCAATTTACAGATACACACCATACAGTACTGAATTTTGTGGCCTCCATTGCCTCAGCAATTACCAAATGATTGATTTAGCACTGTCTAAAATCAAGAACTCCAAGTGGAAATACTTTATAAAGCCCATTTCTAAACAATATAGATATATTATCCACAAGAAATACTTAAATGATAAGTGCCTAACATTTATTTAGTATGAATACACTGTACACACTAATACACTGTCCAATTAAATTATGACCACCTACTAATAGTCCAATTAAATTATGACCACCTAATAGTAAGTATATCCTCCTCTTGCCACCACATGATGACATATCCATGTGGTGGCAGTATTGGTATCATATAAGGTTTCTGAACATTGCACAAGGTATGTTTGGGTACCATGTCTCAAGAATTGCATCCTGTAGATCTGCAACAGACTGTGGCAGGGGATCCAAACATTGGATCTGTCAATCCATGTAATCCCACAGAATCCAGCACCTGGAAGTCACTTTCATGTTCAGCGAACTATTCCCAAACAATACTGGTAATGTGGCAGGTTGCATTACCCTGGTGGAACACACTTATGCCATCCAGGGATGCAGTCACAATGAAGGAGTGTACCTGATCAGCCACAATGGATAAGTAGTTTTTAGCATTCAGTGTCTAGGGGTATGAGGACTCCAGGAGATTCTAAGGAAAACATCCCCCCCCCCATACAAAAACACATGCCACCACCTGTCTGTTTCTGTTGGACCAGGCTACTGGGATGATTCCTCTCCACAGTTTGCCACTGTATCCCCCATCTACCATCACAACACAGCATAGTAGGAAATGTGATTCATCAGAAAAAACAACTTTTTTCCAGGTTGTCAATGGTTCAGATACAAATTTTAGGCATCACTGGTGATGGGTGGCCATAAGCATGGGTACCTTGACTGGGTGCCTACAAAGGATCTCATACAGAGGAGGGTTCCTTCACTCATGGTCATGGAAATGCCGCTGGTTGTCCACTGGTTAAAGTCCATGGTCCACCATTCCATCATTTTCCATCTATTGGCTTACACAAGCAGGACAGCCTACATTCAGCACAGCCATCGATGAGGTGTGGGTACCTGCAATTGGCATGACAACTACTCTGTCCACTCTTGGAATACCTTAACTACAGCATTCTGCAAACAGCACATAAAATTCAGAATTTCCATAACACTACCAGCCTTCAACTAGTACCAAACAATTATCCCTTTTTCAAAGTCTGTCAGATCACATCCCTTGCCTACGTTGATCAAGCATTTAATAAGGACCACAGGCCACGAACCTGAAGAATCACATTTACCAGTTCTTGCTGTCACATGTGTGCCACCAGGCAGGGAGGAACAGCCAATTGCTAAAACACGGGGTTGATCATAAGTTTTAACTGGACAGCATATTTTTATATATCAATAAAAAAAAAGTTTGTATAGCTTCATTGTTACAGCAACTAACAATGGGTCGTACAGTTCTTGGGTCAGTGTTTCGATTCAAATGTGCAACAGGTTTAACGTTCGACACATTGCTATGCTTGCACAAATTAAAATTTCCTTGTTCAATTAAAATAAGTGCTATTTTAATAACTCAACTCTAAAGTACAGTGCAAGAAAATGAAATGTCTCAGTGATATTAAGAATATTAGCTCTATATTCTAAAAATGTAATTACAAAATAAAAATTATTTAAAAAACAATAAAATGCATTTAGGCTTTTTTCCTTCTGCTATATAATTTTACAAACGATTAACTAATTAATTAATTTACATTTTCTAAAACAGTATTAACAATAGTAAGGAATAGAACTTGAGACATTTTTGACACCAACTGTTCAACTCTTTTTTAAACTAAGACAGACCTTTATCCACTTACTAATCAGAACCATAATAAAACATTTTTAGCAGTATCCTGCTTTGTTTTATTGCATGACAATATACCATAGGCAAGCATATTTTCTATACAGATATCTTCTAGCTAGAAAATGAGCATGACTTTGTTATATCATAATATCTAAGGACAAGTCTGGATGTTTTCTACATTCTCTATCTGTTACCATGGTTTTGTAATTTTTTATGACAGCAGAAAAAGTACTATTGCTATTTACTGGAGTTGGCATTATTACTAGATGGGTCTACTATTATAGCTTGACTGATTAAAAAAAAAAAAACTTGCACAGTACAAAACTTGCATACAAGAAAAGGTAACAGGGATGGTCTGTAACAATGGCTGGAAAAGCTTTTACACATTTACATACAGAACCAAAACCATAAGTAAACATTCCAACGGTCCTACTTGGGCAGGTTCCATTTATGTAAACCACACCCCATAGTTCTTTTTTTAAGTGTTAAGTTATGACATACTACTGTTAACATTCTTCCTATAAATCAGAGGTGAAATTTTGAAGATAAAATGTATGGACAGAATATAAATCTATCACACTTACCTTATTATCATTTTAAATTGGGTTCTAGAGATTCAGACACTTACTAAATCATTCAGACATTTATTAAGATTACTTGCCCTATGAGGTATTTTCACACAAATACCATCTTTGAGCATTTTAAAATAGAATAACATTCTAATCTATTTAGCACAGTTAAATCCTTTTATATCCTAAATCCTTGTACAAAAAAATATATAAATTATGACAGGCAGATACTTACCCAATAAGATCTACTAGACCTTGCACAATTTCATTAACATATTGTCTAAAAGGATGGCGCTGACCAAACATGTGCCTCTATTAAAAAGAAGGGGGAAAAAATGAAAATAAGATCTTAAAATAATCAGTCCAATTAAAGTTACTCAAAAAGGACAGATGTTTTTAAAATAAGCCAAATTGTCTTGTAAAATTACAATTAAAGTTCTAGTTACAATTACAGTTTGTACTATTACAGCTAAAGTATCAAAGTCAAATAAAAGAAACAAAAAGATGTGAATTAAATTTCGCTCCATTTATGACCATTCTTTCTATAGTTGGCATGGACTAACTACAGAAAGAATCTTTTTTTTTTTTAAAGATGCTATAAACATCAAACTATTATCAAATTATCAGTCTTTACCTTTAATCACAGCATCAGCACACAAAACTAAATATACCACGTATACTGCATAAAACTAAACTAAAAAAAAAAAAAAAAACTAAATATACTGTATATGACCAAGAAGTATTCAGCCACATGCAAGCAGTTCCAAGTGTGTCTCAATCCTCCTGAGCATACTTTCTACCAACCTCCAGTAGGTAACAGCTAGAATGTGCCTCCATTCCTTAAGAAAATCAGCTTCAAAAGCCAGTTTGGAAGAAAGTCATTCTGATAAAAGCCTAATCCAATACTCCAATTTGTCCCACAGGTTTGCAGTCTGGGGTGTAACCTGGTCAGTCAAACTTTTCATTGATACTGTCCACAAACCTTTCCTGTAAGACCCTCTGAATAACATGGATTAATGTCATGCTGATACTGATATGGCCCATTTATTAATTCTGTACAGTGTACATAGCATATAATTGTCTGAAACATCTAAGTAATGGTCATGGACTTCATGTTTTCAGCACTACCACCAAAAAACCAAATCAAAATCAAATGAAACTCCATCTGGTTTTGACTCCTTCCAAAAACAGACGAAACACCGATTTTGGTTTTGACATTAGTTCCAATTTAAAACCAAAAAATTGCAAAAAAGAAATGTGAAATACTTAATTACAATACAGGCATACCTCGGTTAACGTTACCTCTGATAACGAAGCCTCGATATAACGAAGTCGGCAATTTCAAGCCCCATTTAACATAAAAAAATATTCCAATTTAAGACCAATGCCCGACAATCATTCGATTGGTGACTGACGGCGACTCGTTACGTATTCCCGAGTGCTCCCGAGTCTGTTATAACAGTTTTTCGCGTCAATCGCATAATTTAGTTGTTGTTTACATGATTGACGTTGTTTCAGTGTGGCGCATTGCAATAATCGACGTAGGTTCTTTGTAGCATTACATAACGTAGATTTTGTAAATTTTAATAGAAATATTTTTGTTTTAGTTAATTAAAATGTCAGAATCAAAGAAAAGAAAAGCAATTTCTTTGGAAACTAAACTAAATATCGTACGACGTGTTGAAAGCGGCGAAAGAAAATCCGATGTGGCACATTCTTTAGGATTAGCGCAATCAACTTTAACAACCATACTAAGTCAATCAGAAAAAATAAAACAGTCTGCTCAGAATTGTACAGATGTTACAGCGGCAAAATTAACTCGCTTAAGGAATCCAATTTTAGAAAAAATGGAGAAAATGTTAAGTTTGTGGATAGATGATATGTCACAACGTCATATGCCTTTAAGTCAAATTGTGATTCAAGAAAAAGCATTATTTTTGTTTAATCACCTGAAATCTAAACAAACTGAAGAAATTACGGAAACCTTTAGGGCTTCTCGTGGTTGGTTCGAGAAATTTAAAAAAACGGGCCAGTGTAAAATTAACAGGAGAAGCTGCAAATAAGTTTCCAGAAAAACTAAAGGAAATAATTGAACGTGAAAATTTTCCACCAAATTTGGTGTTCAATGTTGACGAAAGCGGTTTGTTCTGGAAACGGCTACCAACAAAAAGCTTCATTTCTATTGAAGAAAAATCAGCTGCTGGGTTCAAAGCAGCCAAAGACCGTTTAACGTTACTCTTTGGATCAAATGCCTCTGGCGATTATAAATTAAAATTGTTATTAGTTTACCATTCAGAAAATCCGAGGGCGTTAAAAGGTAACATAAAAATGAATTTACCTGTAATATGGAAAGCAAATAGAAAAGCGTGGGTTACCAAGGAGTTATTTACTGATTGGTTTGTTAACCACTTTTGTCCTGGAGTAAAACGGTATTGTCAAAAAAAACAACTTTGAAGAAAAAGCTCTTTTGTTGTTAGACAATGCTCCGGGACATCCTACTGATCTTAACACGTTGGACACATGCATTCCTGTCAAAGTTGTGTTTCTTCCAGCAAACACAACTTCCCTGATTCAACCATTGGATCAGGGAGTAATAGCATCATTTAAAGCTTATAATCTGCGTCGAACATTAAGCAGTTTAACTGAACTAGAGGATAAAGAGGAAATGACAGTTAAAACTTTTTGGAAAAACTAAACCATTAAAAACGCAATTGAAAGCATTGATAGTTCTTGGAAAGAAGTCACTAAGAAATGCTTAAATGGAGTTTGGCACAAAATATGGCCAGAAGTTGTACTAGAAGAAGAAAATAACATCCAAGAAATTAGAAATGAAGTTATCCAGATGGCTCAATCAATAGGTTTCGAAAATGTCGATGAAGAGGATGTTAGAAATTTATTGAATGCAGAAGATGATGGTTTTTCAGTGGAAGATTTAGAAAACCTTGTTAGCAACAAAGACAAAGATAATGAAGACGAAGTTAAAGTTCCTGCCGAAAAAGTGTTAACAACCAAAGATTTGAAAAGGTGCTTAAATGACATTGAAAACGTTTTAAATTTTTTTAGTGAAAATGATCCTGATTTAGGAAGAAGTGTTATAGTTAAGCGATCAGTGTTAAATGCAATAACTCCGTATAGGCCATTGTTAAATGAAAGAGAAAAAAAGCATAAACAATCAACTTTAACCTCATATTTTAAAATGTGATTTCACTTTGTATGTAAGTTGACTGTTTATTTAATAAAACTTTTCTTTGTTCGAAAAAAAGCTTTTCATTTTCTTTACGTAGGAACGTATCCCTATTCTGGCCACAGTATTTTTACCTCTGAAAACGAAGTTTCGCTTAACGAAGTAATTTCGTGGAACGCATCCTATTCGTTAATCGAGGTATGCCTGTATATGTTTTTAGTGAAATGTATGTTTTTTAACTCTTAAAAACATCACAAACTATTTTAAATTGCACATTTGGTAATAATTGGAGTCCATAAAAAATCAAAGAATTATATAGTGTGGAAATAGATTTGATAATGGAGATCTATTAAGTGCTTGATAATTCCTTTATTCTATTATATTGTGAAATCAACAGGGATTACCCTTTATTTTTGAAATAGGATTGCTTCTATTTCAACCAACTCTCCTAGTCCAACGCTTTAAAATTTAATTGTAATGACGATATAAAACTTGTAAAAAATATTAAACATCTTCCCCACTGTCAGAACATCAGTGAATCAAATCCCACAGTCTCAATATTGAGAGCTCAACACAACCCTGGTTTCAACGACATACCTCTGCCAGTAAGGAAAACATTACGTCTGTCAACATTAAATTTTTTTCTCTTCTTTCCTTAAGTTGGACTACAACTTTTCGAAACTACATGTTTCACAGGAATAAGAGCAACACAAAAATCAACCAGAAGCATTTGTCTTATGTAGTAATTTTTGTTCTTCATGCATGCACATAAATGACCAATCATCTGATAATAAGAATGTTCTACAGATATTAATTGAATTATTACATAACTTAATCTTTAGGGGTTCCGCAATAAGTAATTTATAGTAGTTATGTTGAATATTTATAATTTTTATTTCCTTAAAGCCGAAAGAATGTTAGTTGTTCGTTTATTGCATGAAATGAAGGTTCCGAAGCATTTGCTCGACCAGGATACAATAAAGCATTGTAGTTTTTAATATTATGTTAAATGTTCTCTAAATTCTAAAACAATTTAGAGAACATTTAACATATAATATTAAAAACTATGATGCATTATTCATGATCCTTAAAGATCTCCATATTAAGAAGGATATGAAGTTATATTCATTGGATGTGACTTCACTATATACCAATGTAAATGTCCCATATGCTTTAGACATAGTTTGGGCCCTCTTAAACGATGATAACATAAAAATTAATAATACCAGACTTCCAAAAGATAGAATCTTTGAACTAAAAAAATTATTTGTAAATGCCAATTACATTCTCTTTCAAGAAGAAATATACAGACGGGTTTTTGGCCTGCCAATGGGTCTAAACATCAGTGGACTCATTACTGAGCTATACTTAGATAAAATAGAGAAGATTCATCTTGATCCATTTATACTACAGATCACATAGTATGGAAGATATCTGGATGACATCCTGATTATTACAGATCATTTGACCACAAACAATGTTCATTTGACCATAAACAATGTTCTACAGGTTTTTAATAATATCCATTCGAGATTAAAATTTACAATAGAAATTGAAGCAAAAACACATTCCATTAATTTTCTTAATTTTAGTATATATAGAAAACCAACTAATAAGGGAATGCTTTTACATTTCCATAGTTATCACCCCTATTCGTATAAAAAATCTGTCAGGTTGAATCAATTTCTTAACGCTTTTAAATATTGCTTCTCTAAGATTTCATTAACAGAGATAAATGAATTAACCTGAAGATTCATAAATAGGGATTATCCTTTAGCCTCTAGAAATAAAGTTAAAGCATTAGCATGGAAAAAAATAAACAATAACAACTTCGCAACACATTGTACGAAAATCAGAATTGGACAAAAAACATTTCATTACCATCCCATATGTCACACATTGGTACAATAAACTTAATGAAATAAGCAAGGATACCGACATGAAAATTATAGCCAAACCCATGAACAAATTATACACGATTTTTAGAAATTGACCGTTAAACAATACATTCCAATTACAACATGACCTCATATAGAGAATCACATGTAAAAACTGCGACGCGGTTATGTAGGATTCTTCGTGTTGTTTTTCTCAAAACTGTGCCACCCCATAGGGGTGGCACAGTTTCAAGAAAAACAACACAAAGCTTCAGTTCGGGCGGGTCAAGCAAATGCTTTGGAACTTTTAATTTCATGCAATAAATGAACAACAAACATTCTTTTGGCTTTAAGTAAATAAAAATTATAAATATTCAACATAACTACTATAAATTACTTATTGCAGAACCCCTAGAGATGAAGTTATATAATAATTCAATTAATATCTGTAGAACATTCTTATTATCGGACGATTGGTCATTTATGCACATGCATGAAGAACAAAAATTACTACATAAGACAAATCTGGTTGATTTTTGTGTTGCTCTTATTCCTGTGAAACATGTTGTTTTGAAAAGTTTTAGTCCAACTTAAGGAAAGAAGAGAAAAAATGCTCCATATGCAGCTAAGCTTTTTAGACTATCTAAATTTAAAAATTTTTAAATTTAATGTTGACAGACGTAATATTTTCCTTACTGGCAGAGGTATGATGGTTGAAAACAGGGGTTGTGTTGAGCGCTCAATATTGAGACTGGGGTTTTGATTCACTGTTGTTCTGACAGTGGGGAAGATGTTTAATATTTTTTACAAGTTTTATATTGTCATTACAATTAAATTTTAAAGCGTTGGACTAGGAGAGTTGATTAAAATAGAAGCAATCCTATTTCAAAAATAAAGGTAATCCCTGTTAATTTCACAACAGTTAGGAAAGGATGTTACATGGTGATTTTCAATGAAATTTATTTCTCTAAATAACCACTATTATACCACAAGTTTTTTAAGTTAGTTTATTTAGCCTACTGACTAAATATACTACACAATTAGGTAAAGTTTCAGGAACCTTGTGAGAACCCATCGTCAGACCATACTTGACTGCTGTAAACAACCTCTTGCTTTCCGAATGCCTAAGTTACCTTAATGTCAATAGGCTGAATAAACTAACTTAAAAAAAAAAACTCACATGTTATAATAGTGGTTATTTAGAGAGAGAGATAAATTTCAAAGAACTTAGATTTTCCTGAGCATTAAACTTGTTTAATGAGTAATGAATAATATTTAATAACATTTTTAAAAAAATGGAATATAAAATATATAAAATTATTACAAAGAAGCATAGGAATTACTTGAAACATAGACATTAATTTCACAATATCTTCTGTTGATGCCTTTAGGTCTTTGTAAAATAAAAGAAGAATCTGCAAAAGTTCACTCTAAAACAAAATAAAAGATAAAAGTTAAAAAATGGAATACGGTGGACAAACTTTAAAATATTCACTTTTCTAAATATAATATAATAACATAATGCAACCAATTGTAAATATGGAAAATATTCGCACACTGCAAGAATGCAATTTTAGCCTGAAATAAAGATTATGACTTTTAAATGAGGTCAAGTTTGTTTAGAGTATTTTATCAAATATGTGGGTATTTTCATTTTATGAATTTTCTAATGCTCTTTCCTTCACTTCATTCATAGTCACATATATTCTACTCCCCTGCTGAACTTCCATTTTTGATTATTGAAATTGTAATAACGTACACTAAAAGCCCATAAAAAAAAGTTTGTGGATTTCAGATACACTTTAATGAAATCCTTATTAATGTGTTCTATAGTTTTTAATTATAAATAATTTTTAAAATAATTTATTTTTAAATTTTTAAAAGCTATTATGAAATCATACAATTTCAGAAAACCAGAATTTCCCAGTAAGAAGCCTCTACTGTTTCTATCTGACACCAACTTAGCAACAGATGAAAGGCCATGAAAAATTCCTACCATCACTGAAAAGGTTAGAACTGTTTTTAATTATTAGCAAAGTACCTCAGGTCACAAAACATTTAAGTTTTTTAAGATCAGTTTTTTGGGAAGAAAAATTCAGCAGTGGTCCAGCAATAAAATCTCCAACCCACTTGTAAAGGGTGCAATAAAAGTTCCTTGCACTATCAGCAGAATTCAAATCCAAACTTTTCCTAGAAAGCTACTTAGTCCATTTTGCATAAATGCTATTTTTTATTGGAGTAATTGGCAGAAAATATCATGAGGAGTTATGAATCGTTGAACTTCATTTATGGCTGTATTTATAAATAATACATATTTTCTTCATATATTATATCTAGAGAATCTATTTATTTATGGAGCAAAAAAAAGAACACCAAGACCAACAAGGCAAGCAACCATATTTGTTCAACATGCTACTGATGGTTAGGCTTCAGTTTTCTTCAACCAGAAGATTGTCTGCAGAATAGTGCTTCATCCACTTTTTGTTTAAGTTAAATTATTATTTTCATGACAATTTAAAATTTTTTCAAA
The DNA here is from genome assembly GCF_048544385.1 of Mastigoproctus giganteus. Lineage (NCBI taxonomy): Eukaryota > Metazoa > Arthropoda > Arachnida > Uropygi > Thelyphonidae > Mastigoproctus > Mastigoproctus giganteus. The sequence goes on from NC_143580.1 coordinate 7,551,674, forward strand.
GCTGTTCCCTGCTGAAAAAGATAACAGGAGAAGCCTCAACACACATGCAGCTAACTGAATTAATTATTTTACTGTGTAAATGAATATTATTTCTAAACATAATCATATACCATGACTTCAGTATTCTGAAGATCCAAATTGGCAAAAAAACACAACAGAGCTGTGAAGAAAAAAAATAATAATAATAAAATAACACAAAGTCAAACGAAATTTGTAAAATAAAGGAAACTTTTTTTGCAAAGTTGCAAAAGACAGATGTATTCCATAAATTTTACATAAAAGTTGGAAGGTAAGAGTATATCTTTAAACATCTAAAACAGTGGTTCCCAATCTTTTGTCACTCAAGTCACACTTTAATTTAAAAAATGCATATTCACGACCCATCTAAATAGTGATTGCTATTGAACGCAGTGAAGTTTATCCTAATCTCACAACACATTTGAAAAGGGTCATGGAATACCAATGTGTAGGGTTAGTTGGGAATCACTGATCTAAAGGAATAACATTTACATAATTAAATAACATTTACATAATTAAATGGACCATGCTTATAACAGTCATCTGCTTAATATTATGATTTAATTAGATTAACTAGGAAAATCAGAAATTATAACACTTCACTCCACAAATTATTTCAGTGTAAATTGAAAATTAATTTATTGGTTCAAAGTTACAAATTACAATATCCAAATATTAAAAAAAATGCTGTTTGGACAACATTTCACTCAGATTTCAAGTATGCCTTACAAAGTCTTGAATTTCGAAAACAACTGCTAAATTATGCCATTACAGTAGTTTCTGGGTGATTCAACTTAACAGTTATTTTCTAAACTTTGAATGATAACAAACTCTGTTTAATACCTTTTCCAAAGTCAAGCAATTTGTTGAATTATCTGTATGCTAACGTAACCTTTTACCTTAAATGCAAGCTTACATTTACACCCAAATAATTTACGCAGAGGAAAGTTAATTTTCTTAGTTAGATAATACTCATGTATGCTTTTTGGAGAAAAAATTAAATTATGATTAGCAAAATAGAATTGGATAAATTGGATAAAAAATATTTAACATGGAAAGAGCAACTCAGAAAATCCAAGCTATACCTAAAATAAATAAAACGGAGATGAACATAGTAAAACTTATCAGTAACAAATCGTTTATTCATTCAACTTTAAGCATTCCAAAATAAACTAAAATATTACCTGTTCCTTTAAATTATAGGCGACCCAACGAAAAACTATCATTTCACTCTAGAAAATAAAATAATTATAACAAACATGAATCTAAGTAATAGGAAGGATGCCTAAAATATTACTATGAAAAATTTCACAAATACAAATTTCAAAAAGAAAAGAAAACACTTTCAATGTTATTTATATTCTAAATCAGAATTAACATTATACTACCTTAAATGGAAATGGCAGCTTGCTTTTTCATTTTTTTTTAAACTACAAATACGAAGGGTATTAGAACCCATAGTACTTAATATTGCATATGGGTTGAAGGCAGAGAAGACAGAAATTAACTGCTGAGATTAGACTTGAATTTCTGTAGATTATAATTTTTAGGGAATACACATAAAAGAAGATTGTTCCAGAGAACAGAAGTATAAAGGATAAATGATGAAGAAGAAAAGAGTTCAATGAGTTTAGAGTTGAACAGTGAATGGATGTCGACAGGTTTAGAAGAGTGGCAGAATTACACATGCCAATTCAAAAGAACAGTGGCCACGGAGGTATCTACAGAAAAGGAATGGAAACTGAATATCTATGAGACAGAAAATGGAGAAACTTTGTAAGTGATGAATCATTAATTAACCTAACTACCCCCCTTTCAATAGAGTTTAGGAGCCTGAAAGAGGTTTTGAGAGCAGCACCACCACATTTGGGTGGTGTCCCCAAACCCTACAATATTCCCTTCCTCTGGGAATAGTATTCCAAGGTAGGGCATATTTAGGATCTGTACCAAGTCAATAGCTATTTAGAAAAAAAAAAAGAAAAGAAAAAAAAAAAAAAGGAAAATCTCAAGTTTTTTTTGATGGAGAAGAAGCAATATTTGTGATGAACTTATGCCAAGACATATTGGAAGTAAGGGTAATCCCAAAAGACATGCAATTTTTGTAAAATAAATCTGAGTGTCACAGAAGATAAGCACACTTATTTTTGCAAGAAATAAAAAAAGAACTGATTTTTCAAAGGATTGAAGTTAACTAAATTTTCTTTATCTCACTGGAAAATTACCTAGAGATTTAAGGAATTGGTAGTGGATATTCAAGAAGCTGAAGGTGTTTCTCAAACTGGAGGGTGGAATGTACAGTGCTATCAGCAAAATTATGGATAAGACTCTGAGTCAGTGGAAAGTCATTAACATGCAAAATGAAAAAGTGAGAGAAAGAACTCTACCTTGGGGAACACCAAAATCGGTGGAGAAGTCGGAAGGCACAGAACCATCTACCATCACCCAGAATATGGCCAGAGGAAAAAAACTGGTATCCAAATGGAAAAAATAGATGAAAATCTTTCATTACTATTGCCTTTTGTATACATTAGCATGCTCACAAAAAGTAGGATCCCAATATTTATGTAGATCTGCTACTCTGGTCACAGAAAATGTACAATTTATTATAAAAGCAATAAAGTGGACATTTTCTATGAAGAGAGTAGCAAGCATATACAGCACACTGCACTTACACTTTCAACTTTTGCAGGATTCTGTACTGCCGTACTTCTCTTGGTGAGTACTGTTGTTGCTGGTTAATCTAATTTAATTTGTTTTTTGTATTATTTAGTTTAAGTTTATTTAACTATGACTTGGTTGAAGGTGGTGGTAGCACTTCTCACACACAACTAGTTGCAGTCAGCATAAATTTATGCATTCATATAAAAGTGTTAATTAAATATGATTAATCACTGATTGGACCACATACAGTCTCAGATTTTTAATTTAATTATAATTATATTATTTCAAACGTTTTACAGTTGCACCAGTAAGTAAAATTACAGAAGGCAACCTTAACTAAAGAAATCTTACCACTGTTGGACCCTGGAGATCTTTGCTAGGTGCTTCACTTTCTGAGAGTATTTCTAGTTGACGTATAACCTAAATATATAAAAAAAAAAAAAAAGTTTTCATAATCAAATATATTTTAAACTATACAACTTAAATTAGAAATTTATGTTACAGTGGCAAATACAAAAAAATCCAATTAAACTTTCAACTTAAGGATAACCAAGCTACAAGGACAATCCAAAATTACATAAATTTTTAGTTGCTATAAAACATTCACTGCACTCAGAATATCCACCAAAATTCTCAGACTTCGATTGCTGGCACAAATAATTCTGAAGTTTCACGAAAAATACTAGCTTCAGAGAAGAATGAGACAGAAAACACAGATGAACAACCAATAAAAATCTTCTCTACAAAGAATATAAAATTTTAAATCATGTTCATCTGCAATATTAAACCAAGTATAATAATGATCCAATTTTTACAAGAAACACTAATGTCTGACGTGTAATTGTTGACAATTTTATCTTTCACTGACAAATGATCAATGAAAATATAAGAAAACTATTAGATGGTATGCGGATTCAGAAAAACTGCTCAGAAACTAAGTAAAGGGTTTTAAAAATTCTTACTTCCTTCATCCTTCTTTTGCAAAATTTCTCAATTAGCAGTAGCAGTAGCAGTACAGACAGGCTACTAGGACAGCTCATTGGATTTTTCAATGATATATAGGAATTTTGCAAGCAGGAATAAGGAGGTTGATTGATTGATTCTTAGTTTTCATGGTGCAAAAACATTGAAAGTTATAATACGCCAGGAATAATTTAAATTTATAAACGATAAGGAGGTTATTATCCTATTGTATAAGACAATGGTTAGGCCACATCTTGAGTTCTGCATACAGGTGTGAAAGCCTCATTTTAGGAAGTGTGAAGCTGTTGGAATGGATGCAGAGAAGAGCAATAAGATTAGTGAAGGAAAGAAAGGGGTGCTCTTAACAGGAAAAGGCTTCAGTTCTACAATTTACAGCATTTGGAGACTAGGCACCTGTAAGGAAACTTGACTGAGGTATTTAAGGCTTTGAATGGATTGAGTAAGCTCATTCCATCAGCACTGAGCTTACTCAATCCATTCAAAGCCTTAAACACCTCAATCAAGTCTGCTTGCAGGTGCCTAGTCTCCAAATGCTGTAAATTGTAGAACTAAAGCCTTTTCCTGTTAAGAGCTCCCACTTGTTTCCTTCACTGTACCTGTTCCAACAGATCCACATCCTTCCTAAAATAAGGCTTTCACAGCTGTATGCAGAATTCAAGATGTGGCCTAACCATTGTCTTATACAATAGGATAATAACATCCTTATCCCTACTAGCAAAATTCCTGTATATCATTGAAAAATCCTATGAGCTGTCAGGCCATAATAAACTACACATGAGGGGTAATGAATTCAAACTGAGGAAGGATAGTTGCAGGATAGATATGCAGAAGTTTGCCCTCAGCCAGCAAGTAGTTCGCCATTGGGAAAAACTTCCATCTGAGATTGTAAAAGTAGGTAGTTTGAATAAATTCAAGAACAGACAGGATGCACAGGTGATATGGGAAGTATTTTTTCCTCCATCTGATGCTGTATATGTTTGCTTTCCTGCATCATTTCCACTACTAATACTAAGTTCCTAACACTTCTTTGGCAATTGCTGCTCTTTGTAATGGTCAGGTAACAACAGCAATCACTGAAGAAGTGGATCAATTTACTATGAAATGGCTACTTACAATCAGGACATATAGATATTCAGTTCACACATAGGTAGAAATACTTTACTCCTTCCTTCCTTTAGCTCATTTGAATAATTGAATCTGTTTGTACCCTCTCTGGGATGAACATTTCTACTGCAGTAGTACCAAGAGTGGGACACTTTGGAAATTAATCTATATGGGAAGCCACCTGCAGAAGTGCATGTTTACTTTTGCCAATTTCTATTGTGAAATTTGCATTTTCTGTAAACTACATTTTCTAAATATACAATAATATCAGATACTTAGAAAATTCAGAACACCTGCATTATATCTAAAACCTGGCATAACAAGGCACAGTATATTAAGATTGCACCGTTACCAAGAAATAATATATTTATGCTACCAGGTAAAACTGCATAAAATTATACTTACATTAGTAATAACAACGTTGTCCTTGTTAACATTTGCCAAAAAACCAGAATACAGCTCCTTTAAGACAAAAAAAAAAAAAAAAAAAAAAAAACAGAATAACCATAAAATACAGAAAATTCTATAAGTAACTGAAGTGTATAAATATTGATCAAATGCAAGATGGCATTGAAGGTAATAACATTCAAGACCTGTTATTATACATCATCAACTTTGGATCTCTAAGGTAACGGCACAACTTTTAATTTTAAAATAAAATTAACTGCTTGTTGATATTGCAAAAGCTATCATGACCAGCTATCATAAAGCGTTCAGCTAATTACAGAAATTACATTACCATAGTGGAGTACAGGTTTTAAAGATTACATCCATATTCCACTTACTAAATTCCCTGTTCTTAGACTGTGATCATAAAAATATCTTTCTCATAAGAAAAACAAATCAGAAAATAAAGATTTTTTTCCCTATCTTATATTTGTGTATTGTTTCTGCTTGCTAATCTTTTAAAACTTATTAAGTTCAATGTGATTTTTTTTTTGCACTAAGAGAGATCACAAAACTGAGATTTTTTTTTTTTTTTTTTTTTACTTTTTTGTTCATTACAGAAAACATGCTAAATGAACAAACTACTTAATTAAAAGTGTTGTTTAGGTATATAGTTTACAACACTAGATTAGCAGAACTGATCAAGCTCTGGTTGCATATTTTGCTAGCTGTTCAAAAATGGTGGTGAAACTAATTTGCTTCATTGTCAGTTAATAGATGTTGAGAACACCATGGAATCCAGTAAAATAAATTCCTCATGATAATGCACATCACTGAAAAAGTTAAAGGCTGGAAATGAAGAGACAGAAGTTACTATCAAATGAAGCAATTCATTTACATATTCTCATGTTTCTAAATTAAAAAAAAAAAAAAAAAAAAAAAAAACCTCCTACATAATTTCAAGTGGAAAATCTTCCCTCACCCAATATACAGCCAAACCCTAGATGTCAGCTATCACAAGACACAAACTTCAAATACAAACAGGGCTGGATGGGATCTGTCCAGTTATATTAAATTATCTGGTTACATTAAAGGGGACGGCAAAAGTGTTAAGAAAACCCTTTAGCCATGACTATGAAAGCATCCCTCGATTAAGGGGAGGTCCATATGGAGAAGATGTCCAAATGTATCCCCAATTCACAAAGGGAGACATGAGTGATTACAGACCTGTTAGATTCACTTCTGTTCCAGGGAAAATAATTAAATCATTGGTTAAAGAGTAATGCAGGATCACCTAGACAGCAATGTGGTTAAACTGCAGTCACAGCATGGATTTCTTAATGGACAATCTTGTCTCACAAATCTGACTGAACACTATGACAAGTAACAAAGGAATTGGATGTAAAATATAATTTTGACATCATATACTTAGAATTCAGAAAAGCTTTTGCTGTTGCACAGAAAAGACCGCTATACAAATTTGAGTAGCATTAAGGGCAAGTTGCTGCTATGGATAAAAGGATGATTGAGTGGGAGAAGATAAGAGGGTAGTTAAAATGGGCACTGTTCTTCTTGGACTAATGTTATTAGTGAAGTTCCCCATGGTTCTGTGCTGGGCCCACTGTTATTTTCTATATTTATTAATGATACTGATGAAGGCATATCATGCTTATTGTCTATGTTTGCAGATGATACAAAGGTTGGCATGACAGTTAATCAGAATAATCAGCATATGCTATACTGAAATAAGATCTAAACAAATTAGGCTGATGGGCAGATTAGGCAAGTTTCAACTGAAATTTAATATTGAGACATGCAAGGTACTTGCATCTGTCAATATTAAACTCGACTGAGTAAGCAATAATCTCAGACCAACTGTGTTATGTCACACTCAGGGCAGCAGGGAATAAAAAAAAAAAGACTTTGGTGCAATTCTGCAGTCAGATATGAAGTTCTCTCAGCAACGCAAATAGGCTGCCAGGACAGCTCATGGGGGTTTTCTCAATGATATTCAGGAATTTTGCCAGCAGAGATAAGTAGATGATTATCCCATTCTATAAGGCAATGATTAGGCCACATCTTGGGTACTGCATACAGGTCTGGAAGCCTCATTTTAAGAAGGTGAGCAGAACAAAGGGGTTCTCTTACCAAGAAAGGCTTAAGGTCTGCAAATTGCAACATCTGGAGATTAAGCACCTGTGAGGTGGTCTGATTGATGTGTATAAGGTTTTGAATGGTTTGAGCAGGCTCAACACTGATGGGATTCCTCTTCTTGCTCAGATTACAAACCTGAGGGGACATAAACTCAAACTGAGGAAAGACAGTTGTAAAATAGATGTGTGGAAATTTGCCTTTAGCCAGCAGGTGGTTGATTGCTGGAACAAACTTCCATCTACCACTGCAGAAGTTAATAGCTTAAATAATTTCAAGAAAAAAGTGAACAAACTTTTGGAGCGAATGAATGGGTGAAATGGGAAGATTTTTTTTTTTTTTTTTTGGATGACGTATAAGCTTACTTTCTTGCATCATATGCCTCTGCTAATGCTAAGGACATGGATTTGTTGGAACAGGTGCAGAGAAGAGCAACAAGATTGGTGAGGAGAGCAAAAGGGTGCTTTTATCAGGAAAAGCTTTAGTTTTGCAAACTGCAATGTCTGGAGACTAAGCAGCTATGAGGAGATCTGATTTAGGTCTTTACAGTCTTGAATAGATTGAGTAGGCTCTCGATGATGATAAAATCCTTCCTCTTGCTCATATTATACCCAGGGGACATAAATTCAAATTGAAGAAGGATGATTGCAAGCTGGATGTGCATAAATTTGCTTTCAGTCAGCAGGTGGTTGATTATTGGAACAAACTCATATCTGGTGTTGTAGAGGTAGATATATTGAATAATTTAAAGAAAGAACTAGATAAACTGTTGTTGGCTTTTTTTTTTTTTTTGGCTAATGCTGTGTAAGCTTGCTTTCTTACATCATCTGCCACTACTATTACTACCACTACTGCTAATAATAATAATAATAATAAATTAGTTTGTTAACAGTATGCATTTCCTGTTCACTGAATTGAAAAAATAAAAAAACATCTCCATCAGTTTTTTTTAATTAAAAATATCAGTAAATAAAAATGAAAATTATCAGTACCGATTAAAATTAAACAAACATCAATGGAATCAATATATTCAAAAATGACATTTAAATACCTTATAAGGATGCGAATCATCTTTGTAATGACTAAGAATGTGTTTCACACATAAAAGAAGGTAAAGTCGCTCACTGAAATAAAAGTTCCAGATCTGAAAATAATAAAAATGTACATATTTAATTCCATATAAATACATAACACAAATACAGGATATCTAAATAAGTTTCTTGACACTTTTAAAAAATCAAATTTCAGAAGAAAGAGACCAAATTCACAGCACGATTGTTCAGTGACAGAATTATAATAAGGAAAACTGAGTTTCCAAGGAGGGGCACAACTGATAAGAATCTGTGTACTGGAGCTTCATCCTGCACTAAAACAGCTGCTGTGTCTAAAGAAATGGCTTGCTTGTCTAGAGAGCAGATCTCTCTCTCTCTCTCTCTCTCTCTCTCTCTCTCTCTCTCTCTCTCTCTCTCTCTCATAATAACTGTAATGCAACATACCAACCATCTAAGACTGAAACTTTTATTAAAATAATAATAAAATAAGACAGGATAAAATTTATTGTAAAAATAAAAATAAAACACACTGACTACAAAGTTAAAAGCAATAAAATGATGGATAAAATTATAATATGCGACATTAAGAGTGATAAAAACAACCATAGCTTTCAAAGGCGACGCCTCCTTTATCAACAGTAAAACTTAACTCTCATGGCACATCAGCGGGACCATGGCTCGCAGCACATCTTACCATAGGAGTATGAGCATTATCCTCCACACGTGCATGGAGATTGGAAAGGTTTGGGAGCTTGCCAGGTGGAACTATTCATCCTGTTCAAAAATTATGGTTTCAAAGATGGGATGAATACAGATTCCCCTATCTTTATTGATAGTATTATGTTCCAAAGAACAAATCCACAAGATCTCGAGCCATTTCGCTTGGTAGACCCAGAGTAACTAAGTAGTAATACTACATGTGTGTGGGAGAGGAAAAAAAAAGGATAATGCACCCATCCCCAAGTTCTCACATTACAACTGACATCATAATTATGATAAATGAAGTATATTTTTGCATAGTCATTTAAATTTAACAGTTTCTTCATAAATAATATTATACAAGTCACCTTTAAACTTTTAAGGTGAATTTAATTAAGGTGGAAATATTTAACTTCATCAATCGTCTATATAATTTATATTTAAACTGGTTTAAATACATTAACTGAATAAAAGATATTAACTCACTTCTACAAGTATTGCTTGAACATATCTTTCAGTACTCAGCATTAACTAGAAATGGAAAAGAAAAGACAAGTATATATTAGTAAAATAAAAATAAAATTAGTTAAATTTAATACTGGAAAGATGACCAGCCTATTAAAAAAAGTAATACAAAATCAATGCTACTTTCTTCAAATCTTTTAAATCCTTTTATTTAAATAAGAGCTGGTCTGGAAAAATTTCAAAGATGTGCCAAATAATCATAATTTGTTTTGGCACAGTTTACATAGCAAGAACATATCATCACTGCAAAAATCAAAATTTAACAAACAACCCTCAACACCTAATACATTTAATGGATTATCTAAAAAACATACTTCACACTTTTGTTAAAATTAGCTAGTTAATTTTAACAAGTCGTGAAGATATGTTAAAAGAATTAAATTAACTACTTCATTTTAACTCTTTTAACATATTAACATCTGAAACTGTACACTGCAATATATTAACTCTTTTAACATATTTCAGATGCACAGTAAACTCCTATTATAGTTCCCTCTTTTCATCTGGTCCGATGGTCAATGCTATGAATTGCCCTGCATTTTTTAATGTCTATAGTGGGTTACTTCATAGCAAGAAAACCACCACTTTCCTTCATAGAAATAATTCACATTCATTCATAGAAATAATTTGTTTACTTCATGGACATTGTTTCCAGTGCAGGTAACTTTTATTTATTTCATATTTAACTTAAGGCTTTGAAGGTAGTCATCCCATTTATTGGTGCATTCATATACTCTCCTCGTTTTTTTTTTTAAATTCAGAATTGTTCATCCACTTTCCTTGCTAATACAGTAATCAGTGTGGGTGTGTGCATGTTCAACATGGTATCAAAAAAGTTCATTAATGATAGCATTATTATTACGTTAATACAGCTTTATCATGTCTATAATTACACAAGATATGTTTAATTTAATATTTGTAAAATAATAAGAGAAGTTTACCTCAATATAGTACGTAGAACACTTCCATATGATACTCTCCAGAAACTAAAACAGAAAAATCGAAAAACTTACATTAGAGTAACAAATAGTTACTCTAATGTAATGTTTAGCAATTTTTTCGTTAAATTCTTTTAATTAATTTTCTTATTTTTAATTGTGTTAAATTGAGTTTTAATTATTTTTTAAACTATCTGTTACTCTAATGTAAGTTTTTCGATTTTTCCGTTTTAATTTCTGGAGAGTATCATACGGAAGTGTTCTACGTACTATATTGAGGTAAACTTCTCTTATTATTTTACAAATATTAATATCAACGTAGAACGTATTGAGCATTACAGCTCTGGTTCATACTATCTGTTTAATTTAATAAAATCATTTTTTTTTTTTTTTTTTTTTACTTAATCAATGTAAATATTCAAACAAGTGATGGTGATTCACCAGTCTATGATTCTGCATCTTGTCTATAAACGTAAGCTAGATTTTAATATGAGGTGTCACTGCCACTCGTCATTTAACCTATTCTTATTTAACCTCTTCACAGTATTTAGCAGAAAAACTTATTCAAGCAGCCTTTCTTTTTCTAAGATACAAATTTATTTTTTCAACTGATTTATTGGCAATCTCACCAATGTGATAAATCTGACTAGTATGAAGCAATTTATAAAATTCCATCATTTTGATTCACTTAGCACTAGTTTCTCCATATATTAAAGATGGGTGAAATATGTAGGAAAACTGATATTTAAAAATTACATTATATATACATATAATGTATACATATATTACATTATATATATAATGTTCATTGTTTCAATGCACTTAATTTGTTGGTGAAACAGATGAATAGATGATTAGATATTCCTGACAAGAGGGAAAATGAGGTGGGGTGGAAGAACCAATGAAACAAATTTATTGGGTACATATGATCTGTACCCAATAAAAAATAATGGTACCACTTAGTGTTGAGAAAATATCATTCTCTCCATTATTACAAAATGAATCTTGCTGTAACTGAAAAAAATGAAGATATAAGGACACTATTAAAACTATATGAATAAAACAAATAGAGTTAATATACAAAGATTAACTGTTGTTATGTTATTTGGTTTTTAAGAGCATTAGCAACTAAGGCCATATTGCTCCGGGAATATGCGGTGATCATTCCCTGACCTTTCCGCATCCTCTGTATTTGGTGGTGACGGGCTCGAACCCTGGTCTAATCAAGAAGCATGTGTTACACACTGCTGCTCCTTCCCACCTGGCTACGGAGGCACCAAGATTAACTGTGAACACATTTAGTAACTTTCAGATGATGTGCTCATTTATCAACAAAGTTGATAAAGGAGCACATTGCTCCATTATTTAATTTATTTTGTGTTCCATTCAGTCACTTCTTCTGGTTGTATCTATCATGTGCTTTCTTGCTATACAGCGGTGATTTACAGTGCCATTCTTCCTACAGTTGAAAAAGCAGCACATCGTTAAAAACTATACAAATAAAAACATTACTACTAAATGTATTGTTTTTATCACTTTTAATTCATTCTCTATGGTTATGTTTTATTCCTTTTAATTTACTCTCTATTTTCGTATTTTACTGCTTTTATAGTTTTAAACTTTGTGTTTTAACTGTATATGTTTTATTTGTATAGTTTTAATATTTTAATAAAGTTAGTATTTCTTCAGTTTCTTCATATTCATCAAGACTTATTTTGTAATATGCTTTATTCCCAATGCACAAGGTCTTTTTCCAATCAACTTTTTTATATCTTTCAAATCTTAGATGAGAAGAAGAATGAAATTTTTATCACTATTACCAGATGAATTATAATAGAAAAAAGAAGATATAAAATATTTTTACCTTGAGGCTACTTTGAGTTCCACGATATTCATACAACAAATAAGAACAGAAAATGTCGTAGCACTGCATTATATCCACATTCTAAAATATATAAATAATTGGAGTTTTAAAAAGATGTGCAACATATGAAATATAATTCATTAAAACCAACCAACCAACCAACTTTATAAAAATAAATATAGTATATGAAAATGGATTGAAAATTGAAAAAATAAAGTTACCAATAATTTGCTTAGTTTCTGAAGAAAGTCTAACTGTGCCCCATCAATCTTCTGTTTCTTAAGTTGTTCCACACTTGCCTGGCTGTTAAAAAATAAATAAAAACTTACAAATAAATACAGATATAATCATATCAGATAGTATAACTCTTCCCTTGCTTTACACTGCTAAACACATACAAGGTGTAATCAAAAAGTTCAGGGACCGACTTTATATCTTGAAATTGTGGTATCATGACATGGTGCAACACATTGTGACTCATCTAGACATACAGATCACCTGTTTATCTGAAGTCAATATGAATTAATACATGTTGAATAGAAGGTGTTTTGTGTATTTCATCATATTTATTTCAAAATAAGCGATTTTACTGAGCAGCAAATTTGAATCAATTGTGTTTTCCAAATTAATGAAAAGTGCAAGAAAAATCATCAAATGTTAAAAACAGCTTTTAGAGAGATGCTATGTATCATTTGAAGGCTTTTCAGTTCAAAAGTTTAAAGAGAGCTGCTTGTACATCGAACATGATCCTCACTCTGCCATCCTTCACAAACCAATAACTTGATTGTTCGTGTTTATAATCTGATCACGAGTGATTGACATTTAACTATCTGCATAGTTGCTAGTGAAATTGGTATTTCTTATGCTAGATGTCAATCAATTTTAACACAAGATTTTAACACAATTTTAACGCAATGTATTTCAGCCAAGTTTGTGCCTCACATCCTCAGTGAGTTTTCAAGTCAGGATCTTGTCAATGTAATGCTAACTCTCACTTTGTTTCTTCCATCATTACTGGTAACAAATCATGGGGTGTATGGCTTGGAGAAGATGGAGATTTCCATTGACTCCATCTTATCCAAGGCTCAAAACCATCTCAATCAAATGTGAAGATCATGCTTATGGTATTTTTTAATTCAGAGAACATTATTCATTATGAATTTGTCTTGCATACTTAAACAGTGAACCAAAAATACTAAAAAACAAGTCTACAGCAATTGAGTGTTACTGCTCAGAGAAAATGACCAGAAGAGCAGCTTCAGAGAATTGCCACTTGCAACATGATAATGCCTCTGCATACTCTGCTCTTTGCATTCACAAATTTCTTGCAAAGCACTGCTGTACTGTAGCCACTGCCATATTCATTGGATTTAGCTCCCTATGATTTTTTTGTTTCCCTAAATTACAACCCTTTGAAAGAACAACAGATTTGCAACAACTGAGAAAATTACACAGAATGCAATACAGGAGCTATTAGCAATTCTAAAAGAAGTCTATCAGAAATGCTTCCAGAAATTTCAGAAGTGTTGGAATCAGTGTACAGAGTATGAAGACGACCACATTGGAGGAAATCTATCTAAAAGTCAGTAACATCCATTATAACCCAAATATTAGTTCGGTCCCAAAGCTTTTTGAACAAACAACTTCAAAGAGGTTAAAGTTTATCAAAACAAACAATTTTGTTATCAAAGAGGTTAACACGTTCGCTGCCAATTATATTTGAAAGAGTGCATCCGATGTGCCATAATTTTCAGAACGTTGAAAATATCAACTTTCCAACATCCTCAGCATCCGAAAATTAGCAAATAATGGTTGAAAATTAAAAGTTTGGAATTCATAGCTAAAAGCGAACACTTGCTTTTGCACTGAGCTGTAAATCAGAATAAATCTTACAATTTTATAAAAAGTTATTCCTGTACATAAACCAGCTTCAACAAGGAACTATGTAACATGTCTATAAACAAAAATCAAGCATCGCTGCAAAGAGTTCAATCACTGTGCCAATATTGATTAGTTTCTTAATTTCATGTTGCCTTTACCTTATGGCACTCATTTACTAAGTGCTTAAGAAAGAATGATTGCTCATATGCATTACAGTGCACTTGGGTGACTTATGGTGCTTATATGCATAAAGGCAGCAAATATGTTAAGCCCCCATAATAAGTAGAAAATAAAAGAAAGAAAAGGACCCTTCATATAAATCAGTTCTCTTGTTACCAAAATCTGAAGAAATTCTTTCTAAACATAATAAAACACTTTTATATTTACTTACCTTTGTTTTTTGTAAAAAAGAATTCCAGTAACAAGCCGATCCTCATTTTCTTCCAGTTCTGTACCTACTAGTTCCTAAAGATGTATTTAAAGAGGCAAAATTAATTACTCTTACAAAAAAAAGTAATCTGAATAAATTCCTTGACTTTAAATCATTATTTTACTATATTTTAAATTTTAAATTTTTAACATTTTATTTTTTTAAAATAAAGTAACCTATATTAGTATTATTCAAATTAATCTATAATATTAATTGGCACAATCATAAATGATATTTAAAAATTCATTAACAGGAATGGCAATTCATATGCTATATTCATTTCAAGTAATTCCTAGCATAGGATCTGTTTCGGGGCTAATCCCACCCTTAGCATAAGATCTGTTTAGGGGCTAATCCCAACCCACCTCCCAGGGAGTGGGGGAAGTGAGGTGGGATTGACTGCTAAAGTACCTTCCATATCAAAAATGCAGATAAAGTAATGATCATAAGGTAACACATCAATTTATATTTACCAATAGACTACATACCTAGGGTAGAAGTAAACTGTAAGCAGAAATGGTTGAACAGTTTATTTCTTCAATGATTGCATTAAGAATGTTATTATTTCCTAATAGCAAAACTTAACAGTTTTAATTCATAATAACTGCAACATAATACACCAACCATATAACTGAACCTTTATTAAAATAGAAATAATATAATATAAGACCAGATCAAATTAAAAAAATAAAATACGCTGATTATACAATAAAAGCAGTAAAATAATAAATAAAAATATAAAAATGAAATATAAAGAATAGCAATTACACTATACAAAATAAAAGCGATAAACACACAATAAAAACAAACATTTGCAGTTCCAATATATGTGGGAATGATTGACTATGACACCAGGTGAATGGATCGAGAGCTTGCAGATTTTCTCCTCTGAGCATAATACCATTAATAGAGACAAGGGAATCTGTATTCATCCCATAATTCTTGGACAGGATGAATGGTTCCACCTGGCACACTCCCGAGCCATTTCTGTTTAGCATGCACGTCTGGAGGATAATGCCCAGGCTCCTACAATGACATGTGCTGCGAGCCATGATCCTGCAGTTATTTAAGGCTGTACTGTGACAAGTCTTACTGTTGATAAAGGATGTGGTCACCTCCGAAAGCTGCGGTTGTTTTTATCGCTTTTATTTCGTATAGTGTAATTGCTATTCTTTATATTTTTATTTATTATTTTACTGTTTTTATTGTACAATCAGCGTATTTTATTTTATATTTTTAATTTGATCCGGTCTTATAATATAATATTATTTCTATTTTAATAAAGTTTCAGTTATGCGGTTGGTGTATTATATTGCAGTTATTATGAATCAGAACTTTCCCAACCCCAGAGGCATATTTGAAGAATTAACAGTTTTAAATCACTTTCTATATTTAGTTAAGTAATAATTATATTTATATTTAATTATTAAATATGAAAAGAACCTTTACAAATGGCAAATAGTAAATGCACTCAAGCCATGATGTCCTACAAGGATCTACAATCTGTGGTCTACAAAAAGATTACCTCTAGCCTACAAAACCCTGGATCTGAAGACAAGTTTTCTCATATGAAAGTGGAAATCCTATTAAATTTCCAATTTGTTACAATAGTGCAAGTTAGCAATGGAAGAAAAAAATGTGATATGCATGTCTGAATTAATTTAAATCTGATAGAGGTTTGCCAGCTTTATGAGTTTTACCAATTTTATAACAAGTCACTAATTACTATATCAAATCTAAATCTTTTCACAAAACACAACCTGTGTCCTGTGAAAAGATTCCTTCCAGCTCAACATGACTGCCTTGAATTGCTGATATTAAAAATCTTAACTACATTTACTTTTTCCTCATACCAGCTTCAGTTAACACTGAAAGATAGAAAAACAAGTTCAATGACAGTATCTTAATAATACTGATGAATGGAAAATTTGGTCCAACACTAGCAAAATGCTGTCAAATCCCACAATTGTCAAACCCACAATTACAATATGCCTTAAAATGAATTCTACTGAAATCTCAGTTGCCCATATCTGGAGAAACAACACATTTCATATTATAATTCATATGAAAATATCACACACCATATTTTAAGACCACTCCTATAATCAATCTCTGATGTAATAAAAATATAATTTATGTTTAATGATAAGTGATTCAGAATTGTTCTGTTTTTTTTTTTTTTTTTTTTTTGTTAGTTGTTGGCGCATCAGCTTCTATGGCCATATTGCACCTCCCAAAGTTTATGCATTTTACTGTGATCCAAGCCCGAGTCGGGAATCGAACCCGCGACCTTTGGGCTGCCAGGCAGGCACTTTACCTACCTGGCTAGCCGGGACGGCGAATTCTTCTGTAAAACTTATTTAGTTAAGTGTAATAGGGTATAATGGAGAATAAAGCAAATTTTTCAACATGGGGTCAAAAAGCCTTCTTACTCAGATAAGAATCAAAGAAATAACCTTTTTTTATTTATCTTTTACATTTCTATGTTAATATGTTCTTTTTTTCTTTTTATTTATGAAAAAACCTATATCTAACTTCAACTTTAATGAATGTCTCATATTAATAAACAAGTGATTCCCACAGATGATACAACTTGGGATGTCGCAAACCTTCAGTAGAATGTTGGCGCAGTATATCCCAAGTCAAGGACTACAAGTAAATCATATATAACGATCACTGAGATGACCAGGGAGGATATGTTGTTGATTGGTTAAGAGACAGTAGGTCATATAACTGATCTTCCCACAAACAACACAGCTAAAGGAAATTTGTAAATATCTGCAATTCTACTTAAAATTGTTACTTAAAACAAAAAAATAATAAAAATGTTAATATACCTTTGACTTCAAGTAGGATGTTCCTGATATAAGAACCCAAAGATCTTTAGCGGACCTATAAAAATATATATATATATATATATGTTACAACAGGAATTTACTATTTCCTATCTACAAAACTAAAAATTATTAATAAAGTAAAAATTCATCAAAACTGGGTGAAAAATTTAACTTAATTTAATCAGTCCATTATAAGAAAATAATTAACTTAATTAGCACACAATTTTTGATTGCTCTGATGACATGGCTGCTTTATTAATAAAGAGAATACATGAATCTATCAGATTAAAAAGAAATTATTAAAATTATTACCTCCGTTTTTTTTTTTTTTTTTTATGTTCAAGTAACATGGAAAGGTAAATTTTGATGAATAACCTTATATTCTAAACTTCAAATACCATATAATAATTACAATACTATATAATTTAAATTATTACAAACTTTTCGTTCTTAACCCAGTGGTATATGTGCAAAAATCATCAGGCACGTGGCTGTTATTTTGACCCTATTCAATGAGGATTTCTCATTTTTTAAAGAAAAACATAAAAAAATCTTTTAATGAAAGGTGTTATAAGTTATTCCGGGAAAATAATAATTTTGGAATAACAGGGAGGAAAAGGGATGAATTAGGACAACTGTATGGTAATAAAAATCAATCCACACAGGTGAAACATGCTACTTAATTATAACCACTTAAATCAGGATCAATTAACTATAACACAAGTTTTCAAATTATATTTCAGAGGTTCTACAGAAAACAGGCAATTACTTGGGTCCTGTAGCAAAGCTAACTGTGATATATTTGTTGAAAACAAAAAAATTAATAATAAAATAACGTCCACTGTGATGCCTCAGAAGTCTCTGCCAGGAGCAGAACAAGAATAGCCAGGTCCAGATACATGAAAGCATTAGCATTAGTAGAGGCATATGATGCAAGAAAGCTAGCTTACCATTCACTCCAAAAGTCTGTCCAGTTCTTCCTTGAATTTATTTAAGCTATCAACTTCCACAATGACAGATGGAAGTTTATTCTAGAAATCAACCACCCGCTGGCTAAATGCAAATTTCTGCACGTCTATTCTATAACTGTCTTTCCTCGATTTGAATTTATGGCCCCTGTGTAACCTGAGCAAGAGGAAGAATCCCATTAGCATTGAGCTTGCTCAAACCATTCAAGGCCTTGTACACCTCAATCAAATCACCTCACAGGTGTCTAGTCTCCAGATGCTGCAATTTTCAGAACTTAAAGACCTTTCTTGGTAAGAGCACCTTTTGTTCCCCTCACCTATTTTGTTGTCCAAAAGGTTGTCCAGTTGCACAGCAAGAACTTTATGGCTTTGAGATGAAATTTCTGCCATGTACAGCATTCAAAGAATTTAAAAAACTGTGAATATAATAATGCATATAATTCTTATTCACTTTTTAAGGCTTTTCATTTTGTTAATAGTAACAGTATTGACTTCTATTTTTCATTGTAAATGCATAGTAATTTTAGCTACAGTGTGGATTCAATAAGCTTTTGCAGGTTACTCTAGGAAATTAGTCACTATTAATAACATTGTTCTACGGAAAAACACATTAAGAACAATCATAATGAAAATTTTGGACAGACCCACTCGTATTGTACATCCAAGCTCAAATAAAATTTTTCAAAAATTCAAGAATTTCTGAGAAATTCAAAAGTAGGGATTGCTGTGGAAGAGACATTAGAATTAATATTGTAGAAAAGGCCAGCGAAAAGGAGTTCTCCTCTTTGCTGTTTTGGGAACATACATTTTTGTTGTTTTGGGATTACATTATATATTTAGAAGAGGTGCATAAAACTTGCTATATATAGCTTAGGACTGGCCCTGATAAAAAGTAGGAACAACAGCAAGTAACCTGATTTGGGAATGTACATAAAGATTCAGCTACTTGAAAAGTGTGAATTATACTTCAGAAAATAAGTTATTACCCATATTATAACATTTAACCTCAGTGTGATAAAATAAAAATGTCAACATAATTACCCTTTCTATCATCCTGTAAATGCTGTAGGCCTGTGCTCAGGGGGGGGGGGGCGGTTATGTAAACAAAATATTTCTTATACTGTATATATAAACTCGGTGCATTTAATTAAAAAATATAGTGTACACTGTTATAGTAAAAATAACACGTGTTTAATTTTATTTATTAATTTAAATTCATTTTTTTTAAATTCCTACTCAACTTTTAATGTGTATTATTTATTTTTTTTTTTCTAGGTGACAAACATTTTGAATCGTAAGAGATACTAAGTGCACTGGCATCGGCATTTTTCCAGCCGGTTCTAGTCACCTAAATATAAAGCTTCTCACCAAAAAGTTTATTTTAAATTGAATACTTTGTATAACTTCCCACTGATGAAATCACAATTGAAATCTTTACACGTTTCTTGAAAACCCCAATAATGGGACCGATTGCCAGTGCTGCTTTCAACTGATATTAAAAAACAATGCTTGATATTAAATAATGCAACACCTTTAAAATTATATATATATAACGTAATCCAACCATAAACCGATGACATAACCCTTTTATTATGATCCTGCAAGCCATTATCTATTCATATATTTGCAACCATAACGTAAATATCACGCATTCAAAAAAAAAACACATACGAACCTTGGCACTCCCGCCATGTTTGAAATGTATTTAGGCCATCTCTAAATTGAGATGTGAAATGATTTGTGGTAAGGCGGAAAAAGAGAGGATAAATATCACAATTAACAAAATATATTTGAGATTTAAAAAATTTAAAACTTAATTGGAATTATGTTAACTAGTAACACTATTCAATAAACAATATTATTGCAATTCAGGAAATTATATTCCGGATATGATTGGTCGGTGAAGAGTAAGGGACTGGTCCCTATATCCAGGCCGCCACATAAATGGATGCACGGTACTTTTCTCTGATATCATCGGCAGTTTAGTCAGTCTAGAAAGAGGGTTACATGTTTTATTTTCCATAAAACTTGAGGTTTTTCGTCCTACAAAGCAAACGATCAAACCACTAATAACTGAGAGCAAAGTGGAGGAGAAATTGTTGAAGTTAAACATAAGAAAGGCACCTGGGGTGGATGGTATCTATCCAGTTATTTTAAAGGAGGCGGCAAAGCAACTAAGCAAACCCTTAGCCATAATTATGAGAGCATCCTTGAACTCAGGGGAGGTTCCCACGGACTGGAGATGTGCAAATGTATCCCCAATTCACAAAGGTGGATCGAAGGGTGACACGAGTAATTACAGACCAGTTAGTTTAAATTCTGTTCCGGGTAAAATAATGGAGTCACTGGTTAAAGATGCATTGCAGGATCATCTAGACAAGACTGCAGCAATAATTCAAACACAGCATGGGTTTGTTAAGGGAAAGTCTTGTCTGACAAATTTGATTGGTTATTATGATGTGGTCACAAAGGAACTGGATGCAAAAAATAATTTTGATATCATATACTTGGATTTCAGGAAAGCTTTTGACACTGTTGCGCATGGAAGACTACTGTACAAATTGGAGCAGAATGGTATTAAGGGTAAGTTGCTACAATGGATAAAAGGATGGTTAAGTGGGAGAAGACAGAGGGTGGTAATCAATGGGTGCTGCTCTTCGTGGACTAATGTTATTAGTGGAGTCCCACAGGGTTCGGTGTTGGGTCCACTGTTGTTTTGTATATTTATCAATGATATTGATGAAGGTATATCAGGCTTAATGTCGAAGTTTGCAGATGACACAAAGGTTGGCAGGGTTGTTAATGACAGTAATGGCAGTGTGCTACTGCAACAGGATCTAGATAATTTGGGCAGATGGGCTAAGAAGTGGCAACTGAAGTTCAACCTTGACAAATGCAAAGTACTGCACATGGGTAGAAGTAACCCCAGAGAAACGTACCACCTGTGTGGTACTACACTTAAGGTGGTAGAAAATGAAAAAGACCTGGGAGTAATTGTGCAGTCAGATATGAAGTTTTCTGAGCAATGCAGACAGGCTGCTAGGGCAGGTCATGGGGTTTTGTCAATGATATATAGGAATTTTGCTAGCAGGGAAAAGGAGGTGATTGTCCCTCTGTATAAGGCAATGGTCAGGCCACGCCTTGAGTACTGCGTACAGGTCTGGAGGCCTCATTTTAGGAAGGATGTAGATTTGCTTGAGGGTGTACAGAGAAGAGCAACACGATTGGTGAGGGGAATGAAGGGATCCTCTTACCAAGAGAGGCTTAAGTTCTGCAAATTGCAGTGGCTGGAGACTAGGCACCTGCGCGGTGATCTGATTGAGGTCTATAAGGCCTTGAATGGGTTGAGCACGCTGAATTCTGATGGGATCCTTCCACTTGTTCAGATTACGAACCTACGGGGACATAAGTTCAAATTAAGAAAGGACAGATGTAGAATAGATGTGCGGAAATTTGCCTTTAGCCAGCGGGTGGTTAATTGCTGGAACAAACTTCCATCTGTCGTTGTGGAAGTTGATAGGTTAAATAAATTTAAGGAGGAACTGGACAGGCATTTGGAGGGAATGGTGTGATTTTTTTTTTTTTTTTTTTTTTTTGGCTGATGCTGCATAAGCTCCTACACTTGCTTTCTTGCATCATGTGCCACTACTACTACTACTACTACTACCACCATATAATACACGCAATTTACTGACTCCTCAGGGCATTGGTTTCCCAGATTTACTGTCTTGAATTTATTGAAGTTTCCCTGATTTATTGTCTGGCATTTACTCTCTTGCTCAGACAGTAAATATCAAAATTTTTTCGACCACCGGAGTAAGCAGCGATTGCCATAAAGTCCATTACCACCTCTTACTGTAAGCGTTTACCATTATTATTGTTGTTGTTGTTGTTGTTGTTGTTGTTGCTCTTATATTATTTCTCAATGATTGGGGGATTCCACTGCGTGACTGCTACTGTTACAAAGTACACAGGGTGGTTGTAATGTCTGATATTACTTCCATCACTTGTTGTTGAAGTTGATAGCCTAAACAAATTTAAAGCTCAACTGGACAGGTATTTCGAACGAACGGAGGGGTGAAATGGGAGAGGGTTTTTTTTTTTTTTTTTTGGCTGATGCTGAATAAGCTTGCTTTCTTGCATCATATGCCTCTACTAATGCTAATTACTGTTGGTCGAGGAAATCTCTGACTATCCTACAGCTGTTCAGGATTGCGACTTTCTGGAGTTCCTTGTAGGTGTTCTCTGGGATACCTATCGCTGCTAGCCTGCTATGTGGAATCTTTGGTACCATACCAGTGGTTGACACGATGATCGGGACGGTCGATAATTCTTGCATATGCCACATCTCCTTGACCTCATATCTAAGTAAGATGCACTATTTGCTTGATGTTTGCGGAGCAGTCAAGTATGGGACATGATACTGCCATGGGGGATGTCTTTGTGTGTGTGCGATGCAAGGAGTGTAAGGAGATAAGGCGACAACTCAGCGTTGTTATGGGCCTATATGAGAGCTTGAAGGATAGGGTGGATGCCCGTGAAGGATTACAAGTGAGGGGCCCATCAAGCTCTCAGCTGCCCACACCAATGCCAGAGCTTGCACTTGGTCATCGCGGAACACAGCGGCAACCCCCAAGGCAGAATGCGCTGGTCCCAAAGGAACTAGTAGTTGTTGGTGACTCTATTGTCAGGGAAACGGGAAACATGCTTTGTAAAAAGGATAGGTGGAATAGGACCAGGGTATGTCTGCCAGGGGCAAAAGTTGATGACGTTGTAGAGCGGATATCATCTTTTAAGGGCACAAAAGGTGATATAGTTGTACACGTTGGCACTAATGACATTAAGAGTAGGAGACCGGCGGAATTACTTGACAAGTACAGGTCACTGATGAAAAAAAGCCGTGAATTAGGGTTGAAATTGAAAGTGTCTGCAATTCTGCCCAGACACGATAGGAGGGAGTATATGATGAGAGCCCTGTCAATCAATTCGGCCCTGGAAAGATTGTGCAGGGCTCAAGGGGTAGAATTTTTTTCAGCCTGGTCTGTACTTGTTAACAGGAGAGACTGCTTCTACAGGGATGGGATACACTTAAATAGAAAGGGTGCAAGAATGTTTGCTGATGCTATCGAGGCAATGTTAGGCGGGTCGGAAAACTGCTAGATTGGGGGGATACAAGGACTAATAGATTAACAGTAGCCACTGGCAGAGGTGAAAGTGATTCTTGCACTGCTTCTATTGGAATGAGCCGCAGCCTGGAAAATAAGATGCAGGATATTTCAGAGACTGATGGGAATCATTGGGGTACAAGTAAACACATGGGTTGTGTTAGGGTAGCTAAGAAAAAGAACAGGTGCATGTATACTTGTGTGTACACCAATGCTAGGAGTTTAGTAAATAAATTTGATGAATTTGAGGTATTGCTCAAAACATCAAAGGCAGATATTGTGGGGATTTCAGAGACGTGGTGTCACACAGATATAAGAAATGCAGAACTGGAATTTGGGGAGTACAATGTCTACAGAAAGGATAGACAGGATAGGAAGGGAGGAGGGGTTATGCTATTAGTTAAAAAAACACATAAAATCCAAGGAAGTGAAGCCAGTCGACATCGCTGGACAGTGCAGTGTCGAGTCAGTTTGGTGTGACATAAGCATTGGGAGATCAAAATTGAGAGTAGGAGTGTGCTATAGGCCTAATGACTCTGATGAGTATAATAAGAAACTGTTCGGAGAAATAGAGTGGGCCAGTAAATCAGAGAGTCTTATAATGGGGGATTTTAATTTCCCAGATATTGACTGGAATTTGGGGGCTGGTCACTCACACAGTAGCAAGGCTTTTGTGGATTTATTGGATGATTGTTTTCTACATCAGCATGTTCGGGAGGCAACTAGAGGGAGTAATACTCTTGATTTGATTATCAGTAGTGATTCTTCATGCATTAAGAATCTGCAGATAAATGAACCACTTGGTGGCAGTGATCACAATGTGCTGAAGTGGGAGTTACTCAAAGAGGTAACTACCATTAGGGGTAAAGGGAAGGGGTATTGCTTTCGTAAAGGCGACTAAAATGGACTGAGACAGTATTTAAATTCTATACAGTGGGATCAACTGATGATATTGCCAACAGCAATTTCAAAATGGGAAGCATTCAAAGAACTTATCGTGGAAGCTACTAGGCTTTACATACCAACTAAGAAATATTGTTCAAGGTTTAGGCCTAAATGGTTGTCAGATGAACTAATGAGGCATATGGCAGAGAAGAAAAATGCATGGGATACATACAAATTAACACGTGACACGGACGCCTATGATAGATACAAGTTGATCTGTAACCAAGTTACAAAGGAGGTTAGGCAGGCGAAGGCAGATTACGAGAGATCCTTGGCAAGGGATGCGAAGAAAAACAGCAAAGAGTTCTTTACTTATGTAAACTCTAGAAGGAAGGGGATGAATCAGATTGGTCCACTTGAGATCAATGGGTCAACTGTTGATGACCCTGCTCGGGTAGCTAACAAACTAAATGAATATTTTGCATCGACATTCACACATGAGGAGTTATTCAGCTAGGGGAATGCCAGAGGTGTATTCAACTCTAGCAGTAAGCTAGAGAATCTTGTAATAACTGAGAGCAAAGTGGAGGAGAAATTGTTGAAGATAAACACAAGAAAGGCACCTGGGGTGGATGGGATCTATCCAGTTATATTAAAGGAGGCAGCAAAGGAGGTAAGCAAACCCTTAGCCATAATTATGAGAGCTTCCTTGGACTCAGGGGAGGTACCCATTGACTGGAGATGTGCAAATGTGACCCCAATTCACAAAGGGGGATCAAAGGCTGACACAAGTAATTATAGACCTGTGAGTTTAACTTCTGTTCCCGGAAAATTAATGGAGGCACTGGTGAAAGAAGCACTGCAGGATCATCTAGACAAGACTTCAGTTATAGCTAGGACACAGCATGGTTTTGTTAAGGGGAAGTCTTGCCTGACCAATTTGATTGGATACTATGATGCAGTCACAAAAGAACTGGATGCAGGGAACAACTTTGATATTATATACTTGGATCTTAGAAAGGCTTTTGATACTGTTGCACATGGAAGACTGCTGCACAAATTGGAGCAGTGTGGCATTGGAGGCAAGTTGCTGCTATGGATAAAGGGGTGGTTGAGGGGGAGAAGACAGAGAGTGGTAATCAATGGACATTGCTCATCGTGGACTAATGTTATTAGTGGAGTCCCTCAGGGTTCAGTATTGGGGCCTTTATTGTTTTCTGTATTTATAAATGATATTGATGATGGTATATCAGGCTTAATGTCCAAGTTTGCAGACGATACGAAGGTTGGCAGGGTTGTCAAGGACACTACTGACACTATGCTGCTGCAACAGGATTTGGAAAGGTTGAGCAGATGGGCTTCGAGGTGGCAAATGAAGTTTAACATTGACAAATGTAAAGTACTACATATGGGAAACAGCAACCCCAGAGCAACGTATCAACTCTGTGGTACTACACTGACAGTGGTAGAGAATGAAAGGGACCTGGGGGTGGTGGTGCAGGCAGATATGAAGTTCTCTGAGCAGTGCAGACGAGCTGCAAGAGTAGCTCATGGTGTATTGTCAATGATATATAGGAAATTTTCTAGTAGGGATAAGGAGGTGATTATTCCCTTGTATAAGGCAATGGTCAGCCACACCTAGAGTACTGTATACAGGTCTGGAGGCCTCATTTCAGGAAGGATGTAGAGCTGCTGGAACGAGTACAGAGAAGGGCAACTAGATTGGTGAATGGGACAAAGGGGTTCTCTTACGAAGAAAGGCTTAAGTTTTGCAAATTACAGTGTCTGGAAACTAGGCACCAGCGGGGTGATCTGATAGAGGTGTACAAAGCCTTGAATGGTTTGAGCATGCTCAATGCTGATGGGATTCTTCCTCTAGCTCAGAAAAATCACCTGAGAGGGCATAAATTCAAATTGAGGAAAGACAGATGTAGGATAGATGTGCGGAAATTTGCCTTTAGCCAGCGGGTGGTTGGTGGGTGGAACAGACTTCCATCCCTTGTCGTGGAAGTTGATAGCCTAAATAAGTTTAAGGCTCAGCTGGACAGGTATTTCGAACGAACAGAGGGGTGAAGTGGAAGTGGTTATTTTTATTTATTTATGTTACTTTTTTTTTTTTTTTTTTTTTTTTGGCTGATGCTGCATAAGCTTGCTTTCTTGCATCAAATGCCTCTACTAATGCTAATGCTAATGCTAATGCTAATCTGATGTTCGTGTACTTCCTAATTTTTTCCACATGGGTTTTCTGGACATTGCTAGTGTTGGGCACCGCTATGTCAATCAGGTAGGTAGCCTTTTCCATCTTGTCCACAATGGTTATGTCCGGTCTGTTGTTCGGGATGGTCTTATCCGTTATTATTGCGCGGTCCCAGTACGGCTTGTGGGTTCGGGTGTCTAATACTGCCTGGGGTTCTTACTTCTAGTATAGTACACTTTATTTGGTCAACCCCGGGGGTTCACATCTGGTGAGTATGGGCTTGGCACACCCAGGGTCCTGAGCTGGATATCATCGTTCTTCTCTTTCTTGGTGATTCCCTTCTACTTTTGACTCTCTCTCTCTCTCTCAGGGTAACTCGGGAACTTTTTTTTTCCTGGTGCAGCATAAGCCTCAGGCTTCCTTGCACCATATGGATAATAATAATAATAATAATAATAATAATAATAATAATAATAATAATAATAATAACTGGTATTTCCTCGGTAGCTTCTGATGTATTATCCTGGCTACCTGGTCGTGTCTATGAGTGTATTCAGTCTCTGTGATAACCTTACACCTCGCGGTGATGTGTTGGATCGTTTCTGAGGCCAGGTGGCATCGACGACATGAGTCATCTGAAATTCCGGGCTCCTTTGCGTTGTATTTTCCATAGTTTCTGGTGTTGATTGCCTGGTCTTGGGTGGCTAGCATGAATCCTTCAGTCTCGAGAAAGAGCGTCCCGATTGTGAGCCATGTATTGGAAGCAATGTTATCGATGTGATCTTGGTGGAGGTCACAGTAGTGTCTTCTTTGCCCATCTTTCTAACTTCGTTTCTTGTGCCGTCTGGGCGGGAGGGGGTTCCTCGCTTAAGTTGAGTGGAGTATACCACTAATCTATCTTCCTTATGGCCTGGTGGAGTGGTGCTGGGTTGTTCTCGAAGTAATCCTTCAGGTTAACTATTGCTGTTTTCCGTTGCTTTATCAAGTCTATCAGGCCCCTTCCTCCCACTTTCCGAGCTATTGTTAGTCTCTCCACTGCTGATTCGGGTGGTGTTGGCGGCTCTTGGTCATGATTGTCCTTCTCTTTCTCATGATATCCTCCAGCCCGGTGTTAGTCCAATCTATGACCCCGAAGGAGTATGTTAGCACTAAGATTGCATAGGTGTTTATGGCTTTAACTGTGTTCCCTCCGTTCAATTTTGCTTTCAGCAGGCTTCTGAGTCTCTGATGGTATTTTTCAGTCAGGCAGGCCTTAATTTCCTTGTGCTTAACTGCTGAGCCTGCATCATCCCCAAGCATTTGTAGGCTTCCCCCTCTGCCATGGCTTCGATCTCTTTACCACTCTGCAGCTGGTAGTTTCAGTTGACTAATTTTCCCTAAAGCAATCCGTGGGTCTTGCATTTGTCTAGACCAAATTCCAACCTAATATCATTGCTGAATTCTTCGGTGATCTGGAGTAGTTGCTGGAGATGCTTCTCGGTTCCCGCGTAGAGCTTGATGACATCCATAAACATCAGGTGGGTGAGAGTGTACAGGTTCTTCCTTCATTCTTTGAGGTTATATCCATAACTGCTACCGTTGAGCAGGGTAGATAGTGGGTTAAGTGCCAGACAGAACCACAATGGGCTCAGGGCATCTCCCTGAAAGATTCCTCCTCTGATGGGGATTGGCCTGGTTGTGATGTTTTCGACTTTAATGGTGGTCCTCCATTTCGCCATCGTTTCTCCTAGGAGGTTTGTCACTATTGGATTGACTTTGAAGATGTTCAGCGCCTCTATTAGCCAGCTATAAGGCACGGAGTCGAAGGCCTTGCGGTAATCGATGTAGGCTGTGTACATGTTGCGGCGCTTCTTGTAAGCTTGCTCTATAATCGCAGCAACTATGGTTAATTGCTCCTTGCATCCTTTGCTTAGCCGCTTGCATCCTTTCTACTGTTCGGCCATTATGTTCTGGCTCTTCAAATGTTCTGATATCCTCCTGGTTATGCAGCTGGTCAGGATCTTGTACATTGTTGGGAGGCAGGTGATTGGTCTATATTTTGCCCGGTTTCTTGTATCTTCGTCTTTAGGCTTCAGATATGTGATTCCTTGAGTAAGAAACTTCGGGATTGTCTCTGGGTGCCTTATCATTCAGGTGAAATGCTCTGCCAAGTGCTTGTGTGTGCAAGTGTTGTGGACGTTACCTATTTCTGGAGATCGCCAGTTGTGAGAGTTCTTGATCGTCTGTTTTACTTCTTCTTCCCGAATCTCCCACCCTCTTATTTCTTGCACGTCCTTGGTTTTCTAGCGTTCTAGTTCTATCCCTTACTTTTTACTTCCCTGCTCCATATGTTTCCCCAGAACTCCTCAATCGTCTTCTTCTCGGTTGGTGCGTTCCATTCTTTCCCGTCTTCTCCGAGATTCCTGTAGAAGCCGCTACGGTCCTCATCGAAGATTCAGTTGTTTATTTTCCTCTGGGAGCTCTCTTTGTATCGGCGTAGTCTCTTGCTGAGTGCAAGGAGGTTCTGCTTCAATGTGTCCGAGTACTCTCCTATTTTCTGATTCTTTGTCTCATGTTTGCTGTGAACGCTGTCTAGTCTGCGCGTGTAGCACAGTGGTATTGTCACCGTCCTCCCCACACCGAATGGAAAAGGCCCGGGTTCGAATCCCGTCGATGACGCGAGGAACTTTAATGGGCTTCTTTCATTCCGTGGCTGAGTTAGTCGGTCTTAGGCATAGATAGCAAGGTTTCCGTCCCCCCCAGAAACTGGGGTTTTTCGTTCAGCAAACAGACAAATCGACCATAGAACACACGCAATTAACAGACATAAGACACAGCACGGCAGATGAATTTAATTATTCGGGTGGCCTAAATATAATAGTTTTTGTGGACGCTGTCTCTCTTGAGGATGCTCTTCACTTTTCCAATTAATTTCTTACTCGTATTTCCCTATTGGTACTGGGTCAATTGGCCTATCTTGACTCTTAATTCTTCTATCTTCTCCTGAAGTCTTCTTTCCCAAGCTGGTGGTTCCTTTTGTTTTCGGTTGTTCTGCTGTTGGTCTCTCGCTTCTCTTCCATTCGGTTGTTTATTAATCCTTGTGGCTGCTACCGCAGCATAATACACGGGTGTGTGGGTGGCCTCCAATGTTGCATGATGTATGTATTCATTTCGATGCTCCACTTCATGCGTTGGCGTTTTTTCCCTTCCTGGGTGGTCATTAGCACAGTTGTGGAGGAAACACTTCCAGTTGGTGGGGCTGGATGGTCTTGCCCTTTTCTTATGGTATCCATACGGGGGACAGCACCACTCGCTCCACTGTCTTCCTCGGGAGACCGTCTCTGATTTTTCGAATTCAGTCATGGTCAGAGGTAGATTATACGAATATAGGACGGCAGTATTAAACATGACTTCGTATATTTTTCTGTCCGGGATTTTTAACAATTGAAATGCCGGTTCATATGTGCCAACAGATGAGTGTTTAGAACTTAACGCATTGGCAATTTCCACAGGTTCAGAAATTTCCTTCTCTTTCACAAGTAGAATAGGAGAAGTTGTTTGCAAGTATTTACCATGAATTCGTTTTTTTTTCCCCAGATTATAGAAGTATCCGTGGATTCGTTTATGGTGGATGCATAATGTGCCATTACTTATTTTTTACTCACTAGTCTTATATGATGAGCTTTAGCTCTGGCTCTCTTAAACTGTAGGAGGTTAATCTGTTTCGAAAACATTCAACTGTGGTTAGTATTTATTCCTTTCTTTTTTAGCACTGTTGCATGTTTCATTCCACATTTTTCGATGAAGCCATATTCTGGATGATGATTTCGGGATGGCAGTGCAGTCTTGGATGCTTTCATTATTTTCTGTCACATAGCTTACTGCAGAATCAATTGTGTGGGTTGCTATGAAGAAGGTATCTAATTGAGCTATTTCTTGGTATTTAGTCCAGTCAGCTTTGTCAAATTTCCAGTTTGCCCAAATGTTACTTTGAGGAGAACTCATACAGATGATAGGATAGTGATCGCTACCACGACGGTCATCAGTGACGGTCCAGTCTATGAGAGGAAATATCGTTGGAGAATACATTGAAAGATCAATAGCAGAGCTTGAGCCAGAGGGTAAATTCATGTGTTTAAAATAGTCAGGTTATGTTTATCTAAAAAATTCAATTATCTGTCCTCTGGAATCAGATCTTGGACGTGGATACCAAAGGGATGGTTGGCAGTTAGAGGTGTTATAGATTTTCCCATTATGGCTCAAAAATGGATGTCCACATGCCTTCTGGCGGAGATTTGTTTAAAGGTATATTTCAGCAACAATTGCTTTTTCAGTGACAGTGGCAATTTGATTGCTTCAACATATAAACTCTCAACAGGGGATGTTCAAAATGCTCCAGTAACAATGCAAATAGTGAACTGGATCTATCGAAGTATGTTTCTAGTGGATGTGTACACTTTGGACCCATCATCTAATTTAGATCGGACATGTTCATGATGGAGTTGCAGTAAAGTGTAGCAGTTTGCTCCTCAATTATTGGATAAAATCACACAACAGGTTCAGTCCTCTTGTGCATTTTGCCAGCAGTTGGCAGATATGAGGCCAAAATGTCAACTTTTTATCGAATACGAGCCCCAAGAATTTTGTCTCGGGTATTACTGGAATGTTTTGTCCAAGTTTGAGTTCTGGTTGAGGGTGAAAGTTCCATTTGTGACAAGTGTACATACACAGTTGATCTTCTGAGGAGAGAACCTAAAACCATTAGCCCTTATCCAAGAGTTGATGTGGTCAACGGCTTCTTGCAATTGCCTTTCATTGATCCTCTTATTACATGACTGAAAAGATGGTAAAGTCATCAACAAAGCAGGCACTGTTTATGGTGCAAGGAAGTTGTTCAGTAATAGAATTAACTTTAATAGCAAAAAGTGTAACACTCAAAACTGATCTTTGTGGAACTCCCTCTTCTTGTTAAAAAGGATGAGAAAGAAAGAATCCAAAACGTACTTGGAAGGAGCAGTTTTTAACGAAGAGGGCTAGATAACCCTAAGACCAAGATTATAAATATCTTTTAAAATTCCAAATCTCCAAGCTGTTATTTATTTGGTTTTTTTTTAGGAGCATTAGCAACTAAGGCCATATTGCTCCGGGGATATGCAGTGGTCATTCTCTGACCTTCCCGCATCTGTATTTGGTGGTCATGGGCTCAAACCCCAGTCTAATCAAGAAGTGTGTGCTATGCACTGCTGCTCCTGCACACCTGACTACGGAGGCGCCAAATCTCCAAGCCATGTCATACTTTTTTTCCATATCAAAGAAAATTGATACCTGGTACTCATATTTCAGGAATGCATCTCGAATAGATGTTTCCAGTCCTATTAGGTTGAGTACTGACCTGTTCCTTCAAAAGCCATATTGTATTTTGGAAAGGTGATAACCAGAATTGACTATCCTTTCTAGGATCTTGCACAAGCAGCTTGCCAGTGCAATTGGGTGGTAATTATTTGGAAATTATGGATCCTTTCCTGGCTTTAGAAAGAGAAGCACTTACACCTTACAAATTGCCTTACACCAGTTCAGAAACTGGTCTTCAACATAGATTCTGTTGTACAGACAGCAGTCAGTCCAAAGATTCAGACAGCAGCCTGTTTGTTGTACAGACAGCAGCCAATCCATTGATAGCCTAAATAAATTTAAGGCTCAGCTGGACAGGTATTTCGAACGAACGGAGGGGTGAAGTGGCAGTTTTTTTTTTTTTTTTTTCCTAGCTGATGCTGCATAAGCTTGCTTTCTTGCATCATATGCCTCTACTAATGCTAATACTAATTCAGATGAAAGATGTTTGATCATCTCTTAATGGATGTTATCTGACCCAACAGCACTAGTCCGGGATAGTGGTAGTGTTGTTTTTATTTCTAATTTTGCAGATGATACAAATGTTGGCAGAGGTTAATGACAGTAATAAGGGTATAAAAAGTTCAAAATAAAACACAAAAAAAAAAAAAAAAATTGCAAACAGTCAAAACATTTATTTAAATGCAGCAACAAATATACACAAGGCTTCATGAAATTCTGTATAAAATGTAAAATATATAACAAACGAATACACGTTTTATCAATTATTCTTCAAATTTTGATAAAACATAAGATTTAATTTGTGCACTTCCTAAGGCATCCAATACTGCATAAATATATTTTTTCGTATCAACCTGGCTACTTTCATTATCTGAAAGAGTAGCTTCTTTAGCTTTATATTTAGATGCAATATCTAGTAATGATACATTCAACTGGGCACTGTGTTCTGTGTTCAAATTAGATCCAAGATAGCAAATTTCCACAAATAATTGAACCAATGTTTCTTGTTGAAGACCATTATTAATATTTTCGATTCCTTCCTAGAGAGAAAAGAAAAAATAAACATAAATGAATTATTATCTAAAACTGCACTTATGCAGTAAAATCTCTACATTACAAACATGTTGAGGTTTCACTACATTACTTCCATTCCATGTAACAAGAAACTATAATTTTTGAAATATTCCGTTGCTCCTAGTGAAGTTTTTATATTTATGTTTCATAATCATGAATTTCACATTATCCAATTTGACCTCTATAAAGCATATATTCTATAAACAAAATTGCCATAAAACAACCACTCTTGTATTTTCACCTTAACTGATCTAATAAAAATTAAGAGGGTAGCTAATAAAATGCAAATCAAGATTATGGTCAATGGACTAAAAATCAAAATTCGACTTTTAAATCAGTCTAGTTAATTTGTCTACTTTATTTTTTATTTGATGGTCACTAGAGTCAATTTATATATAGTATCTTCAATTTGTAAAAAAATCTTTAAACCTGAAGCAGAGTATCGACTCATGCCGAGAAAAAATATTCTCAGAATCTGATAATACTTAGTTATGCAATAGCAGTGGCAATGCATTCGATGTTACTAATCTGAACTGAGTCAGTCCATGCTCTTCAATTCTATATCTTGAGTCATCAGTTTTCTCTACCAGCAAAACATTTGGATGTCTTTCCAGGACTAATAGTGAAATTTACTAAAAAGTAATGCCAACTTGCAATAGAGATAAAATTGCAAATTTTAAATTACCCCAACAAAGTAGGAATAAAATTGAAAACTACCAAAGAATATGTAATCCTACCTTACATGTCATCAACCATTATTAGTAACTAAATGGAAAAGGAAGCTGCTATACAGTTAGGGTCTAACGAGTCAGTTCTAGAACTTATAATAACAAAGAGCTGGTCAGGTAATCATTTCACTAGTCTGTTTGAGAAAGATCAACAAATAATCCAGTGTCTGGACAAATACTACAAAGACATTGTGAAGTTCTAAAAAGTAATTTTGATGCTTTGAATAATTGGTTACAGAAGTTCAAGGGGTGGAATTTGTTGCCAGTGAATATCACAGGATAAGCAAGTACTGATAGTGATTTTCTAAAAGACACAAAAACTAGTTTATAAACACACAGCAATTTTAATCACAGAACATTTTCAATACCAATGAAGCAGCAATTTTTAATAATCTTTTATATGAAGAAAAATCTACAATTTTTTGCAGTAGTATTGACAGTTCTGAAGATACCACTTATAATGATCAGCAGCTTTGTTGTTTTAAAAATGTGATAAACTTGCCTCGTTCACAAAAATTTAAAAGTACATGAATGACATGATTGTCAGAAATTGGTGTGGTGTGGAAATACTTATAATATAAAAAAAAAAAAAAAAAACAGAAACATTTTATTTTCCTAGATCGGCATCCAGCACATAGTACTGATGGACTATCCCCGTGAAATGTGTTTTTTTTTTTTATTCTACCAGTTTGTTACAACTGATGGATGAATGGGACAATCTATACTTAAAGAGGATCTAAAACAAACAACAACTTGAGAAAAATCGAAATCGCCTTTGATGTTTCAAGTACGAGACATACTACAACCTATGCATAGCTGGGGAAGGTATATACAATCAAGTGTAATTGAAAACTGTGTAATAAGGCAAGGCTTGTGATTGATTGCAGAGAAGTCCCTGCCTCTGCAGAAGATTCAAAGAGTACTAGTGATGTTTCTTGAAGCTGATGGCTTGACAAGTAGTAGCAACACCTCTGCAGTTTCAAAATGTGACATTTGAAAATTCTGTCATGGCACAAGAGACATTAGTCAAACAGAAATGGTTCAAGATGAGTGACATGTTTGACTAGTATGTAAGTCCACAAAGATGGCAAAAAATTAAACACAACCAATAATAAACACAACAAAAGTAAAAAGATAAGCATTTCTTGTCATTGCCCATATCCCAAGATATGTGCCAAAAGTTGTTTAGGAAACAGATAACAGATAAAATGAGTAAACAAATCCAACAAGGATTTAAAAAGTAATATTCTAAAATTCTGTATAGGTATGCTATTATAAATATGCCTTATTACAGAATATTACATAGACTATTTCTGATTTAATTGTATGTGACAGAGAGAGAAAGAGGATTTTAAAAAATCTTATCCTTGCCTTATCAAAGTTCTTTAGCTAACAACATTAAAGAACATATTTAAGTATACAGACATAAAAGTAGTCTTTCGTCATACCAAAACATTAGTTCCATGTTTCATAATGTAAACAAATTTTCTTAAAAATCAGTGATCTAAATAATATAGTATAGTCAGTCCTCGTATAGCACGATAGTTGTGTTCCTAGAAACCCTCGTGCAATGCAAAATCGTGCAATATAAACAACAGGCCCTATGGAAAAAATTGGGTTAGGTGCCGACCACCCAAAATTGAACACACATTTGTATCCAAAACATTGCCAACCACAATAAATAATCGTAATAAAATACGTATTTTATTACGACTATTACGTAATAAAATATTGCTAATGCTTTTGCTTCTATCGTAAACAAACCTGTTTTTTGTTTGATTTTCTATTCAAATAGATGACAGCCGTTCCATCTCTTCCAATTCTTTGTGTCTTAGTCTAATGGATTTTAATTACACTTTGAGTTGTTCCTGCTATGAAAGTTGTTTTTATTCTCCGTGCATTATTTGTAATTCTCGGCATTGCCTCATTTAGGTCTGTAGCAGGTGCTATCACATGGTCTTTCATTTCGCTCAAAGCGTTTCACAATTTCATATTTTTCTCTATCGACAGAGGCGGACTGGCCATAAGCTTTACCGGAGAAACCCCGGTGGGCTTATGGCCAGTCACACCACATGTGATTTTGGCCATAAACCATAGTATGAGGCCACTATAAATTTTCCCGGGTAAGAATTTTTGACCCAGTCCGCCTCTGTTTATAGATATTGCTTTTCTTTTTCTCTCTGAATCTGCAGTGTCTTCACCAGGACGCTTCCTTTTCACACCTTTTAAGTATTTTACTCATTTTTAGAGAATAAAACACAATTACAAAATGAGGAGGCACGCTTGATACACATAAACAAAGCTGCGTGCATGTAGCAACTGAATAAACAACACCGTAAAGGCAGAGATACACTATTAACACCTCACATTTTACTAAAGCACATTTCTAGGGGTTACTATCATAAAACAATAAAAACAATTTCCAGTTGCATTTCTGCTAGGGGAATCTGTTATAAACTGGTAGTAAACTCGATATAATTGCATTTGGGATTATACCGATAGCTGGAATTGTGTTGGTTTTTACGTTAATATGGTGAAATGTGTTTCCCCTTCACTGATATAAAACACATAAATACATTTTCAGAATCTTCTCTTCATTCCTATCGTGTTGTGTTTAGTTGGGGTGATTCCGCGTTCGACTGCCATTTCTTGTAAACACAAAAGCGAATCGTGCATAAGCGAATTCGGTTCATGTTATATAAGATATTGTTCCCCTATTTATAAATCGTGTATGATCGAATTCGTGTAGTGTAAACACGTGTTATACGAGGACTGACTGTATATTTAATTAACTGTTAAGAAGGTTGTTCAGACAAGTACAATGGGTCAACTTCTGTTAAGTACAGTCTCCAATATATCGAACATGTATTTACTTTCATGAATATAGCATACATACAAACAGTTACAGAACTTACAACACATGCAAGTGGTAATAAAGGAACCAAAATTAGATAATTTCAAAATTATAATCAAACTAAATAAAGTTTAAACACTTTGCACCAAGGAAGTACTAACCATAACGAAGTATAAACCAAAATACTCACACACACTTCCAGACCATCCCAATTGATTTCTTTAATGTCTGGTTAAAGAGAAATTATTCCCTACTGACCATTCAGAAATGAGCTCCTCATTTATTGAGATTCTTCCTAATATTTAAAAACCTTTCCTTTTAATTGCCATACAATAGAAAATATGGCAATTAAAAATATGTTTTCACAAAAAATGATCAGTACTCTTCTGGCCATTGTATTTTTCTTACCATATTATATTGTGTTTGTTGCTATTTGGCAAATTTAGACTCACTCGGTGAAGTGCATTTCAAAGAGATAGCATTTTAATGGTGTTAATCAGCCTTCCTTCTTTTTGATTTAATCACTTCCATGTGAAAATTGAAATGCAGAATACAGAGGTGAATTGTTGCAAAAAGATGTTTTTAAACTGTTATTAAAAGAAGTTTATTAAAACTAGGTGGCCAAAAGGTCAAAATTAAAGTGAGCTTATTTTCACAAAGAAAATATTCTGAGGCAAGTTCATATTAGGTGGAAGAATTACACAAACAACAGTTCCGAAATATGCTGTCATGTTTACAAAGACCTCATCATGAAATCCTTATAAATCATTTAATTTAATGTAGCTGATATTTTAATTACTCATACATTCTATTCTACACAGTGTGGCTCAACTCCTTCCAAATATTTGCTTACTCAGTGAATGATTTGCTCCATAGAGATTTTTAAGTAGACTAACTTTAGTTTTGTACACCTTGTACTTCACTAGTGTAAACAACAAAATTTATAAATGAAAAATTGCTTTATTTGTTTCTCTCTCCACATTTGAGCTTATTACTTTACAAAGTGGTTTATATTTTTAGTGGCAGTTCTCACCTTACAAGTCATTATTTTATGTTACAATGCTTGGGATGGGGAACATAATTCAAATTTTTAATACTGCCCTTATGGGAAAACATGCTTCGACTTAAGATGCAATTTTCAGGAACCAACTGTGCTGCAGTACAAGGATTGCCTATAGCTAGCTGAAGAACTAGATGAAGCTGGTAAAATCATAGGATAAAAAACATGTAATTAAAATATACTATGTGCAGTCTCAAAAAGATATTTTACCATTCTAATATCAGTGATGTTAAGAATGCATGCATTATGAAAGTGACCAAAATATTTTTTATTATGGAAAAGCATTATCAAAACAAGTATCCTGGCCAGTGCCGAATTAAGGTATGGGCTAGCAGGGCCCTTGCCCGGGGTGCCATTCTTTAAGGGGCACCAAAACAGAAGAACAATGAACCAAAAAAAGGGAGCGAAAAATCTTTCTGTCGGGTGTGGAAATACCTTGGTCCAGCCCTGATCCTGGCTGACTGCTGAAATTTATAAAACAATAAAACAATGAAATATATAAAAATCCTTTATTGTGGACCAAGAGGTAGAGCAATTTGGTCACTTTCATACCTTGATAGAGGATGGATTACATGTATGTAAGATCACACACTGGGCATGCAAAGCAAATTGGAAGTGAAGTGCACATAAATTTAAAAATATATAAATCATAAATAAAAATAAAATCATAAATTTTCATTCACAACTTGTATCACCATATACAAGTTGCAAATGAAAATCACTGACTAAGAGATTCTACTTACAATTACAGTATAAATATTCTTATTTATATAAATGCCTTGTCAATGATCACCCACAGTTTTTAAATAATTCAAGAATAACATTCTAATTTTTTATAACTTAAACTTCACCAGAAGTCAGAAAAAATTATACTTAATATAAGAAAAGATACTTTTCTAAAATTCAATCAAGTATACTGATCAAATTCAATCAAGAATCAAAAATTCAATCAAGTATACTGATCACAATGAAAATTTTCTCACCATGAAAAAATAATTCTTTTCAATCCAATCAGCATATTTGATTTTATAACTTCACTTGCATTAAGAAACAAAAAAGGAAAAATTTTTCATCCAATGTATGTAATTATAATACGGCTGATCCAAAGGTCACTTACATTAAGGACTATTGTGAAAGAGGATAGAAGAAACAGCCAATCACAAGGCACCGTTTTCCACTGACTTGCCACTATTAGCACATCCATAATAATATGAACAGCCTGAATTAGCCTGTGTTCATCTATAAGGGAATTAATCACATGCTCAATCAGTCACTGTTCAATAATAAATAGAATATCAGAAAAATACTAATACCGATTTAATATATATTTTTCCCAAACAAATATCATCTTCTCTTCTAAAATAATTTGACTCAAGACTACCAATAAAGAAATCTTGGTATCAGATAATATACTTACAAACTTTTTAATGAAATAATGTTTTATTTATAATAAAATTCTATTTGCATTAATATTGTGTCT
Organism: Mastigoproctus giganteus; assembly: GCF_048544385.1. Classification (NCBI taxonomy): domain Eukaryota; kingdom Metazoa; phylum Arthropoda; class Arachnida; order Uropygi; family Thelyphonidae; genus Mastigoproctus; species Mastigoproctus giganteus. Next base: position 7,590,947 of record NC_143580.1, read on the forward strand.
ACTAAGAAAATAGTAATTTATCTTCTCCCTCCAAAAAATTTTCTATATTACACATTGATGATCATTGCCTTTAACAAGTTTTTGGTACCCATTCCCAAATGCTCTTCAGCAGCAAAATTTCCCATTATTTTTGGCTATCAATGAGAGGAATAAACTGAGGCTTTTACATGTACCAAGTGGTCAAGACACACAAACATTCACAGTTTATAAATGTTGATACCTCATAGCTTCTTTCTTCTTTCTCGTCCAGTGAAAAAACAAACTAATCTTCATGGTGACACCTGAACAAGTTCCACAAGCTAAATGATTAGCTTTCACTTTTCAAATGAGAGGTTTTGTCTTGTAATGTAATAGCAACAACAACACAACTTGCTACTAATGAAAATGAGTTTTTTATTTTGAGTTGGGCACATGGGATTGAAACAACCACCTATTGATTGATTTTTAGCTTTTTTGGATTCTTCAATCCAGCTGAAACTCACAACTTTCGAGAAAATTGCATTAATTTATTTCTCTTTTAAAATCTAAGCAAAGCTTTGAATTATTGAGAAGGTGAAATGCATGGGCAAGTGTAAAATGTAATAAGTATCATAAAATGAGCTTCACTGTAATAAAGAAATATAAGCTAATCAATCTACAACTGGACACAGTGTCTCTCTGAAATTCAAGTATAAGGCAAGAACTTCAAATAACAATTCAGTTTGTAATTTTGGCAAAATTGCATCAAACTCAAATTAAAACCACCACATCTTTCAGGCTCCTCCTCCTCTAGCTCTCCTTTAAACTAGTATTAGTCTCAAATATGCAATCGAAGAAGAGGGTGATGGATATGGTACCTTTACCAAAAAAAAATTAAAGGCAAAAATTCTTTACGTGATTAACTTTTGTTAAAGAACTAAGCTTACTTATTGCACACTGCTTTATATAAATTTACTGCACAAAAATTTTTTCATCAAAAAATTACTCTAAAATTCCATTTATTCAGGTATTTTCACAGCCTTTTCTATACAGAGAAGGCTATGGGTAGTTAAACAACATGGGTACAGTAATAGTAAGTTGTATACATTTCTTGTAATTGAAATAAGAAAGATTATCTCCATTTTTGATCTCTACTACATGTAGCAAACAAATCTCAAATAATAAAAAAAATTTATTAACTTTCCATATGATTCTTTCATAACTGAAGCAAGTATTTTAAGAAATTGCTCTTCCCAACTTTAAATGTGAATTTGCCATTTTATTTATTTTTTTCACAAATAATATGACAAATTCATGTTTAAAGCAGATAATTTTATTTTAAAAAAATATTCCCTTTTTCAGTTCAAATGCTTTTCAATGATAATTGTAACCAAGGCTTTGGCAACATAAATTCAAAGAAGTAAGCAAAATTTTTACAGAAGATATGCACATCCATTTTGTTTCACTGTTATTTTTTAAACACTAGAAAAGTACTATAATGGTTATCGAGTAATGAATTCTTAGTACAAAATAACCAACAAATGAAAATTGCCCTTATTAAATCTGCTACAATAGAATCTGCTATAATTAATACGACAAGAAGACCTATCACTTCTATATCATTTTGCATAAAAATGATACAGAAGTGATAGGCCTTCTTATTTTTTTGCATAAAAGCAACTCAAATTGAGATCCAGGTTGTTGTTGTTGTTATTTTGGTTTTTAGGAGCATTAGCAACTAAGGCCATATTGCTCCAGGGATATGCAGTGGTCATTCCCTGACCTTTCCGCATCCTCCGTATTTAGTGGTCATGGGCTCAAACCCCAGTCTAATCAAGAAGCATGTGCTATGCACTGCTGCTCCTGCCCACCTGGCTACGGAGGCGCCCGAGAGATCCAGGTAGCTCTACTGCTGATGAAGTTGCACCTCACAATCGGTATCTGAAGAAGCACATTTCAAAAACCGAGGATGGCCTTAAAATTACTTTATGCACAAGATCAACTAAAATGTATATTTCAATATTAAAATGAGTAATACATATTATTTTCTAGGTATATCTTCTGGTACTAGTAAAAATAAAAATTTCATTAACGCTGAAAAAAATATAAATGTAATGCAGTTTACATTTTAGGCACCAGCATAACTTTTTTCATTGTCTTGGAATTTTCTACCCTGTTTTGGCATTACCAAATAGATAGCATCATGACAAAGGAAAAACAAAATTAATGAGAATAACTTGTACGTATGAACCCATACTGAGGATTTAAAAATAGGATTACTTCATTCCCACTGGCTAGCGACATTACACTTTTGAAAAACACCTGTTGACAGATTAAGTGACAAGCAACATGTATATTTAAAAAGTCAACACAGAGATTACTTGCTTAGGAAAGGAAACTATCAGTTAGCTTTCGGTTCCCATGGAACACCTTTACAGTAACTTTTCCACAGCTTTGTTCTACTCAATATGCAAAGGTTATCAGTTAAGTCACAGAAGTAAAGTAAATTTTCTTGAGAATAATCTTCTCAAGAATATTCTCATTTTATAGTATATACATGTTATCTAAGAATATTCTCTGCTCACATCACTAGTCCTCTGGAAAGAATGCTGCAGCCCTTCAACTTGCAATATCACAGCTACAGATGATCTGGTTTCCCCCCCCCCCCCATCAGTTCTGAAAAAAGAGTGCATGACAGAAAATAAGCAAATGTGGCAGCGGATACAGCATTCTTAACTGAAAGTATGCAGAAGTTTGCCGGTATTGCATTGCTCAATTATTTCAAAGGCATCACTAAACCTGACCAATGTATTACAGTGGTCAAGTTCATTAATGCAAAATTATTGTCATACCATTCCCTGATTTAAATAAACTTAATGAAAGTAGGCTGTTTTTTTTTTGTTTTGTAGAAAATATCCAATGTGAAATAATAATGATTATTATATTAGCTGGAATTATTAACAATAATTTCAAGAGGCACACATTAAAATTGTTATTAAATGTATTCAGTTAAAACATACATACATTCAGTTAAAACATGTTTTGTAACCATAACTTTTTAAGGCAGTTAATTAATCAACTACAATAACAACAATGAAATCTGAAGTTATTCAAGATTTTGCTGCTGGTATAACTTCCCAACAAAACCAAACTATATATAATACCAATTTTTTTTTTAACACGTTACCTGGACTGCCAACACTATCTTTACTACAATTATTTTCTAACTTTATTGTCATTCTATTATCACAAATATCCATGCAGCATAACACAGAAAAGAGATTTTGCCATTCTTCTAAAGTGCAATGTATTAGCACCTGAAATAAATAAGAAAAAATTTAGAAAGCACAAAGTAGCTATTTCTGCAGTTGTTTTATGAACTAAAGTCAGAAACCAAAAAAGAATTTACTTCAGAACGAAATAAAAAAGTTTTTAATTTATAAACAAAACATTTTTACTATGTAAACATTTTCCACAAATTCATATTTAAAACAAATAGCTAAGATTTTTTAAATTATTTAGAAACAAATACTGTATAATATAATTAAATATAAGAAAGAAGTATTTGAAGAAACATCTTTACCCTTGATAAAGTAGCCACCAGAGCTGCATATCTTGTAGTTTTTAAGTTTTTTAAATATTTCTTCAGCATAGTAACAGCATACGCTTCTTTCTTCCTGCTAAGATAACAGAGAAGTTCATAGAGTGATGGTTCTGCAATTTAAAGAAATATACATTACCTTAAGCTATATAATAAGGCACTAAAAGTAAATATTAAGATATGCAAAATATGATTTACATATATTATAATTTATGACCATGAAGAACAAAATATCAAGTTTAGGCAATATATATTTAACCATATGATTTTCCCCATCATATAATTTTCTAAGGTTTATTTGATTAGAAAATTAAGAAAGAGAAACATTTTTTTACATTAAATTTCCCCGTGTTCATTCTGGTGTGGAGTAAATAAGGGATACATTACTCACCTCTACCCGCTCCAAACGTAAAACTAAATTAAGGCTTAGATTTCATTTATCTTTTATCTGTAACTACTACTGATAATTCATGCAGTTTGTCACCATATATTTTTGTTTGATGCCCCTGCTACTGTCTAAACCATCTATAACAATTCTCAATATTACCAGAAGATTCTGATACTAACATACAGTACAAAGAGTCTCATCATATTTTCTATTTGAGATTTCTTCTCTGTCCATGGTTTCATCTCACAATATAGTATCTTGAATAACCGCAACTACACTGTATATATGCTGTTGTAGTTGTTTCTTGGTTATTTTTTGAAGCATCAACTACTTCAGCACAGTGCACCAGAGTTTAGGTACTCCTCATCTCTTGTATCAGGCATCATGTCTTTTAAGTTTTCAAAGGATATTCTGAAGATACAATAGCTTTTGCAACCAGAGTTGTAGATAATCCACTAGATCAAACCTACTGGTAACTCTCTAGGAGAAATCCAATAACCTACTGTATAAATCTTGCTGTCTCTGCTTGGCCAGTTCATGACCAGAGAGAGAGAGAGTCTAAACAGTGTGCATGCAAGTGGTACTGCCAAGGCTATATTATATAAGTCAAAGAGCTGGGTATATTCTTGCTTTGTGTATGCCATATCCAAAAATTTCATCAATTCATGAATCATGTCTGCCAACCTACCTCATCTACACCAATGCAACACGAATAATCAAAATAATAGAACAAGCTTATAAGTGAAAATATCTAAACATCCTAATTAATTTCACAATATGTGTTCTCAGTTTTAATCTTAATGATTCCATTTCCACCTAAAATAAACTAAGCCGCTTTACTTTTTCTACAGAATCTCAATGATCAGTTGACCAAACCACCACTCATCTCATTCCCCCTAATTATTAATGATTAGGGCAACTAACATGAGTGATTTCCTTCATTTTGCTCTTCTTCTATAATTCTATTCCTTTCACTTCAAATATGGTACTCATGCACATGTTCATTCTGATATATCCCTTGTCAGAGAATTCCTAATATGAAATCCCCTCTTTTCGATTTCCTCTGGCTTAAAATCTCTTAATATCTCTTTACCAGACCAATCAAGACTTTCTGACTGACTTCTTTCTTTGAAACAACTTTCTCCCACCTATCTTTCCTAACAATGAAGTCATTTTCATTAGCAATTTTAATGTTTACAACTCCAGCTTGCTTCAATTTTTTAGTTACATGGACACAGCTGATAAAGATGCTGAGCCTCTTGGAATTACTCATGATGTCATAAAACTTTTTAATTTACGTGCTAAATAATATTTCCTCATTTATTCCTTCTGTTTCTGTTCTTTGGAACAACATTTCTTCATATGGATTTCCTAAAAGTTACAATCTACAGAAATTCAAATCAAAAATCAATATGTATCTCCTGTCAGCTTTAAACTTATACACAGTACTAGAGTGCTGTTCATTGCAATACCTTTCATGTTTTGGATCATCAAAAAAAAAAAAAAAAAAAAACTCCAATCCTTACAGTTCTGAAGTGAATCACATATAACAAAACTGCATGTTTATGGCCAATTTACATTTTGTACAGCCCAATAAACCTGGAATAATATGGTGGTGAGGCTACTCCATGTAAAATGGAGTATCCTGATTGAAGAGCCTTTTACTTCTATGCATGCCTTCATTTTGGCATAACAAAATAGATAGCAGGTAAAAAGTAACATATTTTATTCTACAATAACACTGCATTTAAAATTAAGCAATATTCCATAATTTTAAATAATGTTAAGTTATTAACTAATATTTTTAATGTTAAATAATATTATTTAACATTAAGGAATAATAATAATTAATATTGCAACAGATCTTATCTGGTTGATAAATCATGCCAAATTTTAAAGTAAACAGTTTTACCAAAGATGAGTGGAAAAAATAAAAAAATAAAGAAACTGATATTCTGCATATTTCCTCCAGCCCAATTATTAAACGTTGATAAAAAATATGATTAAGAACAGAGAATGGGCAAGAATCAGACCAAAGACTACTGAGGGGAGGAAAAAATGTCAAAAAGTTGAAATACAGCAAATCCATAGAATCAAATATGAAAAGGAAGGAGGTCACCTGAATGAATGAACATGATCAGCTTATACTCAAATCCGATGTGATATAAATTCCAACAGCCCAATAGTTCTACTACAAGGTGAGAATTGCTACAATACTAAAGATTATTCTTAAATTTTAAGGTTAAACATCTTACCCAAAGTTCTAACTTGGGTCTTCAATTATACTTCATTATTTTTAAAGGATAATATCAATATTTTAGTAATAATAATAATATCATACCATGATTTTTCTGTTTCATAGGAGACACTTGAGGTACAAACTCCATTAGATAAACTCTGATAGAGGGATTCATCTTACTAACTTTTAATTTCAGCCATATTTCATCTTTATCTAGTGAAAAGAAAGAAGGATAAATCATGCATTACCTCTATTTTGTATACACAACTATAAAAAAAGAAACAGAATTATAAACATTAAAAAACTAAAATACTGAAAACTGCATGCATACATGTGTATTGGCATTTTATGATAAGTTTCCTTCTACATGGAAATTTGCTCAATTCAACCAATTCCTAAAAAGGATAACTAATCTCTCCTGTCCAATAATTATTTTATACTCATATCTAAACTGATCAAACCAGTTGGATATCTATTAACATAAACAGGAAGCAAAATCTCTTAAAGATTCAAAACAAGAAATTAAAAATATATATATTTTTCATCTTTTGTTTCTTGTTAATAAGGAACAAAAGACAATGAATTTCAGCACCAAGCAAAACAATGGCAATTACAACAATGTATTTAAATCAAATATGTGCTTTTGACAGACATAAATGTTTTTGGGTACTGTCTGTCCCTGACATATTTATACAGGGTATCTCAAAAATACACGGCATAACTTCAGGAATGAGTTCCTCATGTGTAGACAATAAAAATATTTTATATCAACATAGTTCCGGAAATGCTTGGTTTCAGAGTTTTGAAGGTCTGTCTATGACACTTAACTGTTCACATCACCTTACAGTAATTGTTCAAAATGTCCACCTTCTGCCTGAATACAGGCCTCACATCGACGTCTCATGGACTCGCGAAGATGATGTCAAATTCCTGGCATTTTTCGTATTGTCTCACAACCTGCCACAATTCGATTGTGGAGAGTTTCCACATCAGCTACCGGAGTCGAATACACCAATGACTTTAAATGGCCCCGCAAGAAGAAATCTAGTGGGTTTAAATCAGATGAGTGCAGAGGCCAGGCAGTTGGTCCACCTCTACCTATCCACCGACCAGGAAACCTTCGATTTGGGTAATTGCTGGCTAGGCGGCTGAAATGTGCGGGAGTGCCATCGTGCATGAAGTGTGCTTGTTGATGAATGATCAGTGGCGTGTCGTCCAAGAAATCAGGCATGTTGTTTTCCAGAAAGTTTCTGTACACCTGCCCTGTGAGTTTGTTTGGAAGTACATGGGGCCCAAATAACTTATCACCAAAAACACCCGCCCAGATGTTGAGGCTGAACCGCTGTTGGTGATGTGACGGAAGAATTGCATGTGGGTTCCCCTCGGCCCATACATGCTGATTGTGAATGTTTTGGATTCCGTCATTACTCGTGCAGCATAATCTGCTGGTGACAAGGCCTGTGCCCATTGCAGATGGTAAGGATACAGTTGGTGTTCTTGAAACACTCTCCAAATAGTCAAACGTTGAACGGCCAGTTGCATTGCTATTCTGCATGTGCTGATTCCAGGAGTGGCATGCACAACATCCAAAATCTTCTCCTCTACTTCAGGAGTCATAGATCTTGGTTGTCCTCTGTCAGCAACACAAGGTGTAAAGGTCCCATGTTCACAAAGGCGGCAATGGATACCTTCAAATGTTTTCCTGTCTGGACATCTTTGTTCTGGAAACCTTTTGTGGTACAAACGACAAGCCTCCAGAGCATTGCCGTCTGCCAAACCATACATAAAGTGCATATCCACTTACTCCTGATTTGAGTACATGGTCGGAATGGAAAACCACCAGATTCTGTCAGTATCTTGTGATGAAGGAAATCACCTGTGGGAGATAAGACATTCTGGTTAATAACTCGGGAACCAAGCATTTCCGGAACTATGTTGATATAAAATATTTTTATTGTCTACATATGAGGAACTCATTCCCGAAGTTATGCCGTGTATTTTTGAGACACCCTGTATATGTGTACAAGAAATGGTTAAGGAGAAATTTGATGAAGGAAAATTATATGGGGTGAAGATGAGGAGAAAGGTGAGAGTGTTAGATTTGCAGACGATATGGCACTGGTGTTGGCAGATTCTGTGGAAGAATTGTAGAAATTAGTTAATAGGTTAAAGTAAAGTTGTGACAGGATTGCAATGAGGATAAATGCTGAGAAAACAAAAGTTATACAAATGGGAAGAGAAAGTAAGTTAAATACTGAAATAGGATTAGAGCTGTTGGTTGTTATAGAATTTTAGGTGCATTAATGACTTATGACTATATTGCACTGTATATATTATGTCTTCAAATTAAGTGTTCTGTGATCAATTTGCTTGTTTGCTGTATGGGAAACCTGAGTTTCTGGGAGATAAAAACTATGCAGTCCTCACACCTGAAACCAACTCAGCCAGATTGTGAAAAAAAAGTCCAGAAAAATTCCTTGCATCATCAACAGTATGCAAACTTTTCCACCTGATATTGGGAGGAGAGTGCTTGTATTCACTATGCTACCTGAAAGGGCTAGGAGGAGAGAATAGAAACAGGTGAACGAATATAGGCATTTGGGAAGCCTAATGGTGGAAAAAGCAAAGAGCAGTAATGAATTAAGAATAACAATGGGTAAAAAACTTTTGAAAAGCAAAGAAGAATATAATGAGGGGGAGAGTTAGGTATTGATTTAAGGAAAACATTAGTATGATGTCACATGGAGTGTGGTATTTTATGAAGCAGAGGCATGGTTATTGAAATAAACAGAAGGCAAAAGAGAAACTGGACTGGACATATTCCACCTGGTGAGAGATTGATGAAGGATGTGATGGAGGGAAAAGCTGAGAAGAAGCCCAAAGGGAGATTAAGGAAAAACTATGATAGATGGAGTGAGAGGGGATGGTGAATGTGGGGAAATTCCCTGAAAAAACAAATGGAAAAAAATCACTCTTCAGGGTCTGTAGAACAGCAGGAAAATCGCTCATGAAAGGAACACAAGTGATTTCCCCAATATCAATAAAGACATGGACTATATTATCAACAAATAAACTAATAATGAGCTGGATTTGCACTACCAACAGTTAATGAAAACTGATAGTGCAAATATTACAGAGAGCAGTGAAGTAACACAGAGGTGTAAATGAAGAATGGACAGATGCTGGGATGCCATATAACATTTACCATATGACAGAATTTGAAACTTCTTGAAATTCTGAAGACCTCAGTTTGGAACACTATATACAAATGGAAAGCAGCTGGCCATGTTAAAAGTGGATATGGACCAGAGAAACTGCATATTTTCATAACAAGAGACCCCCCCAAATGATTATGTTGTTCAGAAAAACCTGACCCAACATGCCAAAAAATTATTCAAACAGCCTAAGAATGAACTGAAGCAGTTGTAGCAACAGGGTATGAGATGTTGATGCTGCTTACAAACCTTTCATTATGAAAGTTAATCCACAGTAATGAATGCAATGATGTTATAATTGAAAAAACTATCCTCTGTAAGACTGCAAAAGAATTCTCTGGATTCTTATAGCTCAATAATTTTGTGACATCCTTAGTAACACTGATCTTCCAATATCAACACAATTTTGGCAAACAACCAGCATTTTTCAACAGGACAATTCCCCTGTCAGAGCTTGACGTATGACAGTTTGTGTTGGGGAGAACAATGTGACAATAACAGACTGGCTTTCTCTGATCCCAACAGAATCATTGTGGGATGAACCAGAAATGCACGTAAGAATTCATTCAGAGATACAAACATCACTCGCCCAATTCGAACTTCCTCTGCTATGAGAATGAAGAAATATTTTCATCAACACATCAATTAGCAAAATCTATTCCACAGATACTATCTGTTGTTTTAATGGCAAAAGGAGATATCTTAGACCACATTAAAATTTGATCTGTAAATCAATATTGTCTTTCTGTTGATATTCTAATAATTTCAGTAACACAGTGGGCAACAACATTTTCTTTTTCAGCTGAGTCTTATTAATTTATAACTTATCTATTAACCAAACTATTTACAAATTTCTTCAAAACTTGGTTAAGAAAAAATAGCTATATTTATTTTGACAATACTAATGTATAATTATAAAAAATACAAAATTAGTATATTACCATTTAGGAACTGTATTCCCAATTCCTTATGCATCCGTGCTAGGAGGCCTAAAATAGAAACAACTGAACTTTTCCGAAGCCCGCTGCATTCAGCTCGAAACTGATCCACTAAATGACACAGGCACAGGAGCAAAGGGGCCATACTAATCGATTGCATCCATGTTTTCAATGCAGGATTGCAACATGTCATTTGACAACAGTGCTGTGAGATAAAAATAAAAAAAATTAAATTAAACAATATTAGTTGAATCACTGATACACTTTATTACATTTCATTGAAGTAACTCAAATTTCATATGATATTCTCAGAGTTGGCTTCTTTTGATTAGCACCATTAGTTATCAATGAATCATGTTTAATAAATGTGCATTGAAGCTTGTCTATCATGTAATTAAAAAAAAAAACGGACAGTTCCAAGAAAATCCTGCATCTTCTGCCCTGAGACACTCAGTCCTGCTTGAAGAAGACTGAAATTCTATGTAAAACTCTTTTTCTTTATTCATTCTGTGTGTGTGTGTGTGTGTGTGTGTGTGTGTGTGTGTGTGTGTGTGTGTGTGTGTGTGTGTGTGTGTGTGTGTGTGTGTGTGTGTGTGTGTGCGCGCGCGTGCACATGTATGTGTGCATTGTGTGTGATAATACATACAAAAAAGTTACAATCCAATCAATTTTAAATATTGAGTTTAATTATCTTTTTTATAATCAGCTGGACTGATTATCAAAAAGGGAAAAAATCTTTATTTAGCAAACTTTTCTTTCAGCAGCCTTAAGAATCCTTTTTGAATAAATAACTACAATTGAAAAATATAACAATGGAAACTCATGTGCAACACTTAGGTGTTTTGAAATTTTATATTATTTATTAAATAGAAATAAATATTCTGAGTTAAGAATAGAATATTTTATATTATCCTTAAACAATCTCAAAGAAAACTATTAAGTTAATTTTGTTTTTGTTAGCTCATTTATTTGCATTCTTACCTCTAATAACTGTAAAGATACTTTCAGTTGTCCAGATGATGATGAGAGATAGGGTAATACACAGTTGGAAATCAGTTCATTTAATGAAATAAGCTTTGTGTCACCATTTACCTGTAACAGTAATAATGCTATTAACATAATGACTTCATATGTAAGAAATAGAGCAATGGACAAAAAATCTCAAACTTAACAAAACTTTGAAATTATTATTTAAAAGTATATTTCAATGAAATATTTCAAATGAAATATATTTTAACATCAAAACTATAATACATTATAATAAATTAGAAAAATACATATGTTTCTATTTACTGCCATTTGCTTTAACTTTTAAATCCTATTTATTGACTTGCTATTAGTATTAATCAGGCTAAATGATGCAAGGAAGCAAATCTATTCTGTATTAGTCAAAAAAAAATTAAATAAATCTTTCGTCAATCACAATTTGCTCATTTCTAAAAAAGTAACAATCCAATTCCACCTTTGGGAACAATTTATTCCAATGGTCAACAATGCATTGCCCAAAGGGGAACTTCATAAGATCTAATCTTCTATTGCTTCCCAAAATTTTATATCTGTGTACCCTTATAATTGTTTCCCTAACAATGTGAAAATACCTCCCTCATTCAATCTGCTTACTCTGTTAAGGATCTTAATCACCTCTATCAGGTCACCCGTGACATGTCTAATCTCTGGCTCTGCAGCCCGTATCTAAAGTGTTCCTCATAGGCACAATCTTTTGCTCTCTAAGACAGTCTAGTTTCCCATCTTTGGACTCCTTCCAGAAGACCTATGTCTCTGTTGTTGTGAAGATTTTATGACACAGGAGCTACACAGACTATAATGCACCTATTTTACACTGATGAGCAAGATTTTCTACTATTAGAGAAATTATTTAGGCATTAGATTACACATAGTAGTTTACATGTAGCACAATTTATGTTTTAGAAAGGAGAAAATTCTTGCCACTTCCAGATATCAGCTAAAAGATGGATCGTGGAGTGGGTAGTATTTATTATAGACCAACAAAAATGTTGCTTGTCATGTTTCATCATATAAAGCACACTACAAGGATATGTTTGATATATCATAAGTAAGCTGGGTCTTACAATTTGAACACTGTGGTGGATCAGAAGAAGAAGTAGGTAGAAGCGTGTTAAGTGAGTGCAGCCTATCCTTAACCTGGCTAGTACAACTTCTTCATGTCTGTCATCTTGTAAGCTGGTTTTCCAAGATTTAAGGATTGGTTTAAATCCATAAAACTCATTGCTCACTTAAATATATCAGCTCTATCACCATTTTTCAATACACTATCCCTTTATGACAGATTTATAATCACTAAATGAGAATAGTACACTAAAGGAAGAGCCAATACAATCAGATGCTGATTTGGCAGCTGTCTGTACATTCATTCCCTGAAGTCCTATGTCTTCTTTTTTAGGTATTATAGTTTTGACGTCCTGATCTGAATACAATATTTCAGATGAGGTTTTACCATTGTTTTATAAAGAGGAATAATAACACCTTTCTCCCTGTTGGTAAGATCCTTTGATCACTGATAGGATATCCTAAGCCTTCCTAGCCATCAGCATACACTGCAAAGAAAATTTCATATCTGCTTGTATCCTAACCCCTCCCCCAAACCATTCTCATACCACCTTTAATTCCACATACCCTACTCGGTATGTCATTTCCAGATTTCTTTTCCTCAAATGCAAAATTAGTGGGATTAAAATTCATTTGCTAGCTTTCAAGCCATAGGTGTAATCAATCTAAGTAATTTTGGAGCAGCATAGCCTAGTCTCAACTGTTAACAATCCAACATACTTTTAAATTGTCAGCAAACTTTGGCAGTTTAACCAATATCATTGAGAAAAATCATAAACAAGAGGAGCCAACACTGAATCCTGAGAGGATTCAGCTCACTACACTAGTCCACTCTAAAGAATATCCATTAATTACCACCCATCACCTTTCATTTATCCACCCCTGATCCAACTGAGGACCTTCCCAATGATCCCAGCACACTCCAGTTTATACAATAGCCTCTCATGGTGGAATTAAGTGCTTTATTAAAAATTATATACAATATAAAAAATTGTTTCCAGCCTCTAATGGAGCGATATGGCCTTAGTTGCTATTGCTCCTAAAAAACAAATAACAACAACAACAACCAGCCTCTAAATACTTTATAACTTCATCATAACAATTAAGTAGATTTGTCACATAAGACTGTCTTCACAAAGAAATATTGTGATCCCCCTTAGGACATCATTCTTATCAATCCTTAATCACTGATTCTATTATCTTACCCACTACAGAAGTCAAACTCACTGGTCTATAGACCCATTTTCAACTGGGTCCTTATGAAATGGGTGAGATATCTGTGCTTCTCCAGTCTGAAGAAATTATCATCCCAGTGATGATGTCCAAAGCAATCCTAATGGTATTATGCACTCCTTGTAGCATTATTTAATAATAATTGAGTGCACCCCATCTACCCCAAGAGCCTTACGCTCTTTCAATGTCAATAGTTTTTCTGATAGTTGTATGTCCTCTCAATCAAATGTACTTTCAACTGTAAAATGATATGAAAAAATACCTGTTCAACTTATATGTAACTGGATTGTCCACGATTTCACCATTTTAGACCTAGAGGGACCTACATGATTTACAGCCTTCTTTTTTGCGTCAACACATGAGGAAAAGGTTCATAGTTCTTTTCAGTTTTTGTCAGTGATTTCTATACTCAACTTTTGCCTTTCTTATCTGATCTGTAGCACTGTCACATATCTGCTTATAATTCTCATATGTGGCAGTGTCACATGGTAATGTGTAACAATCCCATGCCTTCCTTCCTTCCTTCTTTAGCTATATAAGATCTATTAACTCTCGTGTTATCCACTGTAATATCCTCCTTTTGTGAAAGATGCTTTACCAATGGAATAAATACATTTGTATCTTCCAGGATAATTTGTTTAAACATTTTTAGCAGAGCATTCATATCCAGTGACTAAAAATACCATCTCAGCTGACAGAGCATAAGATCCTAAACCAACTGTCTCCTCACCTTAAAATTGAAATCCCCTCCTTTGCCCACTGAAATTTCCTTGGATACATATTTTACAATGTTATGGCTGCTACTTGTTAGTAAAAATTAATAACAATGCTTCAACCAAATGCACTCTTTTCATTTTTAATTAACTTTTTTGTTGAATTAGGTATATAGTGCAAATAGGTATAAACATATAGACAGATATAGAAAAAAATTATGTGAATCTAGACATCAGTAAAATTTTTGTCATATCTACAACTCTTCCAGATATTCTTATGCCTTTACCATGATTATGACTCCAGTTCATTAAAAAAAACAAAAAAAAAACTAATATATTATTTTTTAAAAAATAGTGTTTTATATGAAAATCTGTTAAGAATTGCATATATATCCAAACAGATAAAAAAAAAGGGAGTACATTAACATTCACAGAATGTAAGCATAAAACATCATAAAATATATAACTATTACAACTTATTTGTTACAAAACTATTACAATTTTATTATGACAAATCAGACCTTACGTATTAAAATTATTAACTGAATTTTGTAATAAAACAGAAACAGAATTGCAACATTTACCTGAAGCAGATTTTGAATAAAGGAAACCATATTTTGGGCCTGTATTGATTTAAAGTCTTTGTTTAAGCACTGAACCAAAGTTTCTACTAATAATGATGGAGAAGATGCATTTTTCTGAAAAGTACACGCTGAAGAAATAACCTGCAACATCTAATAGCAATGATATGTATTAAAAATGAATCCATATAACAAGCATATCCAGCACAATAATTAAAATTAAAATACATATTAAAATCAGGATTAAAATACATATAAATTAACCCAGCATAGTTTAAGCATATGCTAGGTGAGCACAGTTTAATATGTTTGTTAATGAACACACATAATATGTATAAGCACAAGTCCTTAAGAGTTCGTCACATTTTTGCTCAAAATGAAAAGAAATTTCATACATTCTATTATTCAGGAAAATTTCAAAATGTCAAACTAGAATTTACCTGAATTCATTTGAATCTAGACAAGAGTAAAACTTCAAAGGTCTTATTTAAAGGTCATGTCTCAAATTAGAAAAAGGCACTAGGTATCAATATGTTCATGTAGCTAGTTTAATAATTGTCTTAATCTGCAAACATGGAAAGCACCTACTCCTTTATTGAAAGGAATTTTTTTCATTATTCTTGGTTCATATTTAAATAATAAAACAATAATAAAATTCAAAAAATTATAAAGAATCATTTTCTGCATAAGAATGTGCTCCTCAGCCAACATAGCAGAATAAAATCTTACTTTCAATTTCTGGTTAATGAAAGTTTTTTTTTTTTTTTATGCATTTAGTAGAAAAACAGAAACTAACCTGTACAATAATGGAAATCTGTCCACTATTTTCTACTGCTTGATAAACAATTTTAGAGACAGTCTCTTCAGCTGACTGTAGGCAAACACACAAAACTTGGTTTTCAATCTAAAAATAATAAAATTACAGCATAAAATTCACTTAGTGGGTTGCAATTTCAACTAACAATTAATAAAAATTAAAAAATATATAATTTTGTTAGAAAATTAGAAAGTTTTAATTTAAGAATAATGCAAATAGATAAAATCATTACTACAAAACAAATAAATACAATTATGCTTCTATACAAGTTTCCTTATATATTTCTGCACATTTTTATCAGTCATATTCTTTTGGTTTAACAACATGTTAAATATAGTGCACTGAGCACGAAAATATTGGGAAAGACTTTGGAGGGGAAACTTTTTTTTGTGTGTATTTTTTCTTCTTTCTTTTTAGACTGCTAAGACTTTAGGTTATTTATTTTATTTTTTTTTTGTTCATTTATTTGTATATTTTCTTCTTTTATTTTTTTTTATTTTTCAAGAAAAATATTGCAATGAAGGAATATCAAATTTTGCTTTAAAACTGGGAAAATCTGTGCAGAAACATATGAAATGTTAAAAACTATAGTGGTGGAACATTAAGTCATACCAGTGTCTGAATGGTATAAGTGGTTCAAAGACATATGAAGATGCTCATGATGACCCAATAAGTAGGTGTCCATAAATCTCTCAAAATGAGGACAGAGCTGCAAATGTTTGGGAAGTTGTTGCAAGAGATTGTCATTCATTCGACCCTCAGAATAATGTGAATGAGTTAGATATGAATAAGGAGATTTGTCAAATTCTGCATGAAGATTCAGAAAAAGCCTCACAAAGAAGCAGAAGCAACAAAGAGTGTTATCATACAAAGATTTCATCCAGACTTGTCAAGACAATTCTGATTTCTTCAACTGTATTGTCAATGGAGATGAGTGTTGGGTTTTTCAGTATGACCCAGACACAAAGCGTCAGAGTATGCAGTGGATTTCAAAATCATCACCAAGGCAGAAAACGTTTTGTTTACAGAAGTCCAGGATCAAGATGATGCTGATCAAGTTTTTCTACAAACAAGATGTGGCTCACAAAGAATTTGTACCTGAAAGGAGGGGAGAATCAGTACTGCATTCTACATACAGGCGCTTCAAGGACTACTGAAGTGCATTTCCCAGGTGAGGTCACAATTTTAAGAGGAAGGTAGCTGGTTCTTTTTTTGCATGAAAATGTCCCTGTCCATTCCACACTTGTTGCGAAGATATTTCTGATGAAATAAGGCATTGTACAGACCAACCAACCAACCACCCAACTTTCTTGATCCAGCACCAGCGAACTTCTTCCTCTTCCCCAAGGTGAAAACTGCCCTCAAA
The DNA here is from genome assembly GCF_048544385.1 of Mastigoproctus giganteus. NCBI lineage: Eukaryota > Metazoa > Arthropoda > Arachnida > Uropygi > Thelyphonidae > Mastigoproctus > Mastigoproctus giganteus. The sequence continues at coordinate 7,608,084 of NC_143580.1, forward strand.
GGAAAGAGATTTCAGGATGTTGAGGACATAAAGAAAAACATAACCACCAAACTGAACATCATTTCTTTAGACACCTTTGCTGACTCTTTTCAGAAAATTTTAAAACAGTGTAATAACATAAGTGCATTAATCAGGTGGTGATTACTCTGAATAAAAATAAAACCATTTTTGAGATCTCACTTTGTGTTCTTTTTATTGCACGCATCCAGGAACTTTATGGCCACACTTTGTATATATATATATATCTATATAGGTTGTAAAAACTAAGAAGCCCTTTGTTCTGAATATGCACATGTGAGATTTGATGTTATTGGCAAATATCATCAAATCATACACATATCAGAACAAAGAGACAACATCCCAGGTAAGTTAGTTTCCTTAAAATAATTTTAATGTTTTTAGAAAATTTTTTAAATGTTATTAGAAAAAATTTTTGTTCTTTCCTTTATTTTTAAATGCATGTTTTTAGTATTACTTAAAATTAGTAAAAGTTATTATTATATAAGTAATGCAATCTCTAACCATCCTTGTTTTACTGTCTTTACAGTCACTGATGAAGCTGTACAAAAAAGTACGATGGAACATCTGAAGCACATCTGTAATTACTCCTAACAAGAAATAAAATAAACTTTTGACTCTATGCTGCATAAAATGCTTCAATTCTCCATAATGTAATTCAATTTACCTGCAACACGTCACTAAAGGAACAACTTAAATTGCCAAGCAAACTTTTTTTTATAAATTCAAAACTGTTTTGCTCGAGTAAAAATATGAACTCTTCGTAAAATATAGTATACGGTTAAATAGCCATAAAATATAATATATGGTTCAACAGGCAAAGAAAATTAATAACAAATGATGAACATGGCCCACATTATAACCTTTTAATTAAAAGTGAACTTATTATACCCCATCAACCAATACTAGTGTAACATCATGCACATCAACAAGGGTTAAAAATTATAAAAAGAGGTGACACAAGCTGAATGCAACAGAAAAGCCCACGTTGTGCATGTGTCATTCATGTGGCAGTCCATAAATGGTCTGTAGGCTTGGGGTTTCCACATACATAACTGCCATGAAGGATGCATGTTCCCTTATATATTACTGTTTCTTTCTCTCTTTCTCTCTCTCACTCAAGTACAAAAAAAAATATTTTTTTGTCAATCCCAATGTTCCTAAACTGCTGATGTTATCAAACCTTCTTCCAAAATTTTATGGATAAGAACATTGTCATCTTGTCCTGTTTATGGCTATGTCATCATCATCATCAGCTATTTTCAATCAATCCACTGCAGGATGAAGGCCTTTCCAGCAACTTTCCAGTTCCTTCTGTTTTGTGCAATGGCCATCCATTTACTACCCATAAACTCATGAATTTCACTGTCCATCTCCGTCGTTGTCTTCCAGGTTTTCTTCTAGCTCCTCTTGGGTACCATTCTGTTATTTTTTAGTCCATCTGTCATCATGTCTTCGAGTTATATGTCCTGCCAAAGACCATTTCAGTTCTTTAGTTTTGATAAGAATGTCCTTTACTTGAGTTTGCTGCCTAATTCATGTGTTTCTCTTCTTATCTAACAGTCTGATTCCCAATATAATTCGTTCCATTCTTCACTGTGTAGTTCTCAGCAGTTCTCAAAGACCTTCGTATTATTTACTTGAGTCCATTTTTTCCTTTCTTTTCTTACATCTATATCAAGTGTGCATCTTACCATTCTGTGAGCACTTCCAACATTTACCTTGTTCAGGATAGTAACACATCATTCATGATATATCTTTTGTTAGCGAAGATAATATATAATATTAATTATAATAATTATAATCACACTGAATTACAAAAAGAAAGAAAAAGAGTAAAGATTATTCACAAAAAAACATTATTATAGAATTATCAAAAAACATAATAAGTTAGATAATTTAAAAGAATTCTAACCTCGGCACCATGTACAGATTGATTCAATAAAGCTGTAACAGAAGAATAAAAAGTAGGAAGCTTTAGAAATTCTGCCAGTCCATAATTATCAAGATATATTTTCAATATTTGCTGTTTTTCTCCTGTACAGATTGTCTGGTAAGCTGTAGACAAAATCTGAAATAGGATTTTAAAAATACATAAATTTAGACACACACACATACTCATACACAAACACAAAACAAATCAAAACAAAACATACTTGTTGATTACTGTTGTTTGTCAACAAATAAAATCTCAATTTAAGCCTCAAGTAAGCATGCTGAAAGTATACAGGTAGACACAGAGAAGACTCAATGCCCAATTGAATCACTGCATATTGATGATATTGATGAAGGTATATCAGGCTTAATGTCAAAGTTTGCAGATGACACGAAGGTTGGCAGGGTTGTTAATGACAGTAATGGCAGTGTGCTACTGCAACAGGATCTAGATAATTTGGGCAGATGGGCTAAGAAGTGGCAACTGAAGTTTAACCTTGACAAATGCAAAGTACTGCATATGGGTAGAAGTAACCCCAGAGAAACGTACCAACTGTGTGGTACTACACTTAAGGTGGTAGAAAATGAAAAAGACCTGGGAGTAATTGTGCAGTCAGATATGAAGTTTTCTGAGCAATGTAGACAGGCTGCTAGGGCAGGTCATGGGGTTTTGTCAATGATATATAGGAATTTTGCTAGCAGGGAAAAGGAGGTGATTGTCCCTCTGTATAAGGCAATGGTCAGGCCACGTCTTGAGTACTGCGTACAGGTCTGGAGGCCTCATTTTAGGAAGGATGTAGATTTGCTTGAGCGTGTACAGAGAAGAGCAACACGATTGGTGAGGGGAATGAAGGGATCCTCTTACCAAGAGAGGCTTAAGTTCTGCAAATTGCAGTGGCTGGAGACTAGGCACCTGCGCGGTGATCTGATTGAGGTCTATAAGGCCTTGAATGGGTTGAGCACGCTGAATTCTGATGGGATCCTCCCACTTGTTCAGAATACGAACCTACGGGGACATAAGTTCAAATTAAGAAAGGATAGATGTAGAATAGATGTGCGGAAATTTGCCTTTAGCCAGCGGGTTGTTAATTGCTGGAACAAACTTCCATCTGTCGTTGTGGAAGTTGATAGGTTAAATAAATTTAAGGAGGAACTGGACAGGCAATTGGAGGGTATGGTGTGATTTTTTTTTTTTTTTTTTTGGCTGATGCTGCATAAGCTCCTACACTGCTTTCTTGCATCAAGTGCCACTACTACTACTACTACTACTACTATATTTCATCATTAGAAAACGTTACTAGAAAATATTATTAGAAAACATTAGATATTCAGCTGGGTATATTTTATCACAATTATTATAAAACTTATCAGTTTGTAATGAAAATTATATTTAGTGCTTACTTTAGTTACAAAGGATTGATGACTATTATTCCTGAGAAAGTTGAGGAGCAGGAATATGCCTGGCACAAATATGGCCTACAATCTTTAAGTCCAAAACTGATGAAATTGATATTAAAGTCATATTAGCTTAGCCTTTGACAAACAAATTATCTGCTTACACCCTCATAATGGTGGGGCATTACTCTACCAATATCTAATATCCGAATTATTCCGGTTAAATCATCCAGATTTACCAAATTCAACAAATAACAGCCAATATGTCTATGTGTGTGTCTAGCCACAGAATCTTTATTGGAATCCTCTGATTTCTCAATTTTTTTCCAGGCAACCAGTCTACTTCAAAGAATTTTTCTTGAAATTTCTTCCTTACCTTACAAAAGAAACATTCAAGCAAAGCTTCATATAAGTTTTATAAGTTGAATTTTTTATAAATCTTTTAAAAATTCTTTAATGAACACAGAAAAAACTTTATACACATTCCAAATCAACAATGGAAATATACTGTGATGCATAATGAGAAAAAATATCAGTGACTTGTTGCTAAGTTATATCAGTGATAATTTCTAGATCAGTTAATATCAACTCTTGCAGCAGTTGACCTCTTGCAATGAATTTTCCTAGAGGTAGGCTCTTTCTTTAGTGACTTTTTTCATAGAATTTTGAAATTTTATTCCTTATTTATGTTTTTATTTTGATTTTATTACAAAGCACTAGGATAAAATTACTGTAAAAAATCAAATCAGAATTTTTTTTTAATTTTGCAATTAAATTGTTAAAAAAATTCATAAAAACTATGTAAATAAAATCTGTTGTTACTTTTCTGATACAAGATCCTCTACATCTATTTATGTATTATTTTATTCACAACCAAAATTTAGGTTTTTGTAAACCCAAATCGGATGGCACAAGCCAACAGGTGCGATCTCCAATTTTTAAAGCCATTTTTATGCTGCCTGTTATAAACTACGAGGAGCGGTACGAAAGTAATGCCTCCTATTATTTTCCTCAGAAAATTTAATTCCTACAGCTATGCCTTTTACATCAATTAATCCTTAATTATTAATAACACACTGTTATTTTTCTACAAAGTCACCATCATTTTTTATGCACTTTCACCATCTCTGACTTAGACGCTGTATTCCAATCCTATAAAAGTCTTTACTCTTGCTCTGGAGGACTTCACAAACACTGTGCTTGAACTGGTTGTCATCTGAAAAATGGGTTTCATAGAGAGCATCCTTCAGCAGGCCAAAAAGGTGACAGTCAGTAGGTGCAAGATACAGGCTATGAGATATGAGTGAGGAAGAACAGTGCACTCCAATTTTACAATGGCCTCCATCATGTGCAGACTGGTATGGGGTCGTGTGTTGTCATGAAGAAAAAGAACTTCATTAAGATTTTTGTCTGGTCGAACTCTACTGATGCGAGCTTTCAACTTTTTCAATGTTTCCACATATCGATCTGAGTTGATTGTGGTGCAATGCTCCAAGAAGTACATAAGAAAGACCCCATCTTTGTCCCTAAACACTGTCACTATGACTTTACCAACAGAAGGCTGTCTTTTGATGGTACCACTCCATCGACTGTCTCATTTCAGGATCATAATGGTGGACCCAGGTTTTATCACTGTGATCATGCGAAAGATAAACCACTCCTTCACTCTCGTAATGCTGAAGAAGTTCCATACAGATGACTTTAGGGTCTTCTTTGTGCTCATGTGTCAGCATTTTCAGGACCCACCGGCACAAACCTTGTTGTAGCCTAGTTCCTTTACGATGGTTATCACAGCAGGTTTCCCTATACCTACTGCATCGCACAATTCGTGTTGTGATGCGGCGGTCCTCTTTAATCAGCACATCGATCCACTCTTGTTGTCTGTAGTCACTGATGTTACTAGCCGGCCGCTTCGGGGCTTGTCAACAACGTCACTTTCGCCATTCTTAAATTGTCTTACGCAACGTCTAACTGTACTCATATCTACAGTATTGTCATCATAAACATTTTTGAGATGTGTATGGATTTCGATAGGTGCCACTTCTTCCTTGGTAAGAAATTCAATTACTACTCTTTGCCCATTCACCATTTTGAGCTATCCATGTGCTGCACACACGAGGCCAATCACAGCACCACTCAGTATGGTGAAACCAGAGACTTCTACTGACCACTCAGTGACACGCAAAATGATCTACAGCACCACATTTGAAAGCAAAAAATTAGGAGGCATTACTTTCGTACTGGTCCTCGTATCTACAATTAGTTGGAAACACAGATAAATTCAAGTTACGGGGGGAAATGTTTAGATTGGACTGCAGGAAGTTTTATTTTAGCCAGCGAGTTATAAATTATTGGAATAAGTTGCCTTCATGGGTGGTAGAGGCCGACAGTTTGGGGAAATTCAAAGGTCATCTGGATAGTACTTTCGGGTAAGGGAAGCGCATAGGATGATAGGATTAATTTCCTTTTTATTTATTTTTTATTTCATTTTATTATTTTTATTTATTTGTTAATTATTATTATTTATTTATTTATTTAATTTTTGTTTATATCATTGTTTTGTTCGGATTTTTTTTTTTTTTTTTTTTGGCTGGTGCAGCATAAGCCATAGGCTTTCTTGCACCATACGGCCGTTACTAATACTAATACTAATACTAATAAGAGAAAGCAGCACCCAGTAGAAAAAAAAGTTCAAGATAATTTGTACATTAAAGGAACACATTGCTTGGAGTGACCTGAAAAATGCAGATCTACATATATAATCCACAAAAATGTGAATTTTAAATCGCCGTGAACATTTTCCGCCATAAAAAAACATGGGCGTGGCTAAAATCATCTTTCCCGGTCAAAACAGCACTCAGTGGGTGGGGGAGAGGGGCGACAAAATCGCGAGTGTGGATGTTTCTCGCTAATCCTTGTTCAGTTATGTGCTATGCGCTTGTCATGGAAGGTTTCGTCATTTGCTTTTAATTTATATGCTTATAAATTGAATAAATTTATAAATTTATAAATTGATATGCTTACAAAAGTGAAAAATCTACCGTTTTGCTTACAAAAGTGAAAAATCTACCGTTTTGCAGTGTGTTAGTGTAAACAGACTTTTTCAAGTGTATTAACGGTATAAAGTGACTTTATTGTGGACAAATTCTTTTCTAACCCCTACAAAAATATGGCTACGAATAACAAGGGAATTGTGAAAAGATCAAAGGTGATGACATTAGCGAGTAAAATTCAGTTATTAGACAAAATTTCTAATGGTGAAAGTGTCTCGTCAGTGGCAAAACATTATAAAATCAATAAGTCAATGGTACGATCAATCAAGAAATCGGAAGAAAAAATCCGCCGTAGTGTCTGTGAAAACGCACTAATTGCTTAAAAAATTTGCTCTGTAACTCATGATGTTAAATTAGAAAAAATGGAAAAAGCTTTAAATCTGTGGATAGAAGACCGAACTCGAAATAAAATTCCCTTAAGTTCACTCTTCATTCGTGAAAAGGCAAAACACCTTTATCAACACTTTAGCGAAACTGGTGATAGCACTAGCGGGATAAGTTTTTTAGCTGTAGCAAAATCGCTGGATTGAAAGATTTGTTTGAAATTTCTAATAAATATTATATTTAATACTAAATTGTTTCTTATTTTCATTTCGATGCCTTATGCTTGCATTTCACTATGTGCTGTCTATGTACATAGTCATATTATGAAGGTACATATAATACATACATAGACAAAGTTTTAGACTAGTTTTTCTTATATATTTCATACTTTGGAACGGAACCCCTTTATTACTATGGGAGCCATAACTCAGTATTCGCGGCATTTCTCAGGAACGTAACCCCCGCAAATAGCAGGGGTTTACTGTATATATATATATATATATATATATATATATATATGTGTGAGTATTAAAAGGGTTAAGGACTGGTTGTTGTTCTGGACATGGTCATGCTGCACAAAAAATACACTGCCTACTGTTCACTGTAGCATATATCACCTGCAATAAAACAATTACATTGAAGTTGTACACTCTTCTGGCTATAGTACCAGGTATAAACAGAAATTAATTAAAGTAATAATAATGAAATAATGAAAAAAAATAATGAAATTAATCAACTAAATCAAAATGAAAGTAAATAAAAAGCAAATAATTTGACTCTTCCCCTTCCATTTTACAATTTTTAAGGTAAGAGAGTATAGTGTTTGGGAGAAAGTTGTTAAGTTAGTCATATTAAAAGTAAAAAAAGAAATGGAGGCAAAAAGATCCCACCTGAATAAGTTCTGGTTTATGAAGCAGCTGTTCTTTCATTATGACATGTAGAAGTAATTCTATATTGGCCTTTGTAGCTAAAAGCACAATGTGTCTAGCTAAACATGATACTATGCTGAAAAGAAAACTTCAATAAATGTAACATCAAGTAAAAAAAAAAAAAAAAAAAAAAAAACAGTACTTTGTAAAAATTTAAAAAATCTCCATTACACATAAATGAAATACTAAAAAACAACATAAAAAAAGGGAACTACATAAAATTTTAATAGAATACCAGAAAGAAATAAAAGAATAACTGTATATACAATATAAAGGCACAAAAAGATAACTTTATTATAGTGTTTATTTACAATATAAGGGGGAGACAAAAAAAATGTGGGTCCCTGGAATCACACTTTGTAGCAATGGTGTTGCTACAAAAAAAAATTAAAATCTGCATAATACATAAAAAGCTACAGCCTTACTTTCTGATTACTCTTTATATAGCTATAAACTCAGGGGCTCACATCTGGTAAGTATGGGCTTGGCACACCCAGGGTCCTGAGCTGGATATCATCATTTTTCTCTTTCTTGGTGATTCCTTTCTACTTCTCTCTCTCTCTCTCTCTCAGGGATAACTTGAATATTTTCTTTTTCAGGCAGTGCAGCATAAGCCTCAGGCTTCCTTGCACTATATGGTTAATAATAACTGAATATCACATAATTCCAATTTATGATGTTTAATAGTTCCATAAGATATTGCAAAACAGGGAAGGACCAAACAGTAGATCCTGAATTAATATTTAAATTCAACCATTGAAACAAGAGAAAAGTTTAGCCAAAATTTCATCATGTGGTCATTAAATAATAAATATTAATTATACTAGTAAAATCTTTATTGTATAGTTACAATAATATATACAAACAATATCCCATCACAGTTATACAGCTAGAGGTTTTACAAATATGACGTTCTAGATTTTCTCACTTTTCAGTAAGAGGTTTGAACACGGCACAATTATGGAAAAATCACAATTCCTGCAAGGATAGCCCTCCTATATTTGCTATCCTCCACAAAGTGTTTCAGATCGGCATCCAGGCCTTGTGCTGCCTGAAGCATTTGAGTAGGCAGGAATCTGTCTGCAATATGGACACAATCCAGATTTGACCTAAGGAATGGCGAGACCTTTAGGGTGTGAAGAGGGATCCTCCAGTGGCATAAATCCAAGACGTTTCAGGAGTTAATATGGCCTGTCATCATCTTTACTGTGTACAGTCATTCTGCATAGATCTTATAGTGAAGCCTGTTATATTGCAGGTTCTCTGCCAACTCTTTAGCTCTGACTTGAGGTGGCAGCTGGTGCTTGAAGTTTAGCGATTTCAGAAGAAAATTCTCATCTGCAAAAAGCATTCATAGGGTTGTCAGGGCAGCAAAAGCCCAAACTCCTAAGGCATACAACAGTACTGGATGAATATATTTACAGGGTGAATCATCCTGTAAATATATTTGAGTGACATTTCCCGATCTCTGACATGAAGCAGATGGTTCATTGCAATCCATTGCAGCTGATTAAAATTCAATGCATGGACTGCAATTGGGCATGAAAGTTAAGTTTGGGATCAAACTTAGCTTTTATGCCCAATACAGTGTTTCATAACATGTGGGCCATACTTTCAGGATTGATTTGGTACCTGAATAAAGTTAATATAATTAAATTAACAATAAAATACTAAATATGGAGATATATACATATATATCACAAATTAACATAATTTTAATTAAAATGCAGAATGAAAATTAATTAAAATGTAATAATTGAAATAAAAATTACTTAATACAAATAAGCAAGTGATTCAAATGTGAATGAGAATTTTTTTTTATTACTCATTTATTAAGAAACATAGATGTGCAAGAAGCCAGGGTGACATCACCAAGTGGAGGGATAATTACCCAATGCCACTTTCATTTTATGAACTTTTCGGATAAAAAAAAAAAAAAATCAGACAAATATGCTTTTGCATATGCTTAAGAAGTGCTAATTTCAATACTAAATATTCTTATGACAATCAACCTGACTTATGGACACTAATGACAGTACACTGCTGCAACAGGATCTAGAAAAGTTGAGCAGATGGGCTGAGAGGTGGCAAATGAAGTTTAACATTGACAAATGTAAAGTATTACATATGGGAAGAAGCAACCCCAGAGTAACGTATCAACTCTGTGGTACTACACTGACAGTGGTAGAGAAAAAAAAGGACCTGTGGGTAATTGTGCAGGCAGATATGAAGTTTTCTGAGCAGTGCAGACGGTCTGCAAGAGTAGCTCATGGTGTCTTGTCAATGATATACAGGAATTTTTCTAGCAGGAATAAGGAGGTGATTATCCCCTTGTATAAAATGGTCAGGCCACACCTTGAGTACTGTATACAAGTCTGGAGGCCTCATTTTAAGAAGGATGTAGAGTACAGAGAAATGCAACAAGATTAGTGAATGGAACCAAGGGTTGCTCTTACGAAGAAAGGCTTAAGTTTTGAAATTACAGTGTCTAGAGACTAGGCACCTGCGAGGTGATCTGATTGAGGTGTATAAAGCCTTGAATGGTTTGAGCATGCTCAATACTGATGGAATTCTTCCTCTTGCTCAGAATAATCACCTGAGAGGGCATAAATTCAAATTGAGGAAAGACAGATGTAGGATAGATGTGTAGAAGTTTGCCTTTGGCCAGTGGGTAATTGGTTGGCAGAACAGACTTCCATCCTTTGTTGTGGAAGTTGATAGCTTAAATAAATTTAAGGTTGAGCTGGACAGGTATCTGGAACGAACAGAGGGGTGAAATGGGAGCGTTTTTTTTTTTTTTTTTTTGGCTGATGCTAAATAAGTTTGCTTTCTTGCATCATATGCCTCTACTAATGCTAAAACCATTAAAACTTGCTATTCAAAATTTAATGAACTATTCCTTACCACTCTTTATTAAGAAGAACTGCATTCTCAAGGAAATATTCAATGACATCTGAAAATAAATTCAAATATTTTTTACAGAAAAATCATTTACATAAATACATAACAAGCTTATTAAAAAGTTATGTAAGTATAGAAATTAATTAGTGGATTATTCTTTAAGTTGTGATGAAGTTGTGCCTAACTGCAGATATGACTTTCATAATCTGTACATATGCTAATCATGCATATTTAGCTAAACTTTTTTTGATTTTGATTTTATTTTTGACAATGACTTCATTTTAATGTTCAGCTATAAAGTTGAAATGATAAAATTAATATTTTAAAGCATTTATGTACACAGTTTTACAGTTTTTACAATTTCCACATTGCCTAAAAAATCTTGTTCAAGATGGCAGGCATAGGAAAAAAAAAAAAAAAAAAAAAAAAGGTAAACTGCAGCCATTATCAATCCACTGCAGGATGAAAGTCTCCTCAACGATTCACGTTGAGGGAAATGGACCATAATCTACCACAATGTGGTAGATTATGGTCCATTGTGGGTTGTGTGTGGGTTGTGTGGGTTGGCAGATCAACCATATTTAGCAGTCAGGGGCTTGAACCCTGATCAAACCTTAAACGCTACTGAAAAAGCGTGTGCTTCTGAATTTCCACTCCTGACCACTCGGCTATGGAGATGGCAGGCATACTGAAAACACACTAAAGAATGGGTTAATAAAGCTACTTTCATCATTACAGCCCAATGAGCCTATTCTGATTCTATAAAGACATCATGAGGTCAATTGGTCACAAGGTAGTGGCTCTGGTAGCTATTTGTTGGAACCTCAACAAATGCACTTGTTCCAGAGCATCATCATGGGTAAAAAAATAATAACTTCAGCAATATGCGATGATGCATTTAACTGAAACTAGAAAAATTATTCCTGGTGCAAAACTTGAAGAATCTTGAATTTTTTCATATTAATTAATCTTGAAATTAATCTAGTCATATGCTAGAATAATTTCAATTCTCTAATGACAGTTAATAAAACTAGATAAAATTTTAAAAATAAATCAATAAACAAAAAAACATTACCTTTGTAGCCCTTTCTTTTCTGATCAACCACTGAAACCAACATCTTCAATAAATTTTCATTAACACTTTCTTCATTGTGGGAACATTTTGGCTGATACAAAATCATGAACATCTGCCAAATTTTATTCAGTTTTTCTGAAATACTCGTAACTATGTTATTTTTGTCTGAAGTTCCTTTCTTACAAATGTAAAAGAGTTTCTTTACACCATTCATGACGAGAAATGTCAAGTAGCTTATGTCTTCCTGAACATAACTAGATTTATTAAAATGGCACTGAAAAAATGACTGTCCAGTATTGGAAACAATCATCTGTTCAGTAGCAACAATAAAATTTTCAAAGCTTTCAAGTTTTTTGAGAATTACAGCATTTTCAGAAAGAGGCATATTATCAGTACAAAAATATAACTTATCTTGAGCTTTTGGAGAGTACAATTTTTGTTTAGTTAATCTGTTTTGTTTTGGATTCAAAACTATGCTAGGTGGTGAAAAATCAAGAGAAGAAAAGTCAGGATTATAAAGTACAAGATCACACATGGTCAGAAGTCCACTAAGAAAAATATCCATAATGCTCTCACACTGCAGTCCAACCTGCATTTCTTCAGTAGGAATATTTTCCCATGTCTTACATAACAGTGCAACAGTCTGTTGAAACACTGAAGCCAGCGAATCATCTATAGGCTCAGGAGAATCAAAATTCTTTTTACTTTCCAAAATAATTTCTGTTAGGTCTGATTTATCGGCTATCGGTAAACTATTGGCTGAAACCGGAGAGCTTTCTGCTCTCTCCTCTGGAGATGGTACAATGCTCACACCCAACTGGTTTGATATAGATTGACTTAATTTTCTTAAAATTACTTGAAGTCCACAGTGTAATAGATAATGACTTGTTTCAGCAGGTGGTGTGGAACAATGATCTAGCAACCACTTTAGCACACAAATAGAAAATTCCTCTTGAACACCAGTCATGAACTGTAAAAAAGAAAAAAAATAATAAAATAATAATAAAATTTCTAAATTTCAAAATTATAAAATTAAAGATATAGATATTACATAACGTTAGAAGTATAATGACCAAAATACAATGCCTTCCTCTATTGAGATTTTTTCACAAAAGAGGAAAGCATTGTTACAATTTATGCTATCATTTGCAAAAATTATTCACACAAGAAATGATTTTAACACAATAACGGTTATTCTGCTCACCAAAAAAGAGTATAAGACATTTTATTGGTTTTGCATCTGATGCAGTATGGAAACACTGCATCAGATAGAAAATTTTGGGCATTCCTCTGATGATGAAATAAGAATAAGAAGATATTCTGGCTAATGAATTGAGACTCTATTAGCAAAGCCTGGCCCAGGCAACCAAGAATCATCCAAATGAACCACTTCAAAAAAAAAATTTTTTTTTTTGAGGACTGCATATGACAAGAATCTTGATTCTTGTCAAAAGAGTAAACTTTATTGAATAATACATAAATCAAAGTAACTCTTGCACATACCTCAAGAGTTCTTATCTGTTACCCCAACTGGACATATTATCTAGATGTTCTGGGGGCAGAAACGTTTGAAGTGAGCGGGTAGCTAATGCCAGGGAAGAGAGCCTAAAAAACTTCAAGGGTTGTGTTAGGGTAGCTAAACATACAAGAACAGTAAGTCTTAATTGTTTATATAGTAATGTTAGAAGTGTCGTCAATAAAATGAGCAAATTCGAACTGCTGGTTAAAACAAGTAATGCGGACATAATAGGGCTTACAGAGACGTGGTGCCAGCCAGAAATTGGGGATGATGAGTTTCAGTACAGCTTGTATAATGTATTTAGGAAGGATAGGGTAGATAGAAGGGGTGGTGGGGTAATGCTTCTTATCAGAAGCAGCATGAGTGTGACGATAGCTTTCCCGGATTCACACGTTTCACATGCTAGTATAGAACCTGTATGGTGTGAGATAGTTGGAAACAAAGGTATAATGTGAGTAAGAGTAATCTACAGACCAGGTGATTGTGAAGATTATGACAAAAGCCTCTACATGCAAATGGAATGGGCAAGTAAGCGTCAATGTCTTATTATGGGTGATTTCAATTTGCCTCTAATTGATTGGAGTAAATGGGAAGGAAACTCAACATAGGGAACAAAATTTTTAAATCAACTAGATGACTGTTATTTGTATCAACATGTCAGGGAAAGTACTAGAGAAAAGAATATCCTAGACCTCATCATCACCCACGAATCAGGTGATATAACAGGGCTGACAGTAGAGGAACCAGTAGCAGGAAGTGATCACGGAGTTCTACGGTGGATGATGATGATGATGATGAGAGAGGTAGCAGTAGTAAAAGGCAAAGGAATGGGTTTTAATTTCAGAAAAGGAAATTACGATGCCTTAAGGTACTACATGGACTCTATTAACTGGGTAGATATCGAACAGAGAATGAATACAATTGAACTGTGGTATGCTTTTAAAACATTAATCACAGACGCCTTGAATGCGTATTTACCATTAAAAAAATACTCCACGAGGAGGGTTCCCAGTTGGATGAATAGTGAAGTTGCCACATTACTTGAGCAGAAAAAGGTAGCATGGAAAGGTTACAGAGCAATAAAAAGTACTGAAGCCTATAACAGCTACAAGTTGATCTGTAATAGAGCCACAGAAAAGGTTAGACAGTCAAAGGCAGTTTATGAGAAATCACTAGCAAACAGAGCAAAGAGGGGGATAAGGAATTCTTCACATATATAAATGCCAAGAAGAGCAGGACAAACCAAATCGGACCTTTACGTAAGGGAAAGGGGATAGTAATAAATACACCAGCTGCCGTTGCAGATGAACTCAACAGTTATTTTGCATCGATATTTACAAATGAAAAGCCTTTTGTGGCAATGGGAAATTGTGGGAGCAAAGTTGAAAAATATGTAATTAATGATATTGAAATTTCGCAAGATTATTTAATGAAAAAACTTTCGAGCCTTCAGGCCAGTAAGGCTCCTGGAGTTGATGGAATATACCCTATAATCTTAAGGGAGGCGACAAGTGAGTGCATTGAACCACTGAGGCTAATTATGTGAGCATCACTAGGCTCTGGGGAGATTCCCTTGGATTGGAAAAGTGCAAATGTATCTCCCATACATAAGGGTGGCTCTAAGAGTGAAGTGGGAAATTATAGACTTGTCAGTCTGACTTCAGTGGTAAGGGAAAATCATGGAGGCAATGATAAAGGGTGGAATTCAGGATCATTTGGATCGAATTGAAATTCTCATGGATACTCAGCATGGTTTTGTAAAGGGAAAATCATGTTTAACAAATCTGGTTCACTATTTTGAAAGGGTCACTCACGAGCTGGATTTACGGAATAATTTCGACACTTTATTTAGATTTCAGCAAAGCTTTTGACTAGTCCCACATAAGCAGTTGCTTTATAAGCTGGAACAGGTTGGAATCACTGGGAAAATCCTTAGATGGATAGGAGGATGGCTTCAGGGCAGGAGGCAGAGGGTTGTGATAAATGGCTATTCCTTAGATTGGGTTGATGTAAGAAGTGGGGTTTCCCAAGGATCAGTATTAGGACCACTGTTGTTTTTAATTTTCATAAATGACATCGATGAAGGGATAGAGGGCGTGATGTCTAAATTTGCAGATGATGTTAAAATTGGTAGAGTAGTTAATGATCACTGTCAAGCTGAGCTTCAGAGAGACCTAGATAGACTTCAGGAATGGTCAGAAAAATGGCAGCTATGCTTTAATCCAACAAAGTGTAAGGTATTACACCTGGGAAACAGTAATCCCAAAATAACTTATTCACTTGGTGGAGTTCAACTAAACCCAGTACTGGAGGAAAGGGACTTGGGTGTTACGATACGGTCAGACATGAAATTCTCTGAGCATTGTAAACAGGTTGCAAGGAAGACCCATGGTGTCCTATCGATGATCTATCGAACTTTTGCAAGTAAAGATAGAGACGTGATAATCCCATTATATAAGGCTTTTGTTAGACCACACTTGGAATACTGTGTTCAAGTGTGGAGACCACACCTAAAAAAAGACATCGAGCTTCTTGAAAGGGTGCAAAGATGGGTAACTTGCCTGGTGAGATCAGCAAAAGGGTGTCCTTATGAAGAAAGACTTGGAATATGTGGGTTGCAGAGTTTGGAAACTAGACACCTTAGAGGAGATTTGACTGAGGTGTTTAAGGATCTGAGAGGCATCAGTAAAATGAATGAGGACGAAATTTTCAAGATTATAAATGATGCTAGAACTAGGGGACATAAATTCAAGTTATGGAGGAAATGTTTAGATTGGACTGCAGGAAGTTTTATTTTAGCCAGCGAGTTATAAATTACTGGAATAAGTTGCCTACATGGGTGGTAGGGGCTGACAGTTTGGGGAAATTCAAAGGTCATCTGGATGATAGGTTTAATTGCCTTTTCTTTTATTAATTATTATTATTTTTTTTATCAATTATTATTATTTATTTTTTTTATCATTGTTTTATTTGATTTTTTTTTTTTTTTTGGCTGGTGCAGCATAAGCCATAGGCTTTCTTGCACCATGCAGCCATTACTAATACTAATACTTTACATTTCTTAGCATCCACTTGATTCATAAATATCTATCATAATTTTCATGCCAGCAAATCCAAATATAAAAAAAATATAAAGCTATGAATTAGTCTTAACTTAGTCATTAAAAATCTAGTTACTGTCTCTACTGGATGTGCTGTATTATCATTATCTTAAATCCAAATGATTTTCCATATTAATTGCTGTCAATGAACATCAACACTTATCCTTAGCAAAGTTAATTTTAATAGCAATTTCAAAAAATATAACATTTAAGCAGACACCATAACATGACTTAACCAGTTCAGGCTGGGTTTTTACCTAGGAGATACTCTCTACAAGGAATAACAACATTAATAAATATACTTTATTAATAGTTTAAAAGGAGTTTTAAACTATTTTAAACATTTTACCAAAAATATTATTTTAAAACATTTTTTATAAAAATGCTAATCAACAATTAAAAACAGCAATCTACTAACTTTTATCTCACTTAACTCCTATTCTTATATTATCTTACTTATAGCAGGTACATTTTGAGTGAATAAATATAATGATTCAAAGTAGCAACAAGCAGTGGATGCAAAATCAAGGCCAAGTGAAATTTTAATAGCAAAAAATGTTCTGAATTCATAATTCTATTTTTTTTAAAGAATTTTCCTACCTCAATAAAATAATTACTCCACTGACATGACTTAACAAGTTCAAAATACAGCGACCAACTCATCTTTGGAAATATATTAACTACTGATTCAAAATACACCTCCATCTCTTCATCTAAAATCTGGGATGACCTATAGGGATTGAAAATTGAATAAATTTATATTTATTATATCCATTATATATCATTATTACATATTGTCATATGTTGTTATATATTATGTCATATATTTTTATTGGTGGTGATGATAAAATTTGTAAAGTAAATAGCAAGAAAAATGGTCAACTTGAACTCATTCAGTTTGTATATGTAGCTTCTTCAATACACTTATTCCTTCACTTTTTTCTTTTATTATCTATTATAATTTTTTTTTATTTTTTGTCACTTTTGTCTGGATACCCTTAACATTTTCAAACATGCATTGTTTTATTTTTGAAAATAAGAAAAAGGAGGACAAAACTTGTTAAGCAAAGATGAATAGCTAAATGTTGAAATCATGTTTTTCACAAAAAATTTGCTAGCATGACAACAGAATTGTATGATGACATACTATAGTAATGGAAATTATCAGAGTCCCATAAGATATTTTAAAAATAAACAAACTACAGTCATGTGAACTTCAGTATCATACTCTGGTCTAGTAGAAAATTGAAAATGTAGTCCATGAGGCATTGAATTATTTTTTCTCCTATTTCTAGTGGTAGACTAATTTTAATTATTTTACTGCCGTAAATTATCACTAATTCTTCTCCTCACTAATATCAAATAATTAAAAAACACTCACCAACTTAAACAAATTTCTCATTATATAGGTTTCTTAAAAATGTGCCCAGCAAAATCTAACAAGCCATGGCAGCACTAACTTGTTGTTAGATTGTGAATTAGACTGCTGGTTGTCATATTACATGTGTATTTATAAAATACACATGTAATTTGATAAACTTAATATGTTTATTCACATTTTTAATTAATTCAATTTACTGGTAATCAAAAATTTTGTTATTATTATCAAAATTTAATGTATGAAGAATAGGGGATTATTTCATTCTTATGCTTCTTCTTTAGACAAGGTAGTAGTAGTAGTAGTAGTAGTAGTAGTGGAATGTGATGCAAGAAAGCAAGTGTATAAGCTTATGCAGCATCAGCCAAAAAAAAAAAAAAAAATCCCACCATTCCCTCCAAATGCCTGTCCAGTTCCTCCTTAAATTTATTTAACCTGTCAACTTCCACAACGACAGATGGAAGTTTGTTCCAGCAATTAACCACCTGCTGGCTAAAGGCAAATTTCCGCACATCTATTCTACATCTGTCTTTTCTTAATTTGAATTTATGCCCCCTTAGGTTCATAATCTGAACAAGTGGAAGGATCCCATCAGAATTCAGCGTGCTCAACCCATTCAAGGCCTTATACACCTCAATCAGATCACCGCGCAGGTGCCTAGTCTCCAGCCACTGCAATTTGCAGAACTTAAGCCTCTCTTGGTAAGAGGATCCCTTCATTCCCCTCACGAATCTTGTTGCCCTTCTCTGTACATGCTCAAGTAAATCTACATGCTTCCTAAAATGAGGCTTCCAGACCTGTACGCAGTACTCAAGGCATGGCCTGACCATTGCCTTATACAGAGGGACAATCACCTCCTTCTCCCTGCTAGCTAAATTCCTATATATCTTTCATATATATATATTATTTTATAAATAATATATATATAATGTGCATTAATAACATAATAGATAAATATTATTTTATTAATGCACATCTTATTAGTTCCTGTACACAATCATGTGCACAATGTGCACAGGAAGGATAGACAGGATAGGAAGGGAGGAGGGGTTATGCTATTAGTTAAGAAATACATAAAATCCAAGCAAGTGAAGCCAGTCGACATCGCTGGACAGTGCAGTCTCGAGTCCGTTTGGTGTGACATAAGCATTGCGAGATCAAAATTGAGAGTAGGAGTGTGCTATAGGCCTAATTACTCTGATGAGTATAATAAGAAACTGTACAAAGAAATAGAGTGGGCCAGTAAATCAGAGGGTCTTATAATGGGGGATTTTAATTTCCCAGATATTGACTGGAATTTGTGGGTTGGTCACTCACACACTAGCAAGGCTTTTGTGGATTTATTGGATGATTGTTTTCTACATCAGCATGTTCGGGAGGCAACTAGAGGGAGTAATACTCTTGATCTGATTATCAGATCAAGAGTATTACTTTTGATCTGATAATCAGATTATCAGTAGTGATTCTTCATACATTAAGAATCTGCAGATAAATGAACCACTAAGTTGCAGTGATCACAGTGTGCTGAAGTGGTATTTACTCAAAGGGGTAACTACCATCAGGGGTAAAAGGAAAGGTTTTTTGCTTTCATAAAGGCAACTACAATGGTCTGAGGCAGTATTTAAATTCTATACAGTGGGACCAACTGATGATGTTACCAACAGCAAATTCAAAATGGGAAGCATTCAAAGAACTTATCTTGGAAGCTACTAGGCTTTACATAACAACTAAGAAATATTGTTCAAGGTTTAGGCCTAAATGGATGACAGATGAACTAATGAGACATATGGCAGAGAAGAAAAATGCATGGGATACATATAAATTAATGGGTGACATGGAAGCCTATGATAGATATAAGCTGGTCTGTAACCAAGTCACAAAGGAGATTAGACAGGCAAACGCAGATTATGAGATATCTTTGGCAAAGGATGCAAAGAAAAACAGCAAAGAGTTCTTTACCTATGTAAACTCCAGAAGGAAAGGGATGAATCAGATTGGTACACTGGATATTGATGGTTGATGATCCTGCTGTTGATGATCCTGCTCAGGTGGCTAACAAACTAAACGAGTATTTTGCATCTACATTCACACTCGAGGAGTTATTCAGGAAGGGGAATGCCAGAGGTGAAGTTAACTCTGGCAGTGAGCTAGATGATTTTGTAATAACTGAGAGCAAAGTTGAGGAGAAATTGTTGAAGTTAAACATAAAATAAGGCACCTGGGATGGATGGGATCTATCCAGTTATATTAAAGGAGGCAGCAAAGGAAGTAAGCAAAATGAGAAATCCTTGGGGAGATCCCCATGGATTGGAGGAGTGCAAATGTATCAATAATTCACAAATGGTGAATTAGTGATACATTTCATTAATTTGGGTTCAAAAGGTGACACAAGTAACTACAGACCTTAGTTTAACTTGTGTTCCAGGGAAAATAATGGAATCACTGGTTAAAGAAGCATTGCAGGATCATCTAGACAAGACTGCAACAATAGTTAAGACACAGCATGGGTTTGTTAAAGGGAGGTCTTCTCTGACTAATTTTATTGGATACTATGATGTGGTCACAAAGGAACGAATGCCAAAAATAATTTTGATATCATATACTTGGATTTCAGGAAAGCTTTTGATACTGTTGCATGTGGAAAACTGCTGTACAGATTGGAGAGATATGGCATTAAGGGAAAGTTGCTACAATGGATAAAGGAATGGTTGAGTGGGAGATGACAGAGAGTGGTAATCAATGGACACTGCTCTTCGTGGATAAATGTTATTAGTGGTGTTCCCCAGGGTATGGGGTTGGACCCATTGTTGTTTTGTATATTTATCAATGATATTGATGAAGGTATATCAGGTTTAATGTCCAAGTTTGCAGATGATACAAAGGTTGGCAGGGTTGTTAACGATAGTAAAGACAGTATGCTACTCCAACTGGATCTAGATAAGTTTGGCAAATGGGCTGAGAAGTGGCAACTGAAGTTTAACATTGACAAATGAAAAGTACTGCATATGGGTAGCAATAACAGAAGAGAAAGATACCAACTGTGTGGTACTACACTCAGGGAAGTGGAAAGTGAAGAAGAACTGGGAGTAATTGTGCAATCGAAGGTGAAGTTCGCTGAGCAGTGCAGATGATGGGCTGCCAGGACAGGTCATGGAGGCTTGTCAATGATGTATGGGAATTTTGCTAGCAGGGACAGGTAGGTGATTATTCTGTTATAGAAGGCAATGGTCAAGCCACACCTAGAGTACTGTGTACAGGTCTGGAGGCCTCATTTTAAGAAGGATGTAGAGTTGCTAGAATGAGTACAAAGAGAGGTAACAAAATTGGTGAGGGGAACAAAGGGGTGCTCTTACCAAGAAAGGCTTAAGTTCCGTAAATTGTAGTGCCTGGAGAGTAGGCACCTGCGAGGTGATATGATTGAGGTGTATAAGGCCTTGAATTGCTTTAGCAAGCTGAATGCTGAATGCTGATGAGATTCTTCCTCTTGCTCAGATTCAATTGAGGAAAGACACTTGTAGAACAGATGTGTGGAAATATGCCTTTAGCCAGCGGGTAGTTGATTGGTGGAACAGACTTCCATCTTTTGTTGTGGAAGTTGATAGCCTAAATAAATTTAAGGCTGAGCTGGACAGTTATTTGGAACAAATGGAGGGGGTGAAATGGGAGGGTTTTTTTTTTTTTTTGGCTGATTCTGCCTAAGCTTGCTTTCTTGCATCGTATGCTCTGCTAATGCTAATTAGCTTGCCTGCCTTAGCTTGCCTAACCTCCTTGGTGACTTGATTACAGACTAATTTATATCTACTACAGTCTTCTGTATCACCTGATAATTTATATGTGCACCATGCACTTTTCTTCTCTGCCATGTGTCTCAATAGTTAATCTGAGATCCATTTACGTCTAATCCTTGAACAGTATTTCTTCATTGATATGAAAAGTCTAGTAGCTTCTTTGATTACTTCCCTGAATATTTCCCAATTAGAATTTGCTGTTGGAAACATCATCAATTCATCCCACTGCATACCATTTAAAAACTGTGTGAGACCTCTGTAACCACTCTTACGAAAGCAAAAACCTTTCCCTTTTCCCTCGACAGTAGTTATGTCTTTAATTAAATTCCACATTAGCACACTGTGATCACTGCCACCCAGTTGGTCTTTTACCTGCAAGAGTATTGCTTCCTCTTGTTGCCTCTGCAATATGCTGCTGTAAAAAACAGTCATCCAAGAAATCCACAAAAGTCTTGCCAGTGTGTGAGTGACTGACCTACAAATTCCAGTCAACGTCTGTAAAGTTAAAATCTCCCATTATGAGACATTCTGATTTTCTGGTCCACTCTATTTCTCTGTATAGCTGTTTGATATATTCATCACAGTCATTAGGCGTATAACACACTCCTCCTCTCAATTTTGTATTCCCGGTGTTTACATCACACCAAACTGACTCAACACTGCACTCATCACCCATGACAACTGAATGCACTGCCTTATATTTAATATTCTTCTTAATAAGAGCAGAACCTCTCCACCTCTCCTGTCTGTCCTTCCTGTATACATTGTAATCCCCATATTCAAATTCAGCATCACTTATGTTTGAGTGACACCACGTCTCCAATATTCATACAATGTCTGCATTCAACGACTTAATCAGTATTTCAAATCCATCAAATTTATTAACAATGCTCCTAGCATTAGTGTAGATGCATGTTTTCTTAATCTTAGTTACCCTAACACAACCCATGTATTCATTTGTTCCATGATGACCCACAACATGACCTAAAATCCTAGACACCTTGCTGTCCAGGCTGCTGTATGCACAGTAGCAATGCAAGAATCACTTTCACCTCTGTCTGTGGCTCTAGTTAAACTATTGGTCTGTGTATCCCCCTAAACTTGCAGTTTTCCGACTCACCTATCACTGCCTCAATAGTATCTGCAAATATTCTTGTACCCTTTCTATTTAAGTGTATCCCATCCCTGTAGAAGCAGTCTCTCCTGTTAACAAGCACAAACCAGGCTGAGAAAAATTCTACCCCATGAGCTTTGCACACCCTCTCCAGAGCCAAATTGATTGACAAAGCTCCCAACATATAATCCCTCCTATCATGTCTGGGCAGAATTGCAAACACTTTCAAATGCAATCCTAACTCGCAACTTTTTCCCAACATTGCCCTATACTTTTTAGCATTAGCATTAGCATTAGTAGAGGCATTTGATGCAAGAAAGCAAGCTTATGCAGCATCAGCCAAAAAAAAAAAAAAAAAAAAACCCACTTCCACTTCACCCCTCTGTTCGTTCAAAATACCTGTCCAGCTAAGCCTTAAACTTATTTAGGCTATCAACCTCCACCACAAGGGATGGAAGTTGTTCCACTAACCAACCACCCGCTGGCTAAAAGCAAATTTCCGCACGTTTATCCTACATCTGTCTTTCCTCAATTTGAATTTATGCCCTCTCAGGTGATTTTTCTGAGCTAGAGGAAGAATCCCATCAGCATTGAGCATGCTTAAACCATTCAAGGCTTTATACACCTCTATCAGATCACCTCGCTGGTGCCTAGTCTCCAGACACTGTAATTTGCAAAACTTAAGCCTTTCTTCGTAAGAGCACCCCTTTGTTCCATTCACTAATCTTGTTGCCCTTCTCTGTACTCGTTCCAGCAGCTCTACATCCTTCTTGAAATGAGGCCTCCAGACCTGTATACAGTACTCTAGGTGTGGCCTGACCATCGCCTTATACAATGGAATAATCACCTCCTTATCCCTGCTGGAAAAATTCCTGTATATCATTGACAATACTCCATGAGCTACTCTTGCAGCCCATCTGCACTGCTCAGAGAACTTCATATCTGCCTGCACAACCACCCCCAAGTCCCTTTCATTCTCTACCACTGTCAGTGTAGTACCACAGAGTTGATACGTTGCTCTGGGGTTGCTGTTTCCCATGTGTAGTACTTTACATTTGTCAATGTTAAACTTCATTTGCCACCTCTCAGCCCATCTGCTCAACCTTTCCAGATCCTGTTGCAGCAGCATAGTGTCAGTAGTGTCCTTGACAACCCTGCCAACATTTGTATCGTCTGCAAACTTGGACATTAAGCCCGATATACCATCATCAATATCATTTATAAATACAGAAAACAATAATGGACCCAACACTGAGCCCTGAGGGACTCCACTAATAACATCAGTCCACGATGAGCAGTGTCCATTGATTACCACTCTCTGTCTTCTCCCCCTCAACCACCCCTTTATCCATAGCAGCAATTTGCCTCCAATGTCACACTGCTCCAATTTGTGTAGCAGTCTTCCATGTGCAACAGTATCAAAAGCCTTTCTAAGATCCAAGTATATAATATCAAAGTTATTCCCTGCATCCAGTTCTTTTGTGACTGCATCATAGTATCCAATCAAGTTGGTCAGGCAAGACTTCCCCTTAACAAAACCATGCTGTGTCTGAGCTATAACTGAAGTTTTGTCTAAATGATCCTGCAGTGCTTCTTTAACCAGTGCCTCCATTAATTTTCCTGGAACAGAAGTTAAGCTCACAGGTCTATAATTACTTGTGTCAGCCTTTGATCCTCCTTTGTGAATTGGGGTCACATTTGCACATTTCCAGTCTATGGGTACCTCCCCTGAGTCCAAGGAAGCTCTCATAATTATGGCTAAGGGTTTGCTTACTTCCTTTGCTGCCTCCTTTAATATAAGTGGATAGATCCCATCCACCCCGGGTGCCTTTCTTGTGTTTATCTTCAACAGTTTCTCCTCCACTTTACTCCCAGTTATTTCAAGATTCTGTAGCTTACTGCTAGAGTTGAATACACCTCTGGCATTCCCCTCGCTGAATAACTCCTCATGTGTGAATGTCGATGCAAAATATTCATTTAGTTTGTTAGCTACCTGAGCAGGATCATCAACACTTGACCCATCAATATCAAGTGGACCAATCTGATTCATCCCCTTCCTTCTAGAGTTTACGTAAGTAAAGAACTCTTTGCTGTTTTTCTTTGCATCCCTTGCGAAGGATTTCTCGTAATCTGCCTTCGCCTGCCTAACCTCCTTTGTAACTTGGTTGCATATCAACTTGTATCTATCATAGGCTTCTGTGTCATGTGTTAATTTGTATGTATCCCATGCATTTTTCTTCTCTGCCATATGCCTCATTAGTTCATCTGACATCCATTTTGGCCTAAACCTTGAACAATATTTCTTAGTTGGTATGTAAAGCCTAGTAGCTTCCAAGATAAGTTCTTTGAATGCTTCCCATTTTGAATTTGCTGTTGGTAACATCATCAGTTGGTCCCACTGTATAGAATTTAAATACTGTCTCAGTCCATCGTAGTCGCCTTTACGGAAGCAATAACCCTTCCCTTTACCCCTAATGGTAGTTACCTCTTTGAGTAAATCCCACTTCAGCACACTGTGATCACTGCCACCTAGTGGTTCATTTATCTGCAGATTCTTAATGCATGAAGAATCACTGCTGATAATCAAATCAAGAGTATTACTCCCTCTAGTTGCCTCCTGAACATGCTGATGTAGAAAACAATCATCCAATAAATCCACAAAAGCCCTGCTAGTGTGTGAGTAACCAGCCCCCAAATTCCAGTCAATATCTGGGAAATTAAAATCTCCCATTATAAGACACTCTGATTTACTGGCCCACTCTATTTCCCTGTACAGTTCCTTATTATACTCATCAGAGTCATTAGGCCTATAGCACACTCCTACTCTCAATTTTGATCTCCCAATGTTTATGTCACACCAAACTGACTCCACACTGCACTGTCCAGCGATGTCGACTGGCTTCACTTCCTTGGTTTTTATGTGTTTCTTAACTAATAGCATAACCCCTCCCCCCTTCCTATCCTGTCTATCCTTTCTGTAGACGTTGTACTCCCCAAATTGCAGTTCTGCATCCCTTATATCTGTGTGACACCACGTCTCTGATATCCCAACAATATCTGCCTTCGATGTTTTGAGCAATACCTCAAATTCATCAAATTTATTTACTAAACTCCTAGCATTGGTGTACACGCAAGTATACCTGCACCTGTTTCTATTCTTAGCTACCCTAACACAACCCATGTGTTTACTTGTACCGCAATGGCTCCCAGCAGTCTCTGAAATACCATGCATCTTGTTTTTCAGGCTTCTGCTCATTCTAATAGAAGCAGTGCAAGAATCTCTTTCACCTCTGCCAGTGGCTACTGTCAATCTATTGGTCTTTGTCTCCCCCCAAGCTAGCAGTTTTCCGACCCACCTAACACTGCCTCGATAGCATCAGCAAATATTCTTGCACCCTTTCTATTTAAGTGTATCCCATCCCTGTAGAAGCAATCTCTCCTGTTAACAAGTACAGTCCAGGCTGAAAAAAATTCTACCCCTTGAGCCTTGCACAATCTTTCCAGGGCCGAATTGATCGACAAGGCTCTCATCATATACTTGTTAAGTAATGAATGTCGTTACTTGTTAAGTAAGTCTTCAAATCTCCTACTTAATATCATTAGTGCCAAAGGTTACAACAATATCACCTTTTGTGCCCTTAAAAGATGATATCTGCTCTACAACATCATCTACTTTTGCTCTGGCAACATGCATGTGTTAATAGTTGTAGCTGAGTAGTTAAGCGAAGGGTACAGAAGTATATGTGCTTGAGAGACTGTGAATAAACCTCAAATCGTGTTTGGGGTTTTCATAAAAAAAAAACAAAAAAAAAAAACATGACTACTAAACATGATGATGTTCTTGTATTCTTTCTTTCTTGTGAATTCCTGTGACCTTATGTGGTTGTCCTGGAATATAAACAGAAAATTTATTTCTTTATGTGAGTTATGCAAGCTGACTACCCAGAATCAGAAAACAAGGTATGCCATATGCAATGAGCAATTATTAATCATCCCCAACAACACATGACAATAATAAAATTATAAATAAATAATATCCTATTAAGCACAATATACCACTACAATAAAGTGTATATCAACAAAAGAAAAGCAATCTGAAAATGTCCAAATAATTCAGTTTCTACATTTCTATTATCCTATAAGATATCTTTTGTAATCCCTGAGAAATGGAAAAACAAGTTAAAATTAGGTAAATCAAGGGGGGGGGGAAGAAAATGAAAAATTTGTTACACTGAAAACCAGTTCTTACTTCATTAGAGAGCAAAGCAGTGCTGCATGCATTCTTCTGTTTACACGTTCAGGGTCTTTGCATGTCCAGACTGAAAATCCTAATCCTGTACTAATATTTTTTATTGTTTCAGTTATGGTATTTACAACTGGAAAACATTCTTCTTTACTTGAAAATAAGACTTCACTACCATCTCCAACCTATAAAGAGAAAAAGAATTAAGATCAGACAAAAAATCACTAACAACATGAACACAGTGATGCAATACACTGTGATACAATTTACAGAAGTAAATAAAATTTTCATTTTTTAATGCTATCTATTCCCTTCAGTACTTTATAAATGTACAAAATTATGAGTATACAAAACTAAAAATAGCTAAAAATACTGAGAAGGCTATGGGAAACTGCTCTATGAGTATGTACATGCATAGGGATTGGCCACAGTTGTTGATTGTTTCTTCTAGCACACCAACATCTAAGACCATAACGTGCCAAGTTCACAACTGTTGTAGCAATTCTAATAATCACGACTATAAAAAATAATAAACAATGCTTATATTTCAAATATAAATAATAGAAATTGATCAAATTCAAAAATAAATAAAACATTTAATGGCTTGTCAGTTAAAATATGCCTTAGTGGGTACAGATGAAGATTTAAAAGATACTGAATGCATTAAATCTGGATAAAAAAAATCCTGTCTCTAGAGAAGATTGTATAGTCATAAGCAAACAGTGAGATAATATCAGACAGTTCCAGACTAAAACAGCTTTCAACCTGGCGATGAAACTAAATACAATTTGACTATATGAGAACCATGCTAACATCAAACCTTCATGTAAAAATTCTTAAATAAACGCAGTAGTTCTTATACAGATGTATAAGAATTACATTTAATATAGCTATACATAGAATAATGCAGTAAACAATCAGAGGAAGGGGTGGGCCAGCAGTTCTGAGATATCATATGGGAGGCAGATCTGGGGGGGGGGGGGAAGATGGGCAATTTGATCTGGAATTTGTGCTGATTCTCAACATCTCTAGAAAAATTTATTATAAAATTTACTTCAATAAAAAAATGACATGTGAATTATCAAATAAAAATTGTATGCTATTACTGCATTCTATCTCAACTACTACTGATTTAAACTATTGTACTGAAATACAACCGCCCACAACCCTATATTGTTTGTTTGTTATTTGGTTTATAGGAGCATTAGTAACTAAGGCCAGATTGCTCCGGAATATGCGGTGGTCATTCCCTGACCTTTCCGCATCCTCCGTATTTGGTGGTGATGGGCTCGAACCCCGGTCTAATCAAGAAGCGTGTGCTACGCACTGCTGCTGCTGCTTCTTCTTCCCACCTGGCTACTGAGACGCCACAACCCTATATTATTATATGTTATTATAGCTAAATTAGTATATGTTATATAGGGTTGTGGGGGTTGTACTGAAATACAACCCCCACAACCCTATATTAGTATATGTTATTATATTAAGAATTATCTATATAATATCGGTGTAGATACACCATAGTTAACCCATAAATTTGAACTACATATGTAGTGTAAAAGGCATCGTTTTAATAGTATCTCCTACTGTGGGTGCCTTCACAACGAGATAGCTGGTATTGCACTACTTCAAATAAATAACACTTCTCTAGTAGAGAAGACTACTGTTATTTATTTTCAGAGGATACCACCACCCAGACAATCGTTTCGAAGCTAGTGGGCTTCATCATCAGTGGGCAGGCAGGCAGGTACCCCGGTAGTCTGTTATTTATTTTCAGAGGATACCACCACCCAAACGTGTTTCGAAGCTAGTGGGCTTCATCATCAGTAGGCAGGTAGGTACCCTGGTAGTGCAACATGCCATCACAGTTGCAATGTTATATTCATAATATGAGAGATGCCAAAGGGTGTTGGTAATAATGTATTTTGAAAACGAAATGCACAAGGCATAATCCTTATGGGGTTTTGGTAATTAACTATATAATATCAACTATATAATATAATATTAACTATATAATACCAGGGTACCTGCCCGCCCACTGATGATGAAGCCCACTAGCTTCGAAACGATCGCCTGGGTGGTGGTATCCTCTGAAAATAAATAACAGTAGTCTTCTCTACTAGAGAAGCATTATTTATTTGAAGTAGTGCAATACCAGCTATCTCATGAAGGCACCCACAATATGAGATACTATTAAAATGATGTCTTTTACACTGTAGTTCAAATTTGTGGGTTAACTATGGTGTATCTACACCAATATTATATAGTTAATTACCAAAACCCATAAGGATTATGCCTTGTGCATTTCGTTTTCAAAATTAAGAATTATATATAACACAAATATAGGGCATCAACACAGCTGAAATGTGGTATTATTTTTCTCTTTACTTTTATAAACTGCTCTGACCTGATGGGGCAGTTCCAGAGTATAAAGAGAAAATTTATTATTTTTTTATAAGCATGCATGTGAAATCACTTTCTAAAATCCTCCCAAAAGTATTCCTCAGTTGTCCGTTTACACAGATAGCTTTTAGTTTTAAATTGGCATCTATAATTTTACTATAAATATATATATATTTATATTAAATATAACAAATACAGTGGATTCCAGTTATTTGGGCCACCAGTTAATCGGGGCAGCCATTTATTTGGGGCAAATCTTAAAAAACAGAACCCAATTGAGAAAATAGCCAGGGTTTACTTCGCTTAATTGGGACAACATGCCGTTTAATCGGGGCATGAGACTGCAGCACTGGAGATTACCCTACAGCTGTCTCTGACCGACTGTACCACGTGATTCAGTCGGATTTCTGGAGGTCACAACCACAAAACAATAAAAACAATTAGCAGTCACCTGTTTATTGGGCTTTTCTGTTAGTGCAATCTATCATAAACGGATAGTAAACTTGATCTTATTGAATTTGCAATAATACCAACAGCTGGAATTCTGTTGGTTATTATGGTGAAATGTGTTTACACTTCCATGGAATCTTCAATTATATAAAAAAAATTAATTTTCAGAATCTTCTCTTCATTCCTATTTTTAAAGCTTCATAACTTGTTACTCCATTCTCAGTTGCATGTATTGTGTTACTTGCAATTTGTGTGTACTGTGTTTTTTGTTATTGATTGCTTATCTTTTTACTGTTTCAAATTTTAACCCCCATCCACAAATGTCAGTGAACAGAAATGTCAACCAATTAGTATGTACATATTATTAATGCGTATTAATTATACCGATTATCACGTATATTCTTCCGATTATCACATATCATTTAATTTTTTAATTGGTAAGGTAATAAAGGGTAAATTTGTGCTTAATATATCTTTATAATATATCTGAATTTTAATTCCATTAAACAGCTTAGAATAGCTGTTTAATAGAATTAAAATTCAATTCACAAACGTGATCACAATAACCGGCACTTACTACACATTGTATACTGAACGGTACTTTACTATGGTGACTCCATCATAACGTGATTTGATTGTACAGTGAACCAATTGTAAAATGGGAGTCCATTGTATTTTTAACTTTTTTTTACATGAAACTTTGGATAATTGGGGCAGCCGCTTAATCGGGCCAAAATGCACTAGTTCCGATGTGTCAGAAATAACCGGAATCGACTGTATAAAAAAATTAAGTCTTAATCACCCTACCTGTTCTTTTTCACTTGAAAGTAATATCTGTTGATCAGCAGATAGTAATGATCCATGAAGAAGGGCAATATCAGTGCCATATTCAAATAAATCCTTTGTGGTAATCTTCAATATCATTATTACTACAATCTTCAATAATTACACTAAAAAGGGAAAAAAAAATCAGTAATACTGTGGACAATGTAAAAAAAAATTAGAACTAATTTGCAACGTGAAACATCTAATTATTTGTTTGTGTAATCTCAAAATATATTAAGACGAAATACTAGGGATTTAGTATTAATATCAGTAATCTGTATTAACACACTTCTTCACAGTCGAAAAAAAATAAATAAAATTTTTCCATTTCATTTGCCCATCCCTTGTAATAATTTCTGTAATCCTTCTTTAAATTTATTCAAACTATCCAATTACACAATAGTGATTGCCAATCAGTGAATCAGCAACTCAATTCGGTGATTCAAGTCATCTAGCTGAATGACTGACCTCAAGTCAACAACAATAATCGAATAACTCGAGTCATTGGGCAGAGTCATAGCCACCTGTCCTTGTTCCGATATTGATAGCTAATACACCAGTGCTTCAATTACATAAAATGACCATCTAAGAGCAAATCCAACTCAACTTAAATATTGTTCAAATAGAAAACTATAGAGCATCTAGTATTGTTGAAGAAGCCGACCGGGCTAGCCGAGTGGGTAAAGTACCTGCACGGCAACCCAAAGGTCGCGGGTTCGATTCCCGCCTCGGGCTTGGATCAAAGTACTGCAAAAACCTTGGGAGGTGCAATGTGGCCACAGAAGCCGATGCGCCAACAACTACCAAAAAAAAAAAAAAAAAAAATTGTTGAAGAAACTGTATTTAAATACTGCCCTTTTGTCAAGGCAGGAAAATTACTAAATTGGAAAGAAAACAAAATCACTTATCTGAAGCTTTTCATATTGGTACAAACAGATTTTGCATAGTAACTGCAACTTCAGCTTTAAGTGAGAAAATTTGTCAAAAGAGGTGCAGATGATCACGAAAATATAGCAGGTTGACAAGTAGCAGCAGGATTTGGAGATCCTTACTCCTACAAAATTTTGTGCATTTGTATGTGTATTTCAAATTTTGAGCCTGAAATGCTGGCATCACCTAGGCATGCACACAGTACATGAGAGAAATGATAAAGTAAGTTATGATTTCCCTCAGGAATTTTGGGTACTGAATTTCTTGCATATGCAATAACTAAAATCAGTGATTCAGTTAAATTCCTCACTCACTGATCACAGCCCCAGGGGCTCACATCTGGTGAGTATGGACTTGGCACACCTAGGGTCCTAAGCTGGATATCATCATTCTTCTTTCTTGGTGATTCCTTTCTACTTCTGTCAATCTCTCTCTCTCTCTCTCTCTCTCTCTCTCTCTCTCTCTCAGGGTAACTCGGAAATTTATAAATGCATGACCAGATTTGGCTATCACTGCTCACTAGTTGAAGAGGGAGGAAAGAAATCCTCCATGGTATTATCACATGTAAAACACACATTTCCTGTATTATTTTGTATCCATAAAATTATTTAGTTAAATGTTCTTTATCAGGAAAAAATTAATACATAAGTTTCTTCTCGGATAATTGTTATTTGGATATATTTACAACTTCTCGTTTAGGACCTTATCAATGCCAGCATTTAAAATACCGTGGTACAAGTAGTTTCCTAAGTAACATACATCCTTAGAGGTGGCAACACTAACTGGCACACCATTAGGGGTGCTAAAGCTGTTATCCAAGAACAATTGTTTTATATTATATAAATACACTGTCCTTTGTTCACACTTGTAAAAGTTATCAATGTGAAAAGTACAAACCCCCACCCTCCAAATAATTTCTGAGTGCACACACTGGCATCAGGATTAATCGAGGAGGGAGTTTATCGCTTTTGAGTTTATCACTATAAAAAAATGAAGAAAAAATAACTACAAGCAATATGCAGTTGTACAATTATTAAATTTGGGGCATAAGTATCTACATTTTTAAATAAATACACCATCATAAATATCTTCTGTGGCTCTGTACTTATTTCAACGCATGAGTCCTGAGCTGGATATCATCATTCTTCTCTTTCTTGGTGATTCCTTTCTACTTCTCTCTCTCTCTCTCTCTCTCTCTCTCTCTCAGGGTAATAGGGAATTTTTTTTTTTTTTTTTTTTTTTGGGCCGGTGCAGCATAAGCCTCAGGCTTCCTTGCACCATATGGCTAATAACAATAATAATAACAATTCATTTCAACGCAATTCAGTTACAGCACCATGGTATTTTGAACACCCTGTGAAATTTGTGATTTACTATTGGCATTAGCAGAGGCATATGTTGCAAAAAATCAAGCTTATACGGCTTCGGCCAAAAAAAAACACTTCCCCAACCTTAATTGGATAAAAGTTTGTCCAATTCTTCCTTGAATTTATTTAAGCTATCAACTTCCACAACGACAGAAGGAAGTTTATTCCAGCAATCAACCACCTGCTGGCTAAAGCCAAACTTCCGCACAACTATTCAACAACTGCCTTTCCTGAATTTGAGTTTATGCACCCTCAGGTGCATAATCTGGGCAAGAGGAAGAATCCCATCAGCGTTGAGCTTGCTCAAACCATTCAAGGCCTTATACACCTCATTCAGATCACCTAGCAGGTGCCGTATCCAGACACTGCAACTTGCAGGACTTGAGCCTTTCTTGCTAACAGCAATCCTTTGTTCCCCCTCACAAATTAGCATTAGCATTAGCATTAGTAGAGGCATTTGATGCAAGAAAGCAAGCTTATGTAGCATCAGCCAAAAAAAAAAAAAAAAAAAAACCACTTCACCCCCCTGTTCGTTCAAAATACCTGTCCAGCTGAGCCTTAAACTTATTTAGGCTATCAACCTCCACCACAAGGGATGGAAGTCTGATAAACCAACCAACCACCCGCTGGCTAAAGGCAAATTTCCGCACGTCTATCCTACATCTGTCTTTCCTCAATTTGAATTTATGCCCTCTCAGGTGATTTTTCTGAGCTAGAGGAAGAATCCCATCAGCATTGAGCATGCTTAAACCATTCAAGGCTTTATACACCTCTATCAGATCACCTCGCTGATGCCTAGTCTCCAGACACTGTAATTTGCAAAACTTAAGCCTTTCTTCGTAAGAGCACCCCTTTGTTCCATTCACTAATCTTGTTGCCCTTCTCTGTACTCGTTCCAGCAGCTCTACATCCTTCTTGAAATGAGGCCTCCAGACCTGTATACAGTACTCTTAAGTGTGGCCTGACCATTGCCTTATACAATGGAATAATCATCTCCTTATCCCTGCTGGAAAAATTCCTGTATATCATTGACAATACTCCATGAGCTACTCTTGCAGCCCATCTGCACTGCTCAGAGAACTTCATATCTGCCTGCACAACCACCCCCAAGTCCCTTTCATTCTCTACCACTGTCAGTGTTGTACCACAGAGTTGATACGTTGCTCTGGGGTTGCTGTTTCCCATGTGTAATACTTTACATTTGTCAATGTTAAACTTCATTTGCCACCTCTCAGCCCATTTGCTCAACCTTTCCAGATCCTGTTGCAGCAGCATAGTGTCAGTAGTGTCCTTGACAACCCTGCCAACCTTTGTATCGTCTGCAAACTTGGACATTAAGCCCGATATACCATCATCAATATCATTTATAAATACAGAAAACAATAATGGACCCAACACTGAGCCCTGAGGGACTCCACTAATAACATCAGTCCACGATGAGCAGTGTCCATTGATTACCACTCTCTGTCTTCTCCCCCTCAACCACCCCTTTATCCATAGCAGCAATTTGCCTCCAATGTCACACTGCTCCAATTTGTGTAGCAGTCTTCCATGTGCAACAGTATCAAAAGCCTTTCTAAGATCCAAGTATATAATATCAAAGTTATTCCCTGCATCCAGTTCTTTTGTGACTGCATCATAGTATCCAATCAAGTTGGTCAGGCAAGACTTCCCCTTAACAAAACCATGCTGTGTCTGAGCTATAACTGAAGTCTTGTCTAAATGATCCTGCAGCGCTTCTTTAACCAGTGCCTCCATTAATTTTCCTGGAACAGAAGTTAAGCTCACAGGTCTATAATTACTTGTGTCAGCCTTTGATCCTCCTTTGTGAATTGGGGTCACATTTGCACATTTCCAGTCTATGGGTACCTCCCCTGAGTCCAAGAAAGCTCTCATAATTATGGCTAAGGGTTTGCTTACTTCCTTTGCTGCCTCCTTTAATATAACTGGATAGATCCCATCCACCCCGGGTGCCTTTCTTGTGTTTATCTTCAACAGTTTCTCCTCCACTTTACTCCCAGTTATTTCAAGATTCTGTAGCTTACTGCTAGAGTTGAATACACCTCTGGCATTCCCCTCGCTGAATACCTCCTCATGTGTGAATGTCGATGCAAAATATTCATTTAGTTTGTTAGCTACCTGAGCAGGATCATCAACACTTGACCCATCAATATCAAGTGGACCAATCTGATTCATCCCCTTCCTTCTAGAGTTTACATAAGTAAAGAACTCTTTGCTGTTTTTCTTTGCATCCCTTGCCAAGGATTTCTCGTAATCTGCCTTCGCCTGCCTAACCTCCTTTGTAACTTGGTTGCATATCAACTTGTATCTATCATAGGCTTCTGTGTCATGTGTTAATTTGTATGTATCCCATGCATTTTTCTTCTCTGCCATATGCCTCATTAGTTCATCTGACATCCATTTTGGCCTAAACCTTGAACAATATTTCTTAGTTGGTATGTAAAGCCTAGTAGCTTCCAAGATAAGTTCTTTGAATGCTTCCCATTTTGAATTTGCTGTTGGTAACATCATCAGTTGGTCCCACTGTATAGAATTTAAATACTGTCTCAGTCCATCGTAGTCGCCTTTACGGAAGCAATAACCCTTCCCTTTACCCCTAATGGTAGTTACCTCTTTGAGTAAATCCACTGCAGATAAATGAACCACTAGGTGGCAGTGATCACAGCACACTGTGATCACTGCCACCTAGTGGTTCATTTATCTGCAGATTCTTAATGCATGAAGAATCACTGCTGATAATCAAATCAAGAGTATTACTCCCTCTAGTTGCCTCCCGAACATGCTGATGTAGAAAACAATCATCCAATAAATCCGCAAAAGGACTTGAGACAGTCTCCAGACACTGCAACTTGCAGGACTTGAGCCTTTCTTGCTAACAGCAATCCTTTGTTCCCCCTCACAAATCTCGTTGTCCTTCTCTATACTCGTTCTATGTATTTCCGATTTACTATATGTATTTAAAATTTGTGTTATACAATGTATTATATGTTTGCAATACAATGTATTATATGTACTGCATAGAGCTATATATGAATTTAAAATTGTAGGAAACTTACGTTTCCAAGGCTTAAATTTCGTCACTGAAGAAATGTATATTCAAAATCTGAGAAAAATGCCAGACTCGTGTAATTTTACATCCAAGATATCGTCCAACATTTCATTTCAAATGACAAATTAAAGACTTGCATCAGACTTAATAAACTATACACACAACAAATGTCACGACAACGTGCGATTCATTGGGATAGAGCGCCCTCTAAAGTATATAAAAGATAATTAGAATACGCCTTACATAAATTGCATATTTTCGATGATGGTTTACATATTTATTGATATATGGGTTAGTGCAATTTGCATCATTTTTATACTTGTAGGTATAAAATGTTCATCTACCCATGTAGATGAATTGGCATCATTTTAATTATATCTCATACCTTCACAACGAGCTGCCATGTTATTGCATTACCTCGAATAAGTAACGCTTGACCAATGGAGAAGACTATTGTTGCTTATTCTAGGTGGATACCACCAACCAGACAGCACCGTTTGTAAAATGGAATGGGATAAAAAACAGTGTTATCCACATATCTTCCCAGTTAAACTTAGAAAAGCAAAAAGGTGGGGGAAAAAAAGTGATTAGCATTAGCATTAGCATTAGCATTTAGCATTAGCAGAGGCATATGATGCAAGAAAGCAAGCTTATTCAGCATCAGCCAAAAAAAAAAAAAAAAAAAAACCACTCCCATTTCACCCCTCCGTTCGTTCGAAATACCTGTCCAGTTGAGCTTTAAATTTGTTTAGGCCATCAACTTCAACGACAAGTGATGGAAGTCGGTTCCACCAACCAACCACCCGCTGGCCAAAGGCAAATTTCCGCACATCTATCCTACATCCGTCCTTCCTCAATTTGAATTGAGTAGTAGGAGAGCAAGAAGAAGAAAAGACGTCGAAAGAGGAAACGGGCAATTATTGCTCACACATAAATTCCTCGAATAGGCAACCCTTCCCCATTAGGGAGGACTGTTGTTGATTATTCTCTGTAACACGGGCACAATGAGCTCCCCACGCGGCGAGCGTGGGGAGCTCGACTCTAAAAGCTATTCACCACTTCAGTCCATCTTCACTTACAATGTGCCTCTTATTCCTTAACTTTATTCGGACTACCCACTTCCACAGTCTGCGAGGGTAGCACAGTGGTATCGTCACCGTCCTGGGTGACGATACCACTGTGCTAGGCCTTTGACGATACCTGGATTGTCAAAGGCCTGGGTTCGAATCCCGTCGAAGACGCGAGGAACTTTAATGGGCTTTTTTCACTCCGTGGCTGAGATAGTCGGTCTCAGGCGTAGATATCAAGGTTTTTCTCCCCAGTAACTCGGGTTTTTCGTCCAGCAAAACAGGCAAATCGACTATAGAACATACGCAATTTACAGACAAAAATACGAGTTAAGGTATTTAATTACAGGCAACCCTAAAATAATAATTTTAATACCCACTTCCGCAACACCAGATGGGAGTTTGTTCCAATCAATCACGCCCTTCTTGAAAGTGAATTTTCTTATATCTTACAACCATAAACTAAGATGGTGGTCAGATAAGCAATTTATTTATGATCGATTTAAATTCACATCCCCATATGCGTTTCGACTGAGAAAGAGTAAGGATAACATCGGAATTCGGTTTACTCAATCTAAACCCCTGGCTTGTAGCCGTGAAGGGTATTGTAGTAGTGGTGGTAGCATGAGATGCAAGAAAGCAAGTGTATGAGCTTATGCAGCATCAGCCAAAAAAAAATCACACCATTCACCCCAAATTCCTTTCCAGTTCTTCCTTAAATTCATTTAACCTATCAACTTCCACAACGACAGATGGAAGTTTGTTCCAGCAATTAACCACCCGCTGGCTAAAGGCAAATTTCCGCACGTCTCTTCTAATCTGTATTTTCTTAATTTGAATTTATGCCCCCTTAGGCTCGTAATCTGAACAAGCGGAAGGATCCCATGAGAATTCAGAGTGCTCAACCCATTCAAGGCCTTATACACCTCAATCAGATCAACGCGCAGGTGCCTACTCTCCAGCCACTGCAATTTGCAGAATTTAAGCCTCGCTTGGTAAGAGGATCCCTTCATTTCCCTCATCAATCTTGTAGCCCTTCTCTGTACACCCTCAAGTAAATCTACATCCTCCCTAAAATGAGGCCTCCAGACCTGTACGCAGTACTCAAGGCGTGGCCTGACCATTGCCTTATATCTCATAACAATCACCTCCTTTTCCCTGCTAGCAAAATTCCTATATATCATTGACAAAACCCCGTGACCTGCCCTGGCAGCCTGTCTGCATTGCTCAGTAAACTTCATATCTGACTGCACAATTACTCCCAAGTCTTTTTTCATTTTCTACCACCTTAGGTGTAGTACCACACAGTTGGTACGTTTCTCTGGGGTTACTTCTACCCATATGCAATACTTTGCATTTGTCAAGGTTAAACTTCAGTTGCCACTTCTTAGCCCATCTGCCCAAATTATCTAGATCCTGTTCCGGTAGCACATTGCCATTGCTGTCATTAACAACCCTGCCAACCTTTGTATCATCTGCAAACTTCGACACTAAGCCTGATACACCTTCATCAATATCATTGATAAAGATACACAACAACAGAGGACTCAACACCGAAGCCTGTGAGACTCCGCTAATAACATTAGTCCATGAAGAGCAGCGCCCATTAATTACCACCCTCTGTCTTCTCCCACTCAACCATCCTTTTATCCGTTGTAGCAACTTATCCTTAATACCATTCTGCTCCAATTTGTACAATAGTCTTCCATGCGCAACAGTGTCAAAAGCTTTCCTGAAATCCAAATATATGATATCAAAATTATTTTTTTGCACCCAGTTCCTTTGTAACCACATCATAATATCCTATCAAATTTGTCAGACAAAATTTTCCCTTAACAAACCCATGCTGTGTCTGAATTATTGCTGCAGTCTTGTCTAGATGATCTTGCAATGCATCTTTAACCAGTGATTCCATTATTTTACCCGGAACAGAAGTTAAACTAACTGGTCTGTAATTACTCGTGTCACCCTTCGAACCCCCTTTGTGAATTGGGGATACATTTGCACATCTCCAGTCCGTGGGGACCTCCCCTGAGTACAAGGATGCTCTCATAGTTATGGCTAAGGGTTTCCTTAGTTGCTTTGCCGCCTCCTTTAATATAACTGGATAGATCCCATCCACCCCAGGTGGCTTTCTTATGTTTAACTTCAACAATTTCGCCTCCACTTTGCTCTCCGTTATTACAAAATCATTAAGCACCCTGCTACAATTTGATAACCTTCTGCCATTTTCAAATATCATTGACAAAACCCCGCTATATGAGCAGGATCATCAACAGTCGAACCATCTATATCAAGTGGACCAATCAGATTCATCTCCTTCCTTTTAGAGTTTATATAAGTAAAGAAATCCTTGTTGTTTTTCTTAGCATCTTTTGCCAAAGATTTCTCATAATTGTGTCCGGCACGTGCGTTTTGTATGCAATAAAGAGTTCTTCTTCTTAATTGAGGCATTGAACATTTCAATCAAGTCTACAAACAGGTGCCTAGCATCAAAGTGCTGAAATTTGCACAGCTGAAGTCTATATTGGTAAAAACATCCTATTATGTCTTGACTACTCTTTCTGATTTTCTCTGCCCACATCATTCTGAAATAAGACTTCCATATAAGATCTCTATGCAGTATTCAAAGCAGCATAACCGCTACTTTATACACTGGAAGGGCAGAATTCATGCGATACATGGTTCCTGGGCAATGCGACGCTGTCACCCCTCTCGCTAGTGGACGAACCTACCGCTTGGCAGGTATATAGGTACACTGCATTGACGGAAAGGGTAATTCGTTGTCAGTATGGAAATGTCGTGAGTTACCGACTTTGAAAGAGGGACGATAATGGATGACCGAAGCATAGGTCACACGGAGGCGCTACAGAAATTGCAATATCTCCATTCGACAATGTTAAGAGTATATCGGGAATACGCCATTTCCGGAATAATATCTCATCCTGGGCGAAGAAAGGTGGCGGATGAAAGTGGCAGTCAACGCCTGTCTCGCATTGCTTCACCCAACCGAAGAGCGACAGTGGCACAAATCACCGCTGACTTCAACAAGGGAGGTGCCAGAAACGTCTCCACCAAGACTATCACCAAGACTCCACCAAGTTACGGTAGCTGCCGACTCACCAGAACCTCATAGCGAACACCACGACAGAGAACTCTATGCCTCAACTCGGCGAACGAACGTAGGCACTGGACCTTGGATGATTACACCAATGATTCCCGTTTTCAGTCAATTCCAGCTTGATACTGTTGCACATGGAAGACTGCTGTACAAATTGGAGCGGTATGGCATTAAGAGCAAGTTGCTGCAATGGATAAAGGGATGATTAAGTAGGGGGACTCTACTAATGTTAATTGTAGAGTCCCTCAGAGTTCGGTGCTGGGCCCATTGTTGTTTTGTATATTTATTAATGATCTCGATGAAGATATATCAGGCTTAATGTCCAAGTTTGCAGATGATACAAAGCGTGGCAGGGTTGTTAATGATAGTAAAGACAGTATGCAACTGCAACAAGATCTAGAAAAGTTAGGTAGATGGGCTGAGAAGTGACAACTGAAGTTTAATATTGGCAAATGCGAAGTACTGCATATGGGTAGCAATAACCCAAGAGAAACGTACCAACTGTGTAATACTACACTCAGAGAAGTGGAAAGTGAAAAAGACCTGGGGGGTAATTGTGCAGTCAAATATGAAATTTGCTGAGCAGTGCAGACGGGCTTCCAGAGCAGGTCATGAAGTCTTGTCAAGGATATATATAAATTTTGCTAGCAGGAAGAGGGAGGTGATTATTCCGTTATACAAGGCAATGGTGAGACCACGCCTAGAGTACTGCATACAGGTCTGGAGGCCTCATTTTAGGAAGGATGTAGAGTTGCTTGAACGAGTACAGAGAAGGGTAAAAAGATTGGTGAGAGGAGCAAAGGGGTTCTCTTATCAAGAGAGGCTTAAATTCTGCAAGTTGGAGCATCTGGAGACTAGGTACCTTCGAGGTGATCTGATTTAGGTGCACAAGGCGTTGAATGGTTTGAGCAGGCTCAGTGCTCATGGGATACTTCTGCTTGCTGAAACTAAGAACCTGAGCGGGCATACAGGGTCCAGTCACATTATCATGACCACTTACCTAGTATCCAGAATATGCGCCTTTCACAGCATGTACCTACAGTCAGCCGCTGTGGGAGGAACTCAATAAGTCCCCGGAAGGTTGGTACAGGTATCTGTGACCATGCAGACTGCAGTGCACCCCGGAGTTCCTGTAAGTTCCTTGTTGGAGGATCCATCCGTCTGATATGTCGATCGAGGTGGTCCGTAAGATTTTCATTTGGTTAAGATCCGAGCAATCCGGTGGCCAATGGAGTGCCTTGAAGTTCTCGTGCTCCTCAAACCACTCACGGACAATTCTGGCGACATGGCGTGCGTATTGTCTTGCTGATAGATACCATTGTCCCCAGGAACACGGCCAACATGTACGGGTGTACCTGATCGGCGAAGATCGATAGGTAAACATTTGCATTCAGGGTGCCCTCCAGAGGTATCATTGGACCCAAGCAATGCCATGAAAACATTCCCCAGATCAATAACGGCTCCCCAACCAGCCTGACTTCTACCAACAATCGTGCCTGTGTGTCTGTTCGCGGGTCTGCATGGGTAGCACGCAGGTATCGTCACCATCCTCCCCACACTCAGTGTAAAAGGCCTGGGTTCGAATTCCGTCCATGACGCTATAAACTTTAATTACATTTTTTCACTCCGTAGCTGAGTTAGTCGGTCTCAGGCGTAGATAGCAAGGTTTTTCCCACAGAAACTGGGGTTTCTCATCCAGCAAAACAATCAAATCGACCATAGAACACACGCAATTTACAGACATAATACAGAATGCACGGCAGATGAATTTAATTATTCGGGTGGCCTAATTATAATAATATGTGACAAACTCATTCAGTTTGTTAGTTACCTTGCCAGATACCTGACAAACTGAATGAGTATTTTGCATCTACTTTCACACATGAGGAGAGCGCCAGTAATTCATGGAATGCTAACAGGGAGCTAAGTAATTTTGTAATAACTCAGAGCAAAGTGGAGGAGAAATTGTTGATGTTAAACATAAGGAAGGCACCTTGGGTGGACGGGATCTATCCAGTTATATGAAAGGAGGCAGCAAAGGAAGTAAGCAAACCCTTGAACATAATTATGAGAGCTTCCTGGAACTCAAGGAAGGTCTCCATGGACAGAAGTGTGCAAATGTATCACCAATTCACAAAGGGGGTTCCAAAGGTGACACAAGTAACTACAGACCTGTTAGTTTAACAGTGTTCCAGGAAAATTATGGAATCACTGGTTAAAGACGCATTGCAGGATCATCTAGACAAGACTTCAGTTATAGCTTGAACACAGCATGGTTTTGTTAAAAGGAGGTCTTGTCTAACCAATCTGATTGGATACTATGATGTGATCACAAAGGAACTGAATGCCAATAATAATAATTTTGATATCATATACTTGGATTTCAGGAAAGCTTGCGATACTGTTGCACATGGAAGACTGCTGTACAAATTGGAGAGGTATGGCATTAAGGATAAGTTGCTACAATGAATAAAGGGATGATTGAGTGGGAGACGACAGAGAGTGGTAATCAATGGACAATGCTCTTCGTGGACAAATGTTGTTAGTGGAGTTCCCCAGAGTTCGGTGTTGCGCCCATTGTGGTTTTGTATATTTATCAATGATATTGATGAAGGTATATCAGGTTTAATGTCTATGTTTGCAGATGATACAAAGGTT
Source organism: Mastigoproctus giganteus (assembly GCF_048544385.1). Taxonomy (NCBI): domain Eukaryota; kingdom Metazoa; phylum Arthropoda; class Arachnida; order Uropygi; family Thelyphonidae; genus Mastigoproctus; species Mastigoproctus giganteus. Next base: position 7,650,748 of record NC_143580.1, read on the forward strand.
GGCAGGGTTGTTAACGACAATAAAGGCAGTATACTACTGGCGCCTCCGTAGCCAGGTGGGCAGGAGCAGCAGAGCGTAACACACGCTTCTTGAATAGACCGGGGTTCGAGCCCGTGACCTACCAAATACGGAGGATGCGGAAAGGTCAGGGAATAACCACCGCATATCCCTGGGGCAATATGTCCATAGTTGCTAATGCTCCTAAAAACCAAATAGCAACAACAACAACAAACAACAGCATACTGCTCCAACTGGATCTAGATAAATTGGGAAAATGGGCTGAGAAATGCAACTGAAGTTTAACTTTGACAAATGCAAAGTACTGCATATGGGTAGCGATAACCCATAATGTCAGATGGACTAATGAGACATGTGGCAGAGAAGAAAAATGCATGGGATACATACAAATTAATGGGTGACATGGAAGCCTATGATAGATATAAGTTGGTCTGTAACCAAGTCACAAAGGAGATTAGGCAGGCAAAGGCAGACTACGAAAAATCCTTGGCAAAGGATGCAAAGAAAAACAGAAAGGAGTTCTTTACATACTTGAACTCGAGAAGGAAAGGGATGAATCAGATTGGTCCACTGGATATTGATGGTTCAACAGTTGAGGATCCTGCTCAGGTGGCTAACAATCTAAATGAGTATTTTGCATCTACATTCACGCATGAGGAGTTATTCAGGAAGGAGAATGATGTAGGTAAAGTAAACATTGGCAGTGAGCTGGATGATTTTGTAATAACTGAGAGGAGAGTGGAGGAGAGATTGTTGAGGATAAACATAAAAAAGGCACCTGGGGTGGATGGGATCTATCCAGTTATATTAAAGGAGGCAGCAAAGGAAGTAAGCAAACCCCTAGCCATAATTATGAGAGCTTCTTTGGACTCAGGGGAGGTACCCATGGACTGGAGATGTGCAAATGTAACCCCAATTCACAAAGGAGGATCAAAGGCTGACACAAGTAATTATAGACCTGTTAGTTTAACTTCTGTTCCAGGTAAATTAATGGAGGCACTGGTTAAAGAAGCACTGCAGGATCATCTAGACAAGAATTCAGTTATAGCTCAGACGCAGCATGGTTTTGTTAAGGGCAGGTCTTGCCTGACCAATTTGATTGGATACTATGATGTAGTCACAAAAGAACTGGATGCAGGGAATAACTTTGATATTATATATTTGGATCTTAGAAAGGCTTTTGATACTGTTGCACATGGAAGACTGCTGCACAAATTGGAGCAGTGTGGCATTGGAGGCAAATTGCTGCTATGGATAAGGGGATGGTTGAGTGGCAGAAGACAGAGAGTGGTAATCAATGGACACTGCTCAACGTGGACTAATGTTATTAGTGGAGTTCCTCAAGGTTCAGTGTTGGGTCCATTGTTGTTTTCGGTGTTTATGAATGATATTGATGATGGGATATCAAGTTTAATGTCTAAGTTTGCAGATGATACAAAGGTTGGCAGGGTCGTTAAGGACACTACTGACGCTATGCTGCTGCAACAGGATCTGGAAAGGTTGAACAGATGGGCTGAGAGGTGGCAAATGAAGTTTAACATTGACAAATGTAAAGTACTACATATGGGTAACAGTAACCCCAGAGCAATGTATCAACTCTGCGGTACTAAACTGACAGTGGTGGAGAATGAAAAGGACCTGGGGGTAATTGTGCAGGCAGATATGAAGTTCTCTGAGCAGTGCAAACGAGCTGCAAGAGTAGCTCATGGTGTCTTGTCAATGATATACAGGAATTTTTCTAGCAGGGATAAGGAGGTGATTATTCCCTTGTATAAGGCAATGGTTGGCCACATCTTGAGTACTGTATACAGGTCTGGAGGCCTCATTTCAAGAAGGATGTAGAGCTGCTGGAACGGGTACAGAGAAGGGCAACAAGATTAGTAAATGGAACAAAGGGTTGCTCTTACGAAGAAAGGCTTAAGTTTTGCAAATTACAGAGTCTGGAGACTAGGCACCGGCGAGGTGATCTGATAGAGGTGTATAAGGCTTTGAATGGTTTGAGCATGCTCAATGCCAATGGGATTCTTCATCTTTCTCAGAATAATCACCTCAGAGGGCATAAATTCAAATTGAGGAAGGACGGATGTCGGATAGATGTGCGGAAATTTGCCTTTGGCCAGCGGGTGGTTGGTTGGTGGAACCGACTTCCATCACTTGTTGTTGAAGTTGATAGCCTAAACAAATTTAAAGCTCAACTGGACAGGTATTTCGAACGAACGGAGGGGTGAAATGGGAGAGGGTTTTTTTTTTTTTTTTTTTTTGGCTGATGCTGAATAAGCTTGCTTTCTTGCATCATATGCCTCTACTAATGCTAATGCTAATGCTAACCGAAGAGAAAAGTACCAATAGTGTGGTACTACACGCAGGGAAGTGGAAAATGAAAAGACCTTGGGGTAATTGTGCAGTCAAATATGAAGTTCGCTGAGCAGTGCAGACTGGCTGCCAGGGCAGGTAATGGAGTCTTGTCAATGATATATAGGAACTTTGCTAGCAGGGACAGGGAGATGATTATCCCGTTATGCAAGGCAATGGTCAGGCCACATCTAGAATACTGTGTACAGGTCTGGAGGCTACATTTAGGAAGGATGTTGAGTTGCTAGAACGAGTACAAAGAAGGCCAACAAGATTGGTGAGGGGACCAAAGGGGTGCTTTTACCAAGGATGGCTTAAGTTCTGAAAATTGCAGTGCCTGGAAAGTAGGCACCTGCAAGGTGATCTGATTGAGGTTTAAGGCCTTGAATGGGTTGAGCAAGCTGAATGCTGATGGGATTCTTCCTCTTGCTCAGACTAAGAACCTGAGGTGGCACAGTTTAACTTGAGGAAAGATAGTTGTAGAACATATGTGTGGAAATTTGCCTTTAGCCAGCGGTTAGTTGATTGATGGAACAGGCTTCCATCTTTTGTTGTGGAAGTTAATAGCCACAACAAATTTAAGGCTGAGCTGGACAGACATTTGGAACGAATGGAGGGGTGAAATAAGCTTGCTTTCTTGCATTGTATGCCTCTACTAATGCTAATGATAGTTTCCTAATATATCAATAATATATGTCTTTTCTCGGGGTCTGCGTGGGTAGCACAGTAGTATTGTCACCGTCCTCGCCACACCGGGTGGAAAAGACCGCAAGAAACTTTAATGGGCTTTTTTCACTCCGTGCCTGAGTTAGTCGGTGTCAGGCATAGATAGCAATGTTTTCCCCTAGAAACTGTGATTTTTCGTCCACCAAAACAGACAAATTAACCACAGAACACACACAATTCAAAGACATAAGGCACATAGCATGGCAGATGAAATTAATTATTCGCGTAGCCTAAAAATAATAGTTTGGTTTTTTTGTTTTTTTTTGTTTGTTCTCGGTGTCTCTGCGTGGGTTGCACAGTGGTATCGCCATGATCCTCACCACACCAGGTGGAAAAGGCCTGGGTTCAAATCCCGTTGATGAAGCAAGGAACTTTAGTGGGCTTTTTTTCACTCCGTGGCTGAGTTAGTCGGTCTTACGCGTAGATAGCAAGTCCCCCCAAGAACCTTGGGTTATTCGTCCAGCAAAACAGTCAAATCGACCATAAAACACACGCAAATAACAGACATAAGACACACAGCACAGCAGATGAATTTAATTATTCGATGGGCTAAAAATAATAGGGTTTTTTTTTTTTTTTTTTTTTTTGTCTGTTCTCGGAGGTTTCACGCTTAATACGCCACCGTCCATCCACTCGGTGGAACAGAAACTGCGAATCATCGGAGAAGACCACCCGTAGCCACTCGGCCGGGGTCTACTGATGGCGTTGTTTGCGATGAACGGCCGTCAGCATGAGTGCTGCCACCAAGTGTCTGCTCCGGAGCCCAATTCACAACAGGGGCCCGGGTTCGAATCCCGTCGATGACGCGGGGAACTTTAGTGGGCTTTTTTCACTCCGTGGCTGAGTTAGTCGGTCTCAGGCGTAGCAAGGTTTAGGGTTTTTTCCCCAGAAATTGCGGTGTTTTCTTTCAGCAAAACAGCAAAATCGACCAGAGAACACACGCAATTTACAGACACGAATACGGGTTAATGTAATAATTTATGGGTAACACTAATATAATAATTTTTTTTTTTGTCATGTTGGAGAGTCTGCGCAGTAGCACAGTGGTATCGTCACCGTCCTCCCCACACCAAGTGGAAAAGGCCCGGGTTCGAATCCTGTCGATGACGTTAGGAACTTTAATGGGCTTTTTTCACTCCGTGTATAAGTTATTATTATTATTACTAGCCATATGGTGCAAGGAAGCCTGAGGCTTATGTAGCACCAGCTAAAAAAATTTCCGAGTTACCCTGAGAGAGAGAGAGAGAGAGAAAGAGAGACAGAAGTAGAAGGGAATCATCAAGAAAGAGAAGAATGATGATATCCAGCTCAGAACTCTGGGTGTGCCAAGCCCATACCACCAGATGTGAGCTCCTGGGGATTTAGTCAGTCTCAGGCATAGATAGCAAGTGCTGGACGAAAAACCCTAGAAACTGGGTTTTTCCTTCAGCAAAACAGACAAATCGACCATAAAACACACGCAATTAACAGACATAAGGTACACAGCATGGCAGATGAAATTCATTATTCGGGGTGGCCTAAAAATAAGTTGTTTTTTTTTTTGTCATGTTGGAGACCTTTCCCATTCGTCCAGTCTTGATACACTTTCACCACTGCAGCACGTCCCTTCAGAAACTGGGATTTTTCGTCCAGCAAAACAGACAAACCGATCATAGAGCACACGCAATTAACAGACATAGGACATTATATGCCAAACTCTGCCAGACGTGTGAAGACCTTCCAGTCAGTCTTATCAAACTTCTACTGAGATATCCTTGATGGTTGGCCTTGTCTTGTTTCAGGCAGAAGAAATATATAAAGGAAGTGTCAATCCCATATGAATTTTTTCAACCTCTCATGTTGAAAAAAAAAGGGGGGGGGGAAGCAGATAGAGAAATCAATGCCAGCTAACGTAAGAGTAAGCACATAGAGAAAAGTGTTCGTTTCCAGATTTAGGGGAGAGAGTGATGTCGTTATTTTCGACTATGCATTCTATTTGTCATTGCCTCAAATTAGTGCTCCCTAAACTTCTCCACAAGGCATTATGTCCATGAAGATCTAAAAAAAGAATAGGAGCAGGTGTGCAATGAGATCATCAAGGTGTGCCTGCTGTTGATTCCAGGTGGCAAATAAAATGAAAAATTGTTAGAAAAATCCCATAAAGAAGTGACCGGCAGCTGCCCCTCTGGTGGTAGTAAGAGGGATTACTTGGAAAACGGTACGGTTGCCCGCTAAGAGGAGAAGACTCCGCCTTGAGCAAGTCCATCCCCTATTCTGTCTTTGGGTATTATGCTGAGATTGCGTAAGGTACGGTCGGTCTTCATTCGGCTTTAAACATGTCTCCTAAAGAAAGGCCCACTAGTTTGTTCCTATGGTGGAGGGCCTTGAAGTCAACGTTCCGTCGGAATCCATAAAAATTCCATTGTATGAATTTTGGCCATTATTTCACCTTTGAAGATCGGTGGGTTGGTTTCTGAAGTGCTGAAGTTAGTTTTTTCAGTCTTGGATTTATACTTTTTTGGGGAAGTGTTCATTTTTTCCTCGGCCTTTTCGACATCAAGCTTTTTTTCTTTTTTTTCAAGACTGAATCATCTGGTATCTATCTCCTTCACCTCGATATCCATGTTTTCCTGTGGTACTTCATAGTAATTCAGCTTTTTTTAAATTTTACACTGGTGTGCAAAACTTAAGGACCAACACTATTTCTAAAGGTTACAACCACAAAATCTTTACTTAAGGTACTCTCTACTCATGAGGGTAGATTCAGTCTCAGCAATTCTGGACGTTGGCTAATCTGGCGAGAGGTTGGCACACCGTATCACCCCACAAATATCACTGAAAGAGATCGATATGGCGGTCGAGGTGTTCTCGTCTGGGGAGGCGTTATCTGAGGTAATCCTTCCCCATGTGCGTCTGTTCCGAGGTGCCATTGGCCCCGAGTTAGTGTTTATGGATGATAACGCCACACCCCATCGCATTGCAGCTGTTGACATGCTTTTGGAAAGTGAGGACATTGTTCGTATGGATCGGCCTGCCCGTTCCTCCGACCGATCTAAATCCCATCGGCACGTTCACACCCCCAGAAAATGTTCACCAGCTGAAGATGGCGCTGACAGAGGAATGGACGATGTTACCGCAAGAACTTATCAACAACATTGTCCTAAGTATGGACAGGCGGTGCAAAGTCTGCATCGACATTAGGGGTGGCCATATCTTCTACTGAGGACCACCTCCACTTCTGGTTTTTCTCCATGGTCGTCTTTCTTGTGCTTGGCTTACCGGTTCTAAGGCATTCCTTTCCTAGATTCCCCTTAGAGGAATCGATGGGCGACGGTCTGCATCCATTTACTTTATTGTTATGACGAGGCTTGGGCTCCTTAAGCATTAAGCAGGCCATTCATCAGACACACTTCTCATTTTAGCGACTATCTTCACTCCTCCAACCTTTACATTAAACACAGGCACTTCTACTTGACCAGTCTTTCCGACACGGCATTACAACACTATTTTCAGACACCACTCACCATAAACAATTTCTACTACCCCCTTTCTTCACATGCTCCTGTTTTTTGTTTCTCTTCTCGCGCCTTCTTCTTAACCAATCACCGTCACTTTCTCTTCCAGCATCTCTACTTTAATTCGTCCTTCCTCTCAAATCTTTGTTTTCTCCGTTTGTTGTATGGCTGGGCATCTTTCCTCCCGAAGTACAAAGGTCGCGGAGCCACTTCTTTCTGGAATTTGCCCCTAACCGTACTTTCCCTTAATCTAGTTTGTAGCCAGAAACAGACGCCCTTCTTTTTCCCAAATGCATTCTAGGGTGTTTCATTTTATGTACCAGAAGCCTGATTTCTTTTCCATTACCAGGGTCGCAGTCCATTCCTCTATTCATGCACATACCTGGATTAATGGAAAATTTGAGACGGTGGCTTTATTCCTTTCCCAACATATCCTTCCTGCCTTTACCCGCATTCTGAACCATTATATTTTTAGAACTTAAACTTGCCATCCATTGTCCTTTTCAATTGTTCTGTACTTGTTCGCATTGGCATAACTAATCAGCAATCTACTTCAGATGAATATCTGTGCGGATTTAGATGCAAAAGTACTTAGCTTACTCTATCTTAGATTCTTTGTAGCTAACTACAAAGAAAAATTAGAGAAATTAATTAGAAGAAATTTTTTTTCTAACTAATAGAAATAATATTGTTCCTTTTATTTATTCTTGTAAGACTTGGGACTTACAGTCTTGTTTTAGGAAGGATGTAGAGTTGCTTGAATGCGTATAGAGATTGGGAAGTGGAACAAAGAGTTGCGCTTACCAAGAAAGGCTTCAGTTCGGCAAGTTGCAGCGTCTGGAGACTAGGCACCTGCAAGATGATCTCATTGCGTGTATAAGACCTTGAATGGTTTGAGCAGGGTCAATGCTGATGGAACTCTTCCTCTTGCTCACATTACGCACCTGAGGGGGAATAAATAAATTCAATTTGAGGAAGGACAGTTGTAGAATAGATGTTCGGAAATTTGCCTTCAGCCAGCGGGTGGTTGATTGCTGGAACAAACTTCCATCTGTCGTTGTGTAAGTTGATAGTTTAAATCAACTTAACCACTATGGATCCTTACAATTGAATGGCCATTCGCTAACTAGCAGGTAATGAGTGCTAATGGGTTCGTTTAGAGCATCATAACCACATTTCAATAAGTCTTAACCCTGTCCCTTTGGTCCTGGTACACGGTCAAGTAGTCAACGCGAAGCTGGCTACTCATCCACGTTTGGAAAAAAAGGCCATAAACGTTCACCGAGACATTGACAGGAATCAAACCCAGACTTTTTACAATGGGGAGGACGATCTTGTTTATATCCGCGTGCTATTTGCGAGTGTGGATATTTGGGCAATACCTGAAAAAAGGATATCACATCGAATCCAGATTTTCAGAGTATGTTTTGTTAGTTCTCGGGTCGGTTTAAATCATTTCCCACTCGACAACCCTCATTTATAATCTCCCAAAGAAACTTATATAAATAAATGCATTTTCTGTTTATACTACAGAACGGCTACATAAGGTCAGAGCAGGTTACAAGATAGAAAATCAGTATAATCTTAGCAGGCGTTTAATGTACTTTTTAGAACCACTTATTGGCTCTCCTTTATCTGCACTACCCGGTCTGGATTCCTATTTTAACAAATGATAAATCTGTCATGTGTGCGACTATCTAAACAACTTTTGAAATGACCTCTAATCATATACTGAATATATACAAACCATCCTTTGACCACCCGCTATACACTCCAACCTGGACTAAGCAGACCTAACTTTTTAAATAAAATATTTGACATCTTTTGTGAGAACTTCTGTCACATATGTATCACCACCTTTTTTGGACAACTTAAGCGCGAATCTTTGGAATAGACCTCCCTAACCGTACAACCTATCCAGGACAACCTGGATTGTATAACCTAACCTAGACTTCTAATTTATACAAGATCTCTTGAATGTATCTCGTCATTATGCATCCGTTTTTCCTGCTCTTTCTCTTCTCCTTCCTTCTTTTTATTGTTTTATATAATAATTATTATTATACCGCTCTTATATTATTTCTCCCTGATTGGGGGTTCCACCTCGTGACGGGTATTGCTACCAAGTACACAGGGTGGTTGTCGTTATGTCTGGTGCTACTGTTGGTCGAGGAAATCTCTGACTATCCTACAGGTGTTCAGGATTGCGACTTTCTGAAGTTCCTTGTAGGTGTTCTCGAGGAGACATATTCCTGCTAGGCTGTTTGGCACCATACCGGTGGTTGACACGATGATCGGGATGGTCGTTACTTTTGCATATGCCACATCTCTTTGATCTCCTGTCTTAAGTTCGTGTACTTCCTGATTTTTCCCCATGGGTTTCCTGCACGTTTCCACTGTTGGGTACCGCTATGTCAATCAGATAGGTAGCCTTTTCCTTCTTGTTCACAAGGGTTATGTAGTCTATTGTGCGGTATTGTCTTATCCGTTATTATGGCGCGGTCCCAGTACAGCTTGTGGTTTGGGGTCTCTAATACTGCTTGGGGTTCGTACTTGTAGTACAGTACGCTTTCATTGATCAACTGGTATTTCCTTGCTAGCTTCTGATGTATAATCCTGGATACCTGGTCGTGTCTACGAGTGTACTCATTCTGGGTGATCACCTTGCATCCTGTGGTGATTTGTTGGATCGTTTCTGAGGTCAGGTGTGCATTGTCGACATGTGTCATCGGACACTCCGGGCTCCTTGGCGATGTATTTTCTATAGTTTCAGGTGTTGATTACCTGGTCTTGGATGAGCATAAATCGCTCAGTCTCGGGAAAGAGCGTCCCGCTCATGAGTCATACATTGGAAACAATTTTATCTATGTGATCTTGATGGAGGTCATTGTAGTGTCTGCCATGGAGTGTCTTCTTTGCCCATCTTTCTAGCTTCGTTTCTGCCTTCTGGATGGGAGGGGACTCCTCACTTAGGTTGAGTGCGGTATATTGCCTGTCTATCTTCCTTATGGCCTGGTGGAATGTTGCTGTGTGTTTCTGGAAGTAATCATTATTATTATCATTTTTTTTATTCATTTTTTTTGTTGTTTTCAACTTTGTTCTTACATCTTTCACTGGAATGCAATTCTTCATAGAACTTCTTGCTAGACAATATTCTCAGTATAGACTTCCCTTGTTGGAAGTCAGTTTCTTGTGGAGTCTCTAGTAATACGAGGTGTGTCAATGAAGTTCCCGGACTGGTGCAATAAAAATAACATAAAGTGAAAGACCTCAACAATAGTTTTATTTTTAATCAAAGTAATCGCCACCTGAGTGAATGCACTTATTACAATATTCTAAAAGAGTCTGAAAGAGTTAGCGAAGGCGTCCAAAAATATTATGTTCAGTTCGGCACTTAAGCTTTTTTTTTTTGTCCTCAACATCCTGAAATCTCTTTCCTTTGAGGGCAGTTTTCAGTCCGCTGATACCAGATCAGGAGAGTAGAGTGGATGGTTGATCTGTACAATGCCATGTTTCGTCAGAAATGTTTTCATAAGTGCGGATGGGTGAGGGGGATATTGTTGTGCAACAAGAGCCAGCTGTACAACCTGATTTTGCAGCTTCACCCGAGAAATGCGATTTTGAAGTCCACTGCATGCTCTGATGCTTTGTCTCTGGGTCGCTGAAACATTCAACACTCATCTCCAGTGACAATATAGTCCAGAAAATTAGTCTGAATGAATTCCTCACAATGACACTCTTCATTGCTTCTGCTAATCCGTGAGTCTCTGTGGCACAAATTTTCACAGACCTTCATTATCCCTAAATCTTCATGCAGAACTTGACGAATCATCTCCTTGTTCATATCCAACTCATCAGCCATCATTCTGAGCGTCGAAAAACGATCTCTTACCACTGTTTCCCCAACTCGGTCCTCATTTCGAGAGGTTGAGGGACTCCCACTTCTTGGGATATGGCAAACATACTCACGTCCATCTCAGAACCACTTATACCATTCAAACAGACTGATATGACAAAGTTTCATCATCATATACAGTTTTTAACATTTCATACATTTCTGTTGCAGATTTTCCCAGATTAAAGCGAAATATTTATTCGCTGCTCCACTGCAAAACAGAAAATAGACTTCCGAACACACGCAATTTACAGACAATATATACTCGGAGCAATATGGCCTTAATAGCCGATGCTCCTAAAATCCTAATACAACAACAATCAGTCCGGGAACTTTATTGTCGCACCTAGTATACATATCCTTAAATTAATTGTTCATAGTCTTTAATTGAATAATAATATTTACTCTTACCTTTAATTCGATAATAAAGGCCTTTGATATTTAAAGATATTTAAGAATGCAATTATAAATGTGAAGGGTTAGTTCTATTTTTACACATTTACTATATTTTCACAATTTATTTACTACATTTTCACAATTTATTCTATACTTCAGTGGTTAATTTATTTAAGCGATAGATCTCCTTCCTGGTTTTTAAGTTATTAGCATATATGCATAATAAGCCTATTTGGCTTCACCACGTCCGTCCGTCCGCATGTAACTGCTCAACTTCCATTAGCCGGATTTTCCTGAAATGTTATATTTTCGTCTTTTAAAAAGATTTGTCGAATCATTCCGAATTTCATTAAATTCAACGAACTCTGGCAATTATTATTTTTATTTATTATCCCCCCCCCCCCATTCTCATATAATAACTCGACTCTTGCTGGTTGGAATTTCACGAAATTTTATTATTTAAACCTTTTACATGTACAGATTCACCCCAAATTTCACTCAACAGAAAGTAACAAAATGACAAGAAACTCTTTTATCCATTACACTAATAGTTGAACTGATAACCTATTTTCCTTGTAGATGCAAACCTTGTAGGATGGTGGTGCAGATTATCTTTATCAATAAATGGATAATTTACGTTCGTAAAACTTGCAAATTATTTGATTTCCCCCTCCTGGAAAACTTTGATTTCCCAAAGAAATCCAGATGCACAATCAAATGATTTAAACAGAAATTACCCATCCAGTTGTCATTCTCTTATAAGGGAGAATGCGATGAACCTATCTTGGGTTGTACTCCATTTTGCATGAACTTAAAACCTCTGAGGCCACGCCCGGAAAATACCGCGAAGTAAGTGGCAGTGACCAAGCTGTAGGATCACGCCTACTTGGGTGGTGAGAAGATCCGGTTAGCTGTATGCTAACTGTAGTAGAATATTTCGGATGCACGAGGTGTACACCCCTCTAAAATACTTGGCACAATGCCATCGACATTGAAGACCAAACTGACAGTGCATGTTAGGTCATGATTGGAAGATAAAACGAACTAGTGTGTAATCTGCCACCATCTAGCACTCATTTCTTGAAAAGAAATCCAAGAACAGACTAAGAATACGAGTTGTATTCTTTCCTGAAAGTTATTTTGAACTTTCATAACTGTAGTGAGAGATAATAAACTATGTTCAGTTGAATACCGAAGAAGTTAAAGTCATTCCCGATTTGATTCTCGTTCTTAATTAAACGTATTCAGATAATAACCCAGAGCTGAACATTTTCATTTTCTTATATCAAGATTTGTAGAGTCATCCCAAATTTCATTAAAATAGAACTAATATAAATCTGCAAATTATTATTTTTTTGTTTGTCTGTCCGCACGTAATAACTTAATTCCCAGTAATTGGAATCCTTAATTATTTATTGTTGAATCCTTAATTATTATTTTTTTCATGCATATCACACATTCTGTCCATATACCGTATATTGTAGCCGAAGAGCTAGATATTTGTTGCTGTGCGCTAGTTGGAGGAATGTATGGGCAACGCGGAGGATACCCAGAAACGAAAATTTTTCAGTTCACGCATAAAAGTGCGTTCATTGCTAACACCCACAAAAGGTAATTCTCAGCTCATTGCTAACACCCCCAAAAGGTAATTCTTAGTTCATTTCTTACACCCCCCAAAAGGTAACATACTGCGCACACCAACATTGTCTTGTGATTTCATCGTTCAGTTTGTTGATTTTCCGACTTCTGCTTCGTAAAAAACTTCCAAAATCCACATTAAATGTGAAATCAAGGTGACAAATCGGGACTACGAAGTGTCGACCTGGGATAGTTCCTTGAAATGCAATCCAAGATGAATTGCTAAAAATATTTTGATATTTGGAGGCTAGAAAATCATTTTACGCAGTAAATTGCAACCCAGTGAGGTCATGCAAAAGATCCTAAGCCCATTGATACAGCAAGTTGTTATAAACTGCCATTCTTCAGAGTGAACCGAGGTTACGGGCAGAATTCCTCAAGGTTCGGTGCTAGCGCCTTGCTTCTGATCTCCTTGAATGATATACAGGGAAACAAGGATACGGTGTTGAAATTTGCATAATATAAGCCAAGAGAATGGTTAATGATACAAGTCAGGTTCAGCTTCAGAATTATTTGGTCGGAAAATTTACAGTTATATTTTAATGCTGTCAAATGTAAGGTTCCATATTTGGGAAATAGTAACCCGAAAGTAACTTTAAGCACTAAGTTAGGTAGAGCTGAAGGCTAAAAATGAGGGAAGACTGGAGTGTCTTAATATAATCAGAGATTGGAACAAGACATTCAATCGTTCCATGCAATTAAGGTCACTTTACCCTCACGTGTAGCACAGTTTGTAGAATCATTGTCTTCCCTAGACAGTGTGGAAAAGACCCGAGTTCGAATCCCGTCAATGACGCGAGAATTTTTTTTATGGGTTTTCTTCAGAACGTGGCTGAGTTAGTCGATCTCAGGCGAGGGGAGATTTTTTTTGGGGGGGGGCAGGAAAACTACGGTTTTTCATCCAGAAAACACCAAATCAACCACAGGACACCCGCAATTTACATATATACCGCGCCATGTGGCCTAAGTTGCTGATGCGCCTAAATCCCTACAACAACCAACCAACTAAGGCGTACAGTAACTTATCAGTGATTTGCCATAATTTATCAGTTTGGGAGAGGTCATAATTCCATTATGCAAGTCAGCGGTGAGACTGTTTTTGAAATAGTGACTGCGCGGTAGCACAGTGGTATCATTACCGTCCTCCCCACACCGTGTGGAAAAGGCTGAGTTAGTCGGTCTCAGGTAGATAGCAAGGTTTTTTACCCAGAAACTGGGGTTTTTCGTCCAGCAAAGCAGGCAAATCGACCAGAGAACACACGCAATTTCCAGACGATGCACATGATTATATGTAATAACTTATTGGGTGACCCTAATGTAATAGTTTTTGAAATAGTTCTCAAGTTTGGAGGCTACATTTAATAAAAAAATATTGAATTCTTGGAAAGGTCCAAAATACAATTCGCTCGTTTAGTGAGAACAGAAAAGAGACATCAATATGAGAAAGATTACAAAGGTGGAGCGGGTTGCACAACTGGAACAAAGCATCTCGGTGGAGGGGAAAGGGAATCTGATTGGAGGGCATAAAGCACTGAGGAGGGATCATAAAATGAATGAAGGCGGAATTTTTACATTGAAACGAGACAAAACCAGAGGACATAAATATAAACTATTGGGGAAAACTAACGGACACAGCAAGTTTTCGTCTGGTCAAAGTGTTGTCGATCACCTCAATAAACTTCCCTCCTAGATAACTGAGGTTGGCAGTATGGCGAGAGTTAAGGGATAAGTGGATCGCTACCATCTAGCGGTAGAGGAGAGGAGAGCAAGGAAAAATCAGGACTTGGAGGTACCACTTGGGATCATTAGTACCACTTGGGATCATTCCATGAAATGCAATTCAAGACAAACTACAGTACCAAAGAATATGTTGCTATCTACAGGCCTTCCTGAAGGTATTTAGAACTTTCATAACTGCAGAGAGAGAGAGGAAGCGCACAATTCTCTTTAAATGAAAATGGTAATTACACTGATGCATTTTTTCGACATACCTTGGAAAATGCTATCCAATAAGCGTACTATTAAAAGATTCATCAACAATAAAAAAATTAAAAAAACACAAGGACCTAAAGTCTGAAGGAATAGTTGGTTCTGTACCTGCATTGACGATAACTGCTGAAAATTCCATCAAATTGGCCATTGTGAAAAATAATTGGTGGGGACAGCCACGATGGAATTCGCCTCTTTTATCACTTGCTGACTTCTAGCAATAGATCCGTGTTTTCGAAATACGGATTCAGAGGTTTTAAAATAAGTGACTTCAACATTATTATTATTGTTGCTCTTATATTATTTCTCCCTGATTGGGGGATTCCACTCCGTGACGGGTACTGATACCAAGTACACAGGGTGGTTGTAATGTCTGGTGTTAATGTTGGTCGAGGAACTCTCTGACAATCCTACAGGTGTTCAGAATTGCGACTTTCTGGAGTTCCTTGTAGGTGTTCTCTGGGCGACCTATTGCTGCTAGGCTGCTATATAGGGTCTTTGGCACCATACCGGTGGTTGAGACAGACCCCACATAGCAGCAATAGGTCTCCCAGAGAACACCTACAAGGAACTCCAGAAAGTCGCAATTCTGAAGAGGATAGTCAGAGAGTTCCTCGACCAACAGACATTACAACTACCCTGTGTACTTGGTAGCAGTAGCAGTCACGGAGTGGAATTCCCCAATCAGGGAGAAATAATATAAGAGCAACAACAATAATAATAAGAGCAACAATAATAACAATAACAATAATAATAAATCCCTTCTTTCCCGCCTTCTCCCAGATTCCTGTAGAAGGGTCTTCATCAAAGTTTCGGTTGTTTTCCTCTGGGAGCTCTTTGTATCGGCGTAGTCTCTTGCTGAGTGCGAGGAGGTTCTGCTTCTCTGTGTACAAGTATTATTATTATTATTATTAGCTATATGATGCAAGGAAGTCTGAGACTTATGCTGCACCACCAAAAAAAAAAATAATTCCCGAGTTACCCTGAGAGAGAGAGAGAGAGAGAGAGAGAGAGGTTGAAGGAATCACCATGAAAGAGAAGAATGATGATATCCAACCCAGGACCCTGGGTTTGCGAAGCCCCTACTCACCAGATGTGAGCCCCTGGGATGTAATTAATGTTCTGTTTATACTGCGGTGGGACTACGGTTGACTCAAAGGCAAATTTCGTCCTCCCTTTTGGAATCATGGACTAACTACACTAGTGTCCAAAAGTTAAGCTATAATTATGTTTCTTTCAGATCCCGTATAATATAATTCGACATGATAAATTCGAATATGACGTCAGAATACAAATACAGTCCAGTGCACAATTAATTGAATTATCCACTAAATAAATTAATTATAAATTTAGAGGTTTATGAAAGTGTACACTACAACAGCACCACTCATTTCTAATTTATCGGAGTACATCAGGAAAAGGAGCCCCGTGACAGCAGTGGTCCGGTGGTCATGAGGTTCAGCTGGTCATAATGAAGAGGGCATACCAACCTCCACATGCTGGAATGAGGCAACTTGATTGCTCAAAGTACAGGTAGAAGATCCTGTACCTTACAAACCCTACATGAGGTTTTATAGGATCTAGGTTACAGAAAAAAATAGTTCCCCAAAATCCAGTTATTAATATTTTATTTCGAAATATCCATCTTTTCTGCAGCCGGAGGCGCTACCAAGGTGCAAGAATCAGCGCCCTCCTGAGTTGCACAGTTGGTAGAATCGCCGTTCCCCCCCCCCCCCACACCGGGTGGAAAAGACCTGAGTTTGAGTCCAGTCGATGACGTGAGGAATTTTTATGGGCTTTTTTCACAACGTGGTTGAGTTAGTCGGTCTCAGGAGACTGTAGCACTGATTTTTTCCCCAGGAACTTGGGTTTTTCGTCCAGCAAAAAAAAAAAAAAAAAAAAAAAAAACAACAGAATTCAGCAAAGCAGAAGGCTTGTTGCCCGGAGTCTATTCCGATCAGGGCCGTGGCAAGAGTTCAGTTTATTTACAACAACAAACATTTTTCGAGTCATAATTAAAACATAAAACACAAATTTTATGCACATAAATCCTAATTGTAAATAAAATAAAATAAAATTTAAAAAATTACATAACTTTTTTTTATTAAAAAGGGGCGACAAAAAAACAAAAACGTTCGCACCACGGCGAACGTTTATTTTTTTACCCTGGTTCTAATAAATGAAAAATTTATAAAGATTATAGAAACTTAAAATAATAAAAAAAAAGAACATATTCAATAATATTGGCTAATCAGTAATTATTATTATTATATTATTATTATTATAATATATCAGTAATTGCTCAAACATAAATGCAAAAAAAAAAACTCTTTAAATAAGAACAAAATTTATTAATTAATTTAATTATAGCGTTATATATTATTAAATTGTTTATTTTGATGTAACAACCTTTTTCGGATTTTTACGAGTAAGGCATTGGCGTTGTATATTAATAAAAACAGAGAAAAGGAGAGTCGCTTCGGTGGTCTTCGCAGGGGCCCAAAAAATACTTGTTATGCCATTTCCTACAGCAACGATTGAAAATAGACACATCGGTTATAATAATAATAAATAAATAAATATTCATAAGTCACTCATTTACATATCGTGTGGGGATCATTAACATTAGTAATCATACATTCCCATGGTCAGAAACCTCATGATTACAAGTCTACAAAAACTAGACTTAAGTTTGTAACAAAAAATAAAATATATTTTTCAAATGCCTTACCTGAGACAGATTAATAAAGCTAAACTGTTAGTAAACATGACTAATTAACATAAACTAGTATCGTCTGGTTCTATGCCACAGTCGTCTGTTGACTAGTTCATGACAGCTTGAAAATTTGACCAGTTATTAATCTGTAACCGGTGATTCATCCGGGTTCTTCAAGTTAATGACGTCATAAGTAGACGTCGCATAATTTCTAAATAATCTTTCATAATCTGTCATTACTTGAGATAGAATGTAACAAATTTCTTAACATTGTAATAAGAGGTAATCAACATAAACATTTGATACAGGCCTATAAAATAAGGGATTCTCTAACATCAGCGCATCATACGTTTTTTTGGGGGGATAAAAAAGTGTTTATTCCCCCTCGTGTTAATTGCCAAAATAAACACCAGCCATCATCAGAATATTGTATCTGTAATTCCGTGTAGGTTTACTGTTTATGTTTATTAGACGAAAAGCAGGGCCGGCCACAAAATTTTAGGACACGGATTATATTATTATTTAGACCATTTGAGCGCGGGGCCTATTCGACAGAACTTGTTTATGCTTGTGCCCATTGAATAAAAAGTCAAAGTTCTGGAAGAAAACATTATGTTTGTTTGTTTTTAGGCGTATTAGTGACTAAGACCATATTGTGCCATATATATAATATGCCTGTAAATTTTCCGTGTGTTCTGTGGTCAATTTTCTGTTTGCTGGACAAAAAACGCAAGTTCCCGGGAGAAAAACCATGCTATCATTGCATGAAGGGATTCAAACTCAGGTCTTTTCCAACCAATGTGCTACACACGAGGGCAGAACTTAATGCAGCCCTAACTCAAGAACTACCTAACTCAGCCACATTGTGAAAACAATTACTTATTTAATTTAAAAAATAAAAATTCCACATGTCATTGATGGGATTCGAATTTGGACCGTTTCCAACCAGTGTGGGAGAACAGTAATCACTGTACTACTGCAAGAGAACCGTACCCTAATTGGTTTAGAGCCCTCACTTTAGGAAGGATGTAGATTTTCTGGAATGGGTGCGGAGAAGGACAACCAGATTGGTGAAGTGAACAAAAGGGTGCTCTCGCCTAGAAAAGTAAGAGCACCCTAAGACTAGATACCTGCGGGGAGATCTGATTGAGGTGTTTAAGGCCTTTAATAGATTTAGTAAGCTGAATGTAAATGGTATTCTTCCTCTTGCTGAGACTACACAATGAGGGACGCCATAAATTTAAGTTGAGGAAAGATGGTTGCAGGATAGATGTGCGGAAGTTTGCCTTCAGCCAGTGGGTGGTTGATTGTTGAAACAGGCTTCCATCTGTTATTGTGAAAATGGATGGTTTGAAGAAATTCAAGGAAGAACTATCACAAAGGTAAGGATGTATGTGTGTTTTGACTGATTCTATATAACTTGCTTTCTTGTGTCATTTCGACTACTACTAATTAATCCTTTAGTCCAACAGATAAGCAAATATAGAAAAGCTAAAATAAATCAAAAACCTTTTATTAGATTATGACAAAATGTCAGCAAAACATTTCATTTTGATGTGTTGTTATCTGAGAGGAAGATGTGTGGCTGGCAACCCTCCTGCCTAGACAGTCCAAGGCATGCTCCATTAGACTGGCATTTGGGGATCTGATTGGCTAATCCATTTGGTCCCAATCTCCCTTCTTAGCTAATATCTCAGAGATTTATGCGATCTTGAGTCATTTCAGGATTGCATAAACAGGCGCGAAGACGGGAAGCAGTGAATTCTTGAAACATTACCAAAATTAAGTGTTTGGCATCGGGGTGGTTCAATCGTTCAAATTGTAGCATTTCATTAATAATAATATAATACTTAATCTACCACGATATAATTGTGTAGTTTCTGAATTAATTATTTTAATTTTTACATAAATTTTAAGACAATGGTCGGCCACACCTTGAGTTCTGTAGGTCTCATTTTAAGAAGGAAGTAGAGCTGTTGGAACGAGTACAGAGAAGGGCAACAAGGTTAGTGAATGGAACAAAGGGTCGCTTGCTCATACGAAGAAAGGCTGAAGTTTTGCAAATTTCAGTGTCTGGAGACTAGGCACCTACAAGGTGATCTGATTGAGGTGTATAAAGCCTTGAATGGTTTGAGCATGCTCAATGCTGATGGGCTTTTTCCTCTTGCTCAGAATAATCGCCTGAGAGGGCATAAATTCAAATTGAGAAAAGACAGTTGTAGGATAGATGTGCGGAAGTTTGCCTTTAGCCAGCAGGTAGTCGATTGCTGGAAAATACTTCCATCTGTCGTTGTAGAAGTTGATAGCTTAAACAGATTCAAGGCAGAACTAGACAAACATTTGGAGCAAGTGAATGGGTGAAATGAGAAGGGTATGTTTTTTTTTTTTTTTTTTTGGTTGATGCTATATAAGCTTGCTTTCTTGAATCATGTGCCCTTGCTAATGCTAATGCAAAACGTATTCAATAATCTGTCAGGATAACCCTTTTCTTTGCCAAAACACGGACAACATCAGCTTCTTCCCAGATGGAGTGGTGGTGGTCGTTGCCTTTTTGGGAAGTGGGATAAGAGATGTGCTTCAACTGCTTTGACATGTCTTTAGTCTCCGGAGCATACTGGTACACCAACCGATCAAAAAAGTGCTCAGCATCCGCATTACACAAATCCAACAGTTGGCGAGAACATTACATTCGACATTGCTTCTGCAAAGGCGTCAGCAATCTTCGAACCCATCGTGCGGAGATCTTAGACATATGCAGATGGTCATGTAAAATTCGTCTGCGCGGGTAGCTCAGTGGTATCGTCACCGTCCTCCCCACACCGGGTGGAAAAGGCCCGATTCGAATCCCGTCGATGATGCGAGGAACTTTAATGGGCTTTTTTTCACTCTGTGGCTGAGTTAGTCGGTCTCAGGCGTAGATAGCAAGGTTTTTCCCCCAGAAACTGGGATTTTTCGTCCAGCAAAACAGACAAATTGGCCATAGAACAATTAACAGACACAGCACGGCAGGTGAATTTAATTATTCGGGTGGCCTAAATATAATAGTTTGGTTTGGTCATGTAAAATGCTGTGGGCACCCATAACTAATTCCCACTGCATTTGCGATGAAATGAATTGTCACACGTCTGTCACTTAGCACCAGCTGCTCAACATTTCAACCGTCTCACTGTCTGTGGATGTTGATGGCCTTCCTTCTCTTGGCTCGTCAAAGACACTCGTACGACTGCACTGGAACTCCAGTTTCCACTTTTTTCAGTTTCAGGACAGACAATGCTGCCCATACACAGCTTTCATTTCTTCGTCAATTTCCTGAGCTTTCTTGCCTTGTAAATGCAGAAACTTGATCCCTGCTCGATACTCCACTTTGTCAACCATACCCTCCTTCCTCAGATTCCGGGCTCCACCTCTGGTGTACCTACGGGAATGAAATTTCACATGTAGGCAACTTATATTAAAACGGTATCTTCCTACTGATTTGTTATTTAGGACAGGGTACAAACGTTTTGATACCCCCTCGTATACGGACAGAAAGATTTATTTGGCAGAGATATGGTGATTTAAATGAATATTTATTCGAATTAAATAATTTATATGCAGCTATTAGAACATCTTTTACTTCGAAATAAGTATTCGAAGACCCGTTGTAAGTGGAAACTTCCAGCAAGAGAGGGCCACTCTAAGTGCGCCGATTCATGTTATTAAGTCTAGACAAGTTACCAAATATGTTACAACACTAAAATTTCACAATACAGTGAGTCCTGTACTTTTTGATCACCCCTTTCTCGTTAGTTTACTGAAAACACAGAAACAAGATCACAGACAGTAGAGCTATTTAATAGAACTTATGAAAACAAAAATGTGGAAATACTTTACAGCTAATGATACTAATGATAATTAGAAACTAGTTATTATTAACTAGTTTCTAATTATAAAAATTGTTTTTTTTAGCTCATTTTGGCTTAATGCACAGGCTGTGGCTATTAAATAACGAAACCGTTGCAATAAAATAAATATAATGAAACATTTCGTACCTTACAAGATACCCTTCGAAATAATTGCCTTGGGATTGGGTAAACTGTTCCATATGTCACCCAAGCACAGAAACATCCCTGGATGTTCGTCTTCTGTAAGCCCTTTTGAACGTCTTCAAGGAACTGAAAAGGATTCCCTTAAGTACACTTTTCACTTTAGGGAAGATAAAAAAAAAAAAAAAAAAGCCACAAGAGGCTAGGTCTGGTGAGCAGGGGGTATGTTCACATACAGAGATTTGTTTTTTGGCCAGAAAGTGGCACACAGAGAAGCGCGTTATTATTATTATCATTAGCCATATGGTGCAAGGAAGCCTGAGGCTTTTGCAGCACCAGCCAAAAAAAAAAAAAAAAAAAAAAAAAAAAATCACTTCCAATCACTTTCCTTACCCAGTCTACATTTTGATCAGTTTTTATGGAGACTGGACGTTCAGCTTCCACCTTCTCTGTTCCTTCTGAAAATCTTTTATGCCATTCAGAGCTATTAACATATTGACATGGAGAAGATTCAGGCTGACTCTAGTCAGTCTGAATCTTTCCCACAAACTCGACATACCAATATATAACTTTCAATTCATGTATTCTGTAATTTTGCTAAAAATTTGAGTTGAGGCAAATTTTTGTTCGATTCTTTTAATAGTCCAGCAAACTGCAAAACAAAGTAATGAAAACCTGTCTCACCGAAAAGTGAATGAGCGTGTTGGACAGTGACTTAGCAGACTAGTTCTAGGCTGCTGTGCCTTTTCTTCTCAGGTGGTGTTTGGTGTGTAGTTTTTGCATGTGCAGTCTTGTTATTTAATAGCCACACCGTGTATATCAAACCCAAAAACTTATCATCCTTACTATGATGGTGCAATGCTCCTTAGAATCTACCACTCTTACTATGCACACGTTGCACTCTCCTTTGTGCAGCCCTGGACCATGCATATCAGCAGACGATACGGTTTATACATTAGTGCTCGAGCCCGCTTTTCTTGAGATGCTTCTGATTTATCAAGTACGGAGTAGAACTATCGATGGATTGGATGGAATTACCCTGTGTGATGACATCGACTTACATCCTTAGTTTACTTTGTGTATGGCAATATGAAATCTGTTTATTCCATGCATACTACCATGCAAGCTGAACTCAGAAATCCAATTTCTGAAGCCACTGAAACTATTAGGAACAGTCTTGAAACGGCAAGACAGCTATAAATCATGGATATGCACTGAATGATGTATTGAACACAATGGAGATCACTTTGAACAACAGCTTTAGATGTTTTCTTTTCGCTTTTGTTTTGTAATTTATTATTAATGTATAATATCTTGGAAATAGACTTGAGACAGTTTATTTTTAGCTGTAGAACATGGTTTTCCCAGAACAAATGCTCCATTTCCTGCATGCAATTTTGAAATCTTTTCTGTTGTATTTTCAATCATACAGCCAATTAATTACAATTGACATTTGGAATACATTCGCTTTTCGTGTAGTTAATAATCCACATCACTTGGACTATCTGTGCATACTCGCAGGAATGTGAATAGTATATGGAGACCTTCATGTGGAACCATTGATATCCTGCAAGGCCTGGTGTAGCTATTTTTAAAAGATCCATCCACTTGCTGAGATTTTGTTGTATGAATATAACCTTAGCTTCCTCATGCCTTTTAAAATCATTTCATGGCATTAGCAATAGTAGAGGCATATGATACAAGAAAGCAAGCTTATACAGCATTAGCCAAAAAAAAAACCCCCTTCCAATTTCACCCATCCGGTCACTCCAAATGTTTGTCTAGTTTAGCCTTAAATTTATTTAGGCTATCAACTTCCACAACAACAGATGGAAGTTTGTTCCAGCAATCAATTACGCACTGGCTAAAACCAATTTCCACACATCTTTTCTACAACTGTACATCCTCAGCGTTGTAAATATTCCTACTTGATGTTGAAGCAATCTCTTGAACAGTGTGGGATATTTGCTCAGCTGTCTCATCAGAGGTTACTGACCTACTTCTAGTTTAACTTCCCCATTCTTTCAAATTTTTCACAATAGCAACATATGCTTCAATACAGCAATTTTCACTTTTTATTTTAATCAGAGAATCTCTTTACAGAACTATTGGATTTTGTAAATAACCAATATATCTTCAAAAATTCTCATGCTAGACTTTTGCTTCCTGCTCCCCATTCCTCTCATTTCATTGCACCCCAACATGTTCTGATGCAACCCACATCGAAAACTTATGCTTTAGTGGAGCACAGAGTTAAAAAATTTGTTTCTCTTTTATAGGCTTCAAGAGAACCATTTTTATAACAAGGAAACATGTTCTTCACTTGTTAGACATTTCCAGGCAATTAAACAGCAGCTCACTGGATGATCTGCTGTTAAATCACTTTAACTCTGTCTCAACCTTGAATAAGACAGCATGGGTTTGTTAAGGGGAAGTCATGTTTGACCAATTTGATTTATTATTATAATGTGGTCACAAAGGAACTAGATGCAAAAAATAATTTTGATATCATGTACTTGGATTTTGCTGCTACAGATAAAGGGATGGTTTTGTTGGAGAAGACAGTGGTAATTAATGGACTCTTCGTGAACTAATGTTATTAGTGGAGTCCCCCCCCCAAGGTTCCGTGTTTGGCCCATTGTTGTTTTCTGTATTTATCAATGATATTGATGAAGGTATATCAGGCTTAATGTTCAAGTTTTCAGATGATACAAAGGTTGGTGGGGTTGTTAATGACAGTACACTACTATAACAAGATCTAGAAAAGTTAGGCAGATGGGCTGAAAAGTGGCAACTGAAGTTTAACATTGGCAAATGCAAAGTACTGCATATGGGTAGAATAAACCCCATAGAAATGAACCAACTGTGTGGTATTACACTCTGCATGGTAGAGTAGGGATAAGGAGGGGATTATCCCTTTGTATAAGGCAATGGCCAGGCCACTCCTTGAGTACTGCATACAGGTCTGGAGACCTCATTTTAGGAAGGATATAGCGTTGCTAGAACAAGTAGGGAAGAGCGACAAGGTTGGTGAGGGGAATGAAGGAGTCCTCTTACCAAGAAAGTTCTGCAAATTGTATCTGGAGACTAGGCACTTGTGAAGTGATCTAATCGAGGTGTATAAGGCCCTTGAATGGTTTAAGCATGCTCAATGCCGACGGAATTCTTCCTGTTTCTTGGATTATAAACCCAAGGGGCTGGGTTCGTAATCCAAATTCAAATTGAGGAAAGACAGTTGTAGAATAGATTTGCCTCTAGCTAGCAGACAGCTGAAACAAACTTCCATCTGCCATGGAAGTAGATAGCTTAAATAAATTCAAGGAAGAACTTTTAGAGCAAATGTATGTGCAAATTTTTTTTTTCCCCCCCGGCTGATGCTGTATAAGCTTGCTTTCTTGCATCATAGGCCTCTACTAATGCTGATAAGTATAATGGTTCAGATTATGCTCATTGAAGATTGAGATTTAGCACACTGATTGGGTAGATCCAGACTGTTTTTATAGGGATGGTAATATAAAAATGATTGACTGTAATTGAAAATTAAGCTTGAATTTATCCTAGAAACTCTGGTTTTTCATTCAGCAAACAGAAAATAGACCACAGAACACACAATTTACAGACAGCATACACAGAGCGATATGGCCTTAGTTGTTGATGTTCCTAAAACACTATTACTACTACAACTTGAATTTATCTCATATTTTTAACCAAATTTTTATGATATACAAAACATACATGAATATTTGCCACTTTGTTGATTGATGGCAAATTGGCCACTATGCACCAACTGGAATTTATCATGCAACAACTTAGTATGATAAAATAGTACTTGTTCCAATTCACTCAGGTTTTGTGGATAAGGGCAACTGCCCCTTTCTAGATCTGTCATTGGAATGCTGTGACAAAGAATAATGTGTTTAGACAATTTATCCTTACCTCACACAGCAAGCTATTCACTTGCTTATGGCAGCCTTATTGTCAACTGATAATGCTTTCACATCTCCTTTAAAAAAAGTGAAAGTTAAAATAGCACATGGGGACACTCTGCATTGGGCTGTATATAACTTTTCAATTGGCACTACCATTTCAAAGAGGGTGAGGGTCTGTTGAATGTGATATAGTCCTCAGCATTAACAAATGATGAAATCATGTCTAAAGTAAGAACTTTGGTATGAAATGACCAAAGGTTAACTGTGAAATCATTGAAGAAACTTGTACCTCCACAAGATCATTTTAAACAAAAACTTTGAACACAAGCAAGTTTCTAAAATGTTTGTGCTAAAGCTCTTAACAGAGGAACATGTACACTATCAACAAGACATTTCTGAAACACAACTGGAGAAAAGGATTTACAGGTATGATCCAGGAACCAAACAGCTGTCATCCCAGTGGAAGACTCCTTTCTCCCAGTCAAAGAAAGCATAGCAAGACAAAGGCCACACTGCTAAATTTTTTTTTTACTACAAAATTGTCCATAAGTATGCTCCAGAGGGTCAATGATTATTGACATACATTCTGAGATGCAGTTTGAAGAAACAAGACCAGAAAACAAAACTTCACAAGTTGGCTGAATCACCCATATTTGCTAGATATGGTTTTGTGTGACTTGTTTCTTAGACTGATAAAAAAAAAAAAAGACATTGACTTAAAGATACACAAATAACGAAGAGCTGATAACTCAGCATTTGCTTTCACGAAGTGCTTCCATGAGTAGGAAAATCATTGCATCAAGTATTTGTACATTGTTTCAGAATGACCTTTCAAGGGGGGGAATGAGTCATGCACCCCATAACTATGCTTACTGTCACTGTGTCAGTCTGGATACTTTTTAAACAGACCTCTTATATCCCAATGTATTTAATTATTAATCAAGAATGTATTGTAATCCTGTTTATGAAAAAAAAAAAAATTTTCTTACATTTTAATTCCAAGAAATGAGACAGACATTCAGAGAATTTGTAGGTTTAATTTTTCTGTTAGATGAGATACAAAGTAAAGCTAATGAAGTACATCACTGACTTTTCAATATGCATCATACATTCACAATTCTTTTAATCACCTACTGTACACCTACACACACACACAAAAAAAAAAAAAGACTTGTGACTGAGTCCAAATATTTCACAATCATTAAGACTATTTTTTAACTGATCTTGCAATAGTCACCTATTTACATCAGTATTCTTAAAAATATTAGTATAAAATGTTAAACTTTCTTAAGTAAATATCCTGCGACGATGATTTCTACCTTCACTAATGGAAATGGTGTAACTGTCCTCCTGAAAGAGATCAATGTCCGAAGAATAGAAAATACTGTGATTCTGCCAGCAGATATAGATGTAGGCACTATTTTAGTGTTGAATAAAATTATCGAAGTATATATATGGATCACAAAAATACTGATAAAATATTAAGAGATGATGGTACATTATATATACAAATATATGCATGCCTTAAAAAGCCAATGCAAAGTATTTTAAGAAACAAGACATTTGTAAATAAAATGCTTTTTTCTTTTCCGATACTCATATTAGGGCATGCCAGTGCCTCACCTTCAAAGATACATCTAAATTATCATTATATTATTGGCAAGCAATCGTCTTCGAAACAGAAGATGGATTTATTACATCTTGCAACCAATTGAGAATATATTCAGAAATAAGAGTTGATTTTTTTTTTCTTTCACCTGCCTTACAAAGATTTTAGTTAGATACATATAATTATACATTACCTTCAATTACAACTCAATTATTAAATATAACTTTGCTTAAAACAAAATGTAACTTAAAAGATCTAAGTTCACATAAGCACGAGTTGCAAGAGTTTAGAGCTTCAGATATCAACTACATCTGTTCACTTTGCTTACAAAGTGAATGAAGAAAAGCGATTTTAATCGCTATTACTAATTCAAATGGTTGCATAATGTAATACTAGTTTGTCAAGTGGTTAAAAGTGAACAGAAAAAGTCCTAAGGCACATTCAAGGCTTCTCTATAGAAACATTTGCATTTATTTCTGTTACAAAATACTCAAGAATTAATAAAATATTATAATATTTTCCAGTACTAATAAATATAAAACACAGAAAATTAATATTTTTTAAAATTTATTCAAATATAAATGAATTCTGAATGTTGAATTCTTAATGCTGAAAGCATTTAGGCAATTTAATGCAACATTATACACTATATAAATATGCTTTTCTGTGTAAGAAAACATAAGAATATACACATAAGAACATAAGAATGTGCTAACATATTGTAAATTTTTATCCTTTGATTGGAATGGTGCAACTTATGGAAAATATTTGCCACTTCCCAGTCAGTCATTTCAGCATTGATTAGCATTTTGTCAGTGAAAAGCTAGGCATAAGAAAAACAAATCCAAGACTGAAAATCCTCCTTCTTAACACTGAAAGCATTTAGAATTTTGTTCATACTGCTGGGCAGACCCATTCATTCACTTTCAGATGAACTGTCAATTTTACTGAAAGTATGCAGAAAGTGGGAGAGGAAACCAAATTAAGTTTCACACAAGACAAAGTAAGAAAAAAAGTATGCAGCACGGTTACATTTAAAAATTGTCAGATTTCCACTGGTCTGATTTTAATGAAATTTGGGATGGCTCAACAAATTTTTCTGAATGAGCCAAATAAAAATTTAATGAAAATCCATCCATTAGTAGTCAAATGTCCATTCATCTGTCTGTCTGCATGCGGACAGACAGACTGACATGGTAAAGACGAACATTCCTCAGCACTGTTTCTTGTATCATTATTTTTTTTTGCTTTTTACTTTGCTTTGTGTAAAACTTAAGGTTTATCTCTCCCCATCTTCTGTACTTTCAATGAAACTGATAGTTCAACCCAGAATCGAATAGTTCTACCTAATACAACAGAAAAAAATAAACAGAGTATTTTTAGTTTTGTGCTTATTTCTTCATATGCCTAGCCTCCCACTGATGAACTGTGAATCAATACTGAAACAGTTGTCTCAGGAGTCCAAAAATTTCACACAAGTTTGACAACAGTCTTGTTCAACAGTCCAGTTTATTCTGGCATTCCCGTTTCATTAGCGAGACTCACATTTGAGGTTTAATGTCAAAAATATGAACTCTTATTGCAATATAACAAAGTAAACTTTTTTTCTTTTCTTTTTTTTTTTAATTTTAACGTATATTTCACAAAGAGAAACTATTACAGCATAGGAGGGATTGGGATTGTATTGATGGATTGTGACTAGTATTCTATTAGGATCCTACTAAAAAAAAAATCAATTCATTCATGATTGGATGAAAAAATATGTACTGGTTTGTGTTATCATAAAAAAATCTGTTCATACACTGGGAGAGCTATGCTGCAGAATCGTGTTAACAATTTCACTGTTACAGATACACAGTACTCAGTTAACAACAGTGATTTTTGTTTTATTTATTTTTTTTTTGTGGTAGTTTCTATGCATATATCATTTTTAGCTCTGCACTCAGTCCTTCATGGAAATTCTGAATATTAATAAAAATGCACATCTTGAAAATGATTTTCCAATAGAAAATAATACAATAAGGTTATATTCGCATTCTGGATCGGTCTTTCAATTTTTTTTTTTTTTTTTTTGAGGTACCTCTTAATATAGCATTTTTAATTAGAATAATTAAAACAACATAGAAATGTTTAGTTTCATTTAACATGCCAGTCATTTACTGTATTTAATACATACTATCCGTAGCCGAGTGCAATAGCACACGCTCTTTGAGTAGACCGGGGTTCAAGCCTCTGACTGCTGAATACGGTCGATCTGCAACCCGCACTGGACCAGCATGGCAGATTATGGTCCATTTCCCTCAGCATGAATTGTTGAGGAGGCTTCCATCCTGCAGTGGGTTGATAATGGCTGCACTTTACTTTTTTACTTTATATGTATAAATCCTTTCAACAGCAAGTTTGCCAAAAGGTGTATATATGTATGGGCTCAGGGCAGTCAATTTTCTGCTGGCAGCCGGCTCTATGTAGCAAGTTTGTTTGGGGAATTTTGTATTAAAAAAAAACCCTTACATATATGTTTTTAAATATTAACTTGACTGTTCACCATCACAGTGAAATTATCAAATATGATATCAGAATTAACAATTTTTATTATTATTTTTTTTTTGATGCAACAGTATCCTTTTATATAGTCAGGTAATTCACCTGAATTCAATTTTAGGCCCAAATCAGTAAAGAAACCAAATTAACTGAGGCTAATTTTACATGATTCCACCTCACCCAATTTTTAAAGCTATTTTATGCTGCCACCTTTCATAAAGTATGCTATTAGCTATAAATACAGGACAGTGGCACCTACTGGAGGATAAAGACAATTTGTACATAAATGGATACATTACTTGAAACAACCTTATTAATATCATATGTATCACATAAGATCCACTCACTAAAAACACACAAATACATATGTAATACCAAAAAGATTAGCACTTTTTGACCTGGGATATGAGGAGAGACATTTATTGGGCTTTCTTCTCACTATGACTGAATCAGTCAGCCTCTGGTAAAGGTTGCTTGACAAAAATATCCAGTTTTTCTTCTGTCAGATCAAAAGAAAAAGTTCTAAAAGTCAGGTGGTTTCTCTCCAAGTGGATAAAAATGTGATGCCACATATTTGCATCATGACACAGTGAACATGTTAAAAGCATAATTATATAAAAATAGTTGTAATTTCAAAACAAATAGTTAGAATGCATAATTGTTACTTCTAGTTTTGCTGCATCTTCTGGAATTAATCCCCTGTAAATATATCCCACTATTCCCCAGTACTATAGTGTAACAACAAATTTAAGATTAAATTTTCATTATGCATTTTCTAATCAATAAATAAAACAAGTTTCGCTGTTTGTACAATAAGTTATTTTATAGAAAAATCACCTGAAACCAATAAGGTGGCAATCCTAGTTAGTGCTTAAAACTCACAACAAATTTTTATTTCTTAAAGTCCTGGCAGTGAGCCAATTACAGATATATATTAACAATGTTCCCAAGAATACAATTTCTGTAAAAATGAAAATGCATATTGCTAACTAGCACTCCAGTATGAAACACCAAATTAAAGAAATAAAAAAAGGAATCATTTCATGGCAGCTGCTATATGACAGCACAATTTATTGCTTTACGTCACTGAGTGAGACAGATTTTAATTGTTTCAGGAATGATGCCAATGATCCTGATATTTTTATAAAAGTAAAAAGCAAAGATATACAAGAGTATGTAGTTACAAGTGTAGATCCAAAAAAAGAGGAGAGAATGACAAACACTGAAGTAGGCTTGGTACTCTTTTATTCAAGGTACCCCCCCCCCCTTTTGCCTCAACTTTTCCCAAGAAAAATTTTTTGCCAGCTGTTGTTAAGACCAACTAATTGGTCTCACAGACTGTGGTCAAGAGCACCCTTATGTTCCCCTCAATAATCTCAATTACCCTTCTCTGCACTCATTCCAGCAGATCCAGAGTTAAACGAGAAAGAAATTCCCAGAAGGGCCCATAGTAGAGAAACCTAAACTATGGGAAAATGAAAGAAGAATCGCAACCATATTACTATGATATTTTGGGTTGTGAGAAAGGGGTAAAGTATGTGGTTGACAGAAATTTGAAATCGTTCAAAGTACAATCCACAATGCATTTTGAGATCAAAAAGAAGAGTTGACAGTCAAACTCAGTTATAGTAATGTTGGAAATAAACTGTACTGCAATATCCTAACTAAGTCAGTTAAAATTATCTCCACATAAAATGCACCATTTTAAAATTGCATAGATCAGCAATATATATTTCAGAATGTGTAAAATATTTATCTGGTACTCATTAGTGTTATTAGATTAAACACCAAAGCAATTAAGGCTATGCGGCATCAGTATATAGTGTCTTCTTGTTGCATGCATTCTTTGGTCAATTCACTGGTTTAACCAGAGTTATTGTTTATAAGCTGGTTTGAATATCAGGTCAGAGGAGTTTACAATTAATTATATTGACAATGAATACAAAATTAACTGTATTTAGCAGTCAAGTGGGCTTGAACTGCTGCCACTCAAATCATTAATTTCACTATCATGATTGACCACTCGGTTATGTCACACCTTGTTTTTGGGAGAAAAACATGCAACCCTGCCCAAGATCAACTTGGATTATTCTGATTATAATCACAGTAATAGCTGAAATGGCCTTTAGTGTTGTATTTTGAATAGTAATTTACCGTACATCTTCCAGATTTTTTTTTTTTTTTTTTTTTTTAAATTGTAATCCCCCCCAAAAAAAGGACTAGTGTACTGTACAAAACCATGTGAGAGCTATTCCACAAGATAATATAGATAACTCACTACCATCAGCAAACGATTTATTGTAGGACATTTATTACGAAAAAAATAAAAATAGGCATGGACTTAAGTTATAATATAGCTAATGCCATATGATCTCATAGAAATTATAAAAAAAAAAAAAACATTTGCAGGAGAGTATAAGGACAATCTTGCTCTTGTCTTTTGATGTGTTTTTGTGACTGGTGTGATTTAAGCTGTAGATAAGGCAATGCTCTTAATACTCACAGCAGAACAACTTATGCCTTTTTAATTAGTTGCCCTGGTATTGCATACTTTCAGACAACTTTGCCAAAAGTTTAGCTGGCAATGTTTTGAAAAGTTTAGATATGGCAATGACTGAATGTTTTGGGGCTAACTACTCCTTAATTTAGTTAGTAGGTAGTCTCCAGTGCAAAATGGGCAAAAAAAAAAAAAAAAAAAAAAAATTCACATAATGTAATGAAGCATCGTCGACTTTTCTAATTATTGTAGATTTTAAATAGTCATCATAATTTTCATCAATTGACTATGTAGATTCCAAATTACAAATAACTATGTTGACAGAGACATAGAATGTTGGAGTTAACAGTTATGTCAGTTGGTTATAACATCAAGAATATTGCAGTCTTCTTAATTCAGTAGTGGTGACAGGACACCTAAGGGTGCCCCTCGAAAATAACATTCCTGTGTTAACAGTTAATCAATGATTCAAATTATGAAATTTTTTCTACCTTCCTAAATATAGTCATATTTTTCTGCAGTAGTTTCTGAAGTGATTTTCTTATTGTTTTCATACAGAAATTGGGTGCGAGAACTTGTCAGGTGACCTGCCATCATTTTTGCAACTATTCGGATTTTGCAAGAAGTACCTGGTACTGGATAAGCACCAGCACACTGCATTTGCTTAGTAGCGATTTCCAACTAGTGGTTCGTGAAAGTGAAAATGAAGTCTTCTTAGATTTATATAGGCATATTTTTTTTTAAACTACAAAATAGTTTAATATTAATTTATGTGGTTTGGTTCTTAAATTTATATTTAGTTGTGGTTTGGGTCACATGCGCTTATATAAAAAGCATGCATGGCAGGATGTTAGTGGGAGGGATTGGCTGTGAATGTGCCAATATGTATTGCACCTTTTGGCTGTGGTAAAAGGGTTATAAAAAATTATAACTAATAATAAACAAAGATAGAATAAAGTAAAATAAAATTAAACATAAAGTAAAGGAATTGCCAAGAAAAGAAACCATATCGCTCACAATTCCTTATAATTAGTTTACTATCTTACAGTATATTGTGTTAAATAAATGTTTTCCATACTAAATTTTTTTTTTTTTTTTGATTCTCAAAAACCATTGTTATGCATAGGTTCTTAATAATAATTTTATATTATTATGCAATATTGCTTATAAAAACGTAGTACTGGAAATATTTTATAATAAAAATTTAGAACTATTATACGATTTCAGAGAATATAGGCTTAGTGGTTTGTAATAAAAAAATATGTTTAAAAAGGTTCGCGAGTCAAAAAAGGTTAGGAACAGTTGGCTTAAAGTTTCAGGTTACTTGTTTGCTCTCTCCCACTAGACCAATGAACATCTTGTCTTATCCTGGTTGGTTTTTAAAGATTACTTGTTTTCACATCATCTTTATGTTGCAAAAACAACATAAAGATGATAATAAAAAACTCTATATTCTCTCAAAATGGCCTATTTCGAGGAAAGCAAGATATGTAGTTTCAAATTCATTGCACTGCGAAGGGCATCAAATTTGAAATAAGCCTGAAAATGGAAGTAAATAATAGTACTGAACATACATAATGTTTTCTTAACTTTTTAAGAATATTTATATATATAATAATTTTTTTTGTAATTTTTGGCAAAATTAATATTTTGATTTTTTTTTTTTGAAAAACAAAGGTGTACGACACTTCTTGTTTTAAAAATTTTAAAATGCCAAGCTAATAACACTGAGTTTGACTATATAAAAATATATATATCAAAAAATTTTTTGATAAAAAAGACAAGAAATAATACTGTAGTTTTACCACATCTGTACCTGGAAATTCAAATTAACTTACTTAAAACACTATTTCTATCTCAAATGATCATGGAAATTTCTAAATTTACACATATAAGTTTATTTGCACATCAGGAAGCATATTAAGATGTTAAATGTAGTAATCAAGTGTTTCATAATTTTTAATCTAGTGTATATCTTTACTTGGATAATGACGTACACCAGAAATTCCAAAACCATGCTAATGTTGCACATAGTAATGGTAGGGTAGGATACTAGAAGATTAGTAAATATATCAAAAATCCTACAGTATATTACTAAAACAGAATTATCAAATAGTGTAAATATATATTACAAATGGTAAATCTCAACCTGTATAAATGAAACCTCCTGTAATCTTAAGAATGACAATTATTCAGGTTATAAACATCAGTACCGAGTATCTCAAATATTATCTTCGCTACCACTTACTAGGATTCTAGGATATATATTGGAATTTAGTTTAATTAATTAATTACAAGTGATGCTAAATAACAAACATTTCTACAATCTCTATGGTTAAAAAGATTGTTTTTAGAAGGTTTGAGTGAAAAATTCGTAAATATACCACCTGACAACACTATTTCACTACATGTTCAGGGATAAAAGATGCACACTGCTATCAAAGTTCATTAAGTAGTAAAATACAAACTATGGAATGTGTGTGTATATATATATATATATATTTACATACAGTATATGAGAATGCATTTGTAAAAAGGCAATACTCATAGCAAACTATTCTTGCTTAAAAAAAAAAAAAAAAAATTCACATAAGTGGTTACACTAACAAAACTTTTCAATGTTTATTTTATAACAATACGGTATTTACGTGTGGAAAGACGAGGGAAAAACTTTTGAGCAAAATTATTTGAACTGAATGCAAATAAGGCAAATATACACAAGGAAACATTAAAGCATCCAACTGAAATTTTATACTTATAAATAAAGATTATATTACAAACAAAAAAAACCAAAAAACTTTTGCTCATATTTTCTTTTCCCTCCCTTATGAAGCAACAAACATGCTAAAATGCATGCAATAATACATGCACTCTACATATAAATGACTGAAAGAGGACAGATATAAATAAACATTGATAACTATATAAAATGTCTCTAGATTCAGTGAACATGATAAACATTACAAGTGATCACACATCTCAGATATTAAAAAGTTAAAATCTGTGTCAAATGTACAGTCAAAATTCAAAATTTTATATCTAAGCAAAGAACTTATTCCAGTTAAACTATTTACAGTTTTTGGAAAGTTCATTACATATCACTCTAGTTAACACAGAGCACATCTTGTGCAAACCTTGTGTAGTTGGTTTGGGTCTATATTGCACAAGTATTAAGTTTCAACTACTAGTTAGAAACGGCACTTGATTTCTACCTTCTTACATGAAAACCTGAAAGAGAAAAAAATAAATATATTTTTCATTTTAAATTGACTATTTATTAATTCTTAATTATCTTAAAAGTAGCTTTATTACAACTCTATCTATATTTTTAAAGCAGAGTTTTCAAAGCTCTTTTTAGCCGTGAAACCAAAATACCTTACAAAACAATAATAATTAACAATAAATTATAACAGAACGCTTGAAGAATTTTAGGGTTCTGTGGAAGACAATTTGTTCTGAATCTTGGATATGTCTTACTCCACAATAAAAATTCCAGTATATCTCAAAAATCCTTATCCCAAATTTCCTTTTTTTTTTTTTTTTTTTTTCCCTCTCTCTTTCTAGTATTGTAGACTACAATTTATTTCCTGCCTACACTAAAACTCACAATAGTTGCAAACAAAGGGTATGAAATTTACTTCTTGTCCAAATGGTATTTGAGCATTCTGTTCTCTTGACAGAGTAATTGGGCACAATCCATCTCTATTATGTCCTATTGGCTGTTCAGATCTTCAATTCTTCATCTAAAGATAAAGTTCAGCCTTATACCTTACTTTTTTTCAGTAATACTTGCAATGATGATCTTCTTCTGCTACCAAATGCTTTTCATTCGATGAATCCCTTGGCACAGGCTCCAACATCTCGGATACTGGCCCTCAACAACCAGCACAACAAAATGAAGAAAAATTTTCAAAGAGAACAGAAGCAGACAGTCTTCTGCTTGCTGACATCCAACAGTGTGTTTTTTTTTTTTTCTTTGCTGCACTGGTGAAAAAAAAACAAGTAGACAAGAAAATACAAATTATATGCTTCATTCCTACACAGGTTGACCTTTGAATTTATTCAAACCTTCCTAAAATTAAGAGGATGTCGTTTAGTAAATGTAGTCTGTGAAAGGGGGAAAAAAAAAAAAAAAACCCTACTATTTACATTAATCTTTCACAACCTTAAATACTTCGGTTAAGTCACTAAGCAGACGTCTGATCTTCAAACTCAGCAACCCAAAAAAAAAAAAAAAACTGTTTTCCAAGCAGGTTCCCATTTCATCCCATACAGACCCCTTAAATGTTTATAAACATATTTCAGTGCCTAGATGAACAGAAGAAGCATTATCAGATTTGAAAGGATTACTCTAAATGACAATTTAAAGAATTGGGAGGAGGGAAAAAAAAAAAAAAAACACAGCACAGATCCAGAGGAAGACTGAATAATCTCACACTGAATGGTAACAAGAGATTTGCTGATTCTATAAGAAAGAAATTTCAAAAATGGAACAAATTTAATAATATTACTTTAGATAAATTATGATTGATACTTACAAAATTAAATTTCAGAATAAAAGATCTGGCGTGGTGCTTGAGAATGACCAAGAAGCTGTTTCCTCAGGATCAGCAGGCTTTAGCATTTCTTCATTAGTTTCTTCTTGTATTTCTGATGTTTCCTTGAGGTTATCAGAGTTTTCTCTAGGTCTTGACAAACCTAGTTGGAATGTGTCTGTAGTACTAAGAACACTTGGCATGTATGCTGCTAGTCCACCTGAGAAAGAACAGAATAAAATTATGAGTCCTGACTTTAATACCCAAAAGAAAGATTTTGCATATTCATTTTTAATGAAATGTCAAGTTATTTGAAATATTAAATCGTCTAGCAAGTATCACTTATTTTAAGAAGTCTTGAAAAGATATTATCTCCATCTGTCATTGATATTTTTCTTCAATATACTGCAATTTTGGCACTAGTTTTGTACCTCATCATAAGATAAGGCTTTTGTCCTAAGTTTACTTGAATTTTCAAAACTTATGTACCATCAAGCATCTTATAAATCAGGTTGTTCACTCATGTGTACCTCCCTGCTGATGAGGTGATAACCAGCACAAAAACTCCAATATAAGGAATGGCATTTGTATCAATCTAGTCTGTCATAGCTAGGTACAAAGCTGAGCCCGAAGCTATTGTTCTATGCCTAAAATTAAATGTTTTATATAATTATGTACGAATTTTGATTTTCACATTTGATTTTCTCGCCGAAGAAAATCAAAATTCATATACATTAATTGCGTTCAACTTTGATCATGGAGATGCATTTTACTCTCAATGAAGATTCAGCACCAAGCTAACTTAGAAACAATTACCAGTATCCACAGTTCTGCCTAAATTGTTATTATATCTTTTTTAAATTGTATAGCATCACCTGAATAAGTGAAGACTATACATTTAGGAAACTGAGACACTGCCAAAACAACTGTTTTGAAGCATGCTAGCTTCTCATCAACAGACAGGCAGTACTTATTAATGAATGTATGCTGAACTGTGAATAAAATTTTTTGTTTAAGTGAACAGCCAAGTAACATATGGAAGTAAAACTTCCATTAAAAAGATGTAACAACAACTATTATGTTTTTCCTTTAAACCACAGAATTGGGCTGCATTTCTGATACAGTGTTATAACACTAGTGGAAATGCAAGGGTATTTCAATGCAGCAGTTGAAATAAAATTTGAAATCTGTATGTTACCTCTGTTCAATTTCAATCACGGAGATATATTCTACACTCGCCGAAGAATTGTCTTTTGAAATGTCCTTGCAATTTTTATAGTTTGTACTGCATAGGGCAAACACTGCCCAATTCTAGGCATTAAATGAAAATATAAATTGTTTTTAACTTAGTTTTAGTCCAACTCCACTTGGCTGTTCAGAAGACAAAATAGTTCAGCATGTGTTTGCTAATAGGGGTCACCAATTAATTTTTTTTTCTTTAGTTAAAGAATATCCTCATTTTAAATCTTAACTTACTGTGAAATACAATCAGCTGTTACAATGCCGTTTTTCTATTATGTTGCTAATGATGCAGACCCAATGAAGTGGCTGTGAGGTTTCAGCATCCCCTCCCCTCCCAGCAAAGAGACAAGAAAAAAGAATTTTTGGTCAAAGCAGTAGCTAAGATCCTCAGACTCTCCCAAATAAAAAATCTTTGCTGCAATCCTGTACTTGCAATAAAGATATTCACTAATCAATTCATTAATCTAGGTTAACATTGTTCAGAGTATAAACAGATATATTTAAGACCTCAAACTTATGGATTAATCTTTATTATTTCATTATGTTTTGATACAAGCAAGTTCAGGTTTACCGAGATGCTGTGGCACAGGTTCTAGGTCCCAAAATAACATAAGTAGGAACTCCTCCCACAGTAGTGGAGTGGGAGGAGTTCCACAACTACAACACTACCTTTCTTCTACATCAATGATGACCGGCTGCTTGCAACCAGATGACTGGAGTTTCACTCACTCACACAGGGTTATTTCAATTAAAGTGCATCAGGGTCTACCTTGCTTATTTTTTAGGTTAATGAAATGCTATTTATTGTCTCAACTTTCTCATATTTGTGCCAAAATTTTTGATGTTAAAAAAAAAAAAAAAAAAAATGGCAATATTCACTATCCAATATGTGCACATTTAGCAGTGTCATGTCTCTTCATGTTACAGATGCGGAATTTTTTTTCCATGTAAAATAGATTTACATTTAGCATTAGCAGAGGCATATGATGCAAGAAAGCAAGCTTATGCAGCATCAGCCAAAAAAAAACAGAAAAAAAAACACACACACTCCCATTTCACCCCTCCATTCGTTTGAAATACCTGTCCAGTTGAGCCTTAAATTTATTTAGGCTATCAACTTCCACAACAAAGGATGGAAGTCTGTTCCACCAACCAACTACCCACTAGCTAAAGGCAAACTTCTGCATATCTATCCTACATCTGTCTTTCCTCAATTTGAATTTATGCCATCTCAGGTGATTATTCTGAGCAAGAGGAAGAATCCCATCACATTGAGCATGCTCAAACCATTCAAGGCTTTATACACCACAATCAGATCACCTCGCAGGTGCCTAGTCTCCAGACTGTAATTTGCAAAACTTAAGCCTTTCTTCATAAGAGCAACCCCCCTTTGTTCCATTCACTAATCTTATTGCCCTTCTCTGTACTCATTCCAACAGCTCTACATCCTTCTTGAAATGAGGCCTCTAGACCAGTATACAGGACTCAAGGTGTGCCCTGACTATTGCCTTATACAAGGGGATAACCACCTCCTTTCCCTGATAGAAAAATTCTTGTATATCATTCACAAGACACCATGAACTACTCTTGCAGACACCATCTGCACTGCTCAGAAAACTTCATATCTGCGTGCACAATTACCCTCAGGTCCTTTTCGTTCCCTACCACTATCAGTCTAGTACCACAGAGTTGATATGTTACTCTGGGGTTACTTCCCATATGTAGTACTTTACATTTGTCAATGTTAAACTTCATTTGCCAATGTTAAATTTCATTTGCCACCTCTCAGCCCATCTGCTCAACTTTTGTAGATCCTGTTGCAGCAGCGTACTGTCATTACTGTCCTTAACAACCCTGCCAACCTTTGTATCGTCTGCAAACTTGGACATTAAGTTTAATATACCATCATCAATATTATTTATAAATACAGAAAACAACAATGGACCCAACACTGAACCCTGAGGGATTCCACTAATAACATTAGTCCACGATGAGCAGTGTCCATTGATTACCACTCTGTCTTCTCCCACTCAACCATCACTTTATCCATAGTTGCAATTTACCCCCCAATGCCTCACTGCTCCAATTTGTTCAGCAGTCTTCCATGTGCAACAGTATCAAAAGCCTTTCTAAGCTCCAAATATATGATATCAAAGTTATTTCCTGCATCCTGTTTCTTTGTGACTACAAATACGGTACTACTATTGGATACAATAGTATCCAATCAAATTGGTCAGACAAGACCTTCCCTTAACAAAACCACGCTGTGTCCAAACTATAATTGAAGTCTTGCCAAGATGACCCTGCAGTGCTTCTTTAACCAGTGCCTCCATTAATCTTCCTG
This sequence comes from Mastigoproctus giganteus, assembly GCF_048544385.1. NCBI lineage: Eukaryota > Metazoa > Arthropoda > Arachnida > Uropygi > Thelyphonidae > Mastigoproctus > Mastigoproctus giganteus. Next base: position 7,690,694 of record NC_143580.1, read on the forward strand.
GAACAGAAGTTAAACTAACAGGTCTATAATTACTTGTGTTGCCCTTTGATCCTCCCTTGTGAATTGGAGTCACATTTGCACATCTCCAGTCCATGGGTACTTCCCCCGAGTCCAAAGAAGTTCTCATAATTATGGCTAAGAGTTTGCTTACTTCCTTTGCTGCCTCCTTTAATATAACTAGATCGATCCCATCCACCCCAGGTGCCTTTTTTATGTTTATCTTCAACAATTTCTCCTCCATTTTGCTCTTAGTTATTACAAAATCATCTAGCTCACTGCCAGAGTTTACTTCACCTCTGGCATTCCCCTCCCTGAATAACTCCTCATGTGTGAATGTAGATGCAAAATAATCATTTAGTTTGTTAGCCACCTGAGCAGGATCATCAACAGTTGAACCATCAATATCCAGTGGACCAATCTGATTCATCCCTTTCCTTCTAGAGTTTACATAGGTAAAGAACTCTTTGCTGTTTTTCTTTGCATCCTTTGCCAAAGATTTCTCATAATCTGCCTTCGCCTGCCTAATCTCCTTTGTGACTTGGTTACAGACCAGCTTATATCTATCACAGGCTTCCATGTCACCCATTAATTTATATGTATCCCATACATTTTTCTTCTCTGCCATATGTCTCATTAGTTCATCTGTCATCCATTTAGGCCTAAACCTTGAACAATATTTCTTAGTTGATATGTTTATTGCTGTTTGCTTTTTAGGAGCATTAGCAACTAAGGCCATATTGCTCCAGGATATGCGGTGGTCATTCCTTAACCTTTCCGCATCCTCCGTATTTGGTGGTGACGGGCTCGAACCCCGGTCTAATCAACAAGCGTGTGCTACGCACTGCTGCTCCTTCCCACCTGGCTACGGAGGCGGCTAGTTGATATGTAAAGCCTAGTAGCTTCCAAGATAAGTTATTTGAATTCTTCCCATTTTGAATTTGCTGTTGGTAACAGCATCAGTTGGTCCCACTGTATAGAATTTAAATACTGTCTCAGACCATTGTAGTCGCCTTTATGAAAGCAAAAAAAAAACTTTCCCTTTACCCCCTGATGGTAGTTACCCCTTTGAGTAAATCCCACTTCAGCACACTTATCACTACAACCTAGTGGTTCATTTATCTGCAGATTCTTAATGTATGAAGAATCACTACTGATAATCAGATCAAGAGTATTACTCCCATTAGTTGCCTCCCGAACATGCTGATGTAGAAAACAATCATCCAGTAAATCCACAAAAGCCTTGCTAGTGTGTGAGTGACCTACGACAAATTCCAATCAATATCTGGGAAATTAAGATCCCCCATTATAAGACTCTCTGATTTACTGGCCCACTATTTCCCTGTGCAGTTTCTTATTATACTCATCAGAGTCATTGGGCCTATAATACACTCCTACTCTCAATTTTGATCTCCCAATACTTATGTCACAACAAACTGACTCGACATTGCACCGTCCAGCAATGTCGACTGGTTTCACTTCCTTGGATTTTGTGTGTTTCTTAACTAATAGCATAACCCCTCCTCCCTTCCTATCCCATCTATCCTTCCTGAACACATTGTACTCCCCAAATTCCAGTTCTGCATTCCTTATATCTGTGTGACACCACATCTTTGATATCCCAACAATATCTGCCTTTGATGTTTTGAGCAATACCTCAAATTCATCAAATTTACCAACCTCCTAGCATTGGTGTATAATGCAAGTATACATGCACCTGTTCCTATTCTTAGCTACCCTAACACATGTGTTTACTTGTACCGCAATGACTCCCAGCAGTCTCTGAAATACCCTGCATCTTGTTTTCCAGGCTGCTGCTCATTCCAATAGAAGCAGTGCAAGATTGTTTCTAAACTATGCCGATTATGTTTTTAAACTAAACTGAATACAGAGAAGTACTTTCCTACTGGGAAGGAAAAAGAGTAGTAGATTACTTAAATTTTTAATTCAGAAATTGTAAAATATAAATGGTAATACTTGTCCAATTTTAACATTACATTCAAAAATTTTAGCACAGAAATGAGAAAAAAAAAAAAAAAAAGTGAAGATATCATATGGCCTAGAGTTATTTATATGCACAGCACTACTGCCATATGTGGGTATGCTGGTTGTGTACTACACAAAGGTGACAACATTAAAGGGACACCATCCAGCTTAATAGTTTACAAATTGTAATAAATAAATAAACTAAAATCAGAAAATAGAATGAATGATTACTGTCACTTTTGTTTGTACTATACTATAAACATTACTAAAAGTTACCAGCCCATTACATGAAACAGAATGATAAACATTTTGATAAAAGCCATTTTCGTTGTTCTTGTAAGTGCCAGAACATAGTTGTAGTTTATCTAATTTCAAATGTATTGTTTTTTTTTTTTTTTTTTTTATGTGTTTATATACACATTACAAAATATATTAAAATAATTATCTAAAATTATTTATTATTTTTTGGGAAGGGGGCGCTGACTGGACTTTGCGCTTCTAGGTAGCTCACTGGTACTCAGTATATGCTTCCCCCCCGCTCCCCACCTTATGCTAAATATATAAATATGACATTCACAACCTGTATGTGAAGCATTACAATTTGGTTTTTTGTCCCTTTTTTAAATGCTTCAGTCCTTCGATTAGATTTTAAAGCCGGTAACTTTATATGAAGTCCACATTCACAACGAAATTAAGATTTTTAACGTAAGGCAAAAGCGTGTCGGAAATGGTTTCATTGGAGTTATTTAAAAAAAGTAAAGAACAAATGGAATAAACAAAGTTGAATCGCAATTTCAAATAGAAGGACTCGCTTATTAAAGCTCAATGTACCACACGTAAATATATAAATTAGTATGAAATTATAGCTTTCGTTTGGCTGCGTGAAGAGTTATCTGACGAGATATTCTGCTTTCAGTACAGGCTGTCCGAAAAGTCCGGAACCATTAGGATTCCAGGTTTATTTAGAAAATTGGTTCTGTATGTCCACCCTCTATATTGACACATGTTTGCAATCGAAACTAACTTAAGTTTTTCAGTTTGTAAACTTGCAACTTTATGCAAAAAGAAATCAACTTATTAATAATAATAATAATAATAATAATAATAATAATAAGTGAAGTGGATTTAAATCTGGTGATTTGGAGCCCGTTCTACTAGCCCCCTCCTACTCATCTATCATCCTGAAAATATTTCATTTGGCGTGTAGTGTGGAGGAGCACCGTCTTGCATGAACCATTCTGGTTTGCTTCTAAGGCCGTTAAAGCTCTGGCATCAAGCTGTCTCCTAACATTTATAAATTGCTCTCTTCACTTAATGCCAGTAAAGAATGGACCAATGCCTTCAGGATCCCAAATGCCACACCATTATTCTCTAATTATTCTAAAAGAGACTTTCTATAGTTCCAGACTTTTTGGACACCCTGTATATTGCGTGGTTGATAAATGGATTTTGTCATGTTCCCCCACTACATAAAATTCATATTATTCGATCAATAAAATTCGTAAAAGTGATAAATAAGTAGATGTATACAGTACACTATTTTCCAAACCAAAATTGAGTGTTTTCGATTGCTCATAAATATGTAAGCCAGTGACATATAATTGATGTTGCAAAGCAGTACTGGAATTAAAAGAATAATATATATATATATATATATATATTTTTTTTTTTTTTTTTTTGAGAGAGAGAGAGAGAGAGAGAGAATACAAAAATATAACCGTATTTAGCATCGTTGTAGTAGGGTTTTAGAAGCATCAACGACTAAGGCCATATTGCTCCGTGTATACTGTCTGTAAATTGCGTGTTCTGTGGTCGATTTTCTGTTTGCTGGAGAAAAAACCACGCCCCTTGCCCGAGACAAATTCAGCCAAGTTGTCAAAAAAAAAAAAAAAAAAAAAGGAAGTCCATAAAATTCCTCATGTCATCGATGGGACTCGAATTCAGGTCTTTTCCACCCGGTGTGGGGAGGATTACAATTCTACCAACTGTGCTACCCACGAGAGCCCGCATGCAGCACAGTAAAAATTCCTTTCAGCGATGCATATTTCATAGGTGGAACAGTTATCTCTTTGTACTGTCATTCAAACAACCAGGAGTGGTTGTTTGGATAACATCTACCTTACGCTTTGGTTTAAAAATCGGAGAAGCGAATGAATGTGAAATATTTAGGCATTTTAGCAGCAATGTCAATTTTTTTTCTTTATCATTCTCTTTTTTTTTTGCAGAGGGATGAAAAATCAGTTTCAGAAGGTAACAAAAAGAAAAAGAAAACCATCTGCAGCGAGGAGACTGCATATCTCAGTCACGGAATGAAAGAGCTCTCCCCCCCATAAAAATTAGACCTGTGCCGAAAGTAATCAGGACAGGCCTCAGATATTACCAGGTTCACTTTGATGTCAATGTTGAATTTTTACATTAGGTTAATGCGTATGGATATAGTGCAAAAATTATTGCACATAAGGCTAGAGAATGCTTTTGAAATGCGTTTAAGGGGCTTCAACTTTAAAATTAAATTAGCACAGGGCAGACATGTCTGTTGTTGCAGAGACTTTCGTAGCAATGTCCTGTTATGATGATTAAATAAAATTGTCTCACGATGTCATTCCAAGTATTTTAGGGCGCCGCCTTTGGCACCAGTGTCGTAGGTTGCCAACCCTGAACCAAAAGAAAACAGACAGTCCTTGAACTTTGGGAGGAAAATTTTAAAACAGGCGGCATGTCTCTATTCAGTCATTTTCCACACACAACAGGAAGTCCATTATCAGAATTAATTCGAGATTGATAATTTCGGATAATCGATTACGTTTATGCGTCTACAATACAGGTGTGCAATTCATTCGGCCAACAATACGATTATAAATAAGCAGATTAGGTTCCCTTAAAGTCACGTCACTTACTTTCTTGGTTACAATATCGATTGTGCATAGTGGCATAGTGTTTTGTGGAAGGCGCCACCGGTGGTTTCCCACAGAAGTACAGAATCTCTGTAAAAGCCAAAAAAAAAAGTGAATGTCTGGTTTCTGTCGGAGTAGTGTTATGTTTTGTTATTGTCTCTGGCTGCTTGAACCCAGGGTCCTTAGTGGGACACGGCGTTGCTCGCCACCAGCACCATCATACTCTGGCTGGCCTCCGCCAGGGTCGCCTGAGCTTCCTGATGGAGACCAACTCTGAGGAGTGCCAGCAAGTTAAAAAAAAAATAATAATAAAAAGAAGAGCATGATGAATGGGGTATAGAAAAAGAAGAGATTAAAGGGGGAAGAGTGTGGGCGGATAGACAGATAAGAGTTGATCCACCCAAGCTTAGGCGAGATGAGGGATTAGGATGGGGGTTGTAAAGTCACAGGAGCAGATGCATCTATGTCATCGGCCCCGAGCATTGCAAATCTGAGCATGGTGTCAGCAGTGATCATACCCATGTTGGGTTAGCCTGAACTTTGCGAATCCACACTCTGAGGAGTGCCAGCAGTCCCGCACTGAGGATGATGCCATATCGATTGTACAACTGTCAGTCAAGTTGACAAGAGCAAAACCAGAATTCCAAACATTAACAAACGCTTTCCAACGCTAAAAAAAAAAAAAAAAAAAAAAACGGAATAACTGCAGAAATTGAAAACTGCTATTTGTGATGTTCGTATAAAACACACACACAGTCCACTTGCGCGTGATTTTGAAAGAAAGGCCAAGATATTTTGGATATCTCACAAGCTGGTAAAACACGTAAATCTGACATAGGATTTATGTGTATTTAGCGTTAGGAAAGGCTTAGTTATACATCGCTTATGGCTAGTCTCCTGTGGAGAGCCCAGCAGTGACCTCTCTCTCTCTGTATAAGTACGTCATCCTCAATGACCGAACTATTACATCGCCGTACGCCTCACCAAGCAGAACCGTACGAAAATACTACTGCATTTTCGGGTATTTAAGCCCTGCCAGTACTTCTGTTGCGTGAGTGACTACGCGTGCCAAACACTCCACCTACGAAACTAAAAACATCCGCTAACAGCAGGTCGATAAACTCAAAGCCACTTCACCTCCTATAGAAAATTGTAAAATGGCATTAAAACTTCTCAAACATCCACTGTTACCTCAGCAAGTGGAATGTTCGATCGCAAGAGGGGGAAGTGAAACCATGCACACTCAAGAACAGGAAAACTTTCGCAAGCAAAAAGTTAAAAATATTAACGTTTAAACTATCAATGTTTCTAAAATTTAAAATATTTATGAACCATTCAAATTTAAAACGTTTATAACAAACACAAATTTGAAATAAGAAAAATCCTAGTTTTGTTCTTTGTGCAAAGAAATACCATATTTTACGAACTATACGACTCATACAGGCTTTAGATGGCGAATTTTGATAAAAAATAAAAATGTTTGAAACATTTTATTTTTTTAACAACGCTGCTTTTCTGCGTTAACTTCTGCAGTCAACCATCAGGGGACGCTGTGATCTTCCTAGTGATGGTAGTGGCGCACATGCTTGTATCCTTTAGAAAAGATTACAACTGTCCACGCGTCAACAAAAAGTAACCACCAATTAAAAACGATTATCGTTTTTAATTGGAAAACATCACCCATTAAGCAAATCTGTCATCCATTTGGTAGTTCTATTATTAATGATGGAACTAAGTTCTGAAACCGGTGAGGGCAGTAACGTTAGGTGAAAAATCAGGTTAAATATGGATTTTAACTCTAAAAACGATAAATAGTTAAAAGCGATTACTGTTTCGAGTTGTGTGTGTGTGTGTGTGTGTGTGTGTGTGTGTGTGTGTGTGTGTGTGTGTGTGTGTGTGTGTGGGGAGGGGGGGGGGGGGTACACCATATTATTTCCTTAAAGTCTTACTTGAAAAATTTCCAAACAAGCATCGGGAGTCGTGGCCTATGGAGTGGGTACTGAGATTAGATTTAATTTTCACAATTTTTATTCTTGTGGACCTTTAAAAGACCACGTCTACTCCAAGTAACATGAAAAATCCAAAAACAGTAGCAACCGAAGAATTCGCCAAGCTAATCAAGTGTTATGTTGGAAAGTTCTGAAATCTCTCTACAGGAAATGATTTTTTTTTACATAAATCATCCAACCTTTTCTTGTACAATTACCAAGCAGATCTACATCTTCATAAAAATGGGCGATCCAAACCTGTACAGTACTCAATACAGTGCACTCCACTTAAAATTGGGGTGATCAGGAATAATGTTATCGCTTTTATGAAATTCAGATCATACGAATATATAGGGAAACATCATGACAGTTTTCTTTTTATTGAGGACTTTCTAGAAGAAATAGTGGACAGTTCAAATTGCCGTATTTTATATTACTTGATTTTAATGTTTTCCTTTCTTCGAGTTCTGATGACACCACAGCCCTGACTACCTGTTTCAGTACCTTCCTGTACTTAATGCTGCAAAAACAGTGTCCAACCGTTTGGGCATCACTGTCCAAGGCCATGCAAATGAGGGTGAATTGGATGCACTGCCCCAGGGGGCCCAATCGAGGAAGTCAAAGTCTCAAACATAAATAAACGAAGCAGAAATAAACTCTTTTGCATTTGGGCCCCCAAGTACCTTTGCACGGCCCTGTCACTATCCATAAATGGTGATTCATTGTTGGCCATCCAGCTTCTAACAACTCAATGATCCGACCCCTGCAAAATTTCGTCAGCTGTACAACGTCGCATTATACGTGTTAAGAGCACTGTACTCTTTTAGACGATCACCTTGACGTGCTTTTCATTTACGTCAATATCAGGGCCAGCTACTATAACAAGATCTACGAAAATTGGGTCGATGGGCTGAAAAATGGCAATTGAAGTTTAACATTGACAAATGCAAGGTACTGCGCATGGGTATAACTCAAGAGTAACTTATCAACTGTGTGGTACTACACTCAGGGTGGTGGAGAATGAAAAGACATGGGAGTAACTGTGCAGTCGCACATGAAATTCTTTGAACAATGCAGAAATGATACCAAGACAGTTCATGGTGCTGTATCAATGAATACAGAAACTCTGCTAGCATGGATAAGGAGGTGATTATCCTTTTGTATAAGGCTTCGGGGTGGGGGAGGGATGGTAAGGCCACATCTTGAGTACGTACTGTACACAGGTCTGGAGACCTCACTTTAGATCTGATGGAGGGTTGCAGAGAATGCCAACTAGATTGGTGAAGGGAATAAAAGGGTGCTCTTACCTAGAAAGAGCTTCAGTTCTGCAAATTGCAGCGTCTTGACACCAGGCACCTATGGGGAGATCTGATTTAGGTGTTTAAAGCCTTGAATGGATTGAGTAAGCTGAATGTTAATGGTATTTGTTCTGAATGTTAATGGTATTTATTCTTCCATTTGCCGAAACTACACACATAAGGGGACATAAATTCAAGTTGAGGAAGGATGGATGCTGGGTAGATGTGCGGAAGTTTGCCTTCAGCCAGCGGGTGGCTTATTGTTGGAACAGGCTTCCATTTGTTTTTGAGGACGTGGATAAATCGAATAAATTCAAAAGAGAACTAAACAAATTCTTCGAGGGTACAGGCGGGTGAAGTGTTTTTTTCTTGGCTGATGCTAAATAAGTTTGCTTTCTTGCACCATTACTACTACGTTTGTTTGTTATTTGGTTTTTAGGAGCATTAGCAACTAAGGCCATATTGCTCCGGGATATACGGTGGTCATTCCATGACCTTTCCGCATTCTCCATATTTGGTGGTGACGGGCTCGAACCCCGGTCTAATCAAGAAGCGTGTGCTACGCACTGCTGCTCCTTCCCACCTGGCTACGGAGGCGCCTCCATTACTACTACTACACCAGTGCAATTTTCAGGTTAATTCGCCCTGAGGGCAAAAATCAAAGAAGAAAACGAAAAGAAAGAGACACGGGAGGGATTTGATCCAATGTTATCAAAACTAGACAAAGTATCAGTTACCAAATATTATTTACAGTTTAGAACTAAAGGAAATAGATATATTAATATAAAAAAAAAAATGTTCTTCAATGGTGGGTGTCTTTGTAGAGGAGCATTTGCAACACTAAAATTTATTAACTTCGCACGCGAACGCCGTGATAACAGCATAACTCAGAGTAACTAGAAGACGATGCGTTCCAGCTAGTAGTGTTGTGACTCAGTTGTTTGTTGGTAGGTAGTCCCGTAGCAGAGTGGTCATGAGCGGGAGTGCAGTAGCACACGCTCTTTGAGTAGACCGGGGTTCAAGCCCCTGAATGCTAAATACGGTCGATCTGCCAACCTGCACTGGATCAGCGTGGCAGATTATGGTCAGTTTCCCTCAGCATGAATTATTGAGGAGGCTTCCATCCTGCAGTGGGTTGATATATTGGCTGCAGTTTTATTTAGTCTCTGTAGGCCTTATTGGAGCATAGTTTTTCAGTTAACCTGAAACCGGTTCAGGATTTCTTTGGTATTTAGTCGGAAAATCCTATTTATACTTTTCAAGCAGATTAGATTGGAGAGAAGTGGCCTAATTTGCAGACTCCATGGTTGTTTGACTTCATGGGTGCGAGATGATGTCTGTAAGTACTGGCGCATAATATCTACCTGTCAATAGCTTGGCCAGGATATGAATATTTGTCCAAATGACAATAAACATCCAAGGTGCCCACTCCATATCTGCATACAACATACCGCTGGAGACAGCGAAGGGGAATTGGAAGATCTTGTTTAGTCACCCAAGTATCCAATTTTCTATGTTTAGGAAGGCTTTAACATACGTTTCAGGAGCTGGGGACCAGCCGATGCGTATATGACAACCGGGATAACACACTTACAATGCATTCCTTCACCAGTTGAGCATTTTGAACTCTAGCGAATTCTTGTCTTGCTAGTGATTTCTTCCTTGTGGTAGCGAAACGCTCAGTGAAGGATAACCTTGTTGTCCCAGATCCTTGTGATGAGCGACTTTTTAGATGGGTTGGCCATTTAAGAGCATAGTGATGTCATGTATTTTATGCTTTCTAGAGGACATCTGGGCAGTTTTAAGAGAGTTAATTGCGAGCCCAATCGAGGCGAGGAAGTTGGCTAGATTAGTTTACTGCTGTGTGTCTTGAAGAGCAACGTTATGCTCACCATTGTTGGATGGGAAGAATATAATTATGAAAATGCCATAATTATTTTAAATTTTTAGATTTCATCATCAACTAATTTGATATTAATCATTCAATTATACCAATATCTATAATTATTATAGCAAAATTCCTGTGCATTCACAGAACACCATTGCGCTATTCTAACAGCCATTCTGCTAAAACTCACTTCACGTAAATTTAAAAGTGACTTGGCGTTCAAGAATATCCTACGGCACCAAGTGTCAGCAAGAGGTTCAAGGTCGGCTTATACTGGAGGGAAAGGTAACCGGAAAAATTGCAAAAAAAAAAAAAAAAAAAAACACGAAAGCCCGAAGTAAGATCGAATACAAATAGCTGTACACTAAGCCTAATGAGAGTGTTAATCACTAATGCATTTCAATTTTTTTTTCTTGGGGAGAAAAAACCCAATTGAATTGCAACTAGTGGATAATATGAGGGAAAGGATTTTCAATCTACAATTTTTCGTTACATTCAAGTCTAACGACTTCTCTCCCCCATTACCCACCTTCTTTGGAAGAACGATGACACAATTAGAGTTAATTACATGCTCGCCCAGGCTTAGCATCAGATGATGGAGAAGTCGGTGGCACGCGTCCATGCAAGATGTCGGCTGGTACCACGCCAGGGTTTGAATCGGTTCGCTGCAAACACGTGAGCACGCGGCAGGTGATCGATGCCCATAAATACAGCCAGGCGTGCTCGAATCGAGCAATTTTGAGGTCGCAGTTTGACCAAGTTAATTAACGAAATAGGAGCAAAACACAGTCTCCATTTTACACACAACCTACTTCAAGGGGGAAATATTTACGAATGCGTAGTCACACGTGACTGACCAGATGCAATTAATTATAAGACACTTTCTGATTACTTCGGAGATATTAAAAAAGCTCGTAGCCTCGTGAAAACAAAATTATACAACTATTTGATACTTTATATACACTCACTGACCAAAAAATTCGAAATCTTCATTCAATAGTAGGGTTACCATTGCCCGAATTACAGAACGTAACCGTACACTCCATGGCATCTGTTCCGCTAGGGGTCCCAGGGAGTCTAGTTCAGATTTGACTATTGTTCCATCAAGAGATTTGTCAGCCGCTGTATTGTGGTAAGTAGAGAAACGAAAAGCCGAACTGCTCTTCCAACATATCCCACGAACAACTCAGATACAATTTTTGCACTTGAAAGAATCCACTGCAATCCGAGTATAAATGAAGCACTGCAGGGTGAAGTTGGTCCGATACGACAGAAAAATATTCATTGGAGGTAACACGACCTTCTAACGGTATGAGTGGACCCAGTCCGTACCAAGAGAACATACTCCATACCATGAGAAAACCAGCTGCCTGAGTGGTGGACATGAGACCTATGGCAGATATAAACTAGTATCTAATCAACTAACAAAGGAGGTTAGGCAAGCGCAGGCTGATTACGAGAAATCCTTGGCAATGGATGCAAAGAAAAACAGACTTTTTTACTTATGTAAACCCTCGAAGGGAGGGAATGAATAAGATTGGTCCACTAGTTGGTGGTTCGACTGTTGATGATCCTGCTCAGACAGCGGACAAACTGAATGAGTGTTTTGCATCTACATTCACACACGACAAATTCTGTAAGGAAGGAGAGGGGAGGACAGAAGTTTACTAAACTAACAGGTAGCTAAATGATTTTGTAATAATGGAGAGCAAAGTGGAGGAGAAATTGAAGTTAAACATAAAAAAGGCACCTGAAACAAGTTAGCAAACCCTTAGCCATAATTATGAGAGCATCCTTAGATTCAGGGAAGGTCCCCATGGACTGGAGATGTGCAAAAGTATCCCCAATTCACAAAGGGGGTTCAAAGGGTGACACAAATAATTATAGACCTGTTAATTTACTTCTGTTCTGAGGAAAATAATGGAGTCACTGGTTAAAGAAGTGATGCAGGATCACCTAGACAAGACTGCAGTAATAGTAGACACAGGTTTGTTAAGGGGAAGTCTTGTCTGACCAATTTGATTGAATACTACGTTGTGGTCACAAAGGAACTGGATGCAAAAAATAATTTTGATATCATATACTTGGATTTCAGGAAAGCTTTTGATACTGTAGCACATGAAAGACTGCTTTACACATTGGAGCGGTATGGCATTAAGGGCAAGTTGTTGCAATGGTTAAAGGGATTGTTGAGGGGAAGATGGCAGAGTGGTAATAAATGGACACTGCTCTACGTGGACTAATGTCATTAGTGGAGTTCCCTCCCCAGGATTCGGTGCTGGGCCCATTATTGTTTTGTCTAGTTTTTTTTTTTTTTTTATGAAAACCCCAAACACCCTGCTAAAAGTGCGCCAACAATAACACCTTTTTGAAAATCGGAAAGATCTCCCGTCTTTCCCGTAACCGGATGGACTACGAAGCCCAAGATAAATATAATTATTGTTATTATATTTATCTGATACCAAGGATAGTTGTGATCATAACTCCCATTTGCATACGGTACATTTAATTATCCGTTGATGCCTATTACAAAAGGTTTCTAATTTTTTGGCCAGTGAGTGTATGTTATCGTAAAAGCTCAAAATTCAGTAAATCCCAGGATTTACCATTTCACTTTGGTAAAAGACCGAAATTTGGACTTTTATTGCTCCGATACAGCAAATCCTAAGGTTTACCAGTTCCTGTTGGTATTAGGAACTGGCAAACCGTATGACGAGATGCCCCTCAAACAACTCAACAGAAAAATATCTTAAAAATAAGTCATGTAAATGCAAATATAAAATATGGTACAATCCGATTAAATGTAAAAACATTTCTTTTATTTTGGCAAGGAGATCATTACTTATTTAGCAGTCGAGTCGAATTGAGTTCAGTTCAGTTGAGCATGGGCTCGAACCACGTTCAAATTCAAACGAGCCTCTCTAGGTGCGAAACAAGTGGAGATGCCAGAGCACAAATTCAAACAGCTTTAGCTTCTCGAATATCCGCTACCAATTTCTTCAATGCTGACTCCAGTGGGGCAAAGATAACTTAGTTGATTTCGATCCTTCTAAAACTCAGTCCTGTCATATATCTAGCAAAAAAGGATTCTTCTGCTCTATGCTTATCTTCGAGGACACTCAGATTTTTAGACAAGATCACATATCTTTGGGATTACCCTGACTCCTAATCTATCTTGGCACAAATATTGCTTTCTCTGCATCTAGAAATTTCTTTTTTCTCTCCAGGAATCACTTTTTTTCCAAACAATGTCCACTCTATACAAATAAGAAATCCGCCCTACCATGGAATATTGATCCCACATCTGGGTCGGTGCGTCATAACCTCTCTCAGGCTTCTAAACTCCAGTCAAAAGAGAACAGTTAGGTTAATTAATGATCCATCTCTTACAAAGTCTCTCCACTCTGTCTCAGACAGTTTCTGATGCGCCTTTTCTATAGATACTTCCATGCATACTATCCTTGAGAAATGGCTTCTATCTCTTTCTCTCGCAAACCACTCGGCATCCTTTTATCGTCCAACTTCAAACTCACAGAACCAACTTTCCTTCTTCCTCATTTATTCCTTCAACTTCCGTTTTCTGGAACAGCCTCCCTTCATACATATTTCCTGATAATTACAATCTACAGAAATTCAAGCATAAGGTTAACAAGTATTTCTTCCATCTTCTCAACCTTCGACCCAAGCACGGTACTATAGATTCTAATACCTTTCGTGTTTGGGGTTTTCATTTAAAAAAAAAAAACAAAACTATCTCAGAGGATAAACATACACGACGCTTTGTTCACTATGTGATGAAGCACACAGTGGTTTCTCTCCCCTCCATCGTGTTATACTTTGTCATGCGAAGCAGACGATCAATGAACAAAGCGCAGCAGAGATACGAAATCTCCATTTTACTAACTGATGGTATGTATGACAGCAGCAAACTGATTGGTACAACAGGGCGAGCTTTGAAAGCCGCGACCTCACAAAGGAACAGTGGACAGTGAAAATGATTAATGGCCATTATCTTCACGTTAAATGGACATCCAATTTAACATACGACGGTGATTTTCTATAAGCGATCGTTCCATAATGTACCATACACATAAGAACTTAATCAGGTTAGTAACACAAGTTGTTGCTTACAAAGATATGATCTGATGAATCAACTTTAAAGTTATCTTCTGAATGCAAAGATAAATCACCGCAATGAAAGTACTTTGAAACAGAACAAACAAAAACCAAAATATCAAATTATTCGATAAGGTGAATGCTTGGGCAACTCAATCTAACAGTATTCTTATCAAATTTCAACGGATATTAAGCACTAACAACTGAATTCGTTTACGTCTGTAAACATTTACAATGGCTAAAAGGTAGTGCTAGTGATTACATATGCACGAGTGGAGTTCAAAAATAAAGTCTTCATCCAGAAGTAGTTGTGATAGAAAGATTTTTTTTCTTTGCAGCTCTGAATGAAGTGAAGTGTCATAATGGATAAAGTGGAATGCCGATTGGCGATTCAGTTCTTCTTTCTGAAAGGGTAAACACCCAAAATAATCCACAGGTTACAGCGTCGTTTACCATTGGCATAAACATTTCAAATGTGGAAGAACCTCAGTGCATGATGAAGAAATTCCAGAACGCCTAGCAACTACTGTAACAGAAAGTCTTGCAAAAATTGAGGCATTAATTGTGGAAGATCGCATTATTAGCGTCAAAGAACTAGATGCAGAGATCCATATTAGTGCAGGGGCTATGGAGAACATCATTCAGCTTGGCTCCCAGACTTCTCATCCCTTACCAGACGAGAAAGGGGCACATTGATTTTGTCGATGTGCCAGGAAAGGCAAGAGCAGTTCTTTCACGGCTAGTCACTATGGATGAAACTTGGATCCATCACTATGATTCCGAAACTAAACAAATGTCAAAACAATGGGAGCATGCAGAATCATCTCCCCACCGAAAAAATGCAAAGGTGCAACCAAGTGCTGGCAAGGTGATGCTGTGAGTTTTTTGGGATCAGCATGGTGTAGTACTAACAGATTGCCTTCAAAAAGACTGCACTGTGAAGGCAAGGTATTATTCCAACCTTTTCATAATGCTAAGTGCTGCCATAAAAGAAAAAAGACGGGGAAAGCTGTCAAAAGGTGTGCGCCTGCTCCAGTGAGGTGTGACCTCCCTGGAGCAGGCGACTCAGCTGATGCAATATTATGCCATCACGTAGGTGATGACGTAATATTGCATCAGCTGTTACACTCAGCTATATAAGCACGCTCTGCAAGAGTTGCAGTCATTCCTTGCTTGTGTCAGGATGGCGAGTTACGAGCAGTTGACGCCACGAAGAAAGAGCTGTTGTTGCTTTACGTGAGGAAGGATGTTCTTCCCGTCATATTGCTTATACAGTGTCTTGTAATCAGTCGACAGTGAGTAGATTTCTTTCCAAACTCAAGAATCCTGGTTCTGCTGATAGGAAAAAAGGCACAGGACACAAACGAGTCTCTACGCCAAAACAGGACCGCGTTTTGAAGTGCTTAGGCCTTAAAAACCGTAAAGCTTATTTGTCTGAGCTGAAAAGAGAATGGGAAGAACATACAGGAGTGGTAGCAAGTGCAGTAACTGTCAGAAGACGCCTCTTCAAAAATGGACTTGTAGCCCGTCGTTCTAAGAAGAAGCCCCTCCTCACACAAAAAATGAAAAAGGCCCAAATAATTTGGTATACGGAGCATGTCAAATGGACCCCGAAGCAGTGGAAGTCAGTTATTTTCTAGGATGAGAAGAAATTCAACCAGCATGGCTCTGATGGGAGACAAACGATTCGCTGTAGACGTAGTGAAGAATACCATCCAGACTGTATGGCGTCTACAGTGAAATTCCCTACCAGCCAAATGATATGGGGGTGCATTTCGTATCGCGCAGTAGGTCACCTGCAGTTTATAAAAAGGTTCAGTAAATGCCAATGGATATTTGGCTGTATTGGAAGGCAAATTGCTGCCAACCATTAGAGACCATTTCAACCTGGCAAGTAACTGCATTTTTCAGGACGACTCTGCTCCTTGTCATCGGGGACGAAAAGTGTTAAGTAGGCACTTCTGTAGTTACTTTAGCTTCATTTCTGCATTAGAGGTTCGACAGTAATGTGTTTACATTTGTTACAGGTGAAAAAATGGTTGGAAGAACGGTCCATTACAACTGTTAGCTTTCCAGGAAACAGCCAAGGCCTGAATCCTGTAGAGAACTGTTAGCATTGTGTGGAATCTGCAATTGCCAGAAAGAAACCAAGGACCCTTCGTGAACTTCAGGAAGCCATAATTCGTGTTTGGAACCACGAAATATCAGTTGATTATCTTCAGAAATTGATCTTGTCAATGCCTCGACGGTGTGCTGCTGTCATCAGGGCCAGAGGCGGTTCAACTAAATATTAGTTTACACCTGGTGAATTTTTCATTTTGTTTCCATTTAAAATGATAAACAAGCAAATTCTGATAACATTTCAGCCATAATTGTAGTGTTTACCAAAACTGTTGTATAAAGGTTGCAAATGCTCATTTTGGAATATTTGAGAAGCACCCGTCAAATATTACTTAGCTTTGCCGTAACTATTAATAAATATCTTTTGTTTATATTTCTATTTGTGCTGCTAGTCATTAATGTAACATACTATCGCGAAAAAGGGTTAGAAATGTAAAGTTCCTAGGTGATGCACTTTCTTTGAACACCAGTGAACGCAACACTAATAAGTAACTGCCCACCCACTGATGAGGAGCCAATAAGCTCCGAAACGGTGCGGTATGGGTGATGGTATCCGCTGAGAATAAATAACAATAGTCTTCTCCTATGGTGAAGCATTACTTATTAGAGGTAGTGCAATATCATGGCAACTCGTTGTGAAGGTATTCACAATATGAGATATACTTAATGATGCCAATTTATAACTAAAGTAGTTGGCTATGTATTGAAATGATGCAATTGCACTAATTCGTACATTAGTTAAACTCTTTACATAACTTGAGGCTTTAGCTCTAAACTATACTGATACAGTGAAACGCATTTTTCCAGCTGTACCCACACTGGGCATTCTCTCTCCTTCCTTCCTTCACATATGTGCTGTATGACCAGCTACATGGCTATAATTTGCAAAAACAGTTTCACACAATTCTTGTGTGAATTGTTAAAGTGAAATGCGGATTGCTTTCTTAAGATTTCCGGTGTTCCCCCTACCACAATCTCACTGTTTTTTTTTTTTTTTTTTAACGGATATTATATACTGGTTGAACACCATCAGGTAAACTTACCTAGTCAGTAGGTTTCTCCTTATAGCTTTCAACTGGGATTAGCCATGTCATGGACTCAATGAGGTGGGGAAAGCATATCACACACAGGGATCTAGTCCATGTCGACTCAACTGTTTCCCTCAGTTGCTCCAAATTGGATGGTCGCGGATCTCTACTCTCAGAAGCTCGTTCTACCTCATCCTCCAAGCACTCAATTGGATTGAAAGCGATTCAGGAAGGCCACCTTAGTAGACTGAATTCACTCATGTTTCTGGAACTACCTAGAATAACTCATGTTTCTGTTGTGTAAAATTCTGGTATTCTGACATTATACCGCTGGAAGAACCTACTCGCTGATGGATACACTGAAGCCGCAAAGGGATGTGCTTGTCGGAAACAGTTTCCAGATAATCCATATCACCCAAATGTTGCTCCACTGGTAATCGGAGGAGGGAGGGGGGAGTCTAATGTTCACAATAAATATTCCCCGCTTGCACTCTTGACACCTGTCAGGATAGGCTCATGGACTCGCTACACTAGACAACGTTTTTGCAATCCTCCAATGTCCACGACTGGTGTAGCGAATCCATGAACCTATCCTGTCAGGTGTCAACAATGCAAGCGAGGAATATTTTTACTGTGCACATTGGCCCCCCCCCCTCCTGATACCAATGGAGAAACATTTGGGTGACATGGATTACTGTATCTGGAAACAGTTTCCGACAGGCACATCCCTTTGCAGCTTCACTGTATCCATCTGCGAGTGGATTCTTCCAATGGTATAATGTGTATGTCAGAAAACCAGAATTTTACACTGCTGGTTTCAGAAACATGAGTGAATTATCTACTAAGGATTTTTTCTCACAGAAGTGGAATCTGGTGTGCTCATCTGCTGTAATACCCCATCGGAGGCAATGTACGACGAGTTATGATTCTGAAATGCCTTTTTTGGTTTCCACTGTAGTACTGAGTAATTTTACTGACTATAGCCTTTCTGTTACCCTGTATAAGTCTTGTCAGACTCTGGTGGACTCTCGCATCTGCATACCATTTTCGACAGGATTTCCTTTAACTGATTATTATTTAGATCCAGATACACCCGAGTAGTCGAAAACCCCAGAAGGGTTTGTTTCCAAGATACTCAGATCTGCGCGCCTGGAGCCGATTACCATGCCACGCTCAAAGTCACTGAAATCTTTTGTCTTGTTTATTCTCCACTGAATTTCACACATGCAGCAACCATACATATCTGCATGCCTGTTCGTACATAAGCACCCCATTTATATCGAAATCAATGGTACGTTGAGATATGTTCAAAAGACAAGACTTCGCATTCTTAAATATTTATCAAATGCTTAAGATACAATTTTTTCCCCTTCAATGTTCTTTAAGAGTACAGATGGCTACGTCTGAAGCCAGATGGGTGTACAGGTTTATTCGCTTTAAAAAAATTAAAGAATTCAGTGAGGTTAGAATCTTCTAAATATGCTGTAGTGTCAGAGGTTCCTGTAGAGATGACATGAATTTAAAATAAAAGGCTGCACGCCAAGCCAATCATTTTGATAGGCGCACTCAGCTTATCTATCACTTTTCTTAAAGAGCAATGTTCCTTAAGAAAAGTGACAGATAAGTATTCAGATTTAAGTTCTCATTGGCTTTTAGATTTATACCCGATTCGTTTCTTAATTAAAAATGTCATTTTGTATATTATTATTTTTTAAAATATGAACTAGACTTTCAGTATGGCGAACTGAATTTAACGTATGTCAGCAGTAAATTTAACTTTTTCTTTCGAAGTGTTTACCTTAAGGGGATTAAATCCCTGTTTACCCCCCCCCATGCAGAGGCGACAAAGGCCGGACGAAACCGTATACCTACGATGTCACCTACCGTTTGACCCGGATGAAACTACAATTTCCCCACTCTACACACGCCCACTTCATGATTCTTCTAAACTGGTTGGTTGGCTTTTTTTAGGGGGGGGAGAGGAAGGGATTTCCTTAGCATATTCGACAAATCCTTGTTCATATTGTAGTATATGCAATTATTATTATTCTTTTAATGGTGTATATGGTCCATGGACTGATTTGCATGCTGTCCAGGTGACAAACTTCCTAATCAGCTAGAAATCGGTTAAACTACAGTCTTGATCGAAAAGACTTAAGTCCTCCAGAATCAGAAGGGGTTCGAACCTTCTGTAAATGAACGCCAAGAGGCACCAGGAAACAGTAGCCAAAGGGTGCATAAGTACAGGTGCTTTTAGAGCCCGCGACCTGCTAAATACGGTGTTCTTTCTTGTATTCACTCTATCCTGTGAACTCCTCTGACCATGTGGTCATCCAGGAGTATAAATAGAAAATTTATTTTTTATTTAGTATACAATTACAAAGGACATTCTACAAAATTGAGCTGATCAACACCAGCCCAGACGGAATGAATGTCACGCCCTGTTTATGAGTCAAATGGATCCAGTTACTTTAGGGATGAAGTAGTAAATATGACGGTCTTCACATTAAAGTAAAAATCTACAAGGACAAAATTTCGGAACAAGTAAACTGTAAAAGGTACCTTTTTGGGGAGCCTATCGCAGCTTTGCACAACAGTTGCAGTTCTCTTCCCCTAAATGGACGCTGAAACACGATCTTTTTTTGCGTTGTAAACAAGCTGTATAACAAATACTTTATTTTATTCAGGATTATGACAGGTTAATTGGCACAATTGGATGATATAAGTTCTAAACAATTTACAGTTGTATCGAGTACAATATTTCGGTAGCAAATGCAATGGTTTCCTGATATAATAGTTTTATGAAAATTTTGTTGAATCGATTGACTGATTTGCTAATAACAGTTTTAAATTTTCAGCAATTTATTTTAAATTGCTGAAAGATTGTACGAATGATTCTGCAATTACCTGCATTGCTATTCATACTTCTGTAGCCTAATTTTAAATCGATTGGTATCAAAATATGTTCCTATATTGAGACGAGAATTAAATAAATAGCTGACCTGGAAAAATGTTTCAAAATAATTCCAGGAAAAAAAAAAAAAAAAAAGATAAAAAAAAATGCAGTATTTAGAGCACTGAACATCAAATACGGTGCTTTGACGAATAGCTAGGGCCCCGGTAGCCATCTTAGCAAGAGCGCAAGGCTGTACCTGGGTGGAGTGTGAGGGGTTCAAGACCAGCTGTCAGTAGTCGTGATTTTCTCCCCAGTATCTCGAGTTAGTCAGTCTCAAGGCCGGGTGCAATTAGCAAGTCAAATCCAAGGATCCTGACTAGAAATGCATTCGAAATAAATAAAACGAATAGCTGCGTTGAAAGTCTCACTACAAAATTATCTTTCTCTCTATGGCTACATAAATTAGAATTATTAAACAATCTTCAAAAAAAAAAAAAAATTCGCTCCATATCTTTAAGCATTTACGTACAAAATCACGACTCTCTTGACAGTTCATCATCATCATCAGCCATTTTCAATCCACTGCAGGATGAAGGCCTTTCCAGTTCCTTCTGTTTTGTGCAATGGCCATCCATTTACTACCCACGAACTCATGAATTTCATCTATCCATCTCCGTTGTTGTCTTCCAAGTTTTCCTTTAGCTCCTCTTGGGTACCATTCTGTTATTTTCTTAGTCCATCTGTCATCATGTCTTCCAGCTAAGAGTCCTGCCCAAGACCATTTCAGTTCTTTAGTTTTGATAAGAATATAGTAGTAGTATCTTATGTAGGACGGCACTTGAACGTCAATTCATCTCCGCGAGTTTAAGAATGTCCTTTACTTGAAGTTTGTCTAATCCATGTGTTCATCTTCTTATCCAACAGTCTGATTCCTAATATAATTCGTTCCATTCTTCGCCGTGTAGTTCTCAGCTTCTCTTCCATTCTTTTGGTGAGTGCCCAAGTTTCACTTCCATAAATCATGGTGGGGAGTATACATTGGTTCATTATTTTACGTTTCAGACAAATTGGGACATTTCTCCTCAGTATGTGACTATATTTCCTGAATGCTATCCATCCAAAATTTATTCTTCTCTTGACTTCCAGCCATTCATCATTATTACAGCTAATGACTTGTCCCAGGTAAGTATATGAATCCACCTATTCAATTACTGCTCCTTCGATGATTATATCCCTTTCTGTGGCATACTTGTTCATCATTACTTTTGTTTTAGCCATATCCATCTTGAGCTCGAAATCCTTAACTCTGCATAACTAATTACAATCTGTTGACAGTTAATAAATTGACAATTACAATCTGTGATTTATTATATTATCGTTGCTGCCATCTAGTGACAATTTTCGTGGCTCCCGGATGTAAACAGAATTAATTAATTTTGCGATTTTCGTGCAGGATCGTAGGGATAAAAATATACATGAAAAATAATAAAATAATAATAATAATAATAATTTCCGATTTAAAATTAATAAAAATATTCAGATTCCTATACTATATGGAATGGCGCTAATTATTTAATTTTATAATTAAAATTGAGGCTTTTGCCTTAAACTTAATTATTCCAGGGGCTCACCCTGGTGAGTATGGGCTTGGCACATCCAGGGTACTGAGCTGGATAACATTCTTTTCTTCTCTTCTCTTCTCTCTCTCTCTCTCTCTCTCTCTCTCTCTCTCTCAGGGTAATTCAGAATTTTTTTTTTTGGCTGGTGCAGCATAAACCTCGTGCTTCCTTGCACCATATGGCTAATAATAATTATGGTAAATAATTTTATAAATACGTTTATTTAAAATAAATTATTGAACGTATATTCTGCAGGTTTACTACAATCC
The DNA here is from genome assembly GCF_048544385.1 of Mastigoproctus giganteus. NCBI lineage: Eukaryota > Metazoa > Arthropoda > Arachnida > Uropygi > Thelyphonidae > Mastigoproctus > Mastigoproctus giganteus. Next base: position 7,712,794 of record NC_143580.1, read on the forward strand.
GAAAGCAGTGAAAAGTGAGATCCTTGAAAGTTTATCTACCTCGACGTTTCCTTACTATGAATGGTCGATCCACGGTATAGTTCCATTGTATAACTCCCCGACCCACTAAGCCACGTAAAGGAATAAAAGATGACCAAGATATGCAGTGCTGCTCGGAGCGGTGACCGTATTTAGGACCGGCTGAGGTGAGACGAAGGTGGAGGAGCAAGGCAGCTATGGAAAGGAAGAATGTCAGTGACACCTGCCAGTACCTTCGAAGTCCGTGTGGGCGCCCGCCAGTCACGGATACATCCATAGTTGTCGAATAGTGGATGGGGAATGAAGAGTGCTCGAAGCGAAGAATTTGGGTCACCTTTCTAGTGTTGAAGTGTCAGTGATTTTTGTGGGCATTCAGTGAAATTTAAGCAGTCGACCGCGAAACACGATTCACAGAGTGGTTAAACGAAATACAACGCTGTCGGCAAATAATCATGCAACACGCTGGCGAAATGGCACGTTCTTTATTTGACGTCCTGGAAAGGCTCGGACCAAAGCATTTAACATTTTACGTACAGATCTTTCTCTCTGCTGAAGAAGAATTTCTTAGAATACAAAATAAATTAGAGTAAGTAAGTAAGAACAACAGAATATGGGAGGGAAAAGAAAGGAAACCATCCCATTTCAGGCAAAAGCCAATTTTTTAAACTCCTGTACAAGGAACAAATAATTATCAATACAAAGATTTGCACAACGCGAACATAATTTGCCAATATGGGTGATGCATCATAGGCTAATATTAACAAGGTCGAATATTAAAAGGAGACAAATCCCCCTTTCCCCCATTTCATCACCAATCTGGTCGCCTTTCACTGAACCCTCACCAGATTTTTTTTTTTTTGATGCGGTGTCCAGACGTGAATACAATATTCCAAATGATCTAACCATGTCTTGTAAAGAGGAGGGATAATGATATCTTCTTACTAGCAAAGACCATATAATTCATAGACAGGACACTATGTGCTACCTAGCCATCTGCTTACACTGCATGGAAAATAATGTCAGACTTAATCACAACACTTAAGTCTTTGTCTCGAACCACATTTATCTCCTATCCTATACGTGACTCTAGGATTTCTTTTCCCCAAATGCATATCCTTACATTTAGAAGCATTAAACTTTAGTTGCCATTTTTCGTACCAGTTTCTGCAACCGATCAAAGCTAGAATTTTATAATGATATATTTTTATTCCATAAACTAAAATAATGTTCAGACAGAAAAGGACAATCAGCTAAAAAGTGTGAATTTAATACGAATAGCTAAATTTTAAGTGATGCTGAAATCTGAGGCGTTCAGATTATTTCTTCAAAATAATGAACAAATAAAAGAAAGTTTTGTAAACTGAAACAATGTGGCATTAGATAAATGACAGTGATGAAGCTATGCAACTTCAACGTGACCTAGACAAATTATTTGTACAGGCTAGAAAATGCAAGGTCTTGCATCCGGGAGAGAAGTAATCCCAGAATAATGTGACACTTGGGTAGCAACAAACTCAATACAAAGTTCTCCGAACAGTGCAGACAGGTTGGTTTAGTAAGGGATTCTTGGCACAAGAGCTACCAAAGGCTAAAATGAGCTTTGGAGGTTTGGCTGCTAGGACAGACCATAGAATTCTGTCAGCGACACAAGTACTATGCCAGCAGATAAAATGTTAAATTTAATAAATTTTATTAAATTTAATAAAATGTTAAAAAAAGCTTATGCGGATGATTTGGTTATTGGAACAGAAGGACGTTCCGGGGCTGATTTGGAAAATAAAGTGCAGCTTATATTGGAGAACGTGTTGTTGTGGGCAAATATGAATAAATCAAAAATTTCACCTAGCAAAACTTGTTTCATGGTGTTTCCAAAGCATTTTGATTATCGTAGGCCACCTAGTGTCCTTTTGAATGGGGTCCAGATTCCCTACGTTTCCCAAGCGAAATACTTGGGACTGATAATTGATGATAGGTTGTCATTTTTGCCACATGTTACTAAAATGAATGAGAAGGTAAGAAATTTTACAGCTTCAATTGCTCGGATTTCAAGAAAAGAGTGGGGATTGTGTAAAAATATTTTGGTATCTTATGCAGCTGGATGTTGGTTCTTTAGGGTGAATATAGTCAGGACTGCATCGAAGCTCTTATCATTGCAGTGTACAATGCTGTTGACAATAACTTCTGTAGCTAGAACAGTATCGAATAATGCCTTGCAGGTTTTTTACCACTGGACTCATATTGCTTACCGAGGACGCAACAGTACCGGTTTTCTCCTTTAATTCCTACGTCCTCTTTGTTAACGGGTCATGGATCTCTCCGAGCTAAATTATTTGAGAGTGGATTGGAGCCAGACCCCTTCTGCTTCTGTGGGGCTCATGAAACATGGGCACATGTTATGTTCTGTTGTGTCGAGTTCAGAGAGGAACGTCGACTTCTCTTGACAGGCATTCCAAATTTAAATGAAGATAATGTGTCTGTCCTTCTTGAGGACACTGAAACGTTCAACATCTTCCAGGAGTTTTCAATTGCAGTCTTCAAGAGACGAACTGTAGTGCGATCTGCGTTGCACTGAATCCGGCTCATTGTGCTGGGCTTGGTTTGAATGTTGACCTGTTCTTCTTGAGGACATTAATAAGTTCTTGGTTGTTCAACATGTTCCAGGAGTTTTCAATTAGTCTTCAAAAGGTGATTGCTTTGCATATAACCTAGCTCATTGTGCTGGGCTGGCTTAATAAAGATAACGTGTCTGTCATTCTTGAGGATGAAAGAGAATGGGCCTGTGGCACTGGTTTCCATAGTTTAGAAGAGAATACAGCAGAGCCTGTCTCTGCTGTATTCTCTTCTTCTATTCTTGAGGATATTGACAAGTTCAACACATTCCAGGGGTTTTCAAAAGACGAACTGCAGTGTGATCTCCTATGCATTGAACCTATCTCATTCTGCTGGGCTTCGTTTGGAAGTTAAGCATAAAAAAGGCACCTGGGGTGGATGGAATCTATCCAGTTATATTGAAGGAGGCAACGAAGGAAGTTAGCAAACCCTTAGCCATAATTATGAGCGCATCCTTAGATTCAGGGGAGTCCCCATGGACTGGAGATGTGCAAATGTATCCCCAATTCAAAGAGTGACACAAATTATTATAGACCTGTTAGTTTAACTTCTCTTCGGGGAAAATAATTTGAGTCACTGGTTAAAGAAGTGATGCAGGATCACCTACACAAGACTGCAGCAATAGTTCAGACACGGCATGGGTTTGTTAAGGGGAAGTCTTGTCTGACCAATTTGATTGGATACTACGATGTGGTCACAAAGGAACGGGATGCAAAAAATAATTTTGATATCCTACATGTATTTGGATTTCAGGAAAGCTTTTGATACCGTTTCACATGGAAGACTGCTTTACAAATTGAGGCGGTATGGCATAAGGGCAAGTTGTTGCAATGGATAAAGGGATGGTTGAGTGGGAAACGGCAGAGAGTGGTAATAAAGCTAGGACACAGCATGGTTTTGTTAAGGGGAAGTCTTGCCTGACCAATTTGATTGGATACTATGATGCAGTCACAAAAGAACTGGATGCAGGGAATAACTTTGATATTATATACTTGGATCTTAGAAAGGCTTTTGATACTGTTGCACATGGAAGACTGCTGCACAAATTGGAGCAGTGTGGCATTGGAGGCACGTTGCTGCTATGGATAAAGGGGTGGTTGAGGGGGAGAAGACAGAGAGTGGTAATCAATGGACACTGCTCATCGTGGACTAATGTTATTAGTGGAGTCCCTCAGGGTTCAGTATTGGGGCCTTTATTGTTTTCTGTATTTATAAATGATATTGATGATGGTATATCAGGCTTAATGTCCAAGTTTGCAGACGATACGAAGGTTGGCAGGGTTGTCAAGGACACTACTGACACTATGCTGCTGCAACAGGATTTGGAAAGGTTGAGCAGATGGGCTTCGAGGTGGCAAATGAAGTTTAACATTGACAAATGTAAAGTACTACATATGGGAAACAGCAACCCCAGAGCAACGTATCAACTCTGTGGTACTACACTGACAGTGGTAGAGAATGAAAGGGACCTGGGGGTGGTGGTGCAGGCAGATATGAAGTTCTCTGAGCAGTGCAGACGAGCTGCAAGAGTAGCTCATGGTGTATTGTCAATGATATATAGGAATTTTTCTAGCAGGGATAAGGAGGTGATTATTCCCTTGTATAAGGCAATGGTCAGGCCACACCTAGAGTACTGTATACAGGCCTGGAGGCCTCATTTCAGGAAGGATGTAGAGCTGCTGGAACGAGTACAGAGAAGGGCAACTAGATTGGTGAATGGGACAAAGGGGTTCTCTTACGAAGAAAGGCTTAAGTTTTGCAAATTACAGTGTCTGGAAACTAGGCACCAGCGGGGTGATCTGATAGAGGTGTACAAAGCCTTGAATGGTTTGAGCATGCTCAATGCTGATGGGATTCTTCCTCTAGCTCAGAAAAATCACCTGAGAGGGCATAAATTCAAATTGAAGAAAGACAGATGTAGGATAGATGTGCGGAAATTTGCCTTTAGCCAGCGGGTGGTTGGTGGGTGGAACAGACTTCCATCCCTTGTCGTGGAAGTTGATAGCCTAAATAAGTTTAAGGCTCAGCTGGACAGGTATTTCGAACGAACAGAGGGGTGAAGTGGAAGTGGTTATTTTTATTTATTTATGTTACTTTTTTTTTTTTTTTTGGCTGATGCTGCATAAGCTTGCTTTCTTGCATCAAATGCCTCTACTAATGCTAATGCTAATAAATGGCCACTGCTCTACGTTGGCTAATGTTATTAGCGTTGTTCCCCAGGGTTCTTCGGTACTGGGGGCCCATTGTTCTTTTTGTGTATTTATCAATGATATCGATGAAGGCATATCAGGCTTAATGTCCAAGTTTGCATATGATACAAAGGTTGGCAGGGTTGTTAATGACAGTAGCGACAGTACGCTACTGCAACAGGATCTAGAAAAGTTGGGCGGATCGGCTGAGAAGTGGCAACTAAAGTTTAACATTGCATTTGTCAAAGTACTGCACATGAGTAGCAGTGACCCAAGAGAAACTTACCAATTGTGTGGTACTACACTCAGTTAGGCGGAGAATGAAAAAGACCTGGGGTAATTGTGCAGTCGGATATGAAGTTCTCCGAGTAGTGAAGACGGGATGCCAGAGCAGGTCATGGAGTTTTGTCAATGATATACAGGAATTTTGCTAGCAGAGACAAGGAGGTGATTATCCCTTTGCATAAAATGATCAGGCCACACCTTGAGTACTGCGTACAGGTCTGGAGGCCTCATTTTAGGAAGGATGTAGAGGTGCTAGAACGAGTACAGAGAAGGGCAACAAGATTGGTGAGAGGAACAAAGGGGGTGCGCTGTTACCGAGAGGCTTAAGATCTGCAAGTTGTAGCATCTGGAGACTAGGCACCTGCGAGGTGTATAAGGCCTTGAATGGTTTAAGCAGGCTCAATGCTGATGGCATACTTCTGCTTGCTGAGGTTAAGAACCTGAAGGAGCATAGATTCAAACTGGGGAAAGACAGTTGTAGAATAGATGTGCGGAAGTTTACCTTTAGCCAACGGGTTGTTGATTGCTGGAACAGACTTCCATCTATTGCTGTGAAAGTTAATAGCTTAAATAAATTCAAGGTAGAACTAGACAAACATTTGGAGTGAACGGATGGGTGAAATGGGAAGTTTTTTTGTTTTTTTTTGGCTGATGCTATATATGCTTGCTTTCTTGCATCATATGCCTCAACTAATGTTAATGTACTTTGATAGGATTGTGATCACTGAATTTGAATCTTCAATGCAGTTTTAAAAGAAGAACTGTAGTGCGATCTGCTATGCATTGAACCCACCTCATTATGCTGGGCTTGGTTTGGATATACTTTGAACTTGATTTTAATTATGATCACTGAATTTTGATCGTGATCCTGAAACTTGAACCTGGAACCTTTGTCCTTGGTGATCTTCTTGGCAAGGCTAGACTTGAATTTTGTTGTGATGTCTGGCCTCAATTTATTTACTACTTTTTTTTTTTTTTTTTTTTTGCTCTCAGGTTTGGGCGGCCGGAGAGCGAGATTGCAAGCACCCACTGGTATTGCACTACTTCCTGTGGGTGCGGTATTCGTGCAATATGCGCATACAGTGTTAGTAAACCATGGCCCAGCTTACACTTTTATTCTAAGTAATCCTCAGACCAGTTATGTAGTTTCTACAACAACAACAATAACGCAAGTTACCAAGGTGAAGATGGGCTTATGCCTAGATGAGACACCCCGATACAAGAAAATACACACTTATACATACATGACCTAAGATTGTACAGAGCATATTAATATATGTAAATCTTATAAATTGATGTATATAATTTTGAAATTGTAAATAATAAATAAATGAATGAATCAATGAATGCCAGTAGAGACGGGAAGCTCAGGCGACCATGGCGGAAGCCAACCCGACTATGATGAGAAGCCTGGCTCACCTCCCAGTGGTGGTGGCGGGCACGCGGAGTTCCAATAGGAGCCAGAAACAACAGCAGAGCATATAACATTACAATTTTCTACCTTAACAGAGATTCTGTACTTCTCCACAAAGTATCATGGCGCAGATGTGCGAAACCACCGGTGGCGCCTTCCATAAAATAATATGCCACTAGAGACAAAGAGCTGATTATTCTATTATACAGAGAAACAGTTAGTCCACAGTTAGAATAGCTGCATACATGCTTGAAAACAGAAACCGAAGTACTGTCCAGCCAAGTAAAATGGACACGTGGATGTCACTCTGCCACAAATGTTCCATTTGTTTAATGGATGGAGCCGCTAATAACATAATAAAACAACGAATACCCATTAATAAAAGAACAATAATACAAATATTCATCTCTCAATATCTTATTTATATAAAACACAGTACTGTATTAACTTCTGGTAACTAGTCAAATTTTAGTAAGTTAAACCTAACTTCCATACTTCAGCTAATAGATATAGACTTTTTAGCATGCGCACAAAGATCTGCTTATTTTATTTGGCCAGACAATATATCTGGCTGAAAGCGCCATCTAAGCTCCTTAACTAGGTGTAGTTACAATGAATGGGTAGTTTAGAAAAATGCCTGGGATACAAAAAACACAAACTGCTTTGCTGGAGACATCGACCAACATAAGGCTGGACTCGAAATCAAGTTACAATATCAGAGCAAGAATTAAGCAGTAAACAGTTATAGAGATTCAGTTTCCTTGGGGTCGGTGATGACTAGCTGGGAAGAAAGAATGTTCCCTTGTAAACGAACTCAAGTGCGGTGTGTACTATTGAAAATTCTCACGCCATTGGCAAATAATTGCCTCTGACCGCGGAATGTTTGAGCAGTGAACTGGTTGATGTCGATAAACAGATTAAGGAGCAAAAGGTCTAAAACAGAATTCTTGAGACAACCAAAGTCCATCTGATAACATTTGATGCCAGCAACAAAGCTGTGGGAATAGTTTACATAAAATTTAAATCACTGCCAAAATTCCCAACGAATTTCCGATGGTAAATCGAGAGCTTTATGTCACTGATAAACAAGTTGAGTAACATGCGCACTGCAATTACATTTCGGATGCTTCGATTTTTATTTCTGAACGTACTGTAATTGAATTTTTATTTTTCTGTGATTAATAAAGGTGAAAGTAAATAAGGACTTATCTTGCTACCATACCCCCCGAAAAAAATATAATTAATTTCAGTTCACTGCACATATTCAATCAACGTTCTGTAACTTCATTCATTTCCTCCTAAATTTTTAATAAAATTTGATATGCAATACGTATTTCAACCATCTTCGGCGATTTAATAAAATAAACAAATAGTAAGGAATCGCAGTATACAGTCAACATCTTTGTAAAGTTAGCGCACTTTCTTCAAAAGTAAGATCCGTTTCATATACAGTATATACACATAAAGGGCCCAAGAAAGATCCTCAGGGACCTCACACAGAGAGCAGTCTTTCCTTCAATACAAAGGTGTATAACAGAGATCGATCTGTAAGCAAGAAAGTTGTGCAAGTATAAGAGATTAAAACAATTCCATGGCAATTGATATACCAAATCAGACTTTTGATTAGATAATATAGCTCTCAGCTAGTTAGCTGCAATCAACTGGAGATGTCGTGGTACTTCCTTCCTTTTGAGTTGAATACAGTCAGTGGAGTTGCCTTTTGTTTCCTGAAAATGAGATTACCTTTCATAAAGTGGTATTGCACATTCCGTTATTTAAACCATATCTTCGTCTCTGTTCACATTTACAAGTACGCTAGTTGAACCTGCATAGAATTCTTTCTATACCTGAGTTGATTTGATCAGATATGATCAAAGGCAACTTAAAATGTGCAGTATCTGTAAGTTGTGTGTGTAGTCCTCTTGTTTTGGCATGTCTGCAGAAAGATCAAATGAGGAAGAGAAAAGGGGAACACCCTTCGTGTGCTGTTTTAGCAGCTTCACGGAACATAGCTAACGAAGTCCCTGCTACCAAATTGTCACTGTCAAGGTGACACTTTCAACTGTTAACCCTTTCGTAATGGGAAAGAGATCGAACCGTGCATCAGGAAGAAATGAAAGGTGACGGAGCAGAGAAGCGAGAAAGCGAGTGTGACCAATCCAGGAGTGTACAGTTGAGAATACATCCCCCCCCCAGAAACGTTTTCAAGTTTGAAGCTGTTTATTTTGATGTCTATTTGCTAAGGCACTTAATTAGATGATATCTTAATTATCCAGACTTCAAAGCATGGCAACTGAAAATTTAATCTTATTAACAATACGGAAGCAATATGCAAGACAGCAACAAAACTAACTCTGAGAGCCACTCAAGCTCCTTTAACACATTGAGGATATCTTCCCTTCCCTCCCCTCCGGCCTTCAGAATTTAATAAAAAGATTTTGCAGCGTTTCCCAGTAATAACAACCAAGGAGTTCTCCAAGTAGAACTGATGGAGTATTCTTTCAGCGAGGTGAATAATGATGCATGTTTCAAAATAAAAAGTTCCTACCCACACCTCCTTCACATACTCGTATACTGTACATTTGGTTTTTCGATCGCACTGTAAATCCCCATTTCTAATTAAATTCATGGGACCAAATGATAAGAATTCCAATTTCAGCGAGAATTTTTTTTCCACCTGCCAATTCAGTTAAGCAGGATACCCTATCTATCATTCTTGTTTCATCCAAAGTGGTCCTGTGCGATCCATATCTAGCAAGGAGACCATGAAAAAGTTTGTGCACGTTAAAAAGGAAGCATTTTCAGTTTTCCGGACTCGTGCTCGTACCCAAGGATGAGTTCTATGACGAGTACGGAAGCCCTGCGCCCATATGAAATCAGCAGACCAGAACTAAAGACGTCCAGTCAACGGAGCACAAATGCGTGAAGATCCTTCTCCACCCGCCAACCTCAAGTTTGTGTTTTTTTATGCCATCAGGATTTTAATGTGTCTACGGATATCTGTCATGCACGCGACATTTTACAACAAAAGCTCTGATGAGTAAATTTGCAAGTGGTTTCCTACAAAGTCAAATCTACGAAGGAGAAAAAAGGAAGAGAAGGTTCCTTTTGTATTTTCTCTATAGAGGGCGTAACGTGGTCTTTTTCATATGAGAGTTGGAAGTTAGCCAACATCTTTCTGATGTCCAAAGAGTCGACCCGTTAAGCAATCACATCCTTGAATGGTTCCTCGTTTTCAGGTATTTCCCAGCCACTACACAATAACTATTTATTGCATTTAAATTAGGATACTGCACAATCCTTCCTTAGTTCAGAAATGAAACGCTATAAAAATCTAAAATACCTTTCGTTTTTACCCAGTTTCAATAAAAATATCACCTAGGGATCAAAATAAGTAACGCAATTAATTTGACTATGGCATCAAAATTGTAAAGGTATTAATATTAGACAAGTATCTAATATTAAAAGTTTTAAATTACTCAACGTAAATTTAAAAATAAACAACCCAGAATGATACAATCTTGAAATTTTGATATAAAAACATTTTTTTTTTTTTTTTATATAAAAACAACCTTCCCATTTTACCCACCATTCTCTCTAATATTTTAATTAGTTCTTCCTTGAATTTATTTAAGCTAAGAGCTTCCACAACAACAGATGGAAATTTGTTCCAGCAATCAACCACCCGCTGGATAAAGGCAAACTTTTGCACATATTCCGAAATTTTCCTTCCTCAACTTGAATTTATGCTACCTCATCTGAGCAGGAAGAATCCATTATCATTGAGTTTGCTCAAAGCATTAAACACAATCAGATCACTTCGCAAGTGCCTAGTCTCCAGAGGCTGCAATTCGTAGAACTGAAGACTTTCTTGGTAAGAGCGCCCCTTTGTTATTCTTCTTTGTGCTCGTTCCAGCAGCTCTATGTCCTTCCTAAAATGAAGACCCCCCCCCCCCCAGATCTGTATGTAGTATTCAAGACGCGGTCTGCCTTATACAATAGTATAATCACTTCCTTATCCATCCCTACTAGAAAAATTCCTGTATATCATTCACAATATCCCATGAGCTGCTCAGCAGTCTGTCTGCACTGCTCAGAGAATTTCATATCTGACTACACAATTACCACCAGGTCTTTTTCATTTTCCACTACCCTGGTATAGTACCACATAGTTACTCTGAGGTTGGTGCATCCCATACGAGTTGTGGCATCCAAACCACACGGAGGAATACCGCCCTCCCGTGTTACCAGGCAATACTAGGTGGTAGATGACTCATTAACCGGTGCAATCCCACCGCTTTGCTTATTGGAGGCTTGAAGCGGTGAAACACGTTTACTCCACAGAGCAAAGCTCCCGCAACCCCCTACGCCCAAATCTCTTCCATCATGCAGTACGATTAATTACTAATGACTTTTGAGGTTATGATAACCATAATAGCGAGATCCAATCTTCCTTTAATTTCGAGGGTACAGCTCTAAGACGGTATTCGCAGGCCGGCCGCTAGATAGTCCGTCGGACCGAACCTATTGGTAACTCTCTAGGAGGCTTCCGGATCAGCTAGTGTATAATCTCGCTGTTTCTACTCTACCAGGTAGTGACTGGAGGGAGTCCGAGTAATGTGTATGCGGGAGGCATTGTCGAGGCCACGTTATGCCAAAGAGCTTGGTACATTCTTGCCATGTGTAGCCAAGAATTTCATTACTTCATATAGCATTCCTACCCCATCTTCTCTAACTGCTCAATTATTCATGAATTATCAAACTAATAGACAAACTTACCTGCGAAAAGATCTAAACCTCCCAAATATTTCCTCGTTCATGTCACAAATATACACTGAGTGATCACTGAATTATGTACGCCCCTGTGAAAGCTGAATGCGATCCGTTGACCACGTGAGGTACGAGAGTGTGGAGTTAGTCGACCTACGTAGCATACATAAGGTGTCAGTGGTTCAGTAGATAGCAAAATTCCGAGCGTAATGGGTAAAAGGAAGGATTTATCGAAGTTTGATAAAGGACGTGGGTGCTCGACGAGCTAGTGCCTCGATTTTCCAAACGGCTGAACTGGTGGGGTTGTTCGAGAGCCGCCGTAGTTAAAAAGTGTACCAGGACTGGGGTCAAAATGGTCAAACAACGACCCGACGGCAAAACTGGAAAGGTCAGCGAAAGGTTGATGTTAGAGGTGAGCGCCGGGTGCGGCGACTCGTACAGGCGCAGTACTGTTCAAGAGTTGACTAACCAATTCAACATGGGCCAACCCGGAACAATATCTGGCATGACCATGCGTCGCACGTATGGGCTATACCAGCAGACGACCCCTACGGCATCCTCTCCTAACCAAGGTTCATCGGCGTAAAAGACTCGTCTGGTGCAAAGAGCACGCAAGTTGGACGTTAGAAGAAGGTGTGCTGGTCGGATGAGTGACGTTATTTACTCCACACCGTGGATGGTGGTGTACGGATTTGGTGTCATCAACTTGAGGCTCTTGATCAATCATGCAGGGTATCAAAAGTGCAGGCCGGTGGAGGCGGTTGTATGGTGTGGAACATGTTTGGCACATGGCAGGAACTTGGACCCTGGTGCATGTGGAACAATGTATCACTGGTCTACGCTATCGTCAACTGCTTGCTGACTGTGTACACCCCGCTATGTTACACTTTTTCCCGAATGGCGATGGTGTCTTCCAAGATGACAATGGGCCGAGCCATCGGGCACTTGATGTGCAGGAATGGTTTGAGGAACACAGTTCTGACTTCCAGCATATCGACTGGCCTCCGAACTCCCCAGATATCAATCCCATTGAGCACTTGTGGGACACTATGAAAAGGCATATCAGGCGTCTGGATACAATAATCACCTCCATACCTGCATTGCTAGCCGCATTACACCCAGCTTGGTTGGTCATACCTCCCGAACGCTTCCGACATCTTGTTGAATCAATGACACGTCGGATAGCTGCTGTACTGAGGGCAAAAGGAGGGCCTACGAAGCATTAGGTAGGTGGTCATAATTCAGTGATCACTCAGTGTATGTGGTTTCAGTTGAAATCTCATTGATATCCATTTACACTTACAGTCTGCCAAACCCCATGTACAACCCCCCCCCCCAGCTGACAAAATCCCAATTATTGGTTGATTCAACCACTGCTCATCTGAATTATTTTCTGTATGATTCCTTTCGTTTCAAAAGTGGTACTTGTGCATATGTCCGCTCTGATATTCCCAGTCAGAGACATAGTATATAGAATCTCCTCTTTTTGATCTTCTCCGGCTTAAAATTTCTCTATCACATTCTGTCAAATTCATCTGTTACCTCTATCGTTTTCCCAACTCCGCTAATCACTTGGAACTCTGAGATTTTATTTCCACTTCAACTTTCCTAACAGTAAGGCAAGTTTCCTTCGTGATTTTCATGCTGACAACCCCAGCTGGCTTCCATTTTCTAGTCACATGGACCAAGCTGGTCGATATTCCGAGGCACAGCTTGCTCATTTACCTACCAGAACACCAGACAATCCAAACCACACAAACCAGCCAACACGCTTGATATTTTTCTCACAAACAATCCTAAGTACAGTCGAGGTGAGTGGTCCTCTTTACCAATTGGAGACTGTCTCTTCTCCAATGGATTCTTTCTCTCGTGGCCACTCTTAACCTTGTGTTATTTGGTATTGCAAAATGGGATAACCGTGAGATTTTTATTTTCCTTTGTTGGATTACTGTTTTAATCCAACAAAGGAAAAATCTTCTGATGTGAACGTCTGCTCAGATCGTGAGTGTGAAATTTTTCTTATAGGGATGAAATCCTTTATTCCTCACTCCGCCTTAAAATCTCGTCCGTTATCTAAACATTGGTTTTCCAATAAATGTGCTAAGGCTATTCAAGATAAGAATGTTGCATATCGCAATTGCCATGTATCCAAACCTCCATGTTCATTTTCTGCTACACCAAAGCTCGCAACAATTGTAAAGCAGTTATTAATCAGTACAAACTAGATTTCGAACAGGCTAAGAGTAGAAACTTGCTTCTTGTCCAAATGGTAGTCGAGCATTCTTGTCTCTTGCCAAAGCTGCTGGCCACGGCTTCTGACCATCTCTATTCCCATCTCTGTTAAAACTAGATGGTTATGTTATCACTTCAGCCAAGGATAAAGTTGACCTGTTCGCATCCTATTTTTCTTCCAACTCGTGTATTGATGATCTTGGTAAACAACCTCCTAAATTTGCCAGTACACTCCACTCAATGCCTCCTGTGGTCTTCCATCAAAAGGATATCAGAAGGTTTTTGAACAATCTCGATGTTAAGAAAGTTCCAGATCCTGATGGTATTTCTCCACTTGTTCTCATGAGCTTACTCCTGTTCTGTGTCGCCTTTTATCACTTTCTTATTCCAAAAGGTGTTTTCCCTTCTGCTTGAAAATTTGCTTATATCCAGCCAGTTCCTTAAACAGAGTGACGAATCCCTTCCATCCAATTATCGTCCCACTGCACTTCGTCTTTCTTTGGTAATGGAGAAATCAATTAACGGCCAACTCAAACTATCTAGAAACCTTCCACTTGATCAGTGATCGCCAGTACAGGTTCCGTCAGTGTCGATCCACTGGTGATGTTACCCATCTATGGACAAATTCAATGGAAAAGTATGGTTAAACTCAAGCAGTTGCTCTGGACATATCAAAGGCTTTTGATTATGAGTGACAAAGGTCTTCTAAATAACCTTCCATCTCACGGTTTGCCAACTGTAAATGGGTATCCACTTTTCTCTCTGCCGGTGACTGTCTTTCAACTTTTCCAATAATGCTGATGTTCCGAAAGGTTCGAATTCTTTCTACCACTGGTTTCCTCTTATATGTTAATGCTTCCTCTGTATCTAAAAAACTGGAGTTTCTCTTTCGCTCTCTCTTTCGTTACTTTTTTACTTCCAAAAACCTGTCCACTCTGTACAAATCGCAAATCCGACGTACAATAGAATATTGTTCCCACATCTTGGGCGATTCCCCAAAAAACTTCGCCCAGGCTTCTAGATTCCATTCAAAAGAGGGCAGTTAGGTTAATTAATGACTCATCTCTAACAAAGTTTCTCCACTGTCTCATAGATAGTCTGTTTCTGCTGCATGAATTTTCTACAGATACTTCCATGGGCAATTTTCTTCTGAACTGGATTCCATAACTCCTGCTCCCTCTTTTCCAAACCAGTCCGAACACTGACCAGTCAACATCCTTTTGCTCTCCAGCTTCAAACTCAACAGAACCAACTTTTCTTCTTCCTAATTTATTCATTCAACTTCCGTTTTCTGGAACAACCTCCCTTCACACGTATTTTCTGAACATTACAACTATAAAAATTCAAGTCTAATGTCAGCAAGTATCTTTTCATCTTCCCAACCTTCAGGCCATGCACGGTACTAAGTACTAAAGGTTCTAATTCCTCTCGTCCTTGGGGCTTTCGTTAAATAAATAAATAAAATAAACGATAACAATGAGAAAAACATCTCGTGCAAGACTCTAGGTATTTATAGAACTATAAAAATTTCCAATTTTTCTTTATTAATTAATAATAAATGTGGGATCGTTCGTTTGAAGCGACACCTGTCAGATACGCCAGCATGCAATTTTTAATCAGGGATATTAGAAAAAAAGAAAATAAAAAGCCGTTTGATTAAATTAACTTAAAGTATTAAACTCAAAAGCATTTTAAAATAAATATGCACCAGTATCTCTCGTTAACATAGTAGCATGCACTGTATTATAAATACAAAGAATCCAGATGGAAAGGAGACACATTGAAATGGTTAATAATTTGGTATCGATTAATTTACACAGGAAGCATATTGACTACTGAAGCAGTGAGGAGAAGTTTTTATTTTTCAGTTTAGACAGCACATAAAAATGAAGAACTCCTATTGGGTTCGGTGAAGGAGGGAAAATGTTTCGGTATGAGAAGGCAAATTTTTATGATCACATCATATAAAGGTAAGTCAACTGAAAAATAATAAAATACTGAAAATATTTTAAAAGTTAAATTTATTTAATAACTATTGTAAAATAATAATAATAATTGATATTAATAAATTAATTAATAATAATAATACTATTTTTACAATGAAAGAAATAAAATTACGTGTTTCTTATCTGCCAAACTACAGCACGCGAGAAAATTGTCGTTTGGTGGATAATATGTTTAATTCGATAATATGACGTTAGGATGTGATGGTTAATGTCGTTCAAAAATCAGTAACATTTGTTAATAAATGTTACTGATTTTTTTTTTTTTTTTGTTTGCTTGCAGTTAAGTTAAAATGATTTAACAATCATGTTAAAATTTCTTGCAATTTTTCATTGAAGGACAACTACATTATTTCAGCGTTATTATTACAGTATTATTATTATTTTTTTTTAGGTTTATATTTTTCCCATATTCCAAATGGGAGAATTATTAGGCATGCAGCGTTAGTTCCACACGGATAAGGGCCAAAATATTTATGCAGCGTTAGTTCCACACGGATAAGGGCCAAAATATTTATGTAACCCGTACCTAAATAAGAATTTCACAGGTCAAAAAAGTTATTTGCATATATAAAATGAAACATATTGACCCAACAAGACTTACCGCTGGGTAAGGTCTAAATTATTGCCTTGTGATGATTTAATTTAGTAATAAGTGTTTTGTGCGTTTTCCAAGTCCCTACTGAGGAGGGAAACAGTAAGTTTGTTTTCTATTTATATATATATATTTTTTTTTTATATAGCACATATGCCTATTGTCTTCACCTTGTCCGTCTTCATGTAACAACTCAACTTTCAATGGATAGATTTTCATGAAATTTTATATTTGGGCCTTTTAGAAAGATTTATGGAGCCAACCCAAATTTCATCAAAATCAGACCAATAAAAAACCGACAAAAATAGAAAGTAGGTAACAAAATTTAAATTCTAATAGAATAATGCATAATTAGGGGTAAGGAACTTGTTTTACGACCTGCTTCCTTCAGCATTTTATGTTTTTGCCCCTAGCCAAAAAAAAAAAAAAAAACTGGAGTCCATGAATAACAACCATTTATTATAAACTCGCGCATCACCCAACTTGACCACGTTTTGAAATACTTCTGCATATCGCTGTCAAAGTTTAGAGGAAGGAAAAATATGCTGATTGTAAGAATTCTGCGTAATATTATAAACTGAATTCCTGGTCGAGGCTTTTTCCAGTTATGTGATTTATCTTCACACACGTTCAAGGAAGGACGGATTTCATAATATATAATTAATTTTGCCTCGTTTGGATTCGTTCCTTCCACTATGCTATGGTATATTTGCCAGCGTGTAGTTAACTGCTGGAAAAAACTTCCATCTGTCGTTGTGGAAGTTGATAGCTTAAATAAATTCAAGGAAGAAGTGGACAAACTTTTGGAGCGAATGGATGGGTGAAATGAGAAGTGGGTTTTTTTTTTTTTTTTTTTTTGGCTGATGCTGTATAAGCATCATATGCCTCTTCTAATGCTGCCACATATTGTAGCAAATATTCAAAAATATTTCAGAAATTAGTTTTATTAATTTGATATTATACAAGGCTCGAAATTAAGTTTTTTGCATAAGTGCTGTTTTTTTCTGTTTTTCTAACCCCTCCCTCCCCTTTTTTAGTATATGAATAGGAGTATGGGGAGGTGAGTAATTGACCAAATGCCCGCTAGGTGTTACGAGCATTTATGACGTATATAGCACGCTAGCAAGACACCGGCTGATATTACCCATAATTGATTACTGGTATGGCTTTTCCTAACATTTCCTCTCTATTTACATAGGTGTAGTAGTAGTGGGTTATGTGCAGTGATTTATATCGGAAGAATTTCTCGCCCGCAGCGCTTTTTTGGCCGGAACCGTTATCCTCTGTCATTCACCCATTTGACGCAAACGCAGGGTCCACGAAAAAATCTCGCGCGTCACCCAAGTTTACAACTGCACGCTCTACTTGCGAGGGAGGGAGCAAAGTCAGACCGGAAGAAAGGCAGGAAGTGAACGAGGAAAAGACGCGCATCTCTCACAATTGGGCAGATGATAACGCTGCGTGTCATTAGTCGTCGTCTGCCATCCCCCTAACTCGTTGTTCTTTTGCCAGCAGAAAGTAATCGTGACAAAGATTAAATCTACTGTTTTCCTTTCTCTAAGCAAAACCCCATCTCCTATCCCTGTAGGAAGGGGGAGGAGAAATTGAGCCAGTTAGCGATCACACATGGACGAACAAATTGTTTCCACATGTCACGCTGACACATGACGCTGGGAATGGCCGAGGGAAACAGAATCGTGCGAACTATCTCTAGAAGCGTCATTGATATAGTGACAGACATTCCCCCCATCCAGGAAGCTGTTTGCTTTAAGGGAATGATCACGATTATTAAGCGTTAAGCATTTATCGTCGGGATTCGAAACTAAAGACAGCAAACAGCTTCTAGTTAAACTGTCTATGAGAGCGAAATTAGGTTGTGTCACTACGCAAGATAATATAGTTAGCGCAACTTCTACATCCGGCGAGGTGAATTAGATTAAACAATAGCAATTTAGATAACATTTTGATACTAGTAGAATTTATATGGAACAAAAAGAACGTAAAGTTTTAAATACCCCACAAATTAAATTATCAGATATATTAGATGCGCAACGAACTTCTGCGCATATTAACATACGCCTACCAGTACATATGTCACGCTCAAAGTTTTTAATTTCACTTGCCCTAATTTAAGTCAACGCAGAAGTGATTTGGGAAGCATATACTAATATTTAAAAAGGAAAACTAACGTGCAACAGTACAGAACCAAAACATAAGAAACAAACCAAAACGCATGAATAATTGATATGATCAAATACCGTAATTAACATAGACATATGATGCAAGAAAGCTTGTACAGCAGCAGGGGAAAAAAAAAAAAATCCCATTTTCACACATCCATTTGCTCTAAAAGTTTGTTCAGTTTTTTGAATTTATTTAAGCTATCAACTTCCACAATAGATTAAAAGAATTCCATCAGCATTGAGCCTGCTCAAACCATTCAAGGCCTTATACACCTCAATCAGATCATTTCGCATGTCTCCAGACGCTGCAATTTGAAGAACTTAAGCTTTTAAGTTCTTCTTGGTAAGAGGACCTCTCAGTAATCTTGTTGCTCTTCTCTGTATTCGTTCTAGCAACACTACATCCTTCCTAAAATGAGACCTCCAGACCTGTACGCAGTACTCAAGGTGTGGCCTGCCCACTGCCTTATAAAAAGGGATAATCACCTCCTTATCCCTACTAACAAAATTCCTGTATATCACTGACAAGACCCCATGACCTGCTCTGGCTGCATTGCTCAGAAAACTTCATATCTGACTGCACAGTTACCCCAGTTATTTTTCATTTTCTACCACCCTTTCTACCGCACTACGCTATAGAAAAATAAAAATCAAGCGTTAGCCTTCCTGTTAAATACAGGCTGTGTATAAATAAGTTATTTGTTTATCATCCGGGACATAGAGGGTAAGAGGAGGTTACAAGAATTATTGTAATTCTGATATCACATTGATTAGAACACAGCGTGCATAATTCTATACTTGACAGCGACAACTCAGGTATGACCGAGCACTAAGGTAACTCCAGTTGTAATGATGTCTTTTCATTTTCGATTGCTGTATTTACTCGACTAAACCTGTGACAATGGCGAAGAGATAAAATATTTTACAAAGAGGCATTAATTACAGAGGTTCAAGACGCTTTGCTTCAATAATGTTACTGAAAGATTACGAAACTTATCCCTACAAGTTTGCCATTCTCTGATAGAAATGATCAACAAGCTCGAATGATATTCTGGTAATGGTTGCCGTCTGTCAATGAGGGGAATTACATCCTTGTAAACATGCTTTTGGACCGACGAAGCTTGTTTTCATCGTATCATTTTTCGGATGCATGTGGAAACAGAAATGGAAGAGAAATTTGAAATCAGAAATGGTAAAAAAAAAAAAAAAAAGTCGAACAACTACAAAGTTCTATTCTTTTATGAAACCACTTCGTAATCCTGATGCGCAGGCTCTCAAGCAGTCGATCTACTTCCAAATTCAAAACGCAATAGTTCAAAGACCACCCACTTTAACCACGAAAGAAAACGCTTGTGATCTTATTTTTAAGAACAATATGAAGTGCGTGTCCAAACACAGACAGGAAAGATAGAGAAATAACTTGTCCAAACGAATGGGAAAGCAACGCTATGCACCAGAAATATCACATTCCAATGTACTGACACCATTACCCTTTCACACAGTTCCAGAATTTTCGACCACTATTGTCCCGAAAGGAGTATCGAAAATCCGAAGGCGATGAATCTATTTCAATACCAACCCTCCTCCCACCATAGTAGTTTTTGTAAGCCGGTCTTGCCCTGCCACGGCAGTTCCGGTCCAGTTAACAAAAACGAACGACCCAGAATAGGTGCCAAAAATAAAATCTTGTGTAGGCACCAAAGCAATCCACTGCACATGAAAGTTCTGCTATCGGGGCGACCCCGTAGTTAACAAGAATTTTGAGGAGCAAACATGACGCATAAGTACAGTAGATGGATTAGCAGTAAAAACCGGAACTGAGTAAACAAATAGGGCAAAATGAATAACTTGGCAAGAATAGCGCCTAATTTTCATATAATGAGAATCTAACTATTGGTTTAAAGAACTTAACGGCAATGTGAATGGAAATAAGCGACACGAAGGTTGGCATTTATATGAAAGTTGCACTTCTTGCTCAGACATTGAGAGGCTTCCAATAAAACCGGACATTTATTTATAAAATACACCAGGAATTTATAGTGTTGAAATTTGCAAGGGAATCCACCGAAGTAGGAAGTTTTCCAAAAGGCCTGAAGCGTACTAGTATGACCTGTTGCTTGGGTGTTTCCAATAGGATCTTGTGGAGAGATGGAGGCGGAAAACAGAAAAGAATGCCCTTTATGTGTATGTACGGCTGATGAAACCTGTTTGCATTTTTTAAAATTTTTTTAAATTTTTTATTTCATTTATTCAAGAGCTACCATTCTTCTTCACATCTATCATGAATTTCATTGCTTGTGGTTACAAGTGATCAGCAGCTACCATCAAAAGGCTTTTTAACACTTGTGGGGGAAGGGCAATGATGCAATCTAGCTTCCCCTTATATCAAAATTTTCCTAAAAGCATTTTAAATATTCTTGCTAATTTCTCTATCTTGGAACAAACTAGACGTTGAACTTATTTTTACATATTTATAATTTAAAACTATGCTATACGTATTGAAATAAAATCGCTTGTAACTGCGTAAATATTTTTACCACTACAAATTTGTATCGAGAGAAAAAAAAAAAAAAAAAATTCTGAAACACAAGCGAAACAAGGAAATTTCATGCTTTAACTACATGAGTCGTGTATTGAAAATAAACCTATAACTATTATTGCGTCCATCTTGGTAGGGGGGGGGGAAATCAAAGTTATAATTAATCATTAAATTGAATATTGAAATATAGGAAACAATTTCTTCATTTGTCTCTGATCAATTTCGAAATGTTTTCAATTTATATGTATGTATTTTTATTTATTTTATTTTTTTTAAATAGAAAATAAAAACATTTTTTCCCTTAGCAGATTGAAATTTTACAATTTATACAGCGCCCTCTGACGACGTTCCCGATATGTGCAAAAAGTCGGAAAAAATAAAAATTGATACACATTCCGATTGTCATATGGTAAACAAACCTTAAAACAGGTTGCAAATTAGCCTATAAACTACAAAATAAAAACTATAAAATAATTATAGAAGCTTTAAAACAAATATTTTTATGGAATTGACCTAGATAGCTTCCAATCGGTGGACTAAACCATTTGAACGATGTCACAATCCAAACGGAAATAAGTTTATAAAGATGAATTACGATTGCTCTTATCTAAAGTTTTTTTTTTTTTCCCTCTCCTCAGGGATTCAACCAGTTTAACTACATTACCAATTACTCGATCTAACTAGGTCAAATAATAATAAAAAAAGAATCCTTAGATATTTTAGTGATCGACATCCGTGTATAACTGAAAATTATCTTTTTTTTTCCAGAGTCCATAAACAAATATTTCAGTTTTAATTTGCATTTTGGTAATTATTTGCATAACAGAACAGACAACTGCACACAAAGCATCGCTTTGAAACATGAATAATCTCCACATACAATCAGTAAGCCAAAAGAATATGATGGTCCAAAGAAATTTTACTGTTTTAACATTGTTTATTCTGATTCAGTCCAGAATAGGGTCAGCAACTTTTCTTTTTTTTTATCAATACGAATCGTCAATATGATTTCTATGATCTCAATGTGACCAGTCAATTAAAAATTTTGAATAAAAATAAATTATCGAACTTGAATATTAATGCAAATTATATTATATTTACACATTAAACTTTATTTTCAAATATTATTTCCAATTGTATCATTTATTTAGTGTTCCTCTTTCGCAAAACTTCTGGAGACATAACTGTTTGTCTTTGCAAACAGTTGAAAATTTCAAATACATAAATATTTGCTTGCATGGCTACCTTGAACAAAATACCAGTTCTTTTGGTACCAGAAAATTTTGGTGGAAACGACGTCCAAAAAGAAATAACATTAATCTATAAATGTGCGAATTTCGGACGCCAATTAATTTCACTTCGAGAAATTCAAAGTATCAAAGTTCAAGACCACTTTCAACTATATCTTCTGATGCCATTATAAGCTAAAGCATGGGCTTACTTCGATCTTCGTTACGACATATTTTTACCTTTGCAGAAAGGACATCTCCACCGTATTATTTTTAACATTTCCAAGTACAGTATTTAAATAGTGGGTCTCCTGGTGACCTGCGGATTATAGATTGCCAATCAATAGTCAAGACAGTCTCGAAGAGAGGTGAGAATACCATAAACATTTTCACTCTACAATTTATTATTTTTTAAAATAATTATTCTGTACTCTCTGCCAACCACTGGAACTACTCCATTCTTTTTCCCAAATATAAATCTAAAGCAATTCCAAATGCAGCCATAAATAACATCCGGATTATTCAACGCACGTGCAATAAGACATAACAAAAACAGGAAAGTCTAACCTGACGCTCCTAATATAGGAGTTGACTTGAGCACAGAATTTTTATTGGAGTTGGAATCCTCTGAACAAATAGGGGTGGTGGCATCTCCACATTCAGAGAGGCTGCTATCGCTCAGAGAAGAAAGAGGAGAATCAGGATCTTCAAGAAGAGATGCTTCAGATGGATACTCGTACGTAGACGTTAAGCTATCATCGAACTGGATCTTTAACTAAAGAAGAGAAAAACAAATCGTTATATTATTAACATTAATGCCAAGTATTTAAAAGTAGCATGCATTATTACTTTGAATATATTTCACCAGGCTATACGGGGGGAAAGAAGTCTCGTTGTCGTACAGAAAACTCAGTGTGAGCCGGCGCATTGTCTGGGTTTAAGCTTTCGGGGCACAATTTATTAACACAAAAGGAGAAAAATCAATGTATACATATTTTAGTTGCGTTTTTATTCTGGCCTTTGTTCAAGCTTTGATTTGTTGTCTCATTTCACGGTTGCTTGTTCAATAGATTTTTTTTAGGCTGATTACCTCTTTCCCTTAATGAAGCTCCCTCTTAAAAAAACAAAATAGCATTGACACTGATCTCTATTGACTTCACAGCTTCGAATCTTTTCTGATTTAGTGCATAAAACCCCTTAAAAATTCCTTGCTCCACTGACGGGATTGGAAATCAGCCCTTTTTCACCCAGTGTGGGAGAGGTTGATGATTATAATCACTGTTCTACCTGAGGGTCAACACACTATATTGTACAGGGCCATAATTACAAAGTTCTGTTTTGATTTCAATTAATTTTTATTAGAAATGAACACGCAATTGGAAAACTGTTATAATAAGTACGCCATTTTGGAGAAATTTAATCTCCCAATTAACCTTCTGCTCCAATATTTCATACGATTCTGAAACTTCTAGTTCAGAATTTACTCCTATTATTATAATTATATTACCAGACACTTCTCTTTTTATTCAAAAATTGTACGATATCAAAGCCACGTTGCTGCTTTTATTCATCTCAACCTCAACTGTCTCTTTCAGCAAGATAACACCAGTAGCCCATTAATCAGAACCAATGAATGCAGGCAGAAAGTGTAAGTAATTGATTATCCACATCCCCCCGCGAGTTCCGAACACGAGACTTTTCTCCTCACTAATCGCACATGTCCGCGAGAAGATATCACGAAGACCGTGAGGGTGGATCGGACAGGCGGAGATAGTTCCGTTCTTAAAAGACGAGCTACAGACGTTAATAACGGTTTAAGTAAACGTCTCGTGCAGGGGGCTGAAGAAAATTTATGGAGTAAGGGGCCATAATGTCAAGAATCCCGGAACAAAGAGTTGAAGACGAATGGCTGACTGCACAAGTCAATAACCCAGCAGCAGATAGTGATTCGTCTGCAGAAGCTTCAAGAATGTGAAGAATTCTAACACGAGATAATGTTTATGATAGAGGGCACCACATGTCTTTACGATATTTATCTGGCGTAAAGTAAATCCAAACTTGGAAACTACGAATAATGTTTCGTCTGTCGAGTACAGATGCACCCAAATATAATTTCTGTGGATTATGCCACTAATAATAAAGTTAACTTGTCAATTATTACAAAACCGGTCTACTTCGACTGGTATAAGACACTCACAGTGTTCCAAATTTAATTCTGATGTCTCTATGTACCCATTATACATTTTTAAGAGCAAGAACGAGGTCGATGTCATTAACCAAAAAAAAAAAACGCGGTCTTGTCTGGATTTCTCAATCTTTAAGGCCTCTTGAAGGTCTCCTCCAACGAAATACTTGCAATGCCATTAGTCCATTAAACTGCTATATACATATGGGTACACCGCGACAACATCAAAAAAAATCTTCGTCAGAGGGCACTACCCAAACCGGTCGATACAGGTCTCCGCAGGATTTCAGTGCGATAACTCCGTGACCCAGAGAAAGTAAGAACAAGGTTACCACAGAGGTCAACAAAATACACTAACGAAAGAAAGTAAGAGTGGTTATGAATTACTGTTGTGTTAGTTCTAACTGGAAATGAAGCTCCTCTACAAGTTAGCGCTGAAAACTTCAGATCTTTAACAAAATGAGCACTACAAAGTTAGAACAAAGTACAGTGCTTTACTTTGTAATACATGCCCTCAAAAAGGATTTAGTCTGGAAAATACACTGTTTTCTGATACTTTGTTTACAATTTTAGAAGAGAACAAATTTATAAGGGAATGCTCACCAGAATGGTCAATCTATCACCATGAAACAGATGTCTCTAACAATAATTACATATCCCTAAAATTTGGTGATTAAAAGATGCTCAACCTTCTCAGGGACCAAAGAGACAAATGATGAAAATTTGATGCCGATAATGGAAATTGTTAACTTGGGACTTTCTTGAAAAGGGAAACCGTGGGTCGCTGAACGGCACTTTAGCCTTTGCACAAAAAACAATTCTTCTTCTACCTTAGTCAGATCCGCGGTGAATCAACACGCAACCCATAATTTCGTGTATAATTTGATGATGTTACGCCAACTGCAAAGTTAGCTGGTCTGTAATACGGTATGATGTCAAAACTACCAAATGATATCAAGGTCGGGAGATTTTGATATCATTTGGTAGTTTTGGCAATAATCAGCACTCTTTCAGGACAACTTGGATAGGCTTCAAGAAATAGTCAAAACTGGCAGTTGTTTTTTAATTATTGCTGCAAGAGGAACGACAACCTCAAAATACTTATCTCAATTTCAATTAAATTGTCAATTATTGGTGTGGCTATTAAATAACAAGACTGCGCGCGCGCAGCCACTACATATTAAACACCATCTTGTGAAACAAAGGCACAGAAGCTGACCTTGAACCTTTCCCTAGTTGTCTGTCAGTCATTCCAACATGCTCATTCGCTTTGCAGTGAGACAGGTTTTCATTACCTTGTGTTTTTGCAATTTGCCGGAAAAATGAATCGAACAAAGAATGAACCTCAAATTTCTAACACTAAAGAAAACACCAACAGAGTACAGTTTTTACTTCGTTTATGGAGAAGATACTGTCAAGAGCTCGCGTATTGAATGGCATAAAAGATTCTTAGAAGGAAGAGAAAACGTGGACCGATAAGGATATTGATTAGAAGAGTTCATCATTAAGCATTATAATTACTACACTTTGGCAAATTTTAACTGAAAATTTAGGCATGAGAACAATGTATTCCAAGATGGTGACAAAAATTTTGAATGAAGATCACAGAATGAACAGATTCCAAGTTTGTGAAGATGTTTTAAAAAAAAAAAAACGAAGATCCAAACTTTCTGAGTACTGTACTGTAATTACTTGCGATGAAAGTTGGCTGTTCCAGTAAAAAAAAAAAAAAAAAAAAAAAAAAGTCAAAGCAATGAAAGACGAAACAATCCCCCAGGCCAAAAGAGACAAGAATATCAAAATCAAAAATGAAAAGTATACTTCTTGTTTTCTTCGATAATAAAAGGAATTATGGCTGAAGACGCCCACCAAATCGTGCTGTCAATCAAACATACTACGTTGAACTTCTGACAAGGCTGCGTGAAAAAGATCGAATGAAGAGACCTGAATTGTGGAAGGATGGTTGGATGTTCTATCAAAACAATGCTCCACCACACAACGTGCGGTGTTCGCTAGTTTCTGGCTAAAAACAAAATATCCGTGTGTGAACATGAATCCTACTCGCCAGACCTACGACCTTGTGACGTTTTTTCCCCTTCCCTGAACTGAAGTGTACATAAGGGAATCCATTTTTAGTCCATTGAAGACTTTCAGAAAAAAGGCTTACAGAAGATGACTTTCAGAAATGTTTCTGTGCTTGGAAGAAACGTATGGAAGTGTGCAAGTCCAAGGCAATTATTCTGAAGACCTGATGCATATGGTCATATAGCTCACGATGCTACACAGAACACAAACAAACTCCTACAACGCGTCCTAAAGCTGGCTTACCACAATCCCAGTGTTAAAAAAAAAAAAAAAAAAAAACTCCTTCACAAAGAATCATCCAGAATAGAATCTCATTCTTTTATCCCAACGCATGAGTAGCCAGCATATCCACTGCGCTGTCACAGTGGATATGCTGATTGCCAATATAGGCGTCATCAGGAAGACCTTCTTTGATTGTACAAGATAACTTTCTTTTTAAAGATTACTTCTTATCTTTTCTTAAACTGTTCCTGAACAGACAGGGGACTTAACAACATTCGTAACCGTCTCCTCACCAAAGAAAAATGTCTGGCGACATTCACTGGCGCCGGTAAATCTGAGAAAGCGGTGTTAAAGGTCAATTAAATCAATCTGTGAGTACAGCAATCTTAGACTTTCGGGACGATTCGTTTTCTTCCTCGTCCCACATCTTAAACAGGAAATCGACCTCTAATATGGATGAGAGGATGCAGACGACCGAGAGTAACACGTGATGACCTGTCAGCTTCGGGTCCGTCCTTGAAGCAGAAAAGGGCAATAAAGTTTGTGGTGGAGTCAAGGCCAAGTCAACGGCCTCCAGCCTGCTGCTTTCTTTATTGCGTTTTATTAATGACTGCGGGCTCCAGACCGTAGCAATCAATTCCCCACTGTTCAATTTGAACGTTCTTCGCTGTTGACGGTCGCCAATTCGTCCATAAAACAGCTGGTGACCTCACTACGGATAAAGGGGTGTTGTCAATCTGTCACTCTTGGTTTCTAAACCGTTTCCGGTCCACTACGGACATAGGACTGAGAATTGTAGGAGTTTCATTTCCAGCTGTGCTCCACTTAGCAGAAGCCCGATTACAATTTATACATCAATTCATCTCCGCTGTATGCGCGCACTACAGCGGACTGCAAATCCAGAAGTTGAATTTGGAAATTGAACTTCAAGAGGGAACCGAGTTCCTTCTTTTCTATATGAACAACAGATTGCGTTGCATGTCACATTAACTTTCCACATCTAAGTGCTTATCAGACGTGACCACTGATAGAATCTCATATTCTAAGCTGCAGACAGACTATTGGGGTTGCCCATGATTAAGGGATAATGTACGAGGTTACTGTAACGAACGTCCTGCAATTCAAGGCCCATTTTTACCTGAGCGCTATTCAATTTTTTTTTTTTTTTTTTTTTTTTTGTTTGATTTGGTAGTTGTTGGCGCATCGGCTTCTGTGGCCATATTGCACCTCCCAAGGTTTTTGCAGTACTTTGATCCAAGCCCGAGGCGGGAATCGAACCCGCGACCTTTGGGTTGCCGGGCAGGTACTTTACCCACTCGGCTAGCCCGGTCGGCCTATTCAATTTTGGCTGCCGTAACAATGAGGTTGTAAACTCCTCTGGCCAGGGGTCACTAAGAGAATAAGATGATTCATTTTTCTTTTATGGTATACAATCCCACACATATTTCAAGTATCAGTTATATATGTAGTATAGCAGGCACCTAAAATATAAGTGGCCCGACTCCATATCAGAAACACTACTCGCTTGGAGTCATAAATTTAAAAAAAATAATTTTTAAAAATTCTTCTGCATTTCCATTTTTTCTGTTTATTAAAATTATTTTTACAAAATGTATATTCATATACAACACCCCTTTCTAGTTAACAAACATTTGATTTGGGTTTTTATGGCGCATAGGCAACTTAAGTCATGATGCGCCAAGGAATTAATGAATTTGGGTATGCTGATTCCAAATACGCCCTTAGTTTTTGTTGACCAGATTCATCAGCGAATTCTGAAGACTTCTCCAAAGTGAAATGGTGTCCCCAATGCCACACTGCTCCAATTTGTATAGCAGCTTTTATGTGCAATGGCATCAAAAGCTTTTCTGAAATCAAAGTATATATCAAAATTTTTTTGTATCCAATTCCTTTGTTACTGCCTCAGAGTATCCAATTAAATCGGTCAGACAAGATCGCCCTTTAACAAGTCCACGGTGTGACTGCAGTATAACCGCACTCTAGATGCTCTGATAATCATGGCTAAAGGTTTCTTACCTCTTATGACTGGATGAATCCTATCACCCCAAGTGCCTTATTTACTTTTAGCTTCAACTCAGTTATAACTTGGTATGCTTCCCTAAAAACTCCTTGTCATTATAGACAAAATTAGAATCTTGCCATGACGTTCCTAACAAGTTCTATCAAAATCGATCAATCCGTTTCAAAAGTTACAAAGATTTAAAATTTGATCAAAGGGTGGTTTCTCAAAATTCACGCTTCTGGTCATTCAGTCAAACCTTACATTATATCAACTACTGGCAAGTGGTCACATTCTGTCCATTATTGTTTTCCCTCTTATCTTTTCCAGTTTTCATAACAATTTTCCCCCAGCCTTCTAATAAAGATGACAGCAACCTGTCATGCTGCCAGTCAAGCTCTTCCAGTGGTGATAACTTAATGAATAAACAGGTTCCTCTGCAGAAATGAACTTTTTAGAGAGAATTTTTCAACCACGTGAAATTTTTATAATTTTGTTTTTCCCTCATGGAAACGAACAAGCCCATTTTACTTTTCCTGTTCGCAAGCCAGTTTCCGTGAAGGTCTGAAACTAATCTACAGAAAGTGAATATAATTAAACTACCTTGTAGGGCCAGAACTGATCGTTAATCCACTGATAACAGCATCATTTATTTCAGTCTATCAGACAAAAGAAATTTAATTACTTTCGATAATTCTCCAAAGAAAGGCCAAAAAATAAGAAATCCCATTTTACAAATTTTATGTTTATCTGTAAAAAAAAAAAAAAAAAAATTAAATTAGTCTTTCTTTTTAGACTATTCCCAATGCAAATAAGTGGGAGTTGGTCTCGCAACTGAAAGAAGACATCATACATGCTGGAATAGCTGTGGGAGCAGTCTATCAGACTCGTGCTGGAATAGCTGTGGGAGCTCGGGATCATAGCCTTTTGCAAATTACTACGGAGGGGAGACACCACCAGACAAGAATATACTTTTGTCTGATGGTGAATCCCCCCCCCCCCCAACGTTAATTCTCAGCCTGGGTCCTCTGTACTCAAGGAACGATCCTGGAATGAAATTACATTCTGTATCTGGAGATGAACAATCTGAAGGATGTCAGCTTTTTGCTGCATGCAAACTATTGTTCCCTTGAAAACAACACTTAAAAATAAACAACCTTCAAGAACTTTGGTTTTTTTTTTTTTTTTTTTTTTCTCTATGAGAGAATGGTCCAGACCAAGTTTTAGCACGATTAATAAAAGAGAATGGACTGAAGATTCCAATTCAGAAAACATTGCCCGAGGAAAAACGTATGCTTGGTTCTCGATGAATGAACATAACCGGGAGTAAAAGAGAAACTGTTAAGTTTCCATCCAGATACCAATAGGATACTAAATCACAGATGGGATACGCTTATGTCAAGATGGACAGCATTAAGTTTTACAAGGATTGTCCCTTATCCTATTAGGGAATATCATTTAAGAAGATGGTATAGATCATCTAGGTTGCGCAATGAAATTTTTGCCGCGCAAGTAAAGTGTAGCATACCTTTTATACATATTACTATTAATAATAAAACTGTGGACGAGATTTGAAGTCAAGGTTGTATGTAAACTGGAAGCGACAACATCCAGGAAGTGTCTTTTGAAAGTAACCAAACTAAAAATTCGTTTGTAGAAAAAAATCGACTGATCTTGGCAGCCATGGAATGGGATCACAATGATCAATTAATCTTCCCAAAATATTTCATTTAGGTACCGTGCCACATCCCTATGGTAGTGTGGGGTGGGAGCTCAGTCCTGTTGGTAGTTCATCGTTTAATTCAAACTACAGAACCAGGTAATTTTCCCATGCTCAGATACATGTGACGAGTTGTGGGCCTCAGCTAAATAGAATGATACATACACCTGGGTGGCCGCTGAGTTCCCGAGAAGAATTTGGCATGAGTCAGAATCTGTATGAATATCTGCCACTTATCCAAAAAATACGGGAGAATGTCACACTGATCGCTATACAGGGAACTCAAAGTGTTGACTATTGTGCCATCACTGTGTGTTCAATTAAAATAAATATTAGAAGTTGCGTTTCGGTTCAGAAACATTATTCCAATCTTTTCCCAATTTGTTTTTAAGTGATATAAATCGTTTAAGAACAAACAAATTGGGCAAACGTTTCTTTCAAAATAATTTTTGAAAGTTGTTTTAGAATATTGGAAAACACTTTCCTGTGAGTCACATGTTTAAGTTTGAAAGAAAATAATAACAAACAAACAAATTCTGTGAAGGCATACTCTAAATCTCTTTGGGATCGGGCCACAGGTGCCAAAGTTGTGGGCGATAATTCCCTGATGAGCAGTAAAAAGCTGTCATGAAGCTGAAAGGTTCTCCGTTATTTTACTGAATACAATACTTCTTTCTCCCCGAGTTACCATTTAAATGAACGACCGTGACAACCAAAGGTCATATCTTCAAGAGTTATTGTATTTCAGTGGAAAAACACCGCCCATTTTGTAAGCTGATACTGCTGTTGTGGTCACAGATAAACTTATGAATTCATTGCAGTCAGTACAACTCTGTTCATGTACTAGTGGTTTGCACCATCTCTTGCCAATTATTATTTTATACATATAAAATAATAAAAATATAAATAATATACATTTGTTTCTTTTGCAGCTCATCTTCTTTCCTTCAACCCTCCAGGAATTCGATTAACAACTTTAAGATAAAATACCATTGCACATAAACTGCTGTACAAATTGGAGCATTAATTATTGAGCGTAGCATATAAGGGAAAGTTACAGCTATGAATAAACGGATGGTTGAGTTGGAGTCCATTATGGCCCAGTGCTAGGCCCATTGTTTTCTATACTTTATTAATGATATTCGTGAAGGTATATCAGTTAGGCTTAATTTCTAATTTTGCAGATGACAGGTTGGTTAATGACAGTAATCAAGGTAAGCTACTGTAATAAGATCTAGAAGAATTAGGTAGATGGTTGACCAATGACAGTTGAAGTTTATCATTGACAAATGCTAGGCATATGGGTAGCAGATTAGGGTATCAACTGTGTGGTACTACACTCAGGGTAGTGGAAAATGAAAAAAAACTTGTGGGTAATATTGCAGTGGGATGTGAGGATCGCTGAGCAGTGCAGACAGGTGCCAGGACAGTTAATTGAGTTTTTTTAAATGATACACAGACCTAGCAGGGATAAGGCAACGGTTAGGCAGCATCTCGAATACTGCATACAGCTCTAGAGGCGTCATTTTAAGCAGGATGCAGAGAAGGGCAACAAGATTAGATTTTCAGAAATGAAGCTTTTCAGAACTGAAGCTTTTCTTGATAAGACTACCCTGGAGATTAGGTACATGCGACGTGATCTGAGTGAGGGAGGTGTTTAAGGCTTTTTAAATGGACTGAGCAGGCTCAGTGCTGACGGCATTCTTCTTCTTGCTCAGACTATGTACATAAGGGGATATAAATTCAAATTGAGGAAGGATGGTTGCAGGATAGACGAACAGAAATGAAGACACCCGCTGCCTACAGCCAGCGGGTGTTTCATTGCTGGAACAAACTTCCATCTGTTGTTGTGGAAGTGGATAGTTTGAATAAATGAAAAAGAACTAGACAAACTATTGGTGGGGGATGGATAGGTAATATGGGAATGGTTTTTTTTTTTTTTTTTTTTGCTGATGCATTATAAACTTGCTTTCTTGAATCATTTGCTACTTACTAAAAAAGTGCTAATTGTTATATTTCATTTAACCAGACAACCAAAGTCCCATCCTTAGAGTATTATGTTTGTTGGTTGTTTAATGAGAGCTTTTCCCTTAAGCAGTGCATTTTGGTTTGAGTTTATGTGGTTAAGTCCATAATGTGCCTTAACCGCTTAACCCGTTATCAAGACCGAGAAACGAACGAATCTGAGCTTTCCACTCTACCTGATTTGCGTGTTAGGGCAAGTTATCTGTTCCATTCAGCACGTAGAGCACAAGTGGCATGTACTGCCACTATGTTTAAGGTTAGAAGCAAACAATACGTGCTGCATGACAGTCATGATCTCTTAACGCCCCCTGCAATGAAGGTTAAATGGGACATTTAGGCAGAAAACGCTGTTCACAAGCTGCAGAACAGTGTTGGGCCAAGCACAACCACTCAGTGCCAGTTACTGTCAGATTAAGGACTGAGTTCTTAGAAAAAAAAAAGGTTGTTTCTTTTACGACTTTGTTTAAAATGTTATCTGGCATCTATGGCTGAGTCAGGCAGAAACCATGAATTTATGGACACTAGAATAGCATGAACCTACGTTCGTTCGCCACCCAAGGCCATTTATGGTCTCCAAACTTATCCCCTTCCACCACTCACAGCTGAGCGGTGTCCCAGAGAATTTTTTAATCCCACAAAAAAAAAAAAAAAAATTGTGGGATGAAAACCCACCATAGAACAATCGGCTTAATAACAAAGGTTATATACACTATACTGATGCCTCAATTACCTTGGAATTAATTCGATCTATCTGCAAATTCCATTCTGAAGATGGCTAGTACTGTCTCAACCGACTTTTCACTCACATAGTTAATTGTTCTGGTAATCTTGAAATATTTAAAATAGCAGACATTAGGCAAAATGAAACTAATCATAGATCTAACATTTCGAGAAATAGAACACTAGTGTCAGAGAATGTCAGTTGAAATCATCCTCTGATGGAAGTTTGTAATTATTCTTGAAACGTCCCACAAAAAAAAAATAAACTTAAGTATTGTCTAATGGTGCCCTTATTCTAATGGCACAAACTATGCCTAAATGATCTAGGGCAGGGGTTCGCAATCTTTAACTTAAAATTAGAAAGTTATTGTACCACCAAGGTAATAAATCATAAATTATGTCAATGTTTTTATTTATTTGTAGTTAATTTAAAATTATTTTCTATGGGTTCGCGTACCATCTGGCACAAATTGTGTACCATCAGTGATACAAGTGCCACAGTTTCAGAACCTATGATCTAGGGCATATTTGTTGCCCTACACTTTTTTCCCCCATATACTTTACATATTGTAAAGTATAAGCGCATTCAAGAGCCAATTTTTCAAGTTGGCCAGCAAACACATACGGAATTCTGAACGCCAACGTACACTTGCTACATTACATAAGACACTACCTTCCTACCATTAATATGCGGACACCCTTCCTTTGATAGTCACATCCTACCCCAGCACCACGTGCTACACAACTATAAATATGAATAAATATGATCACTAGTGTGAGTCGTGCCTGGGTATGCCAGAAACGGCTACCCACCGGATTGGTAGACCACGTATTTTTTTTTCATGGTTTGACGTGGAACCACTGGTTGCTTTGAACAAAACCACAAATGTCGAGGTCTATCTAGACGTCCTGAAGAATAATGCGTTACCTATGGCAGCAAATCGGGGAAGGTCCATATCTGTATCAGCAGGACAATACTCCATGTCATATTGCTTGTGCTGTAATGGGCTCGTGTGAGCACATAAGCGTTGAAAAGGTGGACTGGCCAGCCCACAGTCCTGCCCTCAATCTTATAGATAGAACCTCTGGGATAAATTGGATTGTCGAGTGCGTGTGACGAATGGCGGCTTTGAAGGTTAAATTGCGGAAAATATCGGAGGATATTTTCAAAAAATTGGCGAAGAACGTTCCATAGAGACTAAGAGGCTGCCATAAAGAATAAAGGTTTCAGCATACGTTATTAGTTTTCCAGTAATAAAAGTTTTGTAGATATGCTGGTGTCCGGATATTAATGGTAGGGCAGTGTATATTGCAATACGGCAAACAGTACTTGTTCTAGAGCTTTTCCAGAACAGTTAGTCAGTGGTATATATATATATATAAAAAAAAAAAAAAACCTTCATATTTGGACGTTGACAGCCATTGCTAAACAAAATGGATCTAGCTATCTTTGCGTGGTTGTTAAAATAAAATATTTTTTATCTAATATAAAATTATAGATGCATAAGCACACATGGATTGTTATTTAATGGATAATTCCGGCGTTTCGGATGATCCTCGTTAACGGATACCCCTCAAACATCAAAAATAAACAACTGGGTAGTGGTCACATTCAACATTTTACTAATTACAATTAAGATTGTAATTAAACAATTAGTAGAGTAGTGGTTTTCAAACTTTTGTCATTCAAATCCCACTTGAAGTTAAAGGACGCATATTCACGGCACACCTAAATAGTAACTGCCATTAAACTCGATGGGAGTTTTTCCTAATCTCGCGGCAAACCAATATGCCGAGATACACCCTTTAAGAACTACTGTAGTAGAGGTTTAATTAGCAAAACCTGTTTGGATTACAAGAATGATTTGCAATTAATCTAAATGCAAGTAACTGATGTTTCCAAAATTGGCATCAGGTCAGTCTTAACACCAGGCCCCCACACACTCCAGATGGCGCCATATAGTATTATGTAATAATTTTCACATTATCAGGCCACGTGTTATCCAGATGTTTAAGAAGCCCTCTAGTGGATTAGATTCTTTTTTTATGGTTAAAACGAAGGTATTTGATCAATGGATGAATGGGTCCAAAAAGCAATCGGCATTTTGCAGCTGTGAGTCACTCGAGCAGAGACCCCTTCCTCCTCCCCGCTGATAACGTGGTCCCTTTTCTAGGAGACGTAAAAACAGGGAACTGCCACATAAATATAAGGGATTTCTCACTCGTAGGAAATGACTGCGATGCTCGGACACCACTAAAGCATACCCCCAGCTGTGACGTAAGTCTGATTCACACCAAACAAGCTGCAGCGTTACCTCAAGTTAAAATATAGGACGCGTTCTCTCAAGGCAACGAATTAACAGCATTTCCAATTCCATTACTCCAGGCCTTGGAAAAAATGGTGTACTATAAAAAGTACCGGGCAAGTCGTGTTTTAGAACCAACTCACACCTGCCAACTATCTAACACACAAACAGATATTGTAATGGCATATTTTCCATCGCCATTCTTTTTCAGCAGAACGTGCTACAGAGGTCATAAACGGTACTCCATGAATAGGATAAAGGTTACATTCACTTACGATCAATTAGCAATTTAATGAGGGGGTTCTGGATAGCCAAGCAACTATCGAAGTTGTAAAACGCAGTAACAGGCATCCACTGACATCTCCCAGATGGCATTTTGAACTCTGATTGTATCTAAATCGCCATGAGTTGCCTCCCCTTGATTTATTCATATTTCAGCGGGGGAAAGGGGGAGAGGTATTTGCACCAGTGTTTAATAACAGATTTAAACCGTTGTACACTTGATATGCGCTCAGAATTTCAATTCTCATAATACAATGACGGCGCATGCGTAATTACTGTTTTTACAATGTAAACACGTACTTGTAGGGTGAACCGTTACTAGCATTGGTAAAGTTATGCAATGAAGTAAGCATTATGTAGCAGTCAAAAAAAAAAAAAAATAAATAAATAAATAAAGTAACCAATGTCGCATCTTACTTTATCTAAATTTAAGGATGGATTGGATAACCTTCGAAACCTCAACGATAGTTTATTCCAACAGTCCAAACAATTTATTCCAAGTCAATCACTCTTAGTAAAGGACAATTTTCAAAAAAGCACTTTACAATTACCCCTTTTCAATTTATACCCCCCTAACTGTGGATAATGTACAGCTGATAACTTTTGACTTTCGAAAAGCTGGAGATCGAGTTAACTGTAAGCAAGACCAAGGATTGATTTTTTGATTTTTGTTTAAGCAAAATACAAGAGATTTTTTAAATGGTTACTACACTACAAATTAAACTTCACTGACAACATACACATTTTTATATTAAAATATACACATAGGATTGTTTACCAATATGTTTTCAAACATTAGCTTAACTAGGATATATCGTAGAACATGGAATGATTTTGACTGCTTCCAAAAAGATATTGTTGCAGACTTTGCCTGTTGATTCAATTTGTTCAAACATGGCCCTGCTGTCTAGACGTGGCTGTCAGAAGCATTTCCCAAGCTTCACCGGAAAGAGATCTGCACTCAGCTTGTTTTTCTCACCTGGCTGAATATCCTCTCACAATCAGCATTGTTTAAAGGAATTTTTAAAACGCCAAGCATGTCTTGGGATAATCATATGGTCACATTCAGCTATAAAGTACTTCCTTGCAGAACAAAAAGGCCAAAATCCACTCTCTCCTAGGTTCTTGGCAATAGAAGTGCCTATCTGTGGTTATAGAGATCAGCTATGAATCCTCAACATATCCAGAAATAATGACCTCATTATATGAATGAGGTACGTTGGATTGAAGAGCTAAAATGTACTGATTTTCAAACAATGGTATAATATTTACAAGAAATAAGCAAAGTGCTTTATCCAAGCGGAGAGGAACATGGACAGACTTTTTAGTACATTATTCAAAGCCGAAAGCAACTCCGGTTACCCTGGCAACCACTAAATCCACTTCCAGGAATTCGCATACACTCGGTATCAGAAGCCCCCGACCAGACCGGATTTTAATAAACACAAGATTCGCGTTTAAGTGCTAACCCGGACTAATAGACGATTTCGGGGGTGAATCAGAGAGAGCTGGGGGAAGGAAATCATTCATTGAAACGAGGTCGTTAGTGGAAATGCTTGCTGGCGAGTGATTACCATAGGGGTTCCAGTGAGTGGCGCACCCCCTGTTGGGGGAACGTACAACAGCGAGGCGGACACAGTTTAACGTCTGGAATATATCGACCCGGTAGACTAGATAGAATGAAATCCAAGAGGCACGCGCTAGGAGGATACTCATACCAACTGATGCTGACCTTTTTTCTTTTTTTGTGTGCATATGCGCGCGCAATCGCTTTATTTGGGCCTCTGGCACCTAATTTCCTTTCCGAAGTTCGTGGAAGTGCACTTGAATGAGATTCCCGAACTGGAGTACGCAGATATCGATATTGCCTCCTTTGGCCATTACAGTCATTCAAGGCAATGGTCGGGCGAGCTAAATTTGAAACGGAAACGAAACGCTGTGTGGAATCTCGTTAGGCCGATTTTACAATAGCCATTAGCAATCCTCGCATGCATTAAGGAAAATCCCATCAAGTAGTCAAAAGATTTTTTTATAACCGAATCCCTTTTACAGACCACTCGCCTGAAAGGCAATGGAATGTTTAATTTGCTCGAGAACAACGCTACGCAATTTACGCAGACAAAATTAAACGTATTTTACGGAGTTCACAATAAAGGTTACGCATGTTCCTAAGAGAAGCCTGCACAGAAAGAAATACAGTAGCAGCCGCTGGAATTAGGCAAACAAAGCGCTTTGACCCAGAAGTATTTCTCCGCCTGTCATGAAAAGCATAACTTGCGCACGTGACACTGGCTGCCGCGAAAGGAAGCGGAGGTACCGTCGGAAGGATGCAGATTAGCCTGCCCAGCAGCGATAGCAAAACTCCAAGGAACGAAAACAGTTTCCGCCTACATCGGAAGTCAGATAAAAACAAATGAAACGTAAACAATGTACGTGTAACCATGACTACTGTAGCTATGACAACCACATTTACCTTCATATTGCTGAAGTACGATTCTTTCTTATACTTGAAAGCATCTGTCATTAAGATACAGGATGGAGCCATGAAGAGATGCTTCACAAAAGGAAGGGCTCTAACAAAATGACTACCCCCGAAAATAATTCAGCATTCTCTTCGTGCATTACAATGCCTATGTTTTGTATATTTAGTTCGTTCTTTAGGTCTTCGCACTCTATTCAAGAATTTTATCAACAACTTTCAAAGAAGAAAACGGATTTGCTCACACGCAAGCCTTAATAATAAGATAGAACTAAAATACACAGGAAATGACTTCTGACAGAGCGGTGGGATACTGTAATCTCTAAAAATAGTAAAAAGGGAAAGGGAATTATTTTAAGAAATGCACGAAGGGTGGTAAAAAGTTCTGAGAACAGGGTACATAAAAATGTGTTAAGAAACTACAGAATTTTATTCCAGTAGTTTAATATCTTATTATATCATATATCAACGCCTTATGTAGTTTCTAAAAGAAAACTTACAATCTAGTCTAAAACTATTCCCCTGTAAGTCTTTCCTTGTACGGTCGCCCTGTCCATCTTTGGACCCTTTCAAGAGACTGTCTTTTTTTTCAGATGAGGTCCCCATACTTGGACACAGTATTCTAAATGTAGTCTAACAAGTGCCTTATGCAATGGGATTATGATCTCCCTATCTCAACAGGATATTATTCGATATATCATCAATAGGACACCATAGGCTTTCTAGTGCGCCTGTTTACACTGCTCAGAAAACTTCATTTCTGCCCGTAATTGCCAGGTGTATAAGTTACTCTGGGGTTGCTATTTCCCAAATGCATTTTACTACAACAAAACATAGCTGCCACTTTTCTGACCATTCTTGAATCCTGTTCAAGTTATCTGAAGGAGCGCAACTTGAAACCGATTATTAATGAATCTCCCAATATTTACATAGTCTGCAAATTGACATGCCCTCTATCCTTTCGTAGGCGTTGTTTATGAAAATCAGAAAGTCCTTGGAGGGCCCATTTCTGATGTTACACCAATCTCAAGAATATCTATTAATCACAACCCTCTGCCTTCTTGCTCTGCAGGCACCATGAAATCCATCTTAATCTTTCCAGTAATCCCAACATGTTCCAACTTATGCAGTAAACTCTCGTGGTGGACTGAGTCAAATGCCTTGTAAAATTCAAATAAACTATGTCGAAATTGTTCCCTACATCCAGCTCATGAGTTTGAAACTGTATCAAAATAGCCAGGTTAGATAAACTTGATTTTCCTCTTAACAAAACCATGTTGTGTATCCTTCAGAATGCTATTTTTATCTAGAAGTCTTTGCATTACACTCTCGTTCATTGTCAGGGTACCAAAAACCTTTCCATCCATGACAAACATCAGAAGATGGAGTCAAATGAGAATTTAAAATTAATGCTTACTGATCCAGATAGGCTTGTATCCCGTTTGATGAAGAAACTTGGCTACATCTTGAATACAAATTAGAAAGCATGTAATGGAAAGAACAAGGGTGTACCCCCCAAGGGGTCACCCCCCAATCGCCAAAAAAGTTTTGAACTCAAACCATCAGCTGGAAAAGCGTCAACAGCCACAATTTTCTGGGACACAAAAGAATTGTTGTTAATTGATTTCGTTGCAACTAAAACTCCAATATAACAGACGAGGAAAGTTGAGTCATCGAATTTTACATTTCCATGAGAGTGCACCCTCACAACAGACTAAAATTCATGAATGTGGATTTGAACAATTACACTCCCCACCTCCAAACCCAGATGTGGTCCTAAGTGGCTATTATTTGTTTAAAAACCTCAAGTATCATCTTCGTGAAATCCATTTTCAGATGAAGAGTTAAAAGCAGATATGGAAGCCAAGCTTGATGCCGAACGAAGTTTTTTCTTGAAGGATTAAACTCTTTGCACATTAAATACAATATTGTAATACAGAACTTCGCGGTGAATACATTTAAAAATAAAAGAATCCTGTACCTGTCTTTTATGCTTCGCTCTCTCAGACTCTTTGGACCACCCCTTCCTTGTAGATGTAAGAGTATTAAAAAAAAAGAAAAAAAAAAGCCACTATTTAAACAACATTCAATAGTGACACCAAAAGAACGCAATATCAGCGCTCAAAATGAAATGCTTCCATGTCATGTGATATACAGTAGCAACTGGAAGTCAACCATTTTACAATACCATTCTATACTTTCGATTAGTTTGTCCAGGCAGCAATGTGAAAAGGTACATTTCAATGTCTGCTTCTAATTTGTGTTATGTTGCACCGGGAAATGGTTCCACGAAAATATTTTATTTCAAAAAACAAACTACCGCGCACTTCCCTTCCTGAAAGTAAGTATACCACCAGGAAGATACATAACCAACAAGAACTAAAATAATCATATATTACGTCTGAAATCACACTAAGCATATTTTGACAGTTAAGATATTAAACTGCTTCAAGTTTTTGTTGAATAGTATATTTATAACTGTATAAAGATTGCTTAAATAATTATATTAACGAAATGCATAAACCCCCTGAGTCCTGTTCTACACAGATTCATCTTCCGAGTGTATTTTGCAGTAAGACTCATAATGCAAACAGCAGAGGCTTGACCAAAGTTCGTTTCCAAGGGGGTAAAGTTCTTGTTTTCCCAAAAGTCAAATAGCCAATTATCAGGGCATCTTTTCTTTGGGTGAAAAAACCCGCACAAAGAAAAAAATAAAAACATGTCTTTCCATCTATCGTGCTTTTCATAATCCAGTATCTAGCAAAGCAGGTCAGTGAACCCGCGTGCATTTCACAGTGAGTTACTACCTAAAAATACCTCAGCGATTCCAACTCCCCTTTACTCGCCACGCAGTGGGTCACTCGGGCGAAAGGGCTCGTGTGGAAACGTTTCAGGAGGTAAACTTCAGTGTCGTGCTGGGGTTTATTTGCATAACCAAACCGCATCGAAGAGAGTGTGAAATGGTTAGAATCATGATATGTTCAAAGGGTTAATGGCAAACTCAAGTCTTCCGTTTTCCCAGTGGGAGGGAGAGGTTAAGAGGCTTAATTCCCTATGCAAACACTATACACTTACATCAAAAGATAGATCGTGACTAGTCATTCAAACGACTCTTATAACCCAACTGCCTACCATACACCATTTCATCCTAATTATGAACTTAGAATTAATCAACCTAGTCACGACCGTCAAATATTCCGGCTGATCGCCAACTCTACACAAGTAACTCGCCTTAATTACATCATATGCGCTTGAATTCGAATTATTAATCTCGTAAAAGAGACCATGGTAAATTTATTTTCCACTCTCACAGTTTTACAATCCTATAGCTTTAATTCCATCCACGTAATTACACTCCTGATTGGCAGTGTCGCCAAGAAGGGAGGTCGCCTTACCCAATTCTTGCAGTGACTGCACGTACCAAAGTCGTGATGCCATTTTACAGTTAGCTAACCGACCTTGAACGATTGCTCTCCCTACATGTGTGCATAGGGGACACCTTAGCTAATCATCTTTCACGTCCGAATGACTCAACCGATTGAAGCTTGTTCAAATTTCGCCTCGTGCCATCTTTAACTCCAACGCTCGGATTCAGCTTACATTGTCTGACGAACTGGTTTATGACAGCATTTCCCAAACAATCTTTTTCAAGTAATTGAATCAGTGTTACAAGCAACGACCATGTTTCTATTCCTGAAATTATTACCAGTTCTCAAGAGCTAGAAAAACACAATTTATTTATA
This sequence comes from Mastigoproctus giganteus, assembly GCF_048544385.1. NCBI lineage: Eukaryota > Metazoa > Arthropoda > Arachnida > Uropygi > Thelyphonidae > Mastigoproctus > Mastigoproctus giganteus. The sequence continues at coordinate 7,754,648 of NC_143580.1, forward strand.
CTTAGTTTAAATATGAAGAATTTTCCACACTCACAAAATCTCAACAACTTTAGTTCAAAGAACGTGGCCACACAGCGCTGTTTACAAAAACTATTTGGAAACATATTACACTAAAATGGAATGAACCAAAATATTTTGTAGTCTCAGGAAAGTTTCCTCCCCACACCATGACCTCTGTACTGTTTGTTAACACTTAAAAGTTTGTAACTAATATAACAAATACTCCTACGTTCAAATCAAAAGCATAAACATTTAAAAATAATTAACGCTATCACAGATGAATTCAAAATTGTTTGTGCATGTTTTTTATCCAGAGAAATTCAATCTATGAATTTTTAGACAAGAAGAAAGCAGACGAAAAGGAGCATATCAAACTTTGAGTTTACAAGAAAGTTTTTAAAGTAAACTAACATGTCAGATTATTTGAACACGGGATATAGGTTGAATTCTTTGTAATTTAAGTCACTTCTAGTTAACACAACGGCTGCACATATCTAAGTACTGTATCTTTCCATTAGCCCCCTACATGCGTGCTCACAACAGACACACTCGTATTTAGCATAAATACATAATTTGCGTTCACGGTGGTACCAGTTAGTTACAGGCCGAAGTTAAAAGTTCGAACTGAAAACGAGTCAGGCCTTAATGCAGTATAAACAGAACTAGAAATGCATAGCATCAAATTCGACCGTAAAGATCAGGTTCGTGCACACGTACAAAACCAAACGATTCTCACTTCTGCATGCTTCCAAACGAAATGCAAGCTTTTTATTCCAAACCAGAAACAGACGACAAATGGCTACAAACGTAAATTACGATTTTTTTTCCCTATGAATAAAAAACAATATTTCAAAAAAATTAAATTATAATATTTCAACTAATTATTCATCTACCAATACATCATCAGCACTACACTGGATATTTTTCCCAGAATGTTAAAAACGCAAGAACAAACAAACTTTATCTTACCATCCATTGAAATCTTAAGTGGTAAGTAAGCAAGAGGTGATAAAAATGTTTCTGAGAGCAAAAAGCAAAGGCAAAAGCATTTAGATGTGAAATTAAAAGCGATAAATACAGTACTTCCATTAGCGAGCAAACTGTACTGGCTTAATTGAACTTACATTTTTTTTTAAAAGAACAATCCATACAAACTTTGATAAAAATAAAAGGCAGCTACAAGTGCGACACCTACTTCTCGTTTATACACGCGATATCCTCGTAAAATTTTGTGAATAAAGAATTTTATTATTATTATTATATTTAGATGGGTACATATCTAAATATCGCATTTTCGGTCGCAAAAAACCAGCCCAATTTTAATTCATTTACAAAATACAGCTGTACAGTCGCGGATATGTACATGCAAAGAACAATCAATTGAAATATTTAAGAATTAAAAATTTTAATATCTTTAATCTTTAAATATGCCTACACATTTATAAGTTCGAATGTTGGTGTTTTGGTCAGTAGGACACAGAATTTTACATTGCCCTGCTGGTTTTTTTTCCCCTCTCTCATTGTTTTCTTTGTTGGCTATGTTGGATCTAGTATTTAATATTTGTGTAACATTTTTTTAATGACTAAATTCCCCCCTCCCCCCCAAAAGTCACCATAAAACACTAATGATGAAAAAATTGTAAACTAATTATTAGTTTCTCTTTAACCTATTATTAAAAATGAACTTCACACCGGATGCACAGACAATCTCACGCTCTCGTTAGGTAATGATGTGTAGACGTCCACAAGGCGTATCACATCGTTAGGTTTACAATTAAGAGGAAAGGGTGCAACTTGTCATCGTCCACATAATTAAAAAACAATGCTTCTCAGTTATCGCGAATAAATATATGTAACGTCATGTATTTACCAATTTCGTCTCCTAAAACTAGACCACCTACATGCGTCCACTAGAATTTACGAAAAGAAGATATGCAAAGGAGTCTTATAATCTTATTATATCTATGTATACTATACTATAAAAATAAAGGTTACTCATTTAAAATCTAGATTCTATTACATATTTTTCATGAGACAAACATTTTGGTGATCATCGAAGAGCAATATAAAAAACTCAAATTCTGAACTCCGAGCATCCTGCATCTGATGTCTAGGGATATCTTAAGAAGCCATCACTACATGGCGTTACAGCCAACATCAAGGTAACTGGTCTAAGATCACGTCACTTGGGGGCATGTTTTACTTGCAGACTAGGTATAGCAGACAATTAGTTTCAGCCTCACCCATCAAGACAGGGTAGTTCCAAGCAGGTTTCTGGCAAGGCCGGATGATAGCGATATTTTGGTTTCCCCTGGTCAAGGACTTTTCCCCCCAGGAGCTGATAGAAGCGTGTAGGTATGTAGAGGTTACTGTTAGGCCAAAAATTCTCAGACAAATTAGTATCATTGTAAAAAGAGAATCCAACGCTTTTCATGATCACCACTTTTAATTATCCCCAAGTTTGAACTAGTCAAAGTTCAGAGATGTTTTTGCTGAGATTAAAATACAGTAATAGGACAGTCCTTTCTAAGATAATCATGATTACAAAAACATCGATGCACTTGAACCAACTGCAGAACACACCAAAAGTATTTTTGTTTTTGACACGTTAGAATTCAAAGGTTATATCGCGTACCTGTTGGCTATTTGCGTAGTGTCCTGGCCCATGTAGCTTGTCAGCAATGCGAACATAGCACAGGGCCTACATAATAAAAGCGAACGCTGTCAGTTTCACCCCCATAACTTTTCCCCCAAAGCAAAACAGCGGGAGCTGCGAGTGGAAATTCAAGCCTAGTTTTTAGGCGCATTACCATATACAGTATGCCTCTTCTTTTCACCATGTTCGTCGGTCCACACGCATGTAATAATTCGATTCCGAGTAAACGGATTTTCATGAAATTTTATATTTCGCTCTGTTAGAATGATTTGTTGAGCTTTCTCAAATTTCATTAAAATCGGACCAATAGAAATCTGGGCTTTTTTTTTTTATTATGTTATCCATGTACTCTATACTGTAGATGAAGCACTAGATATATGTTCGTTGCTATGCGCTGACTGGTGGAATGAATAGGCAATGTGGCGGATGCGGAGAAACGAAGTTTTCTCGGTTCATTCATAAAAGTCATTGCTTTTCACTCTTTTTTTTTTTTTAAATCAGTCATGAATTAATACTATTTCCTAACGCGCCTGAAATGTAACGCACTGCGTACATTAACTTTCCCCTCCCCTTTATGATTGGAATCACTATTTAAAAAAAAAATTACCTAAACTAGTGTTTCTTTAACTTTTAAATGATATATTAAATTATTTTTATTTATTTATTTTCAAATGTACATTAAGAGTTACTGCTCCACATACAACGTATGAAAATTCAACAGAAACGCCCTATCCTTGATCGAATTAGAGCCTATCAAATGAGTGAAAAAGAATACTTTCTTTCTATTATCTCAGACAGTTGTGACAAACTGTCAAAATAAAAGTAGATGGAACCTATAAAGTGGTAGGAGAGTACTAACTTTGGTTGGTATCTTAACTATTCTTCATTGTTATTTTCGTTTTATCTGTATTCTACAATGTTCTCAGATAATGCAATATTTCACATTCGCCTTCTGCCATAATCGTTAAAATATATCATACTAATATTTAATATTAAAATATATTAAATTTAATTTAGTTTAATGTATTTTAAAAGTAATCTCAATATTTTTATATATTCTGAAATTAAAACTTTTTTTTCACTGTTATAATGCTATATTAAACACCAGAGGTCTCTTTGTTTTACTGTTATTATACGATCGTAAACACCAGAGGTCTCTATTTTTCAATAATAAACGTTTTGGAGAGTAAACTACATTCCTGTCTGAAATAGCAAAGATAATAATAATAAAGAAATAAGTTAAAACAAAGACAATCAAAACCCAAAAATTGCAGATTGTTAAACATCATATTCAAAAGAAGAAAACACACACACACACACACACAAAAACAAAAAATATAAAAAAAACTTTTATCTAATTTTTTAGAATTTATTTCTATTACTTATTTTTTTTTTTTAATTTTTTTTTTTTTTTTTGGAAATTTGCAGACAAACAGCACTTAACTACCAATAACATCTGGGGAAAATTGTCTCGATAATTCAGTCACCTCCTACCCAAATAAAAAGAGAAACGCATACTTACTTTGCCTTTTGAAAATTTTTTAAAATTTCGAGGCCTACAGAATTTAAGCGCATTAACACCATTGCATTTAATTGCATTGCGGTAAATGTTGTATTAATACGCTTTAAGAAGAAGAAATTTTGCTTTAACCTACAAGTTAGCTTGGTATTGCATTAAGCGCAAGTAACTGCTACGGATAAAGGGATGGTTAAGTAGAAGACAGAGTGGTTATCAATAGGCACTGCGCTTCGTGGAATAATGTTATTAGTGCAGTTTCTCAGGGTTCAGCGCCGGGCGCATTGTGGTTGTTTTCAATATTTATTAATGATACTGATGAAAACAATGTCTAAGTTTGCAGATGAAGAAAGGTTGGCGAGATGGTTAACGACAGTCAGGGCGATGGGCTGAGAAATGGTAGTTGAAGATTAATATTGACAAATCAAGGTACTGCACATGAGTAGCAGTAACCAGAGAGTAACTTATCAAATGCAGGGGTACTACCCCTCAGGGTAGTGGACCAATGAAGACGACCTAGCTGTAGTCCTGCAGTCAGACATCAAATTGTCTGGGCACTGCAGACATTCTGCCAGGACAGCTCACGAGGTTTTGTCAGTGATATGCAGAAACTTTGCTAGCAGGGATGAAGTGATTATCCCTTTGTACAGGCCATGGTTAGGCCCCATCTTGAGTACTGTATACAGGTCTGGAGGCCTCACTTTAGGAAAGATATCCGCTGGAACGGTGCACAGAAGGGCAACCAAGATGTGAAGGGAAGAAAAGGGTGCTCTTACTTAGAAAGGCATCGGTTCTGCATATTGCAGAACTGAAGCCTGTCTCGAGATGGCATTCTTCCACTTGCTGACACTACCTACACACATGAGGGGGGATAAATTCAAGTTGAGGAAGGATGGTCGATTGTTGGAACAGGCTTCCATCTGTTGTGGAAGTGGATGGTTTGAATAAATTCAAGGAAGAACTTGATAGATTCTTGGGGGGAGGTGATACGGATGGGCGAACTGGGTAGTTTTTTTTTTTTGTTTGTTATGTTTGTTTGTTATTTGGTTTTTAGGAGGATTAGCAACTAAGGCCATATTGCTCCGGGAATATGCGGTGGTCATTCCCTTGACCTTTCCACATCCTCCGTATTTGGTGGTGACGGGCTCGAACCCCGGTCTAAACAAGAAGCGTGTGCTACGCACTGCTGCTCCTTCCCACCTGGCTACGGAGGCGCCCTTTTTTTTTTTTTTTTTTTTTGCTGATGCTATATAAGCTTGCTTTCTTGCATTATTTGCCGTTACTACTGCTTTTAAGAAAATGGCAATACCAAAAAGTTAAGACATCGGTATGACAGCCTGCTTCGGACTTAATGTCCCTCAGCAGATAGCCGCTAAAGAAAATTAACCTTTTCAGTGGTGCTATTTGTTTAAAAGTAGCGTAATATCAAGGCAACTCGTGGTAAAAATGAAGGTCTACTTCTATGAGCATTAAGACTATTTATTAGACAGATGAAATCCGGACGGCCAAAAAAAAAAAAAAAAAAAACACAAACCCAGAGAGCAAGAATTTATAATTTTTAAGTCATGCCTATATGAGAAATTTTCTTTAAATTTATTTTCATCGAAAGCATTAAACTTCAATTTAAATTAAAAAAAAAAAAAAAAAAAAACTTTCTTTTCCGGGACAGCCACATAGGGCAAAAGGAATTCACAAGGCACAGAATACAAGAGCATTTAGCAATCACGTGAACTCGAACCACGGTCAATTCAAATGTCTGCATCACTGTACCTAAGTTAACCATTCGCTACTATTGCATTCGGATATGTTTTAATTATGTAATTTTATTATCATTCATTTTAAAATGGTTTCTATTAATATTTACGCATACATTTTTCTGATAGTTCAGCTTTTAAATTAAGATAATCAATGTACATTGATTATTATTTTAATTTCACTTCTACTTAAGCTCACTCCTACCTCCCCATACACACTGGATGGCTGGATCTCTCTACCATGCTAACACTGCCATTCTAGATTCCCTTCCCACCACTGCTTGATAATTGCTCCTGGTCAAAGTCCTATCTATTGCTATTCTCATTCACGGCATCAGTAACACGAACACCTCATAGCAAAGGGCAGACGAACACGCGTGCAAACAAACGATCAAGATTAACAACTGTACTTGAACAAGGGAGGGAATGAAGATACACAAAACACATACCAGTTAGTCACGTCTGACAGATAAATGTTTTTGGAAATTAGCAGACGAATATTTGACCTTCCCAAATCCTGGGCAGTCGAGAAATCCGAAAGTAACTTAACCCACTTTTGTATACAGGAGGTTAAACTGTAGGAGAACCAGCACACGAATGCAAAAATCTGAAAGATCGAATAATGTTAAACTTTGACACAATCGTTTACAGCCCCCATAAAGTGGGTTAAAAATAAAAAGAAATGCATTTTATACAGATAAACTCATAGAAAGATAGGATAATTCCAAAGGGGCAGACGATAAAGAACAGTTCACGAAGTGTACACTTGAAAGCCTACACAAGCAGACGGTGACCTGGCCACGCCTTCAACAGTAGGTGTTTTTCGCTTCAGAGAGAACCCAACCACACCTTTACAAATCAAAGCAAGCATTGTGGTTACGGTTACACAGATTTTTATCTTAAACCGATTTTTATCTCTTCCTGGTGGATTTCTTTTATCACAACGTTCATACAAGTCCATTAAAAAGTTCAAGACACTCAATTATGAAATTAAAAAATATATTTTTGTAGGAATTTTTAAAAATTTAATTTTAACGTTATAATACATTTTGTATACACATTTAGGTACATATGCGGCTGAAGCACAATATCTGGTCCTCTGGAGTCCATTCTTGTCTAATAGACAAAATGCACAAGTTCAGTGACTTGGTGCTAAAAGGGCCAAAGCCGTGGAATTATTATCGATAAACTTTCTCCTTGTTCGGAAACTAAGTTGATGGTTGTCATGGCAATATGAAGAGATTTATATCTTTGTCAGGTATAAATAATGAAAGAGCAGTTCTTTTCTCTGCCCACCTACTTCCTGCTGTTGTATTCATTTATAATATTTCTGGGTGGTTCACCGCGTGTCGCCCGGAAATGTTTTTCACGAATCCTCTTGGGAACAACGTCCCTCCATCGTATCGTGCATTAGTTTGCGAGGATAAAGGCGGGAGATTTCTGGTCGGGGACACTCCACCTTTTAAAATAAATTCCTGCTGTTATATGTCAGCATTCCATTTGTCCATTCGTATCCAATTGCTAGAAGAGGATTCGTACCGAATTTATGATTGTGTCCAGGCTCATCGGCAGATTCCGTTTCCCCGGGGGAAAGAGGATATGCCCTTGTTTTGTAAGGAGGCAGATCTACCTCAGTGGCAAACAATATAAAGAAGCATGATTATACAGCATCAGAAAGAAAGAAAAAATATCACCTACGTCATCTGTTCATCCATATAATTTCTTTAATCCTTAAGTTTATTCAAACTTCGAGAGCTGTTCAATAAACAATGACCAAAATCTTTCGTTTTGTCCATTCTCGCGCAGCTGCGCACATAAACATCCGTACGTATCTGTCCACTTCGTGAAAAGAGCTGTACCTAATAATGTCCCCATTCAGTGTATGTCAATGCATCAGCTACTTTAGATAGCTGCGTGAGTAGTGGCAGCAATCTGTTCAGGAGCTGTTACAATTTTCTGTACAGCGAAAGAAATAGACAAATTAACATACACTCACTGGCCAAAAAATTGGAAATCTTTATACAATATTTAGTAAGGATAATGAATAAAGCCACCTTCTGTCCGTACACGTTGGGGCATGACTTCTACTAGGTGCTTGTGTGAGTGAATCTAGTTCCAGATTTCACCATAAAGAACTACAAAACGGAACTGCCCTTTCTATCATATTCCAGACATTCTCAGCTCGATTTACAGCTAGAGAATTAAGCAGCCAGGATAGACCTTGAAATATAGCAACCACATAAATAGTAACCACACAAATTTTGGTTTCGATCTCAATTTTTTTTTTTACAGCGCTGAATGAAGTGTCCCAATGGATAAAGTGGAATGCAGATAAGCGACTCCGTTCCTCTTTCTGAAAGGGAAAACACCCAAAATAATCCACGAAGGTCGCTGATTATGGAGAAGACTACCCAGGGCAGTGTTGTTGCACATTGGTAGAAACAATTCAAATGTGGAAGAACCTCAATGCATGAAGAAATTCCAAGACGCCAAGCAACTGCTGTAACAGAAGTGCATTACAAAACTTGAGGGATTAATCCTGGAAGATCGCCATATATCAGCGTAAAATAACTAGCTGTAGATCTCCAAATTAGTGTAGGATCTGTGGAGAACATCATCCAGCAACAGTTGCGCATAAGTAAAGTGTCTGTTAGATGGGTTCCCAGACTTGTGACCGCTTACCAGAAGAAGGAAAGGACACAATGTGCACGTCGATGTGCCAGGAAAAGCAGGAATAAACTTGGATCAGTTACTAAGATCCCAATGTCAAAACAATGGGAGAATGCAGAATCATCATCCCATAAAAAGGCAGAGGTGCAACCAAATGCTGGCAAGGTGATGCTGTCTGTTTTTTGGGATTAGCATGGTATCATACTAAGAGATCGCCCTCAAAAGGGCTGTACTGCGATGGCGAAGTATTATTCCAACCTCCTCATAAAGCTGCTAAAATACCAACTTTGGAAAATAGATTAGTTCAAGCGAGAGTAGTTCAAGAATTACATAGAGATGAACAGGTTGATGTGGAAACCGAAGTTCTTTTACACTTTTAAAACAAAAAGACACTTATAAAACAGTAACAGAGGCGTGGGTATTATTATACACTAATTAAGAAAAAATAAAAAACACGCTACTCACTGAATCCGAAAATGGAAAACAAAAATAAATCGAAAACAAGTGTAAGCTTCGTTACCTTCCTCCACCCCATTTGTTTTTTTTTAGACCTCAGTATTAAGAACAACACGGAAACGCTGTCATAAAAACAAACCAGTCGTAACACAGCAAATAGGACAAAAATCCAATATTTGATATTCTAAATATAGCTTTTGAAGTCCTGCAGAATTAGTAAAATTAAGTGAAGCTCTAGATAGCCGGGAGCAAAATACTGACGTTACAGTTCACCAAGTCAAACAACTTTGAGGGGAAGGGGGGGGGGGCTTTAGTTTCCTAAGTGGATTTTCAAAAAGAATTACGTTGGAATGTCAGGTATTCAGGATTTAAGTGAAATACTGCCTTATGACACAAACTAAGTATAGTTGTTTCGAAAGGCCTAATGCTTCGAGGTAATTTACTACAGCACACAGAAATGGGCCACTGGCAAAGTAGTTTTAGACTATGTATTGATGAATTTAATCTAACCAACCAAAGCTCATCAATTCAGACCTCTTCACGGTCATTTAATCGAAGGCTTCTCAATCATTTGAAGATTGGAATGGACGGTTGTTTAAAATTTCCATAAGTATACGTGCTTCTGAAGCTACGCGTGTTCCACTGCTGGATGAAAAGCCGCCAAACTCTTGCTCAATTAAGGTATGAAAATAAAAAACATGGATGATCTAGTTTCAGTTGCTCTTTTTAATGTAACTAAATTGAACTAGATTTAGTAACTAACTAACTTAACTGAATTTAGTAACTAACTAACTTAACTGAATTTAGTAACTAACTACTGAACTTTCAGTAAATAATTTGGTGTTACTGAACAAGTAAAACTTGGGAATTTCATCTGTACAGTCGTCTCTACCGAAAAATCTTAACCAGGTGGACAAAATGGCGTACACTACTGAGCAGTGTGTATTTTGTGCGAAATTATATCATTATTTCACACAAATTACATTATTTACCGCTTTCCAGTAAAATTTTACTGTGGAGATTGTTCAAGAAGTTCAGCAATGAACAGATTAGTTAAAATTTAAAGAGATGATGCAGTGTAAGGGATCACGTTTATTCGGTGAAAGACAACTGGTGCCTAAGACAACGATTCGGTGAATTCCTTGGGAGAATTCGGTGTACGACAAAGAAAGATAGAAAATGCAAACTTCTAACATGCCGTGCTGCAAATGGCGAATTTAATGATCGCGATACTGTCCTTGATATTTTATATATTTTTTTATGGAGCGTACAATCTATTATCCACGTTTTTTAATGCACATTATACTTTTTTTTTTACGAAATAATATAAAAAAAAAAATGCCCAGACCAGTTAAAGATTGGGATACAAGAAAACCTTGTTCACACTTTCCTTTCACTTTTATAAGTTACGTTTTTTAGGAAATACAGAAGGAAAACTGTTCAGAGACCAAAGGTAGAGATAATTAGTAGATGAAGGGCTAAGTAATGCGCATCTTCTGACGTTCGGTTTGCAACAGGCGCTATAGTTTTATTGAAAAATTTTAGTAGGCTAGTACCATGAATGGGTTAAAGGTAGGCGCGTAAGTTTCAATGGAGATTGTGCAGGGGTCGGAATTGAAATCCGAACATGGAAAAGCGCTCTAGTCCAGCGAGGCGTTTTCACCAGAACCCACGGCGGTTCTCGAAGCTACTAACTAATGGTACTCCAAGAGACACTTAGCATGGAGGGCAGTAGTTAAAAAGGTGTTTATTTTTGCACCAAACTAAGGTCATGAAGCCCTTGTATATAATGCCTGTAAGTTGCATATATTCTATTGTCTCTTTGCCTTGTTTTCTTCATAAAAAACCCGAGTTACCAGGTGGAGGAAGCCAAACACCCACAAAAATTCCTCCTTTGTAATGGAATTAAAACCACCTCATTTTCCACACTGTATGGATCCTAAACAGAATGCTACTGAAATGCCGTTAGAATAGAAACAAGATGTAAAGAAATACTTTGAAAATACTTTTTTGAAGTCTGTTTCTCAACCAGCTAGAGAAAGAGAAATAAAGACGAATTGAACACCGAACTGTTATACTCACCAATTGTATTTCACCAAATTTTCATATACAGCGAAATGAAATTCACCAAATTGTAGCACAACGAATTGATGTTGACCCACCGTGTACAGTAACAGATGGATATAAGAAAACTGAACTGTGGAATGCATCTCGTTCACTTTCATGTGGAATGCTACAGGGAAGGGCTGCAATTACGAGTTCCAATGGGGACAAGTGTTACCAGACGTCTCAGAGAATATCTATGCTTGGAAAGGTAACTAACAAAAACTGTAAATTATCACGTGCTTGAGACAACTACATAGATCGATATTCTGTAATTACATAATGAACACTCTCTCGAAAAGATGAGAATCCCCCCCCCTCCTACGGAATGACGCATCTTCTTATATGCAGTTAAAGAAGAGACTCAATAACTGGTACGAAATTTATCTAGATTCAGTTATCATAAAAGTTTATAGCTTTTATAAAAAAGCTACGAACATTGGCTAATACTTTAAAAAAAAAAAGTGAATGTACAAGTGCGTTTGAGTTCACCATCGTCCAAGCTTTTATGACTATATACGGAGCTGTTCGTGCGTTCTATCTTGTACACTCCTCTGATCCTATAACATATACACTGAAAGGACATAATTCATGGATACCTGCTTCCTGGGCAACGCGATGCTGTCGCCCCTCTCGCCAATGAACGAACCCACCGCTTAGCAGGTATATAGGTACACAGCCTCACTGCATTCGCGTAGATGGTAATTAATGGATACCTGGTACCTGGGCAACACGATGCTGTCGCCCCTCTCGCCAATGGACGAATCCGCCACTTAGCAGGTATATAGGTACACAGCTTCACTGCATTCACGTAGATGGTAATTCGATGTCAGTATGGATAACCGTCGTGAGTTAATCGACGTTTAGGCCTCACCTAGGAAGGATGTGGAGCTGCTGGAATGAGTACAGAGAAGGGCAACAAAATTGGCGAGGAGAACAAAGGGGTGCTCTTACCAAGAAAGGTTTCAGTTCTGCAAGTTGCAACGTCTGGAGACGGTGCCTGCAATGTAATCTGATTGAAGTGTTTAAGGCTTTGAATGGATGCTTCCTCTTGCTCCCACTTTTCACAATATAAAGTAAATGATGACCGAGTTCGAGGAGAAAGGGATGCCACTAGTAGAATGGCCATCTAAGAGCACCGATCTTAATTCCATGAATTGGAGAGGTATGTACCAAGCTGATCATGGATGCCAACTTCACAAGCTGCATGAAGGATAGTGAAATATTTCCACTGAAACGTGACAAAATTGCTGGAAATTTTCTAGCATTCTCTATTGAAACGATTAAAAAACTAAAATTGTTTTTTAATCGTTTATATGGATCTCCCTTGGTATCTCAATACTTAACATAGTGTACTTCAACATAAGCAACCATCGTAATTATATTTTCACAAAATTCATTTCATTCCTTGACATTGTTTTTATTCAACCATGGAGGAGAATCTCTATTTGTATAATAGAGATTTTAAAGCCGTCTGTTGACAACAAAAGATAATCTATCTGATATATTTGCATAGGTATGAAATACCAGTTTACAAAACTCATCAAAAGTTAGGGTAATGCTTGTCAGTTTAACATTTATACACCAGGACTCATCACTTTATGAGAAATTTAAAGATAAGTTCTTTTTTGTTCTACAGTCGACAAATACAAAGTTGTCAAGCGAACAGAACCTACTTTCGTGAACATTATAATTTTGCACGGCCATTTTACTGGTTATCCGCGATCTGAGCATCAAATCCAGGAAACGATTATACTATTGAACTCTGCCTCTTGGCTCTGTCACATCAATGAGTCATTCTGACCCCGAGTTTCCTCATTAGCCGAAATTTGAAATCGGCAACGAAGTATACCGAATTGAAAGAATAACAAATGAATATTTCTGTAAGGCACCACTGTCAGGGATATTTTAAATAAACAGTTGAATAAAATATTGTCTACTTAGTTTACAAGGAGAACTCATAAATAACATAATACTTTCCTTTTTAAACAAAATAAATTTTTATAATTTGAGCTAATAACTCTCCTTCCATCATTTGATTAAAAATACGAATTAAGCAAAAACTAGAGGCTGAAAACAATATTTATAATATATGCATCCAATGAAAGAAAACAAATCACGGTAAGGGCAATGACTGCAAGGGTAAAGAGACTTTTTTTTTTTAAAGGTCGCCCGATGTTTTCCTTCTGATGGTTGGTGGGGTGGCGAAGGAGGTAAATCACAGTGAACGAGGAAAAGTTCTCAATGACATCTTCAAATAATTAAGGATTCAGATGGTTACGCTAAACACTGTTTTGTTTTCCTGGTAATTCCAACTACAGGTTGTTGAACTGGCACTTTAGTGTAGTAGATGGGTTGGAGGATGCGAAGTTGGGCTCACAATACCGATCAAAATCTTAATACTGGTATTCCTAAAAAAACCATTTTTCACAAATTTTGATGACAATCAGGTGCAGTAAAGTAAGGAAAAAACAAGTTATTACTTGAATTCACGTTTTAAATCAAATTTTTATTACAATAATAAATATTCTAGCAAAAATTATTAAACATACAGTTATTCCAAAAACAAAAAAAAATAAAAATAAGCATCCACACTACCTGTCCCAATAAAGTGAGCTTTTAAGAAACTCAATAGTATTATCGTTTAAACTGGATCTAATATTGGTACATATTTAAATAGCGGCAGAAAACGTCCTTTTGGATTCTGTGCTGGTTGGTGCTTTGTACTGAGATAGTCGTAGACGAGTTGCAGTTTAACCCCCCCCTTATTCCCTCATCTTCAAAAAATCTTATTTCCTTTTTGACTTTTTATGGCATTATATCAGTATTAACGAAAGAAAGGGACTAACAGTTAAACTTGGTGAGGAAACCAAATCTAAGTTGTGGGGGGATATTTATTTATTTCCCCTCTACCTTAGTATTACCACCAGTGGCCATTGTTATGATATTCGTACAGCAGCTCTCCTCAAGCCCCACAAGCTACCTGACTGCGTTCAAAAATTAGAATTTCCAGGAGCTGAGGGACATCCCCCCCCCCACATGAGTATGTATATTGTACATAGTATATATATTATATATGAGCTGTCAGTTTCTCAAGAGCAATGACACAAATATAAAACAAGTCATTTATCATACAAATCTACTTACAATACACAACTGGTGTTCATCTACATCTGATCTATTCATTTTTCTCATTTAATCTGTTAATACATGCTATCATACCCATAAAATTTCTCTCAATTAACAATCTCAACTCTCTACAGCTTCAAACACTAAACTAATTCAATCTTAATCACCGATATCAATTCTCTTCACAACAGCAATCCATAAGTCGCTAACTTAATGCTACCGATTCCATGTAATCTCTTAATTTAGCAAGATCAATTTTCTTTACAACAACTTCAACCAACTCAATACTAAACATTTCCTTATTTCTTCAACTTTACTCTAAAATAATCTCCCACTTTAGCTAAGTACCGTTTCCAAAACAACACAGTTTAGGAGACTTACCTTCCTTCTCTTTCACGGAGTGCATCTATCTCTCTCTCTCTCTCTCTCTCTCTCTCTCTCTCTCTCTCTCTCTCTCTCTCTCTCTCTCTCTCTCTCTCTCTCGTTGAACTCTGCATCTCTGCTGCATAGCTCTTCCAGCACTGTCTTATTTCGGGAACAGTTCTCTGTTAATACTGAAGGAAATTACCACAGCAGTAGTAGAAGCCAGGGCACTATCTGACTGACCTGTTATTCAACTTCCGGATTAACTTCTAGCACAGGAACATGCTCGGCGGAACCCTTCACTATACGGCTGGACACTCCCAGAACAGGTAAAAAGGTAAAGTGCAGCCATTATCAACCCACTCGAGGATGGAAGCCTCCTCAACAATTCATGCTGAGGGAAATGGACATTAATCTGCCACGCTGGTCCAGTGCGGGTTGGCAGATCGACCGTATTCAGCAGTCAGGGGCTTGAACCCCGGTCTACTCAAAGAGCGTGTACTTCTGCACTCCCGCTCCTGACCACTCGGCTACGGATGTTTCCTGGATCCGAACTGAACCCAGAACTATCACTGGAAGTCTGCAACCCCTCCGAACAACCACAAACCCCTGTTTTGGTGCGAGCACCTTATTTCCTTCTCATTTATTTATCGAATTGACTGAAAGTTACAATCGCCCTTGTACTACTTTTTACTTTTTTATACGCAAGCTTATGTGCAAACTCCTTGCGTATAAAAAAAGTAATTTAAAACTGACCCAATCACGGTGTTATTCTTTAAACTTACTCTTCTTCCTTTGGTGGGAAAAACAGAATATTTTTTCCCACACAACGAAACACTTTCATCTTTTACCTCAAGATCACCGGCGCCTCCGTAGCCAGGAGCAGCAGTGCGTAGCACAAGCTTCTTGATTAGACCGGGGTTCGAGCCCGTGACCACCAAATATGGAGGATGCAGAAAGGTCAGGGAATGACCACTGCATACCCCGGAGCAATATGGCCTTAGTTGCTAATGCTCCTAAAAAACCAAATAACATAACATCAAGATCACATGTTCACAATACCTTTGAACTGCTCATACCGACACCCTTTCCCAAAATGCACTAAGTGTCGCATCCTCAAGTAGCGGTGTAATAGAGGGTTTAAACTATTGTTCAGAAGCTTTTAATTTTAACCTTTCCGCACCTGCCATACCATTGTTCACCATATTCCTTAATTGCCCTACCAGGCCTACTGCCACTAATGGAAATATTTCCCTAATGATGTTTTCGTTATTCCTTGTGTTTTGCTTCTACACACTATACTTACTAAGAGAAATATATTTTTATGATTTTGTCTTAGTTTCACGACGTTTTCAGGTTTCTGTTGCATTGGTACTGTGTATAACAATCCATCATTTGCAAATTCAGAGTATTAATGATTTATTGTTATTTCTTCTACAACCTTTAGGTGAATAAATCATGATAATAATTTTTTAAATTAGTACCAGAAAACCGGTATTTTTGTATCAATACAGGGATTTGAATACCGGAAAAAAATGACCGGGATCCCGGAATTTAGATCTATACCATACTCTGCTATACCATAGATTCGGGATCGGATCTTAGTGCTAGATTGTTCTGGACACAAATGCATTTCCATTCCCCATCCTTTGCCAAATATATCCAAAAGTTCAGCACCAGTAAAAGTCTTTAATTAAATTTGGATGAATCTGAGCAGTTGGTTTCCCTTCTGGACAGAAACCCTGTCCAGAAGGGAAACCAACTGCTCAGATTCATCCAAATTTAATTAAAGACTTTTACTGGTGCTGAACTTCCCGCATTGCAGGATTTGCAGAAGGGAAACCAACTGCTCAGATTCATCCAAATTTAATTAAAGACTTTTACTGGTGCTGAACTTCCCGCATTGCAGGATTTGCCGGTACGATAGTTATGCCACTGGTCACAGAGTACAGAAAGTAGAAGTGATGAATGAAGAGGAGTGAAAGTTAGTTCACCAGGTTAAGCTCAAGAAAAAAAAAAGGAAGTTAGCTAGCTGTCCCAAGTATTCTAACAAATTTGAAAAAGATTTCCAACCATATGCCTAAGGGCACCGTTGGCGCCTCTGAACAGGTTTAGACGTCTGCGTGAATTATAAAATAACAACATGAACAATGGAAATTGGAAAAGAAAGAGGGAGTTTTTGGAAAATAAAAACAGATGTGAAAACTATTATAGTGACAGGTGTGAATGACCTTGCCTCCCTCATGTACTTATCGCTGCAACTTAAGACTAGCAAATTGTAAAAGCGAAAGGCCACAAGATATATGTAGGCCACACTGTTGAAAACGTGAAATCGATACAATCTTTTTTCATCAGCACTGAAAAATCGGCAGAACGAACAGGAACATATCTTTTGCAAATTTACTTTTACCACTCTAGGGAGGGAATGAGTCCATATCCGTAACCTGCAGCCAGCCCACAACGTTGTAGGCTACTTTTTTACACATACAAGTTTGGTTTTAAATCTTATATTCTTCTTTACAATCCCAGTATTACTGCTTTCAGGGTCTTCAAATAAAACTTACCCATATCATGACTCGACGATTCATAATTTCGTGCTATCATTTTCTTACTTTCCAGCCATTATGCAACTGTAACCGGGATTCGTTGGTTCAAACAACTATTTCCAGCACTCTTACAATTTCGGCAATCCTAACCTAAAATTGGTGGAGTTTTTCCTGCAGTGTAGATTGAACGCTGTCCAACATACTGGACATGCACCTCACTCAACTAAAGTCGGAGTATTGAAATCTTTCATCTTAAGAGCTTACCGGATCTGTAATAAAGAAAACCTCCAAGAGGAACTAGAAGCTATAACCAGACTTAGGAATGGTAGCCCCCTACATATCGTTAAGAAAACGAGAGCATATCTCCAAGACCTTGAACCAACCTCAACTAAGTAATAGCAAGAGATCCACCATTTGCATTCCATATATATCAACATCAGTGTTAAGACAGAAAAAGTAAAGAAATATGGAATCAGCACTTTCTTCAAAGGGTCGGCATCTGTAAAACAGATGCTAAAAACACCAAAACTTAGTTCCAGAATTAAAGAACACAAAAAAGACTTAATATGAGAGGATACAAAAATCCGACACAGCCCTGCATGCATTCCAATATGGGGCCATATAACAGTTCATAGAATACTTTTCGCAGACCACCAGTACAACAAAAGAAAATTTAAGGACGCATTCTTTATAAAAAAAATGTTTGAGGCCACTTCTGTAAACAGAAAACAAGGCGTTGAATTTAACCAACAATACTTTAACGTATTGAGGCAATAGAAGAAGACCTGGAGAAACAAGAAAGAAAACTCCAAATACCGAAAGAACACCCTAGTCTCACCCCCCCTCCCCCCAACCAACACCTCCGGAAATAGGGACAGCACAGAGGATCTAAGGACGAGGTTTAGGTCCATCCACCTCAAGGCTGATTCACAAAAAAAAAAAAAAAAAAAAAAACCACTGGATCCAGGATATCCTTTTATTGGATAATTAATTAGAAAACCTGATGTATAAATAAACTGTTGACGTCACCTCTTGCCAGATGCAATCGGAATTGAGATGTTCGACAAGCAGGAGGCTTGCAACAGGTAAGAATTCTGATTAACTTTAATTTCAAATTATTCGAATGGAACAGAATAGGTAAAAATTAAAAATATAATAAATAATGCCTAATGTACTAAGCATAAATTGTATATCGTAATTATCTATTAGAAGTTTTGAATATATTAATTTTAATATAATAGCAATAGGTTCCGACAAGGTTCTCGAAACGTTACCTTAATCTTAGTGTATAGTGATTTAGTTAATAGCTAAATAAAGTATCTTAATATTCACGTGGCATAAGGGTAGTCATTACAGAAATATAGATTCCATGGAAACTTGGGTCTCTTATCATGAGTGATAAATTGGATATATCTAGGACAGTAATAAGCGCGGTCATGACCTGGTAAGATGATCTGGAAGATTCTTTTCTAAAGAATCATGAAGAGAATAAAGTTGTTAAGACTAGGCTTTCAGAGATGGTTTCGACAAAGGCTGTTTCCACATGAACTTATGCTGATATTGCCGTCCTCAGGTTTCTGAGGACAGGCCTAAATCTAAAACTTATCATTCGGGCTAATACGGACAAGTTTCAGAATGGCGAGGAGATCAAGACCATACGTCCTACGTTACCTGATACAAAAGTGCTTTCTGTTAGAGCTTTACGTGATAAGCACATGGCCTTACAGGCTGCTACTGAAAAATATGCGAATAAGCTTATGAACTAACCTAAGGTTTCTGAGCTTGGGGTAGAGTCTGAAGTCCTTGAAGCGACGACCAAGAATGGTGGTTTTCGACATAGAAAAAGATGTTACATAGGTTATTTGTTACAGTATTTTGGTTTTTAGGAGCATTAGCAACTAAGGCCATACTGCTCCGGGATATGCGGTGGTCATTCCCTGACCTTTCCGCATCCTCCGTATTTGGTGGTCACGGGCTTGAACCCCGATCTAATCAAGAAGCGTGTGCTACGTACTGCTACTCCTGCCCACCTGGCTACGGAGGCGCCATGTTACAGAGGATCACTTCCTGAAGGAGCTCTGGTAAAGGAACTTTACCAGATGGAGAGTGGGGTAGAGGAAGAGCCATTACTGTTGTGAACAGGAATAAAATCCGAGATAAATCGTGTTTTTACTTTGTAACAGAAACATCTACCGATATACGGAAGATTTTGATAGCTGGGTGTCAAGTTGATGTGGAGTGGAGCTCGTGCAGAATCAGAGACCTCCTGATACCAGTCCAGTATTATAACAGGTAATTTAGTAGCGAAATTTTGTAGGTGTTGGTTTTTGTGGTCACTGTGGCGAACGTGGCCATTCTTATAGAGCTTGTACAAAGAAATAGCACTCCCCAATTTGTGTTAATTGCTGAAGGAGAAAGATACCTCCTGGGCACTCTGTTGTATATGGGCTATGTCCCGAATACGCCCGAATGGTATTCTTGGACGAAGAACGGACTATGGCTGATAAATAAATTTATTCTATTATGTATATTAATTCCCAGAAAGCTTTGAACATAGAATCGCAATTGATGAAGATGAGGGAGAGAACGATAGACCTAGTGTCGTTGCAGGAGCCATATACGCCAAGAAGGAATCACGTCACTGGACCTCTTGGGATATATAGGATTGCTAAGAGTCCAGGGAGTCAATCAGCAGCTATTGTTATCAAAGATCCAGATGTGGTTGTTACCATGATCTCCACACTGTGCTTTTCACATGGTGCTTGCCTGCTGAGGTTACTAGGTCTCTGGTAGGCAATAGTATCAATAGTGGCTATACTACCAGGTATATAGAATACTTGGAGCGAGGGATGTCATAGGTCCTGCTAACATAATGATGAGAAGGGCTCTGATGAGAGAGGATCCGTCTGATGGTCCGTCCCTAGTCCCTACCTCAAGGCCAAATAGTCGATACTGAATTTGTTTTGTTTAGTTATTTAAGGCTGGCCCGATTGCGCCTTTTACTCGTTAATAAATTAGTTGTTGCAAGCTAATAGTAATAGAGGCATGTGATGCAAGAAAGCAGGCGTATGAGCTTATGTAGCATCAGCCAAAAAAAAAAAAAAAAAAATTTCGCATATCCATTCCCTCTAAAAGTTTGTACAACAGTTCCTCCTTGAATTTATTTAAGCTATCAACCCACAACGACAAGTGGATGTCTGTTCCAGCAATTAAACCACCCGCTGGCTAAAGGAAAATTCCGCACATCTATTCTATAACTGTCTTTTCTCAATCTGAATTTATGCCCCCCTCCGATTCGTAATCTGAGCAAGCGGAAGAATTCTATCAGAATTCAGCGTGCTCAACCCATTCAAGGCCTTATACATCTCAATCAGATCACCTCGCAGGTGCCTAGTTTCCAGCTGCTGCAATTTGCAGAACTTAAGCCTCTTTTGGTAAGAGGACCCCTTCGTTTCCCTCACCAATCTTGTTGCCCTTCTCTGTACACGTTCAAGCAACTCTACATCCTTCCTAACATGAGGCCTCTAGATCTGTACGCGGTACTCGAGGCGTGGCCTGACCATTGCCTTATACAAAGAGATAATCACCTCCTTTTCCCTCAAACAAAATTCCTGTATATCATTGACAAAAGCAAATCAACCATAGAACACACGCAATTACAGACAAATAAATAAATGGGTAGATGCAAGAAATTGCGGGTGACCCTAATATAATAATTTGAATTTTGACAATACCCCATGGCAGACCGCTCTGGCAGTCCGTCTGCATTGCCCAGAAAACATCATATCTGACTGCAAAATTACTCCCAGGTCTTTTTCATTTTCTATCATCTTAAGTGTAGTACCACACAACTGGTACGTTTCTGTGGGGTTACTTCTACCCATATGAAGTACTTTAAATTTGTCAAAGTTAAACTTCAGTTGCCATTTCTCAGCCCATCTGCCCAAATTTTCTAGATCCTGATACAACACATTGCCCATTACTGTCATTAACAACACTGCCAACTTTTGTATCATCTGCAAACTTCGACATTAAGCATACCTTCAATATCATTGATAAATATAAAAAACAAGAGTGGGCTCAACACTGAACCCTGGGGTACTCCACTAATAACATTAGTCCACGAAGAGCAGCGTCCATTGATTACCACTCTGTCTTCTCCCACTCAACCATTTCAATATCACAAGCCGGATTACGGCTTGTGATATTGAAATGTCGAACATATGTACGGGTAGGTAAATATAAAATAAATAAATTTTCTGTTTATACTCCGGCACGACAACCAAGTCAGTAGAGTTTACAATAAATCGTCAATACAAATATTTATTGTATTTAGTAGTCACGGGCTTGAACCTCGGTCCACTCAAGGAACGCGTACTATGCACTCTCGCTCCTGACCACTCGGCTACGTCTATGTTCAGTGTTGTTGTTTCTATTTTCACCAGACATCAGCTAGGATAAAAAAAAATACAAACAGATAAATAAAAAGACAAACGTTTTAACAATCTCATTACAGGGAAGACGCAAGTCTTGTTAATTTTCAAGTTCAGAGTGATTTCATAATTTGCCATCTCATAATGACTTGCGAATTTTTATTTACAAACGTTACTTTAAATGTTGCTGAACTAAAGTATCATTTCTTGAATGAAAAGTTTTGTATCTGACTTAATCGTTTTAAGTCTACCCAAAAGTTTCGTGTGATTAACTGAGTTATGTACTTAATTATTATGCGCTTTATGGCATACATGCATGGTATATTCATCACACCACTCTGTCAACATATTGTAAATATTGCTTCCTCTACATCGAAAGAACTAACAAGTTTTCTTTTTACCTCGGGGTTAATTTTCCTCTAAACAACTTTTGACTCTGTACAAATTCCAATTTCGCCCAATTATTCAATATTTTTCTCACATTGGGGTGGCTCCCTACCGGCACCTTTCTGCTCGTAGATTCTATTGAAAAGTCAGGCGAATTAATGACCTATCTCTTACAAACTCTCTCCACTCTTTATTACACAAGCGTTCAGTTTCTGTTGTTTGCCTTTTCTGTAGATATATCCATGGGCACTGGTCTTTCGAACTGGCTTCTGTAATTCTGCCTTTCTTTCAAACTTGATCCAACACGATCACTTCAATTAGGGTGGACCGTGATCACACCCCAACTAGTCAATTCTTTTGCTGCGAAACTCGCAAACTAATTTTATTTTATTTTTTTAATAACTTTAGTTTCAATATACCTTCGTGTTCGGGGTCACCATAAAGCAGAGGTCCCAAACTTTTATGCCATGCACCCCCTTAATTAATTGGAAAAATCTAATTTCATCACATGTCTTTTCAAAGTAACCTATGCGACTAGGTTCAAGTAATTCACAATCAGATTAAAGTGATTGGCCATGTTCGGTACGTTCTATGGAGGTGAGGACGCTCGAAGTTATCGTGGTGACCAAGATTCTTATTATTTCATGAAATGAAAGATAACGTCTCTACCGCTGTAAATCTAAATATTGAAAGTCAACACACACCAGAGAAACTATTTTAATTATATACTTTCCAACCCCCACCACAATCGAAGGGTTCCCCCTCTGCTTTGTTCTCTGTATACATAACCTTGGCTAAATGACCTATAATCGTCTATAGTCCTCACTACAATTTCAACCTTGATGACTCAGTTCACCCTCTGTTCTGCTTTGATACGTTTGGCAATCTTTACACGCCCTTCGGATTCTGAGCTTATTATTCAGTCCATATATCGTATGTACTCTTTGCTGCTCCAAACAAAATTAACTTTTAGAGAAACAAGTTTAGGCACGATTATTCATATTTGCCTATGTCATGGCACTTATAAAGCATATATAAGGCAGTCTAAATTTTTTTTATTTAACGACCCTGTATGATAAACAATCTAAAAAATTCAATATTAAAAAGAGCGAGTATAAAATAAAATAATTTAGAAAAAAAATGCAAACAGTCCGAAAATCTTACATTAAATTATTAAAAATACTAATAAGGCTAAAATACAATAATACAAGTACTGTATAAGAATTATTATACTATTTTTAATGAACTATCCCCAGAGGGCATAACGGAAAATCATAGGGAAGCCATATAAGATATTATGATGGTTTCTAATCTTTCTCAAACAAACTTCCTTGTGTCAGATCCTCTGGAATCAAACTGAAAACAAATATATGTGGCAAATAAACAAGTTCATTTCGTTCGGTACAACGAAAACATTATATAAAAAAATAAAATTCAAGGAATGTGTAATTTTACACTTCAGTGAAAGTTCACTTAAAAGAATGTCGCAGAATCCATTGGTGAAAGTATTATTTTGGCTAGAAAAGCCACATCATATGCTGCTATGGCAAAGAATGGAAGGGGTATAGCTATAGCCAAGTGGTTTTTACGAGCTAGGTCTGTGAACGCATTTTCCGTAAAAGAACACCGGTTGTCCTTAGGCATTTTAAATCCAAATGGTCGCTTACATCATAAATGACACCTTATTACTCAGAGGAAGCGTGACACGTCAGCTATAGTAAAACTAGAAAGGTGGTTTCGTCATGATTTCAATCCATAGTTGGCACACACTTTGAAAATGTAAATTTACCTTCTAAGATAGCAGATCTCAATATGATATTGTTAATTACATCATTAAAAATAGTAAGAACCGGAAGGATCAAAATTACGTTTGTAAACGTTACAAATTTAAATAATTAAATTTATATCATTAAAAAAGTGAGGGAGGAATGCAATTTGGGTTGGTTGAAGTGTGAAATACTCCCGGACGGATTATTTCATGCTTGTTGCAGCCAATAGCAAAGGCGCAGCATCGAGATCATGTCTTCATTCATAAATTTGGGTCAGGGTTGTAAACACCTTCGGCTGGATATAAACCCGAAATGGTAATAACTCAGCTGGTTAATTAAAGAGAACGTGAAGAAATGTTAGGCGTACTTTTAACTATTATTAATTTCCTTGTAACGATATTTAAGTTTACACAAATCAAATGTTGGTCTCATCGAGCCCAATTCCAAAGAAGGAATTTGCGAATCTTCAAGAAAGAATTTTGAAACGGTACGGTATAGAGGTTGAGGAGCAGTGGGTAATACTGAAGTTCGAAAACGCCATTCTGTCTTCGGTTTATAACTCGTCGAATTCCAAAACAGGAGAGAATTTTCTTCCTCTGGATTCAAAACTGAATATTAAAGATTCGAGTTGCTGAGTGTTGTAGTCAAAAATAGATAAATGTATAGTACTATTTACATTCCGACAAGACCACGAAAGGTCAGAGATGTTTACAACTAGTCCATTTTAACAAGGATACAACCATTAACCGTATTTAGCTGTCAAGTGATCCTAACTACTCAAACGCGTATTGTACTCTACAGGGAAGTAACAGATGGTTTCAATTTATTCTGAAATTTGGTTACGTAACTAGTGTACCAAGGAAGGTGTGGAAACAGTGATATAGGCCACCAGATATGGATGTCTTATAATGGGGAATTTTTAATTTTCCAGATATTAAATAAACAGAAGAGTTTACAAATTCATCATGACTGCATACTAAGTGAATTAGTCGCGTTGACAGCCGGATTTTCGGCGTCAGTCACAATGGGCGTGGAACTTTTTGTGGCAGTGTACGTTTCGAACCTGTAACTTCCTTACTTGTGGCCCCGCACGAATGGTCACTTCTACAGCCATTTGATACAGTTTAAGTTGAAAAGTTGTAAAAGCCAGTCTGTTTAGAAACCATATTTGATGCTGAGGTACATGGATATATAGTTACAAGAAAAGTTGCACTGATCTTGTTTTTTTTTTCCTCTCCATAATTCTAAAAAAATCATTTCTACAGAGTAAAAATGAAGTTTCCATTTAAATATAAACCCCGAGGGCTCACACCTGGTGAGTATGGGCTTGGCACACCCAGGGTCCTGAGCTGGATATTACCATTATTCTCTTTCTTGGTGATTACCTTATAATCTTAACCCCGGGGGCTCACATCTGGTGAGTATGGGCTTGGCAAACCCAGGGTCCTGAGCTGGATATCATCATTATTCTCTTTCTCGGTGATACCTTTTTTCTCTTCTCTCTCTCACGCACACACACAGGGGGATAACTCGGGAATTTTTTTTTTTTTTGGCTGGTGCAGCATAAGCTTCAGGCTTCCTTGTACCATATGGCTAAGAATAATAATAATAATAATAATAATTCTCTCTCTCTCTCTCTCTCTCTCTCTCTCTCTCTCTCTCTCTCTCTCTCTCTCTCTCTCTCTCTCTCTCTCAGGGTAACTCGGGGGATTTTTTTTTTTTTTTTTTTGGCTGGTGCAGCATAAGCCTCAGGCTTCCTTGCACCATATAGCTAATAATAATAATAAATTAATAAATGTATTACTTAAAGATTCCACTGAGGGTGATCTGCGTTTACGAGTCCGTAATAGCCAAACAGCCCACCCATTGAATTTTTTTTTTTTTTTTATGAAACCCCCAAACACGAAAGGTATCAAAACCTATAGTACTTAGTACCGTGCATGGGTTGAAGGAGAAGTATGGGGGGAGGGGGATGCCGGAAACTTTGCTCTAGAGACTAAACATGGGTTTCACCACTTCAAGCCTCCAATAAGCAAAGTGGTGGTATTTCACCGGTTGATGAAAGTATGACGCATTTAGAGAAATCAATTATGGCAACAAAAACATGCGCCTATTTTGAAAGATGGTGCAAACAAAATAACCAACAAGTTTAAAATTTACAGTATTAAAAAAAAAAAAAAACACCAAATATCAGTATGGCACAATTTGTGTATGAGGGGTTGAATAGTTTTTTGTAAAATGCATTTTTCGCATATATAATTAAACATACCAAAAGTATGTGAAAATATCATGAATGTATTTTTAGGGAGAATATCACAGAATGCATTTATAAAATAAAATAATTCTCATGAATTAACTAACAAATTTAATTCAAGCCCATCATCATTGTCTTGTTTTCCACAGTATGTGGGGCAAGGCAATCTCGCATAACTGATTATGGAATGTTCTATTTTTAATCTCGTCTCTTTTTTTTTTTTTTTTTTTTTTATGAAAACCCCAAACACGAAAGGTATCAAAACCTATAATACTTAGTACCGTGCATTGGGTTGAAAGAGTAGTATGGGGGGAAGGGGATGCCGGAAACTTTGCTCTAGAGACTAAACATATGTTTCACCACTTCAAGCCTCCAATAAGCAAAGTGGTGGTATTGCACCGGTTGGTGATATTTACAACCCAAAAAGATATTTATAAATTAAGAAAAAATCCAAAACAAAACATTTTTTGAATAAACAGTTACTACTCTAAATTTTCAAACCTGTGGTGGCAAACCACTAACGAAAGTGGCACATCGTAAAAAAGTCTGAAACAATCATTGGTTGCCTAAAATTATAATGTAATTAAAAGAAACAAATATTGTACAAAAGTGATTCATATTTTTATAATTTATTTATGTGTTAATGTATTTATGAATATAAAGTAGTCACGTTGTGACAGAATGCAAACTGTTTTCCTGTCTACAACTTATACATTGCTCTTGGAAACTTTTTTTACAATACTGGTACTCTATGTAAATACATCCACGGCTAACTCAACTTTCAACGAGACAAGATGTCCACCCAGAGCCCACCGGCCTCTGAATATGACGAAGCGAAGAAATAAACGTTGTAAAATTTTAATGTATTACTTAATAATTGTACTTTAATCCGTCAATTACATCAATATAAGAATGGAAAGGAGATCGAAGTGAAAACGATGATGTGATGCCAAAAACTAGCGACACTAGAAACTCTACTAAACACGGATGCAATGATGTGTCCCGTTTCCCAGTTCAGAAAATCTGGTCACCTTAATTATGCAACAAGGACAGGCGGAACAGGTCTGGAGTATCTTGCCAGGAGCAAAAATTAATCATTCCACAATTATCTTTTAATGGCACAAAAGGTGATAATCATAAATGCAGCTACTAATGACATTAAAACGCAGGCAAGCGAAGGGCACAGTTCACGGCTACATGACGGACAATGAGAAAATGCCATGAGTCCAGACAAATATGAAAGTGTCTGGAAATTTTCGCAGTCGAGGTAGGAGGGAATTTACGGCACATGCAGGGCCAGATTTCAGTTGTTAGTAACCCATAGCACAAAGTCAACAAGTGGGCTCCTCTTAAAGATGCCATTCCAAGAAGGCCATCTTAACCATTTCCCGGATGGGCTCCTTTTGACAAGGGACCCCAGCCAGCACCTCATGTGCCTGTTTATAAAACTACCTCTGTATACGGGCCTTGTTGATCAATTCCAAGCTGGAGAGATTGTAAAGCTGAGAGGTAATCCTCAAATAATTCTTGAGGCAGTAATTATATCAAAAGAATTATTTGGCAAAAATTAAAGTGAGCAAGGTGAAAATATTCAGTGATATTCATTGTTGGGTCAGAGTTTACTTACATTTATACTAATTCTATGAATGCAGTCATTAAATTTAAGTATTAGTTAAGCGACCAATACCTAAATTTGATATAATGAAGAATGTCGAAAACATGTCACTTGGATGAAAGGAATGCAGAATGAAAATATGGTAGCCACAATGTGTACAGAAGGATGGTCACAACAAGAAGTTGATATTAAGAAGTGCAGATTTAAATTTTTAGTGATTATTGCTTAAAATAAATAAAATGATCAAATAAGAGTTTTTGTATTCATAAAAGTACCTATAAGGATGGGGGAACAAGTATGCTGCATGAAGACTGGATGAAACAAAGTACCATGGGGTGGTTTCTTAGGAACCACTGTTATATACCAAATGACAGTGATGAGTGCAATGGACATTATGCAAACCAATGGACCAGCAAGCAGGTCAGGCAAGATAAGGCTTTGACAGTAGAAAAAAATGGAAAGTTGACCTCTGACTGAATCATTGGTTACAAACATTTGGCCCTAACTTTTTTTTTTTTTTTTTCCCATTAAATTTTGCATCATATTCTGGTTATCATTGTTGGTAACAGCTTTTCTTTTGCTTGGCTTATTCACACCACAGACCAAACTCTACCATAATTCAGTTTTCATGCATTCCACATTATAATTAGCCAGCCAGCCCACTATAATAAATGTATGCAATTATAATACAGTAATATACCACTTTGTGGTGCATCTGCCTACCAAAATGGTACATGCACCACACAGAGACGGACTGACCATAAGCTTTACTGGGGAAACCCCGGTGAGCTGGAGACAGGTGTGATTTTAGCCATAAACACTAGTATGAGGCTGCTACAAGTTTTCCTCCGGTAAGAATTTTTGACCCAGTTTGCCTCTGGCATCAGAGGTTAAATACCATTGATGACTAACATTGCTTGTGACCAATTTTTAGTTTTAGATGGTGTGCAGTATGATTTTTATCAACTGAGTACACAGTTTGCCAAGATACAACATATGGTGAACAACATGCTGTTGTATGTTGGCAAACTACAATCTCAGCAATTGATGTACCATTAAAACTTCAAACAATCAAAACAGATGAAAAAAGATCACACAATGTATTAATTAATTATTATACAATTCTTACAGATAAGTTGATTTCACTCTCAGAATTGCAGTTTTTTTTTACTTTGATAGCAAAATAGCAAGAACATCAGTACTACTATATTTTATGATTATAGTACTATAATCATAAAAACACACAAATCTGTATGCATCTGTACAATAACAGAGTTGTACAAGCTTCAAGTCAAAAGAAATCAGGTATCCAAGAGAGAGCAGCAAGAGCTAATACAATTAGATGTCCAGTCAGGTCTGTAAATGGTATCATCGCCTGGTATATGGGCAGTCTTGGGGTCCTATGTTTTGTTCTAAATAATATAACAATTTAAGAAAGACTTTAGGGTTCCCTTCCCCTTCTGTGTAGGAAGTCTATCTTTCACACAACCCAAAGTCAAATACAAGAATATTCATCACAAACAAGTTTACTTCCATTAACATATATCACATATGGGAGGAAAAAGATTTTTATGCTTTGCAGGGGTGCATTATACCCTTATGAGGCCCAAGGCAAAATGGAATTTGGGGGCCCCATATAAAGAAAAAAACTAATAAAACATTTTCAATTTCATTTTATTGTGACAACAAAACAACTTATATGATATAAGAAAAATATTTAATCCAGAAGAATAATTCAGAAATAATGCATACACTTAAACTAATAAGCACTTTTATATTACTTTATATGGACTTTTTGGGCTGAGAAATTGTATATGAGTTCGTTATAATCAATCCTGTTTGTGATATTCTCAATACAGATTATTGTGAAATCACTTAATTTTTCACTTGTCCAAGTGAATTTCTAATATAATTCTTAACTGTTTTAAGCACAGAGAACGCTGATGCATTCTCTGTGCTTAAAACAGTTAAGTGATGCTAATGTTTTTAATTCTTTAAAAACATTAGCATCAATGTCATCTGAATAAGTATTTATTAAATTACAGTGGCGGACAAAAAAAAACTGCATCACTTGTGCATTTTGAAAATAATGTTTTGCACTGCATTGTGGGTTGCAGAAATGTTCGAAATGCATTTGTTAGATGGGATATATATCTCTGTGAATGAAATCCAATAAAAAGACTCCACCTGATATACCTAATTGCCATAAATATCTTCCCAAAGGGTAAAATGCGTAATTAATGGAAATATGAGAAATCATGCAAATAGCAATCATGACAACCAAACATACATTTTACTGCATTTACGTGTACAAACTTAAATAACGAGTTAACATACTATGTACTGTAAATCTATATAATCTATATACTGTACATATTATGTACTGTAAATCAGAAAAATTAGTCTTCAATATTTTGTTGTTCCTCCTCAAGCTGCAATTATAGCCTTGCAACAATCTGGCATAGAGTTAATCAACTTCTGGATATACGGTTGCCCAATTTCGTGATACCACACCCTTACAATGCTCTCCTGAATCTTACTTGTTGGCTTCTTCTGAGCAATTTTATATGACATTATGTACCAGCAATTTTCAATAGGGTTCAAATCGAGACTGTTGCCAGGCCAGTCCAACACCGTAATGCCAGCATTTCTGACTGCACCTTAAGGGAGAAAAATGAGGGAAAATATTGGTGTAAGTATGTTTTAAGCCTTGTGAAACAAGAAGACAAACTCATCATTAAATCTAAATAGCATAAAACTTACCAATTTTTCTGTGTGGCAAGGTGCTGAGTCCTGTTGAAAAATTCAGTTTTGAACATCCATGTGGTGATCCTTAATAACGGATTTCAGGCACTCCTCCAAGATAGCAGTGTACGTTTCTGCATTCACTGTTCCATTAATAAACTTAATTTGCCCCACCTCTTTGCTTGTTATGCATCCCCAGGCCATCTGACTGGCGTGGAACTTTACATTTGGTGTTATGCAGTCAGGAGTATGCCCCTGATTTTTGTCTTCTGACATATCACTTCCCATCCGAGCCATGCAGGTTGAATTTTGTCTGCGTGGGTAGCATACAATGGTATCGTCGCCATCCACCCCACACCAGGTGGAAAAGCCCCAGGTTTGAATCCTGTCGATGACGTGAGGAACTTTAATGGGCTTTTTTTCACTCCATGGCTGAGTTAGTCGGTCTCAGGCGTAGATAGCAAGGTTTTGTTTCGTCCAGCAAACAGACAAATTGACCAGAGAACACATGCAATTTACAGACAAAATAAATATACGAATAGATGTAATATATATATATATATATTTTTTTTTTTGCAGGTTGAATTTTGATTTGTTAGAAAAGATGACGGTGTCCCATTGCTCTTTTGTCCATGAAAGATGCATTTTAGCCAAGTAAGTTGCTTCCTCATTTGTTGGATCAACAAAGCCAGACCTATTCTTGGGCCAATAAGCATGCTGACCACATTCTGAAACCCGTCTTTGGATAGTTGATTCACTTGTTTCAACACCATCTCAAAGTCCAGTTTTAGATCAGGAGCACTAGCATGGCAATTGCAAAGTTTCAAATATCGATCTTGGGAAGGCATATGGCCTGATCTCTTATGGCCTGATCCAGGTCTTCTCTTCACATCAATGATTTCATGTTTTAATTTCAGTACCCAGGATACCGTTGACTGGTGGCAGCCTATTTTATCAATGATAGTGCACCTAGAAAGCCCTTCCTGGGACAGAGCAACAGCAACAAATTTTTTTTTTTCTTAGTGTCAACTGAACCTATGGAGCCATGCTTACACCTCCGCAAAACAAGATACTAATGAATGTGTATACACTTCCAATGCTGTATTTATAAAAACAGCTGATGCAATACCTTGCAATTACTGTCTAATGTAATAGAAGCATTATCTGACGCAATACCTTTGCTTTGCAACAAAGCAAATTACTGTAATCAAACAATATCTTATACATTTCACTACAACTGTTGCTTTTTTTTTTAAGGTGATAGAGTTTTTTTGTCCGCCACTGTATGTAATGAGAATGATTTTAAAAGATTTACAGCATGTTGTAAATTCAAATCTTTATTTTGATGATTTTCAAATTCATTTGCAAGAATATTTTTCTCTTCCACTTTCAATTATCATTATAGCTTTAGCTGCATTTTGCTGCTAGTTCCTGATAAGCAGTCACCTGTGTTCTACATGGGAATACCCTTAAGCATAAGGCTGTCAGGTGCACTGGTTCTATACAAGGCAGTCTTTACTTTTTCAATTAACTCAACTATTTAAGGAAGAACTAAATATAAAATTATCAAAATCGGTAAAACCATTTTTGAAGAAAATGTAATTTTCAAATTAATCTTACAAAGTTCATCGACCTTCAGGCAGAAAGTCAGTTTCCAATAAAAATCACTTAAAAATATTAGTAAAAACAGAAATGAGTTTTTCAAACAGCGATTTTGGGGGCCCTAGGCAGATGTCTTTTTTGCCCATTGGATAACGTGCCCCTGATACTTTGCACCTACTTGCTTAGTTTGATAGTATGAACCAGAGCTATAATGCTCAATAGTAGTTTTCAACTACTTGCTTAGTATAAAGCACAGAATTGAAAAATATCTATCTATACTAATAGGAAGATGATTTTACTGTAGGATTCCTGCAATATACAGTAAGCTTCTATGCAGCCTTTTATTTAAAGAAAAATTTAAGAGCACCATACCACTCTTTGCAAATATTAGTCATAATGACAAAGCAACTTTGAGCTATTGCCGAGCCAAATTCATTTGCAGCAGACTACTGCGCACAGCAAAGGATAGTTCTAAATACTAATTGTGCTATAGAGCATACCTACACTGGGCTTAAAATCCTCTATATATATATATAGTTATCAAAGTATAATGGTTTATTATACTTAATATTAAAATGGTTATACTTTGATATAGTTATATTAAAATTTATAATAAATCATTGGATGATGATGCTTGTTGATGAAATATTGAAAAAACAAGATTTAGTTCTGTATTGTTTTCCCCATGTGCATTTTTGCTGCACAAAAATGCATGCTGGAAACATTTTAGTTATCAGAGGCATATAATGCAAGAAAGCAAGCTTATATAGCATCAGCCAAAAAAAAAACCCTTTCCCGTTTCACCCATCCATTCATTCCGAAAGTTTGTCTAGTTCAGCCCTGAATTTATTTAAGCAGTCAACTTCCACAACAACAGATGGAAGTTTGTTCCAGCTGGCTAAAGGCAAATTTTCACAGAGCTGTTCTATAACAGCCTTTCTTCAATTTGCATTTATGACCTGTCAGGCAATTAATCTGGGCAAGAGAAAGAATACCATCAGCATCGAGCTTGCTCAAACCATTCAAGGCCTTATACACCTCAATCAGATCACCTCGCAGGTGCCTAGTCTCCAGACTGCAATTTGCAGAACTTGAGCCTTTCTTGGTAACAGCAACCCTTTCTTCCACTCACTAATCTCATTGCCCTTCTCTGTACTCATTTCAGCAACTCTACATCTTTCCTAAAATGAAGCTTCCAGACCTGTGTGCAGTACTCAAGCTGTGGCCATTTGTCGAGGTCAGTGGTTTTCAACCGGGGTGCCGCAACAACATTCCAGTGGTGCTATGTAATTTGGGTTTAAGTTACTTAAACAGATTTTTTTTAAAAATTTATTTATTTCATTATAAAAAAGGTTTACGGTATCCATTGTACACTATCTTTTTAATTTTGTGGTGATCTATAATTGATGTTTATTTAGTACCTTTATATAAAGAATAAATTATTATATAAGTATACATAATTTGTATTATGAATTTTAAATTTTGCTTATAGTTATATTTTTATAATAACTATATTTGTCACTTTACAATTCGGAATTTAGTGTTCAGACCGTTGAGACCGTGCGGTCTCAACGGTCTGAACACTACAGTTCTGACAGTGGGGAAGATGTCCCACCTGCTTTACAAAATAGATATCACCATCCTCAAGAATTATTAGCGAGTTGGAAAAGAAGCTTCCTATATCTAAAATAAAGGCAATCCCTGTTGATTTATAATATAATATAGAATATAGGAATTATCGAGCACTTAATAGCTCTCAATTATCAAATAAATAGAGAATCAGATCTTACAGGCAGAAAATTGAGTACGGATGCCACAAAATAAAATAAATTTCTTAAGTTTCTTAAAAATCACTGGTCTAGATGCAGTAGAAATGTTTTCTTCTTGCTTAACGAGGTTAAAAAAAATCCAAAAATTGAAGAGTTGGAGGAAAAATTCTCCACTAATCTACTTCTTTGAAAATTTAGCATTTAAGTATCACATTTGCTAACAAGGTGAAGAGTCGCTACCTTTCTGTAAAAATTAAGAGCCTCACTTCTTTCATACCAATTTATGGAGAAACAAAAATTTGCAACCTAACTAGCATATGAGTTACAGCCAAACTTTTTTTTTTTTTTTTTGTTCACTTAATAGCACTTTTTTTTAAACAGCATTTTTAAAGATCCCCTATATCCTTTAATTTTTTGAGGAACCCTATAAGCCTAGCATATTTTACAATAAAACATAAATATGTGTAGTACATATTTATTTTCATTTATGGCATAAAAGATATTTTTATAGAAATGAGAAATATTGGTTTTTAGGCACATCTGCAACTCAGGACATATTGAACCATTGCACATTATTATTACTATTATCATCATTAGCTATATGGTGCAAGAAAGCCCGAGGCTTATGCTGCACCAGCCAAAAAAAAAAAATTCCTGAGTTACCCTGTGAGAGAGAGAGAGAGACAAAAGGAATCGCCAAGAAAGAGAAGAATGATGATGCCCATATATGTGTGTTCACAGACCAATATGCATGTTGTACAGGCAGATAAACTTGATATAACTCACTCATGACAGAAAAAAGTCCCACAACAAGAAAACAAAAGCAGCTGCAAATACCACTGACTGTTTACCAATTATCTGGATCAATGCTTTTGACAAATGATTTGGAAACCTGCAGCTAGGAGGATGGCGGGGGGGGGGGTGTTACCACAGAGAAGAAAACCAAAGGAAATAAGAAACACTGAGCAAGATAATGAATGACATTTCTTCTGCATTACCAAGATTACAGATAAGGCTTTTAATATACAAGGTAATAGTGCTATGACAGTTTTAAAAATTATAATTAAATAGTTTAGAGTAAATGAAACTGCATTAAAATCAATATTTATTAAGTAGGAAAAAATACTTGAATTCAAAATATAAAATTAAGTTTTGATATATCTACTCACTATGTGATTTTTTTTTGTGTGTTTTTGTATGGGTGGTTCCTAGAACAAAATTTATCTCTGTCTCGTTGCTCTGTTCAATTTTTACGGACTCTGTCAAGGTAAGGCCAGTGTGTATCGTGAAAAAAAAATACTATGTGATGTGAAAATGACTTAATTCACTAGCAGGATATGAATTACAAACTATCTTTCAAAAAGTTTATTTATTATTATTATTTTTTTTCTGGCTGTTTGAATGCAATGTAATTTTACCTGCAGTGATTGTTGACTAATGATTACCAATTAATTTGCCAACTAATTAAGAAACTAGCTGCTCGGCTTATATACCATAACCATTATCATTAGTAGCTGCAAATGATGCAAGAAAGCAAGCTTATAAAGCACCAGCAAAAAAAAAAAAAAAAAAAATCCACATCACCTGTACATCCGCTTCAGTAATTTATCTAGTTCTTCCTTGAATTATTCAAACTACACGGAAGTTTGTTCCAACAATCAGCCACCTACTGGCTGCAGGCCAACTTCCGAACATCTATCCTCAACCATCCTTCTGCAATTTGAATTTATGCCCCCTCGTGTAGTCTGAGCAAGAGGAAGAATGCCATCAGCATTGAGCTTGCTCAATCCAATTAAAGCCTTAAACATCTCGATCAGATCTCCGTGCAGGAACCTAGTCTCCAGGCACTGCAATTTGCAAAACTGAAGCCTTTCCCAGTAAGAGTACTATTTTTCTCCACTCACTAATCTTGTTGCTCTTCTCTGCACTTGTTCCAACAGATCCACATCTTCCTAAACTGAAGCCTCCAGACCAGTATGCCTCAATATATGGCCTAGCTATTGCCTTGTACATAATTGCTTCCTTATCTTTGCTAGCAAAATTCCTGTATATCATTGGCAAAACCCCATGAGCTGTCCTGGCAGCCTGTCTGCATCACTCAGAGAACTTCATATCTGAATGCACAATTACCCCTAGTAATTAGTAGGATTAGTAGCAGTAATCCCAGTTTAGGATTACTGCTACTAATATGCAGTAGCTTGAATTTTTCAAGGTTAAACTTCAACTGCCATTTCTATATTATTATTTCTAATTTTGGAAATAAAAATCACAAGTGTTTTTTTAATTTATAAATTAGTGGAATTATTCTTTCACCCAAAATTTCTGTTTATATTATTGCTATAAATGAACAGAAGCATTGTTTGACAATGCTTTGCTACTTATAAAAAAAAAAAATGTTAAGGACTCATGTTAAATGATATCCTCAGATGACGACTCCACCAGCTGGCTAATTGATAACCAGCTCCAAAGAAAGTTTAAATATCCCCCCCACCCTATAATTTAAAAATCAAAGGGTTAGATTTTTTATTTAAGCTCCAAAGCAGCAGGACAGCCAACTAACTATAATTAAGTTTTTTTTTTTTTTTTAATTATGTACCACTGTATTTTGAATAACACAGATCCCAAAAAATATTTTAAAAGTCTAGACCTTCATTAAAAATAAGCAATGAATCATTATTTTCTCTTTTTCAAGGTAAAAATTACAATTATCATTGTCCTACTTTTATGAGATTATTTCAAAGAACACATTTTTTTAATGCGGGAAGGAATCTGGTCTTCAACAACAAAACTGTATCATCACCTTTACAATGCTTCATTATTTAATCTTTAGTTTTTCCTTCACCTCTTAAGCCTATTTTTGCACATTACTAACCAGCCAGGTGTAAAATTTTAATATGCCTATTACACGCTTAACAGATTGTACATATAATGGCATCTGGCATCAGTGTTGCCAATCAATTGAAAGGCGGGTCAGTAAGTGGAACTATCTATGCTTTTTGCAACTGCTGTTTTGGCATTACACACCACAAAAATAATAATAAAATAAAGGTTCTTAAAAATTTTCTACATAAGATCAGGAAATCAGAATTTGTTTTTAAATTACATAATTTAGATTTTCTATGTGCAGTTCCAGAGTTCTGTTTTCTGAATTAAATTACTCAAAAAATTTTAATTTATATGAAAAAATTAACTTTCTTTTTTTCTGTGATCCAATTTTTGTCTTACCAAAGAACCTAATTCGTCATCACCTAAAAATTGAGTAACGCTTAGTGACTGTTAGGTCATTGCAATTTAAGATATCAAAAAAAAAAAAACATAATAATCAATTGCCTTTCTATGCAAAATTTGGACAGACCAATGACAAACACTAAGGAGAAAAACAAACAAAATCTGCTGCATCTTACTTCTACACAGAAAGGGTGAAAAAATGCTAATGGAGTCTGTCCTGTTTTGTTCATTTATTTTAACCTAGTGGCATTTGCACAAGAACAGGAAATCATTTTGAGCCCAAATGGAGGATTTAGAAAAATGGCCACTTGCATCAGCAATGTCCATTGCATCAATTTCTCAAAGACCACATACCACTCTAATAAAGAAGGATCATAAAACAAAATTCACAAACTAAATTCCTCTTTGAGAAACCCAGCACGAAGGACCTTTTTTATTTTTAAACTGCCAATTTTTTGTAAATTTATTCTGAGTTGCAATTTTCTTATCTCCTCTAGCTTGCATGCTGTAATTATTCAATTGATCGCATTGTAAATAGCAATCAATTGAATAAATAAATCAATCAAAGATGTTACCCCTTCCCTAATTGCCAATAAACTATTATCAACAAATCTGGTAAGCTTAGAAGTGGGTCTATATCAAATAAAAATCCATTTCTGGGAGATGAATCTTAATACTCTGATTCAAAAGGCAGGAGAAAAATTATGACCCTATTTGGCCATGAGGAAAAGTTATGCATCAGAGGAGTTTAAAAATTATTTCTGCAAACTGCAGTCTCTTCCTCTTGCAAAACATCTCTTCATCATGAAACAAATGCCTCTATAATATCAAAGAACAATTTCTGTGGCTGCTTGCTCAGCCATTTGCAAACTCCATTTTGTACCTTGTCAGAGTGGAAGTACTTTTCCTCTTAACACCTTGTTGAGCGTGCCAGCACTTCAAAATGCAGATTGCAAATGGTGTCAGTGGTTGTACAAACAATGATGATGGGAATTATCCTGTAAACAAATCACTTTTGAGATCAGCCCCCTTGTCCAAATTGCATTCAGACAGCTTATAAGCACATTACAGCATGAAACACTGCTGAAAGTTGCTCTCTTCTCTGTGTAACTTTCAACAATAACCCCAAACTTTGTCCTTAGATACAGTTAGCATCATCTTTCATACAGATAGCACAGCTTAGAATTTTTTTAGCTTTGAAAAGCTAGAAAGACACCACTATAAGCAAGTTGACTTGCATGCTTGATGGCTGAAATTAATACAACCATGACTCATCCCTCCTCTCTGTTCCACCAAAGAAATTTTTTTCTCGTGGTACTTAGGGGCATTAGTTTCACAGCAGATGTCATGTAATGCAAAGGAGACAACTGAAAAACGCTGAGACTGTTTACCACAGTTTAAAATAAATAATTGTTTTAATATATGGTGAAGGACCACTGTCACTTATATCTATTCATTTGAATATAAAATACATAAATGCTATTTCAAGATTATATGCTTTGCAGAATATGCCATATACACTCGATTCTCCTCTGAATTTATTAACATTATAATCCACCACTTTTCATTGTGTATCAACTTTAAGCAGTAGCAGTAGTAAGAATGTTGTTCTGGATGCACGAAACATCAAGTCTAAAAGTTTTTTTTTTTTTTTTTTTTTTTAAGGATTAGCACTATTTTCAGCCATGGCAGATCTCAGATCAAAACATATATTTTAAATACTTGAAAAAAAGACTGAAAATGAGTTATTAACTCTAAATGATCTCAAAATTCAACATTGAATTTAACTGTAAGCTAGAGATAGTAGCAGTAGTGGCATGTGATGCAAGAAAGCAAGTATATGAGCTTATGCAGCATCAGCCAAAAAAAACACCATTCCCTCCAAATGCCTGTCCAGTTCCTCCTTAAATTTATTTAACCTATCAACTTCCACAACAACATATGGAACTTTGTTCCAGCAATTAACCACCCGCTGGCTAAAGGCAAATTTCCGCACGTATATTCTATATCTGTCTTTTCTTAATTTGAATTTATGCCCCCTTAGGTTCGTAATACTCAAGATTTCTAAGAGGTACAAGCTAAAGATTATAATGATTTATGCACCAACATCGAGCCATGATGATGAAGAGGTTGAAGAAATGTACACTGAAATTGAGTCTTCTAGATGAGCAGAAAACCCACTACACTATTATTATGGGGGATTTCAATGCTAAGGTTGGAAAAAGGCAAAACAGCGCAGAAAGAGGAACTATAGGAAATTTTGGAATTGGTGAAAGAAATAAAAGAGGTGAAAGACTTGTGGAATTTGCAGAATCTCAAGGAATGTCAGTAATGAACACTTTTTTCAAGAAAAGGGTGAACAGAAAGTGGACATGGAAGAGTCCAAATGGATTAACAACTAATGAAATAGACTTCATCCTCACTAACAGAAGATATATTGTGAATGATGTTACCGTCCTGAATAAGGTAAATGTTGGAAGTGATCACAGAATGGTAAGATGTACACTTGATATAGATGTAGGAAAGGAAAGGAAAAAACTGACTCGAGTAAATAATACAAAGGTCTTTGAAATAACACAGGAGGAGAAAAAGCAGTATGTACTGGAACTTAAGAACAAGTTTGAGCTTCTGCAGACTGCTCAGGACCAAGATATCGACGAGGAATATTACAACTTTCTGAAAGTGATAAAGCCCAAGAAACCTATAGGGAAACAGAAATCCAAAGAAGAAAAAATTAGTCAAGAAACACTTGTCATGATGAACCAAAGACGACAAATGAAGAGCAAGAAAAACACTGACCGGGAGAAAATTGAGTATACTGAGTTATGCAAAGCCATTAGAAAGAGACTCAGAGAGGACATAAGAAGATTTAACACAAGAAAAGTAGAACAAGCATTAAGGGAAAACAAAGGATTTAAATCAGTAGCCATGAGCAGTAATACAGAAAGACAAATGATACTGAAACTGAAGAATAGCAATAGTGTACTTATAAACAGCAGAGAAGGCAAAATTCAAATAGCAGAAGACTACTATAGAGAATTATACAAGGAGCGAGGGAATGATACCAGCAGTGGGGAAGATGGATTGCAAAGTAGCAACACATACGACATACCCGATATTCTTCCTGATGAGGTAGAACATGCATTGAAGAAAATGAAGAATCGGAAAGCCGCGGGGGAAGATGAAGTTACTTACTGTAGAGTTGTTAAAATTGGAAGGAAGAGACATAACACAAAAACTGGCAAGGCTCTTCACAAAGTGCATTAGAAAAGGTGTGATGCCTAAGCAGTGGAATAATGCAATCATAGTTTTGCTGCATAAGAAAGGAGATAAATCAGAAATTGGAAATTATAGACCAATTAGCTTGTTATCCCATATCTACAAGTTG
This sequence comes from Mastigoproctus giganteus, assembly GCF_048544385.1. Lineage (NCBI taxonomy): Eukaryota > Metazoa > Arthropoda > Arachnida > Uropygi > Thelyphonidae > Mastigoproctus > Mastigoproctus giganteus. The sequence goes on from NC_143580.1 coordinate 7,795,031, forward strand.
TTCACAAGGGTCATTACTAACAGATTAGAAAGAATACTTGATGAGAATCAACCGAAAGAGCAAGCTGGCTTTAGGACAGGATTCTCAACTATGGATCACCTTCACGTAATATCACAGCTAATGGAGAAAGCAAATGAATATAAAACACCATTATGCCTGGCATTTGTGGATTATGAAAAGGCATTTGACTCCATACAGCATAAGGCAATGTTTCGGGCACTGGAAAGACAAGGCATAGATACTCCATATATTATGATTTTGAAGAAAATATATGAGAGTGCTACATCCTTTATTAGACTAGACAAAGACAGTAGCAAATTTAAAATCGAGAAAGGAGTTCGACAAGGAGACACAATATCTCCAAAGCTGTTTACTGCTGCCCTTGAGGAAGCTTTCAGAAGATTAGACTGGTCGCAGAAAGGAGTCAATGTGAACGGAGAGTACCTAAACCATTTATGATTTGCAGATGACATTGTGGTCATAAGCCACGATCCCAAAGAATTAGAGGAAAATCTTAATCAGTTATGCACAGTTAGTAAGGATTTTGGACTAAAGATGAATATGGCTAAAACAAAAGTAATGATGAACAAGTATGCCACGGAAAGGGAAATAATGATTGAAGGAGCAGTAATTGAAAAGGTGGAGTCATATACTTATCTGGGACAAGTTATTAGCTGTAATAATGATAAATGGCTGGAAGTCAAGAGAAGAATAAATTTTGGATGGATAGCATTCAGGAAATATAGTCACATACTGAAGAGCAATATCCCAGTTTGTCTGAAACGTAAAATAATGAACCAATGTATACTCCGCACCATGACTTATGGAAGTGAAACTTGGGCACTCACTAAAAGAATGGAAGAGAAGCTAAGAACTACACAGCGAAGAATGGAACGAATTATATTGGGAATCAGACTGTTAGATAAGAAGAGAAACACATGGATTAGGCAGCAAACTCAAGTAAAGGACATTCTTATCAAAACTAAAGAACTAAAATGGTCTTGGGCAGGACACATAGCTCGAAGACATGATGACAGATGGACTAAGAAAATAACAGAATGGTACCCAAGAGGAGCTAGAAGAAAACCTGGAAGACAAAGGCGGAGATGGATAGATGAAATTCATGAGTTTTTAGTAGTAAATGGATGGCCAGTGCTCAAAACAGAAGGAACTGGAAAGTTGCTGGAGAGGCCTTCATCCTGCAGTGGATTGAAAATGGCTGATGATGATGATGATGATGAGGTTCGTAATCTGAACAAGTGGAAGGATCCCATCGGAATTCAGCATGCAGGTGCCCAGTCTCCAGCCACTGCAATTTGCAGAACTTAAGCCTCTCTTGGTAAGAGGATCCCTTCATTCCCCTCACCAATCTTGTTGCTCTTCTCTGTACACACTCAAGCAAATCGACATCCTTCCTAAAATGAGGCCTTCAGACCTATACGCAGTATTCAAGGCGTGGCCTGACCATTGCCTTATACAGAGGGACAATCACCTACTTTTCCCTGCTAGCAAAATTCTTATATATCATTGACAAAACCCCATGACCTGCCCTGGCAGCCTGTCTGCGTTGCTCAGAAAACTTCATATCTGACTGCACAATTACTCCCAGGTCTTTTTCATTTTCTACCACCTTAAGTGTAGTACCACACAGTTGGTACGTTTCTCTGGGGTTACTTCTACCCATATGCAGTACTTTGCATTTGTCAAGGTTAAACTTCAGTTGCCACTTCTTAGCCCATCTGCCCAAATTATCTAGATCCTGTTGCAGTAGCACACTGTCATTAACAAACCTGCCAACCTTTGTATCATCTGCAAACTTCAACACTAAGCCTGACATACCTTCATCAATATCATTGATAAATATACAAAACAACAGAGGACCCAACACCGAAACCTGTGGGACTCCACTAATAACATTAGTCCACGAAGTGCCGACAGTTCAGCTTACAGACAGCTACGTAAGCTATCAGTACAGCATTCTATTAAACCAAAGTATTTCTTTTAGTAGTGAAAACTATTTTTCAAAATTATGTGCAAAGTGTGGTCAAAAATTTCAGAGACTGAACTAATATTTGGGAAATGAAGATGTTGTTATTATTATTATTATTATTATTATTAGCCATATGGTACAAGGAAGCCTGAGGCTTATGCTGCACCCACCAGCCAAAAAAAAAAAGATTCCCCGAGTTACCCTGAGAGAGAGAGAGAGAGAGAGAGAGAGAGAGAGAGAGAGAGAGAGAGAGAGAGAGAGAGAGAGAGAGAGAAGCAGAAAGGAATCACCAAGAAAGGGAAGAATGATGATATCCAGCTCAGGACCCTGGGTTTGCCAAGCCCATACTCACCAGATGTGAGCCCCCGGGGTTTTTCTGGCTACACGGATGGATCTCCTTTGAAGCAGCTCCCTTGACACTGTATACACTAATTCCCATACTTCTGCAAATTCTAGAAGCATTCCTGATAGGCTCTTTTTGGAATTGCTAATAGTTCCTACCTTGCATCCTGAATCGGTCACTGCAAATTTGTGACCTTTCAAGTTTGTTGGGATGGTGGGGATATCACAGAGAGCTAAGTTGAGCAAGAGTAGTGGAGGGAAGACTACAATGGAGTCCTGCACAAGAAATTCTTGAATGGCAAGTGCATTTTCATTATGCAAGCACCAATTTTGTAAAGCTTACTTTCCTAGCTTTTCTCTGAACAGTATAAAACTGTTTTGTAATTAGTTGATGCAAGAAAGCAAGCTTATAAAGCATCAGCCAAAAAAAAAAAAAAAATCTGTCTATCCCCTCCAAGAATTTTAGTTCTTCCTTCAATTTATTCAAACTACCCCCTTCTGTAACACAGATGGAAGTTTGTTCCAACAATCAACAACCACCCCTGGCTGAAGGCAAACTTCCACATCTGTCCTGCAACCATCCTTCCTCAAATTGAATTTATGCTCCCTTATGTGTGTAGCCTCAACAAGAGGAAGAACATCAACACAGATTACTCAATCCATTCAAGGCCTTAAACAACTCAATCAGACCTCTTTGCAGGTGCCTAGATGCTGTAATTTTACAGAATTGAAGTCTTTCTTGGTAAGTGCACCATTTTGTTCCCTTCACCAATCTTGTTGCCCTTCTCTGCACTCATTCCAGCAGAACTATATCCTCCCTAAAATGAGGCCTCCATACCTGTACTCAAATGCGGTCTAATGGCCTTGTTTCCTATATATCATTGACAAAACCCCCATGAGCTGTTCAGACAGATTGTCTGCATTGCTCAGAGAACTTCATATGTGAATGCACAAATTACCCACAGGTCTTTTTCATTATCCACTAAGCTGAGTAGTACCGCACGTTGATATAATCTGGGATTACTGCTATCCATATGCAGAACCTTGCATTTGTCAATGTTAAACATCAGTTCCCATTTCTCGGCCCATTGGCCAAATTTTTCTACATATTATTGCAGTAGCTTCGCTTGATTATCATTAACTATCTGCAAACTTAGTCATTAAGCTTGATATACTTTCATTATACTTCCACTAATATAATTAATCCACAAAGAGCAGTGCCCACTGATAACCACTCTGTCTTCCCCACTCAACCATCTCTGTATCTATAACAGCAACTTGCCCTTAATACCACATTGCTCCAGTTTGTACAGCAGTCTTTTTATATGCAACAGTACCAAAAGCTTTCCTGAAATCCAAGTATATGATATCAAAATTATTTTTTGCATCCAGTTTCTTTGTTACTGCATGACAGTATCCAATCAGATTGGTCAGACAAGAATGCCACTTAACAGATTCATGCTGTGACTGCAATGTAATTGCATTCCTGTCTAGATGGCCCTGATGTAATATTCACCTGCTGATTCACTGTTTGGCCATGCAAAAAAAAGTTCATGATGAACAATGGCCTACAAGTCAAAATATAAAATAAGCACAATCTTCAAATTTTATACAGATTGTCTTGCTTTTTTGGATAAAACTAAGTCTTTCGTTGGACTAAGTCTCACACTGTGAACTAAGATCCAGAGGGGACTGAATCTTAGTTCACAATTCAAAGCCATATATCCAAGATTCATCATCATTAACAGTAGAAGAAACAATAGTGTGGGTCAGCAGCAAGCATGAGGATGGAATGTGTTAAATCTTGTTAAAATTTATTTGACTTTAGCATTAGTAGAGGTATACGATGCAAGAAAGCAAGCTTATGGAGCATCAGCCAAAAAAAAAAAAAAAAGTTCCCATTTTACTCCTCCATTCATTCCAAATACCTGTCCAGCTCAGCCTTAAATTTATTTAGGCTATCAACTTCCACAATAAACGATGGAAGTCTGTTCCACCAATCAACTACCTGCTGGCTAAAGGCAAACTTCCACATAACTATTTTACAACTGTTTTTCCTCAATTTGAATTTATGCCCTCTCAGGTGATTATTGTGAGCAAGAAGAAGAATCCCATCAGCATGCTCAAACCATTCAAGGCTTTATACACCTCAATCACATCACCTTGCAGGTGCCTAGTCTCGAGACACTGTAATCTGCAACACTGAAGCCTTTCTTCGTAAGAGGAACCTTTTATTCCATTCACTAATCTTGTTGCCCGTCTCTGTACCCATTCCAACAGCTCTACATCCTACTTAAAATGAGGCCTCCAGACCTGTATACAGTACTCAAGGTGTGGCCTGACTATTGCCTTATACAAAGGGATAATCACCTCCTTATCCCTGCTAGAGATATTCCTGTATATCACTGACAAGACACCATGAGCTACTCTTGCAGACCATCTCCACAGCTCAGAAAACTCCATATCTGCCTACACAACTACCCCAGGTCCTTTTTCATTCTCTACCACTGTCAGTGTTGTACCACAGAGTTGATATGTTACTCTGGGGTTACTGCCTCCCATATATAGTACTTTACATTTGTCAACGTTAAACTTCATATGCCACCTCTCAGCCCATCTGCTCAACTTTTCTAGATCCTGTTGCAGCAGCATACTGTCATTAGTGTCCTTGACAACTCTGCCAACCTTCATATCGTCTGCAAACTTGGACATTAAACCAGATATACCATCATCAATATCATATATAAACACAGAAAACAACAATGGACCCATCAAGAAACCCTGAGGGACTCCACTAATAACATTAGTCCACGATGAGCAGTGTCCATTGATTACCACTCTGTCTTCTCGCACTCAACCATCCCTTTATCCATAGCAGCAATTTGCCTCCAATACCACACTGCTCCAATTTGTGCAGCAGTCTTCCATGTGCAACAGTATCAAAAGCCTTTCTAAGATCCAAATATATAATATCAAAGGAATTCCCTGCATCCAGTTCCTTTGTGACCATATCATAGTATCCAATCAAATTGGTCAGTCAAGACTTCCCCTGAACAAAACCATGCTATGTCCGAGCTATAACTGAAGTCTTGTCTAGATGAACCTGCAGTGCTTTTTTAACCAGTGCCTCTTTTAATTTCCCTGGAACAGAAGTTAAAACTAACAAGTCTATAATTACTTGTGTCACCCTTTGATTACTATTACTCGTGTCCTCCTTTATGAATTGAGATCTCGTTTGCACATCTCCAGTCCATGGGTACCTCCCCTGAATTATGGCTAAGGGTTTGCTTACTTCCTTTGCTGCCTCCTTTAATATAACTGGATAGATCCCATTCACCCTGGGTGCCTTTTTTATGTTTATCTTCAACAATTTGTCCTCCACTTTCCTCAGTTGTTACAAAATCATCTAGATCACTGCCAGAGTTTAATTCACCTCTGGAATTCACCTCCCTGAATAACTCCTCATGTGTGAATGTAGATGCAAAATACTCATTTTGTTTGTTAGACACCTGAGCAGGATCAGCAACTGTTGAACCATCAATATCCAGTGAACCAAACTGATTCATTCCTTTCCTTCTAGAGTTAGTTACATAGGTAAAGAACTCTTTGCTGTGTTTCTTTGTATCCTTTGTCAAAGATTTCTCATAATATACCTTTGCCTGCCTAATCTCCTTTGTGACTTGGTTACAGACCAGCTTATATCTATCATAGGCTTCCATGTCACCCATTAATTTATATGTATCCCATGCATTTTTCTTCTCTGCCACATTTCTCATTAGTTCATCTGACATCCATTTAGGCCTAAACCTTGAACAATATTTCTTAGTTCGTATGTAAAGCCTAGTAGCTTCCAAGATTAATTCTTTGAATGCTTCCCATTTTGAATTTGCTGTTGGTAACATCATCAGTTGGTCCCACCGTATAGAATTTAAATACTGTCTCAGACCTTCATAATCACCTTTACGAAAGCAAAAACCCTTCCCTTTACCCCTAATGGTTGTTACCTCTGAGTAAATCCCACTTCAGCACACTGATCACTGCCACCTAGTGGTTCCTTTATCTGCAGATTCTTAATGCATGAAGAATTACTGATAATCAGATCAAGAGTATTTCCTTCTAGTTGTCTCCCAAACATGCTGATGTAGAAAACAATCACCCAATAAATCGACAAAAGCCTTGCTAGTGTGCGAGTGTTGTTTGGTTGGTTTTTAGGAGCATTAGCAACTAAGGCCATATTGCTCCGGGATATGCGGTGGTCATTCCTTGACCTTTCCGCATCCTCCGTATTTGGTGGTGATGGGCTCGAACCCCGGTCTAATCAAGAAGCGTGTGCTACGCACTGCTGCTCCTTCCCACCTGGCTACGGAGGCGCCAGTGCGCGAGTGACCAAACCATAAATTCCAGTCAATATCCGGGAAATATATATACCCCATTATAGGATACTCTGATTTACTGGCCCACTATTTTCCTGTACAGTTTTTTTTTTATTATACTCAGAGTCATTATGCCTATAACATACTCCTACTCTCAATTTTGATCTCCCAGTGTTTGTCACACCAAACTGACTCGACACTGCTGCACTGTCCAGTGATGTCGACTGGCTGCATTTCCTTGGATTTTGTGTTTCTTAACTAATAGCATAACCCCTCCTCCCTTCCTATCTTTCCTGTACACATTGTATTCCCCAAATTCCAGTTCTACATTCCTTATATCTGTGTGACACCACATCTCTGATAACCTAACAATATCTGCCTTTGATGTTTTGACCAACATCTCAAATTTATTTACCAAACTCCTAGCTAGCATTGGTGTACATGCAAGTATACATGCACCTGTTCCTATTCTTAGCTACCCTAACACAACCCATGTGTTTACTTGTATCTCAATGACTCACAGCAGTCTCTGAAATCCCCTGCATCTAGTTTTCCAGGCTGCTGCTCATTCCAATAGAAGCAGTTGTTGTTGTTGTTATTTGGTTTTTAGGAGCATTAGCAACTAGCATTAGCATTAGTAGAGGCATATGATGCAAGAAAGCAAGCTTATTCAGCATCAGCCAAAAAAAACAACCACTACTCCCATTTCACCCCTCAATTCGTTCGAAATACCTGTCCAGCTGAGCCTTAAATTTGTTTAGGCTATCAACTTCAACAACAAGCGATGGAAGTCTATTCCACAAACCAACTGCCCGCTGGCTAAAGGCGAATTTCCGCACATCTATCCGACATCCGTCCTTCCTCAATTTGAATTTATGCCCTCTCAGGTGATTATTCTGAGCAAGAGGAAGAATCCCATCGGCATTGAGCATGCTCAAGCCATTCAAAGCCTTGTACACCTCTATCAGATCACCTCGGCAATGCCTAGTCTCCAGGCTCTGTAATTTGCAAAACTTAAGCCTTTCTTCGTTAGAGCAACCCTTTGTTCCATTCACTAATCTTGTTGCCCTTCTCTGTACTCGTTCCAGCAGCTCTACATCCTTCTTGAAATGAGGCCTCCAGACCTGTATACAGTACTCAAGGTGTGGCCTGACCAATGCCTTATACAAGGGAATAATCACATCCCTGTCCCTGCTAGAAAAATTCCTGTATATCATTGACAAGACACCATGAGCTACTCTTGCAGCTCGTCTGCACTGCTCAGAGAACTTCATATCTGCCTGCACAATTACCCCCAGGTCCTTTTCATTCTCTACCACTGTCAGCGTAGTACCACAGAGTTGATACGTTGATCTGGGGTTACTGTTTCCCATATGTAGTACTTTACATTTGTCAATGTTAAACTTCATTTGCCACCTCTCAGCCCATCTGCTCAACCTTTCCAGATCCTGTTGCAGCAGCATAGTATCAGTAGTGTCCTTAACAACCCTGCCAACCTTTGTATCGTCTGCAAACTTGGACATTAAGCCTGATACACCATCATCAATATCATTTATAAATACAGAAAACAACAATGGACCCAACACTGAACCCTGAGGAACTCCACTAATAACATTAGTCCACGTTGAGCAGTGTCCATTGATTACCACTCTCTGTCTTCTGCCACTCAACCATCCCTTTATCCATAGCAGCAATTTGCCTCGAATGCCACACTTCTCCAATTTGTGCAGCAGTCTTCCATGCGCAACAGTATCAAAAGCCTTTCTAAGATCCAAATATATAATATCAAAGTTATTCCCTGCATCCAGTTCTTTTGTGACTACATCATAGTATCCAATCAAATTGGTCAGACAAGACCTGCCCTTAACAAACCCATGCTGTGTCTGACCTATTACTGAATTCTTGTCCAGATGATCCTGCAGTGCTTCTTTAACCAGTGCCTCCATTAATTTTCCTGGAACCGAAGTTAAACTAACAGGTCTATAATTACTTGTGTCAGCCTTTGATCCTCTTTTGTGAATTGGGGTTACATTTGCACATCTCCAGTCCATGGGTACCTCCCCTGAGTCCAAAGAAGCTCTCATAATTATGGCTAGGGGTTTGCTTACTTCCTTTGCTGCCTCCTTTAATATAACTGGATAGATCCCATCCACCCCGGGTGCCTTTTTTATGTTTATCCTCAACAATTTCTCCTCCACTTTCCTCTCAGTTATTAGAAAATCATCTAGCTCATTGCCAATGTTTACTTCACCTACGACATTCCCCTTCCTGAATAACTCCTCATGTGTGAATGTAGATGCAAAATACTCGTTTAGATTGTTAGCCACCTGAGCTGGATCCTCAACTGTTGAACCATCAACATCCAGTGGACCAATCTGATTCATCCCTTTCCTTCTTGAGTTTAAATAGGTAAAGAACTCTTTTCTGTTTTTCTTTGCATCCTTTGCCAAGGATTTCTCATAATCTGCCTTTGCCTGCCTAATCTCCTTTGTGACTTGGTTACAGACCAACTTATATCTATCATAGGCTTCCACGTCACACATTAATTTATATGTATCCCATGCATTTTTCTTCTCTGCCACATTTCTCATTAGTTCATCTGACAACCATTTAGGCCTGAACCTTGAACAATATTTCTTGGTTGGTATGTAAAGCCTGGTAGCTTCCAAGATTAGTTCCTTGAATGCTTCCCATTTTGAATTTGCTGTTGGTAACATCATCAGTTGGTCCCACTGTATAGAATTTAAATACTGTCTCAGACCATCATAGTCGCCTTTACGAAAGCAAAAACCCTTCCCTTTACCTCTGATGGTAGTTACCTCCTTGAGTAAATCCCACTTCAGCACACTGTGATCACTGCCACCCAGTGGTTCATTTATCTGCAGATTCCTAATGCATGAAGAATCACTACTGATAATCAGATCAAGAGTATTACTCCCTCTAGTTGCCTCCCGAACATGCTGGTGTAGAAAACAATCATCCAATAAATCCACAAAAGCCTTGCTAGTGTGTGAGTGACCAACCCACAAATTCCAGTCAATATCTGGGAAATTAAAATCCCCCATTATAAGACTCTCTGATTTACTGGCCCATTCTATTTCCCTGTACAGTATCTTATTATACTCATCAGAGTCATTAGGCCTATAGCACACTCCTACTCTCAATTTTGATTTACCTATGCTTATGTCACACCAAACTGACTCAACACTGCACTGTCCAGCGATGTCAACTGGCTTCACTTCCTTGGATTTTATGTGTTTTTTAACTAATAGCATAACCCCTCCTCCCTTCCTATCCTTTCTGTAGACGTTGTACTCCCCAAATTCCAGTTCTGCATTCCTTATATCTGTGTGACACCACGTCTCTGATATCCCAACAATATCTGCCTTTGATGTTTTGAGTAATACCTCAAATTCATCAAATTTATTTACTAAACTCCTAGCATTAGTGTACACGCAAGTATACATGCACCTGTTTCTATTCTTAGCTACCCTAACACAACCCATGTGTTTACTTGTACCGCAATGACTTCCAGCAGTCTCTGAAATATCCTGCATCTTGTTTTTCAGGCTTCTGCTCATTCCAATAGAAGCAGTGCAAGAATCTCTTTCACCTCTGCCAGTGGCTACTGTTAATCCATTAGTCTTTGTCTCCCACCAAGCTAGCAGTTTTCCGACCCACCTAACACTGCCTCGATAGCATCAGCCAATATTCTTGCACCCTTTCTATTTAAGTGTATCCCATCCCTGTAGAAGCAATCTCTCCTATTAACAAGTACAGTCCAGGCTGAAAAAAATTCTACCCCTTCAGCCTTGCACAAACTAAGGCCATATTTCTCCAAATAGAAGCTGTGCTAGAATCACTTTCACTTCTGCCAGCAGCTACTGTTAATCTATTAGTCATTGTATCCCCCCAAGCTAGCAGTTTTCCGACCCACCTAGAACTGCATCGATCATCGATAGCATCAGCAAATATTTTTGCGCCCTTTCTATTTAAGTGTATCCCATCCCTGTAGAAGCAGTCTCTCCTGTTAACAAGCACAGACCAGGCTGAGAAAAATTCTACCGCTTGAGCCTTGCACAATCTCTCTAGGGCCGAATTGATTGAAAAGGCTCTCATCATATCCTTCCTATCGTGTCTGGGCAGAATTGCAGACACTTTCAAATTCAACCCTAATTCACGGCTTTTTTCCAACAGTGACCTGTATTTGTTAAGTAATTCCGCCGGTCTACTACTCTTAATATCATTAGTGCCAATGTGTACAAAAATATCTTGACTTGTTTTTGATTTGTATTCCATAAGGAATACAAGTTTTACTATCAACTTTGTAGCTAGTTAAACATCAGTCATTCCTTATCAGGATCAAAAACACCAGCAACTGAATCATTTGTTTAAAAGTTGAAAGGAGACTGTAGTGAGAATCATCTTCAATTGACAAGTGGCCTGTTTATACTTTACAAACAACTGGGGGTAAAAAAAAAAAAAAAAAAAGTCTTCAAACAACGTATAGCAACTTCCCCAAAAGATCTTTTTAATACTTTGTGGATTTCTGTTGAGCTTTTCCCTTAATTTGAAACAAAAGTTTCATGCAAATTTGCTGTTCACTAAAAATAGCAATTTGTGCATTACTATATCTAGATGAGTCACCGAACATGTTATGACAAATTAGAACTTGCTAGCCGACCAGACTAGCGGGGTGGGTAAAGTGCCTGCCTGGCAACCCAAAGGTCGCAGGTTCTAATCATGCCTCGGGCTTGGATCAAAGTACTGCAAAAACCTTGGGAGGTGCATTATGGCCACAGAAGCCGATGCACCAACAATTACAAAAAAAAAAAAAAAAACTTGCTACAATTTCAAGATAACAAAAATCAGTTCCCATACTTTCTGATCACAACTCATACAAATCTATCACATTTATATAAGCCTTAATCTTTCCTATTATATCAGCTGGGCTGAACAAATCTGGTCACTACAGCAACCAAGGAAATCCAGCCTGATAACCAGCATTTTACAACTGCAAGATAAAATACCTTGCTAAGGATTGAGCTTTCAAAAGAGGTATAGTAAGCCAAACTGTTAGTATGAACACAAACCAGCTACAACTATATACTCATTTGCATTTGATTAGGAGAAAAACAAATGAATATTAAAAGACTGTTCATGCATGAAAACATTATACTGTGGTTTACCTCATTAGCATTGTTTTCATGCATGAGGGTCATAAGTCAGATGTTCATAACACTGAGAGTGACCAGCAATTTAGCATTAGCATATGATGCAAGAAAGCAAGCTTATACAGCATTAGCAAAAAAAAACCACCCTTTCCATTTCACCCATCCATTTATCATCTCTTGTGATTTTAATTTGTGTTGCTTTAATATGTTAGTAATAATTTATTATATATATGATCTGTTTATACTCAGGCACAATTGCTAGGTCAAAGGAGTTTATAGTCAATCATTTCTTAATACATCTATGTTTTAATGCTGCTAAATGCAATAACAACACACAAATAAATTATACACTTGAATTAAAAATGAGTCGAGGAGGAAAGGGATCTGGGAGTTACAATAATGGCATATATGAAGTTTTCTGAACAGTGTAAAGAGGAAGCCAGGAAAGCCCATGGTGTTCTAGCAATGATTTATCAAACATTATCCTGTCGTAATAGGGAAGTCATAATCCCATTGTATACGGCAATTGTAAGACCATATTTGGAATACTGTGTTCAAGTATGGAGACTTCATCTAAAAAAAAAAGGGCACTGGGCTTCTTGAAAGGGTCCAAAGCCAGGTAACTGAAATGGTCAGTTCAAAAGAGGACAACTGTATGAGGAAAGACTCCAATTATGTGGGCTACAGAGCTTGGCAACCAGGCACCTCATAGGTGACCTGATTGAGGTTTAAGGCTCTGACTCTGAGAAGGATTAGTAAAATGGATGAAGATAGAACTCTCTGTTATAAAGAATTCGAGAACTAGGGGTCATAAATTAAAATTACAGGGTTGAGGTTTAGATAAGATTGTCGGAAGTTTTCTTTTAACCATCAAGTTGTTGATTGCTGGAACAAGCCGCCCTCACAGCTAGTTGAGGCTGACAGTTTGAATAAATTGAAAGGTCAACTGTATAATTAACACATCTATAAAACTTAACTAAATAGAGAAGTTTAAAAGTTTTTAATCTTCACAGTTTAATTATCAACCATCAAATATCATAGCAAGCAGCTGTTTGCTTGACATTTCAAAGGTTTCCAATTGAATATGGCATAACTTTAATCTTAAGACTTTTACATTTATCTTCTTGTTTTTGTAACTGGATAGTCCAAAAATCCATTAACTCCTCTGGAAACTTTCTTCAAATAATGATAGATTTGCTTCTTAATCACTCCTCAAGTCAAGCAGATCATATTAGAATCCCATTCCAGTTGACAGTTTTCCTTTTTAAATAATCCCCAGTGTTCCAGTTGTTCCACTTCCAAAAAAGGTTTTCCAAAATGTTAAAATGGTTACTGCCAAATATAAGTTCATTTGTAATTAATAGTAGCATAAAAATATCAAAACCTATGAGAACTGGTGTATAATGTTTCCATGCACTGGATAAACTTCTGACAATAAATATATTTAATCCTGTTTTTGTTAACATTATTTGAAATTCTCAAATAAACTAAACATTGGAGTATCAGAGTTCGGTTCTTTCACCCATTTTTTCTTTATACATAAAATATGCAATGATTTTTTCTCACTAACCAAACTATATTCACATTTTCCAAACCTCTGTGTGACAGTATAATGACAGTCATTACACTATCAATGTGATATTCTGCATGCTTACCCTTTTCACTTGTTTAGAAAAATCCAATTTTAAATCTTTTTAATGACAAGAAATTTCCTAAAAGAGATTTTCACTACAAGAGTAATTAAGTGAAGGTGGAGACATTTTTACACCAGTTTTTATTTTCCATCCATCAAAATATGTAAGCCAGTCTGTGACCACACACTTCTACCGACATAATACATGTTGGCTTGCACATATAATTCTGTTCAGTTGCAGAATAAATATATTCATCATTGTTTGACAAATCTTTTAATGAACAAAAACTTGAAATACCTGTTACTATCTTCATAACAACTTTCAGGCAGTTTTCTAATGACCTCATTAATTCCAATGCTATCAAAAAATTAACATGAAAATTTTTTTACTCATAATAATCTTCAGTAATACATAGATCATTAGACAAGATTATAAAATGTTCTCAAAGTCTCACTTCTAAATGGGACTTCTGGGCCATAAGTTGTATTGAGTCTTCAGGCAATTTTTTTGGAGTTATAATCCTGGGATCTGCTTCCACTGAAGAACACAGGTCTTCAATATTTATCTCAGCTGATCAACCAGGATGAGCTGAACTGGGCAGATTCTAGACTGAAACTTATTTTAGGACATTCAAAGTATCTTCTCCATAAACAATGTACACAGTTTTTCATTTATCAGTAGCTCAAACTCTTTTTCAACTAGCAGAGCATATAGGGACATGAATTTTACTTATAGTAATTATGATTAAAAGGTCTCCACCTATTTCATTTATGCAGCATTAATAGAAATAAAAACAGAAGTAGACAAGTTTCAACATTAACATGTTTTTCAAGATTTACAAAAGTGATATTACTCTATCCAATTTAATCCTTGCAAAACAAAAATACAAAGAATACAGTTTCGTCATTAAAGTTTTATTTAAAATTCAAATTGAGAATGCGAGTGATGGAATCACTCACATTCTTAATTTTAACAAGGTCACTTGTGTGGCATCCATGTAATCCATTCTTTGTTTTAATTATAAAAAATTAAATTTTAGCTTTTTTTTAATGAATTGAAAATTTATGACCTATTAATTAAAATTTGCTAAATCCAATTAAAAAATATTGAACTACAACCAACAAGAAAAGCCAACAATAATAAAGTTTTTATCATTTTTTTAGAATGTAAGGTCACTGATCCCTAGACTGAATCCAGACACTTGTGTTGCTTCTAGCTCTTTTGTCAGCTATTTGTGTTTAAGCAACAAAATCAAAGCTCTATAATAATATTAGACACCTATTATTAGCATTTCACAGATGCTGTGTACAAATGAGAGTTGCCTAGAAGGGATGAAGGTGTTCTTGCTCACATGTAATCTGTTAAATGCCAAACAAAAATTCAATGTCTTGTAATTCATAGTTTTTTTTTTTTTTTTTTTTTTCGTAGTTGTTGGTGCATAGGCTTCTGTGGCCATAATGCACCTCCCAAGGTTTTTGCAATACTTTGATCCAAGCCCGAGGCGGGAATCGAACCCGCGACCTTTGGGTTGCCAGGTAGGCACTTTACCCACCCAGCTAGCCCGGTCGGCGTAATTCATAGTATATTGACTCTTGATTTTTTACATTACTAAACATTACTATAAACAGCTTTTCCTCAAAAGTCAGTGAAAAAATTATTTTGTCACATAGTGTACTAGTTAAACTGGGGGGGGGGGAGGCATAACACTGCCTGTGGCCACATACTCTGAAGGAATGGGCTGACACAGTCCATTCCCTTCACAATAGGTTGGGCATCCCTGCAGCCTAATATGTGTGCAGCTCTAATAAAAATCTAATTGTATTAAATCTTCATCAGAGGCTATTTGTCATCTAACAGGGGGGAACAATAAGTCCCAAAGTGGGCTATCTGAAAGTAGTACAGTACACTAAAGCACATAGTGATTATGGCAAATTTTATGAGGGAATTAAGACTATTGCATAAACTAGGTAGTTTAAATCCTGCCAGCCACACAAAAATCCAAGGGAGAACATGGCAAAAAAAAAAAAAAAAGAAAAAAAAAGTGCTATTAAAAATCTTATACATGTTCACCATAAACCTTTTCTTGAATACAAATGAGACACCTGAATCGTAGCCTGTGCTTTAACACAAAACAATGATATACAATCCAATAAACAGTTTAATTATTTATTGAAACAAGAATTTGGTGCACTGAAACTAATTTAAGATTCTTTACAATTATAGTTTTTAACCATTAGTCATAACACTTTGGAAAATTTTTCTTGCCCTTCTTTAGGGACTTATTAATGAAATATTTGAAAACGATAAAAATCAACGAATATTTGTACTTTTTTGCATAATACTAGTTTTGTGTGATTCTGGAGATCACAAGCAAAAAAGTTTATGCCCTTTAAAGAACTTACTAGAATTGGATTACTAATAAGTTTACTTTATTCTCCTCAATTAAGTATAGGTGCTTACACATACCTAAACTGTGATGCTCCCAGGCTAAGGTTTACTTTTTAATATATTTTACAAGCTCTAGAAAAATTTATATTCCTTGCAACCACACCATCTTTTATATGCACCCCATTTACCTCTAACAAAAAACCTCACTGGAGTAGCTGGACATGCAATTACACCAGATTTTATATAAATTTAAAAAATTGCAAATGCAATTTTTTAAAATTTATATAAAAAACTATTAATCAGCTTATGCTTATTGTTTCTTCTATATTTATTGGTTAGGCTGCCAACTTACAAGCTGAAAAATGTTAGCAGACTACTTGACTAAATAACAGAAGTTCTATTTGGGATTTGGATAAACCTATAATCCAAATTTATTGCTTCAAGGGGAGACAACGGCTCTCCCCCACAAACACACACATTACTTATTTCTTTCATTTATTAAGTAAATACTTAATGAATGATGAATCTATTTTCACATAAATAAGACACTAAAAATATATATTTTTCACTAAAATAAATTTTCAGTCCGCTTTAATTTTTTCGAAATAATGTTGACAAACATATCTCAATATTATTACTATGAGCGCCACCTCGTAAAAAAAAAAAATAATTTAATTAAAGTTGTCATGACCTACTATTACACATTCTGATACGCCATTTGCCAAGGTTTCCTAATATTAAGTGGATTAGGTTAATGGACAAGTGTGCAACATTAATGGAACGAAAATCTCGTGTGGAACCAGCGAAGTAAACCTAATGTCAACGCAAAGTAAGTACAATATTGCATAACATGTTTCCGCAACACATCTTTGCAAGCACAAATTTTATTTCTGCTTCAGGCTATCTGATGCCTAAAATCAAGATGTTCAGAATATATATATATTTTTTGTGTGTGTGTGAAAATAGCAGCTGAAACTTGTTTAGGCATTTGTGGCCAGTAATTTTTTCCAAACAAAATAAAAAAATAATAATCACATCGTTAAGCAATAAAGATAAGATATTTCCCTGGCTCAAAAGCAAGAACAATACTGTTCTTGATGGCGAACTTTTTCCCCACTAGGCCGATCAAGGTTTAGTATATTTTAACCTACTTACTACAAAATTAGCTCCGTTTCATAAAAAAGGAGAGGAAAGTACTCTATCTGAATGCTGTACCAATAAGGATATAAACAAACTTCCTCCAAAGAAACTTAATACCCTCAGGGATACATTGTTTAAAAAACTTTTTTGCCTTCTCTCTTTAAGACCTTTAAAGGTTGTCCAGATTGTTGTTCAATTGGACAATCAAATGGGTGACAATGCTTTTCCCTTTGGCCAAAATTAATGACTAGAAAAATATTAAAATCCTGTGCCTACTTTTCAATACAGTATAAAAAACTATATAAAAAAAGAGATGGGGGGAGAAAGTTTGTTCGCTTGGTAACCTAAAATCAATAGAAAATAACTTACCTGTTTATTTCTGGTAGCCAAAAGTGAACCTTTCCCAATTTTTACATTCTCTCCTTCAAATATAATTCCCGATGGATGTGGAAGGTTGAAGCCAACGTCAGATTCATCTACATCGTAATCTGTACTTTCCCCCGAGTCACCATCGATGATAATTCCATTCACAACACTTGTTTTAATTGGCGGTTCTTCTTTTCCATCTAATAGGGGTGGGCCAGCATGTCTCTTCTTATTCATAACTCGGGCAGGCTTACACCCGAATGGTGCAGGATTTAATGAAATATTCGGTTTGACATCCTTCCCTCTAAAATCGAAAACCACTGTGGTTGTTGGTGCTGGGGGTTTCTGCCACATAGGTTTCTTGTTTCCAAGAAGAGTACTAGGTTTTAAGACTTCAAGATCTGTTTCCTCGTCACCATTTTCACTTGGGGTTTCCGAAACACTGCTATCATCTTTAATATCCATTTCTGCTAGGTTCGTTTCAGATGAAGTCGATAAACTTTGCACGTCATTACTCTCGTGAGGGATAATATCCATGGTAATCGGCGTATGATTTTCTTTCACTTCACATAGGTTTTCGACTAAAGCTTCTTGTAAAGTCTCGTCTTTCTGTTGTAGAGCAATCAATTTAGGAATTTTAGAGGTCTCACCATTCAGATGATTTTCAGACTTTTTAGAGACGGTAGCCAAGCTCTGAGCATGAACTTTATTTTTCATAAACACAGACTTAGTAGGTATTTCGGATGATCTCTCCTGTAAACTTTCGTCTGCTGGAGGATTTATAAGACCATTTTCATTAGGGCCGTTATGTTCATCACAGTTAATGTCACCATTTGAAAGATGAGGTTTATCCCTGACTGGTCCATCATTACAATTCACTGGTATTTCCCCGTTTACTTTTGGGGATTCTTTGGCACTTATCTTGGCAGGAACTCCGTTTATCTGCTGCTTCTTTTGCGCAGCGGTACAGGCAGGTGAAGGCTTCTGGCCTGGTTTATTAACAACGGACGCAGATTTGGCACTAGCCCGAAGGACGGGAGGTCGTCGCCGTACATTACTCTGAATAACCGCTTTCGATTCGGCGGGTTCGAAAATTCGTTTGTACGTTTTCACAGTGTCGGGTTTTGGAAATTCCTCCTCTGTGATACTCGCTGTTGTGCTCTGTCGACTGTCACGGCGTTTCACAATCTTCGCTCCTTTTCGGAACTCGTTATCTCCTTTGTTGACATTGCGATCTCCAGGTACGTCGTCATTTGCAGGGTCCGATGAAGATATGACAGCACGCCCGTTAATCGCTGTCGGGTGGGGGTTACGAGGTACCTTGCCATTAGTTATAAAAGTACCGTGATTGCGATCCAGCAATAAAGTCTCTACGCTTTTTGCGCGTTTTAAATTGCTATTGCACTGAGAAAAGCGACTTTTTGTACGGCTCCTCGTTTCACCTAACCTCCCCTTTGATAGAAAGTCGCTAGAACGAAACGCACCATCGTTTTCCAACAAATTTTCCAGACTGGAATAACGTCTTAGCTTGGGACGTGGTGCTTGGCTTTCTTTCATCGTGATACTGAGAAAGCGTGACTTTAGTTTATCCACTATTCCAGGGCCGTAAGTTAATTCTTGATCTTTATCATCCTCTGTCAGGACACGTGCATTCTGCTCACTACACTCACTGGGGCTGGACGACGGGGGTTGGCAATATTCCGGCAGGTCACCTACACCACAGCTCGGATGGTTCGTCTTCTTTTCGAAGCAAGCAACATCACCTTCCTCTCCCATCTTGGCACCACTGCTGATCGCAGTCCGACTTAGCCGATGTTGGCAGCGTCTGTCGTCGCAACCACCATCCAGAGCAGTAGCTCCTACGGCAACTTCCGAACGAATGACGGTTCGTTCCCGACCAGCCCGTGAACTGACACAACCGGTCTCAAAATTCGTACCTGCGCCTGGCACACCACTCCGAACAGCCGAGTGGGCTACGGCTTTGTGGTCCGTCAGTGGCCGTGACGAGGTGGGCTCGTTAGGATGTCTGCCGAAATGGCTTGGGGCGTCAGTTCCTCCACAGCTTTCAGCGGAGAGGTGAACAGCCTTCCAAACACCTTCCTCCTGTGAGAAGACTTTCTGCCCTCGGACTGTGCTTGTAAATGAGGGTATAAATTCTGCCTTATTGATATCTGTCGATGGTATTTGAAGATCCACCCAGTTGTCCGCTGTCTTGCGCACGACTTTCTTTTTCCATTCGGAGGCTGAGTAGCTGTTGTGGAATTCGCCAGGTCGGGGAGGCGCACTATTCCAGCACGTGCGTGCAGATATCCGGTCTTTAGGCGCGTCTGACATCCCGCTGGTCCTTCCTTTCCTGCTAAAAGATGTCACTAGTGGCGTGTTGCCAAATGTCAATGAAGCACGAAAGGCAGATTGTCGACCCAGTATCGCTGGTATTCAATAAACTTTTGGTATTTTTTTGTTCAGTCATTCTGCACGGAACCACATCTTTGAACACCCCCCAACCTCGAAGAAAAATTAAAACAGAAATTCGATATTCATCCAATAAAGATTTAAATACACGTAAAATATTGGAAGTATTTATTGCTGGAAATTTAATAAATTACAGTTATTAACACCACACACCCTTCAAACTATCCAGCATTAAAACCTCAAAGTTATTTTTTAACTCAAAACAAAGCTGATTCATAAAGCTGTAAACCAAAAGAAGCGAAATCATCTTTCTGCTTATTGAACAAAATAATCTAACCTCTCCACAAAAGAATTCTTCTTACGGCTTGCGAATATTATACATGACAGGCTGTACCGCTTTACCGGTGCATTTTACTCTTCTTTTCTTTCGTTAAAGTTAAAATAGAATATTGACACAACTCAATTATGTAAAGCCCGCCATTATTAGTACAACAAACACGCGAGACATTAATATAAAAGCTGTTACCCTAGCGACATCTGCTGACGAGAATATAAACTACTATGGTGTACGTTATCATGATCGTAAATCTTGAATTAGAATGCGTATTAATGGAAAGTGATTACATTTTAATACAAAAGTAGAATACATTTAAATACAATTTAATTTATGCTAAAATAAATTAATCCGACTGCATTTCAGATTTTCTATCGACGTGCAGTTATATGCAACGAAGTTCCAAAAAAAATATTTGTGATTCCTGAAATAAAATATGAAAAAAAAAAAAAAAAAAAAAATCTATGCTAATTAAATTGTCTCTGTCAGAAATGTAATCAAGCCAGAGTTACAAATAGTTTTTTTGGTAACTCGGGCACATTTTCTCTCTCGTTCCATCCCCTTTTATAGGAACCTGAAGAAAATGAATCAGTCGCGGCACCCTCGTCTGTTTGAGGGGAAAGCCAGACAGATATTTATTTACCCCCCCCCCCCGCCGCCACCACCACCATTGAAACTTTCATCTCTTACTACCTTTACGAAACTTGTTTAATTACTTATGTTATTTATTTAGTATTAGTATTAGCAATAGCCACATGGTGCAAGGAAACCTATGGCTTATGCTGCATCAGCCAAAGGGGGGAAAAAAAAAAAGAAGAAGAAAATTTAAAAAAATAAAATAGACAACCTATGCGCAGAACCGTGCAAAGGTACTTGGGGGCCCGGATACAAGAGGGGTTAGGAGGCCTCGTTTATTCATGTTGAGACTTTGATGGCTCCCTCGACTGGGCTCCCCAGATCGGGGATCCTGGTGCACCGCATCCTATGCGCCCCCATTTGCACGGCCCTGTCTATGCGTTTCCCTCCTCCAGTAGGTAATTATCCACCTGACCTCTGAATTTCCCAAAACTGTCAACCCCTACTGCCCATGTTACCATTAGCATTAGTTGAGTCATATGATGCAAGAAAGCAAGCTTATACAGCATCAGCTAAAAAAAAACAAAAAAACTTCCCATTTCACCCATCCGGTCACTCTAAATGTTTGTCTAGTTCACCCTTAAATTTATTTAAGCTATCAACTTCCACAACAACAACAACAACAACAGATGGAAGTCTCTTCCAGCAATCAACTAACCGCTGGCTAAAGGCAAACTTCTGCACACCTATTCTACAACTGTCTTTCCTCAATTTGAATCTACCCAGGTTCTTAATCTGAGCAAGCAAAAGTACCCCGTCAGCATTCAGACTGATCAAACCATTCAAGGTCTTATACACCTCGATCAGATCACATCGCAGGTGCCTAGTCTCCAGATGTTGCAACTTGTAGCACTTATGCCTTTCTTCGTAAGCGCACCCCTTTGTTCCTCTCACCAATCTTGTTTCCCTTCTCTATACTCGTTCTAGCAACGCTACCACATTCTTCCTAAAATGAGTCCTCCAGGCCGGTATACAGTACTCAACATGTGGCCTGACCATTGCCTTATACAAAGGAATAATCACCTCCTTGTCTCTGCTAGCAAAATTCCTATATATCATTGACCAATGTAGGTAACTTATGCTAGTAATTTATAACTCGCTGACTAAAATAAAACTTTCTGCAATCCAGTCTAAACATTTTCCCTGTAACTTGTATTTCTGGCCACTAGTTCTAGAATAATTTATAACCGTGAAAATTTTGTCTTCATTCATTTTACTTATACCTCTCAGAGCCTTAAACACATCAATCAAGTCTCTTCTAAGGTGCCTAGTTTCTAAGCTCTGCAACCCACATATTCGAAGTCTTTCCTCATATGGACGCCCTTTTGTCGATCTCACCACACGACTTAACCGTCTTTGAACTCTTTCAAGAAGCTCAATGTCTTTCTTTAGGTGTGGTCACCAAACTTGAACACATTGTTCAACGTATGGTGTAACAGTAGCTGTCTATAATGGGATTATGACGTCCTTATCTCTACTAGCAAATGTTCGATAAATCATGGATCTTCCTTGGAATCTGTCTACAATGCTCAGAGAACTTCATGTCTGACTATATCGTAACACCCAGGTCCCTTTCCTCCACTACCTGCTTTAGTTCAACTCCACTAAGTGTATAAGTTGTTTTGGGGTTACAGTTCCCCAGGATAGTGCAGGCATTCCACAGTCTAGTACAGGATACTTATACAGGGTGATTCACTACCAGTGCGACAAACTTGCAGGTGGTGTAGGGGGCACAAAGACGAATCGGAATCACATAGCATTGCAGGGTCCGAAATGCCTTCGTCATGCGGTAGAGGACGTTAAACGGGAGGTCGCGTGAACAGCGATCCCGCTGGAAGTCAGCATTTGCGAACCGGTTCCCGAGGCAGTAGGATGGACGAGTATTCAAACGTTGAACTGGCCGACATGCACCTCGCGTATGGAGCTGCGGACTGTAACGGGCGCGCCGCTCTGCGCTTGTACCAGGAACGTTTCACGTTCCTGGTACAAGCTCCTCATCATACGTGTGCTCCTCACCATACGATTTTCGCACATGTGCACAGAAGGTTACGTGAGACTGGTTGTTTCATGAGAGGTACCATGAATCGAGAGCGAACGACGAGGACGCCAGACAATGAGGAGAATGTCCTACGTCTTGCAGAAGGCAATCCGAGTACGAGTACTCGAGCGATAGGCCAACGATTGAGTATTTCCCAATCCACTGTGTGGAGGATACTGTCAACAAACCAAATGAGTTCATACCATCTGCAACGAGTCCAATCATTGGAGCCTGCGGATTATCCACTCCGGAGGACTTTTGCTACTTGGTTTCTTCAACAGAAACGGTTCGCAAATGCTGACTTCCAGCGGGATCGCTGTTCACGCGACTTCCCGTTCAACGTCCTCTACCACATGACGAAGGCATTTCGGGCCCTGCAATGCTATGTGATTCCGATTCGTCTTTGTGCCCCCTGCACCTCCTGCAAGTTTGTTGCACTGGTAATGAATCACCCTGTATAAGCTGTGGGTTGCAGAAGTATATTTTATGCAAGGGCCTCTTAGTTAAAATTACCGTATTACTTCAGATTAATTCAGAATTATTTAAGATTTCAGAAAGACTTTGTGATATCTCAATATTAGCAATATATATAAAAAAATAATAATAATAAAAATATTTCAGAAGGCATTGTAAAAGGACGACATAAAAATTATACTTAAAATAAATTATTATATTTTGCTTTTCTAAGTTTTTTTTTTAAAGGATGTTTTTTGTAGGTTGTATTTTTAATATTTCATTATGTTTCGTCTGTGCGCGGGCTAGAAATCAGGGATGTTTTGTCTACTTGCGGGCCCTCGTAAGCAGCACACTGATAGGATCGCTATTATTCTCACACCAAGTGGAAAAAATCCGAGCTCGAATTCCATCAATGGCGCGAAAACGTTTTATGTGCCCTTTTCACAACATGACTGAGTTTGTCTTCCTAGGTGAGGACAGCATGGTTTTTTTCTCCTGGAAACGCATGTTTTTCATCCATCAAACAGAAAATCGCTTACAGATGTATTATATATGTCCTAAGTTACTGATACGCCTAAAATCCTACAACAATCAACCAATCACTCAATCCCACCAATCTGTTTGTGGGATTAAAATTCATGGGACAGTAGACAACTTCTCACAAGATTGACTAACATTATTTGAACCTATCCAAATGAGTCGCAAGCAATGTTGCCAACTGCTAACAACGATTTTTACAATCGAACAAATTCGGGATGCATATTTGGTGTAACAAATAAAAGAAATTTGGGACATATTTTGTTTGATTTTGACTTCTGCATTGAATGTCCCACACAGACCTATATTATCCGGTATTATCTTTTTACAGACAGTTTGAAAAAAATTTCCGGTATTATCTTTTTACAGGCAGTTTGAAAAAAATTTAGACTCTAAATTTTAGAGGAACAACTGAACGAAATTTTTTTAAAGATACATTGTTACGGTTTTTTTTTTTTTTATATTAAAACCCCAAACACGAGAGGTATTAGAACCTATAGTACTTAGTACCGTGCTTGGGTTGGAGCTTCAGAAAACGAAAGAAGATATTTGTTGACATTAGACTTGAACTTCTGTAGACTGTAATTTTTAGGAAAGACAAATGAAGGAAGGTTGTTCCAGAAAACAGCAGTTGAATGAATAAACGAGGAAGATGAAAAGTTGGTTCTGGGAGTTTGAAGTTGGACATTAAATGGATGTTGGCTGATGGCGGCACGTGTTCGGACTGTCTTGAGACAGAGAGCTGGGAATTATAGAAGCCAATTCAGAAGAACAGTGCCCATGGAAGTATCTGTAGAAAAGGCATGCAGCAGAAACAGTATGTCTATGAGACAGCAAGTGGAGAGACTCTGTTCGATTTGAGTCATTAATTAACCTATATGAATGGAATCTAGAAGTCTGAGAGAGGTTTTGGGGGCGCCGCCCCGATATGGGAACAATATTCCATGGTAGAGCGGTTTTGCGATTTGTACAGAGTAAACAGCTGTTTGGAAGAAAAGTAACGCCGAGAGCGAAAAAGAAAACCAAGTTTTTTAGATGCAGAGGATGCAATATTTGTAATGTGCTTCTGCCAAGAGAGATTAGAAGTCAGGGTAATTTCCAAAAGAGATATATAATTTTGCCTAGAAATCGGAGTGTCACCAAAGATAAGCATAGGATCAGAAGAATCCTTTTTGCGAGATATAAGACAGGACTGAGTTTTACAAGGATTGAAATCAACTAAGTTGTCTTTGTCCCACTGGAGGATTACCTGGAGATAGGCATTTAAGGAATTGGTAGCAGATTTTCGAGAAGTTGAAGTTGATTGTGCAGGACAAGGTTTCTCAAAATGGAAAGTGGAATGTAATGTGCTATCATCGGCAAAACTATGGATAGGATTTCCAGTCAGTGGAAGAAGGTCATT
The DNA here is from genome assembly GCF_048544385.1 of Mastigoproctus giganteus. Taxonomy (NCBI): domain Eukaryota; kingdom Metazoa; phylum Arthropoda; class Arachnida; order Uropygi; family Thelyphonidae; genus Mastigoproctus; species Mastigoproctus giganteus. The sequence continues at coordinate 7,820,253 of NC_143580.1, forward strand.
AATATACAAGAAGAAAAGAACTGAACCTTGGGGGACACCGGCATTAGTGGAGAAGTTGGAAGACAGAGAGCCATTTACCATCACCCTCAGTGAGCGATCAGAGAGAAAACTGGATACCCAATTACAAAAAACAGTTGGCAAACCATAAGATGGAAGCTTGTTTACAAGACCCTTATGCTAAACACGATCGAAAGCCTTTGAGATGTCAAGAGCAACTGCTTGTGTTTCACCGAACTTTTCTATTGAATTTGTCCATAAATCGGTAACATTAGCCAGAATATCACCAGATATGATGGATCTACACTGAGGGAATTCATACTGGCAATCGTTGATCAGATGGAAGGTTTCTATGTAGTTTAAGAGTTGGTGATTAATTGATTTCTCCATTACTTTAGAAAAAATTAGAAGTAATTGCAATGGGACGATAATTGGCTGGTAGGGATTTGTCAACCTTTTTAGGAACTGGCTGGATATGAGCAAATTTCCAAGCAGAAGAAAAAACCTTTGGAATAAGAAAGTGAAAAAAGGCGGCAAAGAATAGGAGTAAGTTCCGGAGCACAGGTTTTGAAAACAAGTAGAGAAATACCATCAGGACCTGGAGCTTTCTTAGCATCAAGATTCGTCAAAATCCTTCTGACATCCTTTTGACGGAAGACCACAGGAGGCATTGAATGGAGTGTGTTGGGAATGGTGGGAAGTGTTTTTACTAAGATCATTAATACATGAGTTGGAAGAAAAATGGGATGCTAGCAGGTCAGTTTTATCCTTGGCTGAAGTGACAACAGAACCATCTGGTTTTGACAGAGGTGGGAGCAGAGATGGGCAAAAGTTGCAGCCAATAGACTTAGCAAGAGACCAGAATGCTCGGCTACCATTAGGGCAAGAGGGAAGTTTTCTACTCTTAGTCTGTTCAAAATCTAGTTTGGACTGATTAATAGATGCTTTACAATTGTTGCGAGCTTTGGTGTAGGCAGAAAATGAGACTAAAGAAATGGAAACAAGCCAATTACGATATGCAAAGCTTCTCTTGAACAGCCTTAGCATAATTATGGGAAAAAAAGGTAAAGAAAAAGGACGAGATTTTAAAGTGGAGTGTGGAATAAAAGATTCCATTCCTACAAGAATAATTTCACTGACACGATCAGAGCAAACGTTGACATCAGAAATTTTGAAACAGTAATCCGACCAAGGAAAAGAAGAAAAGAAGTCTCGCAGGTCATCACATTTTGTATTCTTGTAATGCCAAACAACACGAGGTTGGGAATAGCCATGAGATAAAGGCTCCATTGGAGAAGAGACCATCACCAAGTTTTGATCTGAGGTGCTTAAAGGACCACTCATTTCGACCGTTTACTTAGAAGGGTTGTTTGTGAGAAAAAGATCAAGCATGTTGGTTGTATGTTTATGATTGTCCGGTATTCTTGTAGGTAAATGAACAATCTGTTCAAGGTCATTAGTAATTGCAAAAGCCTCAGCATCGCGACCAGTTGCGTTAGTTTGACTATAAAACGGAAGCCAGCTGGAGTTGTGAACATTAAAATCACCAAGGGAAATTACCTCACTGTTAGGAAAGTTGGACTGGAGAAAGTAACGGTGGAAAGAGAGGAAGTCAAAGAGCTCCAAGTGATTAGTGGAGTTGGGAGAACGGTAGAGACAACAGATGAATTTGACAAGGTAGAGAGATTTTAAGCCAGAGAAGATCGAAAAGAGGAGATTCCAAATTATCAAGTCTGTGACAGGGAATGTCGGAACGGATATATGCACAAGCACATTTGAGACATCATACAGCGAATAATTTGGGTTACTGAGATGAGCAGTAGTTGAATTAATCGATAATTGAGATTCTCTCAGAAAAAGTACATGGGGTTTGGCAGACTGCAAGTGGAAATGGACATCGTTGAGGTTAGAATTGAGACCACGTATATTTGAGAAATGAATTAGGAAGTGTTTGGGAGGTTTACATCTTTTCGCAGATAAGCTTACTTTATTAATTTTACAATTAATGGCGTATTCAATAGTAAGAAAATACGTAATTCTCAGCAAAAAAAAACCAAAAAACACATTATATTAGGGTCACCTAGAAAGTCACTTCAGCTACCCATGTGTATTGTATTGTATCTGTAAATTGTGTGTTCTATGGTCGATTTTCCTACTTTGCTGGATGAAAAGGGCCAGTTTTTCCAAGGAAAAATCTTGCTATGTAAGTCTGAGACCGACTAAATCAACCACGAAGTGAAAAAAGGCCCATAAAAGTTCCTCGCGTCATCGACGGGATTCGAACCTGGGCCTTTTCCACCCGGTATTGGGAGGAAGGTGACGATACCATTGCTACCGCTCAGACTGTAATACCTGGCTAAAACACACAGGTGGAATAAGTCTATGAAGTTCAGTATAACGCCAATAGATATTCTGTATAACGCCTTCGTGGGGTAGCACAGTTAGTAGAATCACTGTCTTCCCCTCACCGAGTGGAAAAGACCTGAGTTCGAGTCCCGTCGATGATGGGAGGAATTTTCATGAGCCTTTTTACAACGTGGCCGAGTTATTCGGTCTCAGAGAGGGTCGCATGGTTTTTCTCCTGAAACTTGGGGATTTTTCGGACAGCAAGCGGAAAATCAACGAAAAATCATGCAATTTACAGATAATATACACGGAGCAAAATGGCTTTGGTCCCTAATACCCCTAAACCCCTACAGTATCAACAGCGCCATTCCTTAGATGCAATATAGTGGTAAATTTCATTGAAATGTAAACTTGTCGAAGTTTCCTCAGTTTTCGACAAGGAGGTCCGAGTAACTCAAGACTGTGTTACTCTGCACCGATCCAATGAACGCTAAAACTGGCCACGCACTGTAAAATACTAAGAAGAAAAATAATAAATAGAATCAAATTAAAAAATGATATCAAAGGAGCAAAGCAGCATTGCATATAACATTTTAACAGATTACACCTTTAATGTGTACTCAACACATACACGAAGTTGTAGGGTTTTGAGCGCATCAGCAAGTTCGCCATATTGAGCAGTATATAATACGTTGAGTGTGTTCTGTGGTCGATTTGCTGTTTGCTGGACAAAAAAACCGGAAGTTTCCGGGAAAAACCGTGCTACTCTAGCCCGAGACTAACTCAGCCACGTTGTGAAAAAAAAAAATATATTCCTTATTCCTTGCGTCATTGACGGGATTCGAATTCAGCCCTTTTTCACCAGGAAAAGACCGGAGTTTGAATTCCGTGATTATGGAGGAAGGTAATTATATTAACCACGATAACACAGCATACTCTGAGCCGATGCTGTATGTTACAATTCAGGGTGAGAATGAGTAAGACGAAAGATTTAAATGGCAATAAAGGTGGTAAGGTAGTCGGCACAAGATGCATTGGTCTGAGTTTCTTGGAAACTGCAATCTGATGGGGTTTTCACGTAGGGCTGTATCTCGGATATCGGCGGAGTTCAACTGGCGTTTAGGAGCTGCCCTCCATATGATACACACAATGGCCAAAAAAAAAAAAAAAAAATTTTAAAATACGAACCTTTATTTATCGGCTGCTTTGTTTCGAATAAAAGCAGCTGTGTGGCACGGCATGGATTCCATAAAGTGTTTTGGTGTCTGTTGGTCTAAATGTAACCATTCTTCCAGCAAAATATCGTTCAACTGCGACAAAGTGGAAGGAAAAGGACTTCTTTGTCGAATGGCTCTCTCTCCAGCATATCCCACACAGTCTAAATAGGATTGAGATCAAAAGAATGTGAGGGCCAGTGAAGATGGTGTAAATCCGTGTAATTTTCTTCGAATTATTCTTGTACGATTTTGGCACGATGCGTTGTTGTTGTATTGTCATCCACAAATTGGCCATAACCTTCGTGATAAAAGGTAACATTGTAGGGTGCAATAGATGTGATCCAAATTTCAGGTACTCCCTAGATGACATTCGACCTTCCACTGGTATCAGTCACCAGTGGTATCGTCACCGTCCCCCAAACACCGGATAGAAAAGGCTCGGGTTCGAATCCCGTCGATGACGCGAGGAACTTTAATGGGCTTTTTCACTCCGTGGCTGAGTTAGTCGGTCTCAAGTGTAGATAGCAAGATTCACCCCCCCCCCCACAGATACTGGGTATTTTTCTTTCAGCAAAAGAGGCAAATCGACCATAGAACACATGCAATTTACAGACACAATATACATGGACAGTTGCATTAACTTTCCGGGTGACCCTAATATAATAGTTTTAGTTCCACTGGTATCAGTGGACCAATCCGTGCCAACAAAACAATCCCCATACCACGATACCACCTCCAGATGCTTGGGTTGTCTTAACAATGCAGTCAGGGTCCATAGCTTCATGAGATTCTTGCCACACTATCTGAAAAGCAAAGTTTATCATGATTTATCTGCCACATGACTTTCTTCCATTGTACCACTGGCGAATCACAACAGTCCAGGCACCACTGCAAGCAGATTTTTCTGTTTTTCTCTAAAACAAGGGCTTCCGATAGGCGGGCAACTTTTCGAAAATCCTGAATTTCCGAAAGGAAAAATATGCCACCCTTGTTGAGACCAATTAACTCAGCCATGTTGTAAAAAGGCACATAAAATATCCTCAATTCATGGACGGGATTCGAATTCAGATCTTTACTACTCAGATCTTTACTACTCTTTACTACTCACGATTCTACCAAATGTGCTACCGCAAGCGTCTGAGACTTGTATCTTTTGCTGGACAACTTCAAATAATTTCAAACAGGCCAAGTAAGCTTGGCCTGTTTGAAATTGTTTGAAATTCTCCATCTGAGAATAAGTAACATTAGTCTTCTCTTTAGGTGAAGCGTTACTTATTCGAAGAAGTAATGCAATATCATGGCAACTCATTGTGAAGGTATTCACAATATGAGATATAACTTAAAACGATGCCGTTTTACTAATATTCTGATTTATTCAGATATAGCTATGTATTTCTGATGCGCTTGCACTATATTTATACAAGTATGGCCCTTGTGGGTAGCACAGTTGGTAGAATTGCCATCCTCTCGCACACCAGCTGGAAAAGACCTGAGTTCAAATCAATGAAGTGAATTTTTATGGGCCTTTTTCACAATGTATTAGTATTAGTAATGGCCGCATGGTTCAAGAAAGCCTATGGCTTATGCTGCACCAGCCAAAAGAAAACCGAATAAAACATGATAAAAAAATAATAGTAATAATTAATAAAAAGAAAAGGAAATTAAACCTATCATCCTATGGGTTTCCTCTCACCCGAAGGCACTATCCAGGATGACCTTTGAATTTCCCCAAAATGTCAGCCTCTACCACCCATGTAGGCAATTGATTCCAGTAATTTATAACTTGCTGGCTAAAATAAAACTTCCTGCAGTCCAATCTAAACATCTTCCCCCCGTAACTAGAATTTATGTCCCCTAGTTCTAGCATCATTTATAATCTTGAAAATTTCGTCCTCATTCATTTTACTGATGCCTCTCAGAGAATTAAACACCTCAATCAAATCTCCTTTAAGGTGTGTAGTTTCCAAACCTGCAATCCACATATTCGAAGTCTTTCTTCATAAGGACGCCCTTTAGCCGATCTCACCAGGCTAGTTACCCGTCTTTGCACCCTTTCAAGAAGCTCGATGTCTTTCTTTAGGTGCGGTCTCCATACTTGAACACAGTATTCCAAGTGTGGTCTAACAAAAGCCTTATATAATGGGATTATCACGTCCCTATCTTTACTTGCAAAAGTTCGATAGATCATCGATAGGACACCATGGGCCTTCCTTGCAACCTGTTTACAATGCTCAGAGAATCTCATGCCTGACCGTATCGTAACACCCAAGTCCCTTTCCTCCAGTACTGGGTTCAGTTGAACTCCACCAAGTGAATAAGTTATTTTGGGATTACTGTTTCCCAGGTGTAATACCTTACACTTTGTTGGATTAAAGTATAGCTGCTATTTTTCTGACCATTCCTGAAGTCTATCTAGGTCTCTCTGAAGAAGCTCAGCTTGACAGTGATTATTAACTAATCTACCAATTTTAACATCATCTGCAAATTTAGACATCACGCCCTCTATCACTTCATCGATGTTGTTTATGAAAATTAAAAACAACAGTGGTCCTAATACTGATCCTTGGGGAACCCCACTTCTTACATCAACCCAATCTAAGGAATAGCCATTTATCACAACCCTCTGCCTCCTGCCCTGAAGCCATCCTCCTATCCATCTAAGGATTTTCCCAGTGATTCCAACCTGTTCCAGCTTATAAAGCAACCGCTCATGTGGGACTGAGTCAAAAGCTTTGCTGAAATATAAATAAACAGTCGAAATTATTCCCTAAATTCAGTTCATGAGTGACCCTTTCAAAACAGCGAACCAGATTTGTTAAACATGATTTTAATTTCCCCCTTCACTCTTAGAATCACCCTTATATATGGGAGATACATTGGCACTTTTCCAATCCAAGGGAATCTCCCCAGAGTCTAGTGATGCTCGCATAATTAGCCTCAATGGTTCAATGCACTCACTTGCTGCCTCCCTTAAGATTATAGGGTATATTCCATCAACTCCAGGAGCCTTACTGGCCTGTAAGCTCGAAAGTTTTTTCATTAAATAATCTTGCGAAATTTCAGTATCATTAATTACATATTTTTCAACTTCATTCCTACAATTTCCCATTGCCACAAAAGGTTTCGCCGACCGGGCTAGCCGAGTGAGTAAAGTGCCTGCCTGGCAACCCAAAGGTCACGGGTTCGAATCCCGCCTCGAGCTTGGATCACAGTACTGCAAAAACCTTGGGCAGTGCATTATGGCCAGAGAAGCCGATGCGCCAACAACTTACTAAAACAAAAGGTTTTTGTTTTGTAAATATCGATGCAATATAACTTGAGTTCATCTGCAACGGCAACTGGTGTATTTAATACTGTCCCCTTTCCCTTATGTAAAGGTACGTGGCTGAGTTAGTCTGTCTTGGGCAAAGGTAAAATGGTTTTTGATACATAAACATCTTTGGTACGTAAAAAACGTAACCTACTAAGTTTTGGACGGTAGTAAAATCAATTTGTCATGATTTTGCGATGTGGAAATGATGGCATTTCAAAACAGAAAAACAGTTGGGAGAGAAGATCTCGGATGTGCTCAGAGCTGGCATAAACCAGCTCTGAGCACATCCGAGATCATTACATTACATGCTCTTCAGCCTTACCAGTTGAAACGCATGTATTTTAGGCATTACAGTACCCATTTGTATTACTGAAGCGGTTGATATTTCCATCAAGAGGCAAATCAAAAACGTTTTTCCGCAACCAGCTGGGCCAGTCAAGAATATTTGAATCGGGTCACCATTGGGAGATAACAGACTCCAAATTACATGCATGACTAATCTTTTTTGCTTGTCATTGGCCATTCTGATTAAGTTGCAGAAGTCCTTGGTCATCTAGTTTTTGTGTTTCTTTGAAATTGTGCCGACTCGGTGGAGCGTGATGAGCTTTAGATCCTCATTCATCTTGCTGTTTGGATGATTCTAAAAGTTTTGAAAGGGGTCTTCATGCAGTCACGTTACAAGGCTATGCAGGTCATTGCCGCATGCTTCTCCAGGGTTACCGTCGTCGTCTTGACACATCGTCTTACATATTTCAATCGTGTTGTAAATGTCCAAGTCCGATTCATACAATTTACGATCTAGTATGAGCTCGTCATTGTCATAGACCTTGACACATTTCATCTCTGTTTCCTCATTGTGAAATGGAATGTGTAGCATCACCATCTTGCTCTTGTACTCGTTCAGATCGTGAGCTGAGCCAAGTCATAGTTTCGATATTGTATTATGCGTGGATACTGTCGTTTTTTGCAGATCTCGTTAGCGCTGAATGTCTAATTTGCAACAAAGCATGACAGAGTAACATGACAGTATGATTTTAACAATACAAATACTTGTATTGTTGCAATCATGCTATTCAACAAATCGCTACAATCAAATGGGTAATTAGGCTATTGGCCTAATCTCTTCCAAATGCTGATTCGGTAGAGGAAGCAGCAGGTGTGAGCATAAATTGCATCCTTCATGATTTCGGTTCTAGCTGTTCGAAATTTAATAGGTATCATCAAAGATGTTAAACATAAAACATCTTTCGTGCGTACAGTGTACATGCGATTTTTCTTACCTGGAAACTCAGATATTTGGGCCATAGAACACAAATTTACAGACAGTATACATGGAGAAATATGGACATAGTTGCTGATGCTCCTAAAACCCTACTACAACAATGCATATATGACCAAATAATGGACGTTATACATGCAGGTAATCCTAATACAACAAAAAGTGACTGTAGGGCAAAGCTAATTAATATCATTCAGGAAAATGCCAAATAAATTCGATATAAAATTTCAGAAGTCGTACTCGCAAGATTTTTCCATATACAGTGGCGAATAAAACAACTGCATCAGTTGTGAATTTTCTAAATAATGTATTTAGTGCTGCATTGCTGGTTGCAGAAATGCTCAAAATGCATTTGTTAGATAGGATATATATCTATGTGAATGAAATCCAAAAAAAAAAAAAGACTCCATCTGATATACCTAATTGCCATAAATATATTCCCAAATAAAACGTAATTAATGGAAATATGAGAAATGCAAATGGCAGTCATGACAACAAAACATACATTTTATTGAATTTGTGTACAAACTGAAATGACTAGTTAACATAATAGTATTATGTACTGTAAATCAGCAAAATAAGTCCTCAGTATTTTTTTGTTCCTCCTTGAGCTGCAATTACAGCCTTGCAACGATCTGGCATAGAGTTAATCAACTTCTGGATATACGGTTGCCCAATTTTGTGGTACCACACCCTTACAATGCTCTCCTTCAGCTGAATCTTACTTGTTGGCTTCTCAGCAATTTTAGACAACATTACGTACCAGAAATTTTCCATTGGGTTCAAATCTAGGCTGTTGCCGGGCCAGTCCAACACTCTAATGCCAACATTTCTGATGTATGTAGGCAGAAAAACTAGGGAAACATTGGTGTATGTTTTAAGCCATGTGTGTGAAAGGAAGACAAACTCATCATTAAATCTAAATAGCATAAAACTTACCAATTTTGCTGTGTGGCAAGGTGCTGGCTGAGTCCTGTTGAAAATTTCAGTTTTGGACGTCTGTGTGATGATCCCAAATAACGGGTTTCAGGCACTCCTCCAAGATAACAGTGTAGGTTTCTGCATTCACCGTTCCGTTAATTAGCATTAGCATTAGTAGAGGCAAATGATGCGAGAATGCAAGCTTATGCAGCATCAGCCAAAAAAAAAAAAAAAAAAAAAACACTCCCATTTCACAGCTCCGTTCGTTCCAAATACCTGTCCAGCTGAGCCTTAAATTTATTTAGGCTATCAACTTCCACAAGAGATGGAAGTCTGTTCCACCAACAAACTACCCGCTGGCTAAAGGCAAATTTCCGCACATCTATCCTACATCTGTCTTTCCTCAATTTAAATTTATGCCCTCTCAGGTGATTATTCTGAGCAAGAGGATGTATCCCATCAGCATTGAGCATGCTCAAACCATTCAAGGCTTTATACAGCTCTATCAGATCACCAAGCCGGTGCCTAGTCTCCAGACACTGTAATTTGCAAAACTTAAGCCTTTCTTCGTAAGAGCAACACTTTGTTCCATTCACTAATCTTGTTGCCCTTCTCTGTACTCGTTCCAGCAGCTCTACATCCTTCTTGAAATGAGGCCTCCAGACCTGTATACAGTACTCAAGGTGAGGCCTGACCATTGCCTTATACAAGGGAATAATCACCTCCTTATCCCTGCTCGAAAAATTCCTGTATATCATTGACAAGACACCATGAGCTACTCTTGCCGCCCGTCTGCACTGCTCAGAAAACTTCATATCTGCCTGCACAATTACCCCAGGTCCTTTTCATTCTCTACCACTGTCAGTGTAGTACCACAGAGTTGATACGTTGCTCTAGGGTTACTATTTCCCATATGTTCCTGTATATCATTGACAAGACACCATGAGCTACTCTTGCCGCCCGTCTGCACTGCTCAGAAAACTTTACAAATGTAGTACTTTACATTTGTCAATGTTAAGCTTCATTTGCCACCTCTCAGCCCGTATGCTCAAATTCTCTAGATCCTGTTGCGGCAGTGTACTGTCATTAGTGTCCTTAACAACCCTGCAAACCTTTGTATCGTCTGCAAACTTGGACATTAAGCTTCATATACCATCATCAATATCATTTATAAATACATAAAACAATAATGAACCCAACACTGAACCCTGAGTGACTCCACTTATAACATTAGTCCACGATGAGCAGGGTTCATTGATTACCACTGTCTTCTACCCCTTAACCATCCCTTTATCCCTAGCAGCAATTTGCCTCCAATGCCACACTGCTCCAATTTGTGCAGCAGTCTTCCATTTGCAACAGTATCAAAAGCCTTTCTAAGATTCAAATATATAACATCAATGTTATTCGCTGTATCCAGTTCTTTTGTGACTGCATCATAGTATCCAATAAAATTGGTCAGGCAAGATTTTCCCTTAACAAAACCATGCTGTGTCCAAGCTATAACTGAAGTGTTGTCTAGATGATCCTGCAGTGCTTCTTTAACCAGTGCCTCCATTAATTTTCCTGGAACGGAAGTTAAACTCACAGGTCTATAATTACTTGTGTCAGTCTTTGTCCTCCTTTGTGAATTGGGGTCACATTTGCACATCTCCAGTCTATGGGTACCTGAGTCCAAAGAAGCTCTCATAATTATGGCTAAGGGTTTGCTTACTTCCTTTGCTGCCTCCTTTAATATAACTGTATAGATCCCATCCACCCCGGGTTCCTTTTTTATGTTTATCCTCAAAAATTCTTCCTCCACTTTACTCTCAGTTATTACAAAATCATCTAGCTCACTGCCAGAGTTTACTTCACCTCTGGCATTCCCCTTCCTGAATAACTCATGTGTGAATGTAGATGCAAAATACTGGTTTAGTTTTTTATGCACCTGAGCAGGATCATCAACAGTTGAACCATCAATATCCTGTGGACCAATCTGATTCATCCCTTTTCTTCTAGAGTTTACATAGGTAAAGAACTCTTTTCTGTTTTTCTTTGCATCCTTTGCCAAGGATTTATCATAATCTGCCTTTGCTTGCCTAATCTCCTTTGTGACTTGGTTACAGACCAGCTTATATCATAGGCTTCAATGTCACCCATTAATATATATGTATCCCATGCATTTTTCTTCTCTGCCATGTCTCATTAGTGCATCTAACATCTATTTAGGCCTAAACCTTGAACAATATTTCTTAGTTGGTATGTAAAGCCTAGTAGCTTCCAAGATAAATTATTTGAATTTGCTGTTGGTAACATCATCAGTTTGTCCCACTGTATAGAATTTAAATACTGTCTCAGACCATCCTAGTCGCCTTTACGAAAGCAAAAACCCTTCCCTTACCCCTGATGATAGTTACCTCTTTGAGTAAATCCCACTTCAGCACACTGTGATCACTGCCACCTAGTGGTTCCTTTATCTGCAGATTCTTAATGCATGAAGAATCACTATTGATAATCAGATCGAGTATTACTCCCTCTAGTTGCCTCCCGAACATGCTGATGTAGAAAACAATCATCCAATAAATCCACAAAAGCCTTGCTAGTGTGCGAGTCACCAATCCACAAATTCCAGTCAATATCTGGGAAATTAAAATCCCCCATTATAAGATACTCTGATTTACTGGCCCACTCTATTTCCCTGTACAGTTTCTCATTATACTCATCAGAGTCATTATGCCTATAGAACACTCCTACTCTCAATTTTGATTTCCCTATGCTTATGTCACACCAAACTGACTCGACACTGCACTGTCCAGCGACGTCGACTGGCTTCAGTTCCTTGGATTTTATGTGTTTCTTAACTAATAGCATAACCCCTCCTCCCTTCCTATCCTATCCTTTCTGTACACATTGTACTCCCCAAATTCTAGTTCTACATTCCTTATATCTTTGTGACACCACGTCTCTGATATCCCAACAATATCTGCCTTTGATGTTTTGAGCAATACCTCAAATTCATCAAATTTATTTACCAAACTTCTTGCATTGGTGTACACGCAAGTATACATGCACTTGTTCCTATTCTTAGCTACCCTAACACAACCCATGTGTTTACTTGTACTGCAATGACTCCTAGCAGTCCCCAAAATACCCTGCATCATCTTGTTTTCCAGGCTGCTGCTCATTCCAATAGAGGCAGCGCAAGAATCTCTTTCACCTCCGCCAGTGGCTACTGTTAATCTATTAGTCCTTGTATCCCCCCAAGCTAGCAGTTTTCTGCTAGCTTGGGGTCGGACAACTGCTAGTTAAGTTAATAAACTTAATTCGCCCCACCCATCTGGCTGGCGGGGAACTTTGCAGTCAGGATGGTATGCCTCCGATTTTCTTCTTCTGACGTATCCCTTCCCATCCGAGCTTTGCAGGTTGAATTTTGATTTTGTCAGAAAAGATTACGGCATCCCGTTGCTCTTTTGTCCATGAAACATGCGTTTTAGCCCAAGAAAGTCGCTTCTTCCTCATTTGTTGAGTTCAAAGGCTTCTTCTGGGGCCGATAGGCATGCAGACCACATTCCGAAAGCCATCTTTGGATAGTTTATGCACTTGTTTCAACACCAGAGGCCATCTCAAAGTCCAGTTTTAATTCAGGAGCACTAGCATTACGAAGGCATTTTTAAATATCGATCATGGGAAGGTGTAGTCACTTTTACGGCCTAATCCAGGTCATCTCCTCGCATCACCGATTTCACACTTTAATTTCAGCATCAATAGGATGCATGGAAAGCCATTCCTGTGACAGAGCAACAGCTAACATTTTTTTTTAGTGTCAACTGAACATATGGAGCCATGCTTACACCTCCACAAGAGTATACTAATGAGTGTGTATATACCCTTCGAACACCGTATTTATAGAAATGGCTGATGCAATACCCTTGCTTTGCAACAAACAAAATGACTGTAATCAAACAATATCTTATACGTTTCACTACAAATGTTACTTTTAAGGTGTAGTTTTTTTGTCAGCCACTGTATTGTACAATATGAAAAGGGTTACACATTTGCCTTGTATACCACCATATTTAGATTTTATATTTCGATTCCAAAAGGCGGAAACGTGATGTAATAAGACATTTGCAAAAAAAGCATGACGACAGCGTGCAATGCATAGAAATAAATCCAAACACGTAGAATTTCATGGTGACAATGACTTCATCCCCACTGAGGGTTTATATACATGATGAAAACAATCTTTTTCTGAATTGTGCTAATCATGCAGATGCGTTGTTGAGAAATGTTTCTCGATAGCGAAATAGCAAAAAAATATGGCTGTGAAAGAACAAAAACAACAGGCATTGTCAGTGAATTTGCATGGGTAGGGAAAGAAAAATTAGTAACAGCTCTGAAAATTGTGCCGTTTTTGATGTATGCCTTTGTATGAATACTTGATGGAAATTTACTACTATCTAGAAAGAAGTGCTAAAAATGGAAGATAGATTTAAACAATTTCAACTAATGTTAATGTGTACCACTGAGCACTTGTGGATAGAACAGTTGATAAAATCTCAGTCCTTCCCCACACCGTGTGGAAAAAACATGAATTTGAGTTCCACTGATGAGGTAAGGAATTTTTATGGGTCTTTTTCACATGGCTCAGTTTGACGGCCTCATGCAAGAGTACCATGGATTTTTCTCCCGAAAACTCAGGTTTTTCGTCCAGCAAATGGAAAATCGACCACAGAATACACAATTTACAGACAGCATTGCGTAATATGGCCTTAGTCACTAATGCTCCTGAAATCTGCAACTGAGGCAATGAAAATGGGAGGTGATGCATCTCTGTGTAGCAGGTAAAAATGAATCCATAGAGATAGTTAGCTGAATTTTAATTTATTATTATCAATATATATCCCTTCAAATGATTTGTCCAATTCAAACTACTCACTCCACACCAGATGGAAGTTTATTCAAACAATCAACCAGGAAATTTGTTTTGTAACTAGCTGAAAACAAATTTCCACCCATTCCATCCTGCAACCAGCCTTCCCCAATTTAAATTTATGCTTCTTTATGGGTATTGTCTGAGCAGAGCAAGGATGCCATCAACATTTAGCTTACTTAATCCATTCAAACCCTTAAACACTTCAATCAGATCTCCTCGCAGGGTTCTAGTTTTAGGTCACCACTGAAATTTGCACAACTGGTCTTTCTTGGTGAGTCCCCTTTTTGTTCTCCCTAATCTTGTTGCTCTTCTCTGTATCTGCTCCAACAGATTCTATGTCCTCCTTAAAATGAGGCTTCCAGACCTATATGCAGTACTGGCCTTTTAGGCAAGAATTGGCTTAACCATTCCCTTACTGAGCAGAATAACTCTTCTTTTAATCATTAAATGATAAATAATGGTTTTACCAATATATGATTAATATGGAAGTTCAATTAATTAAGATTAAATGGCTCTTAGATCTATTCTAAACTAAAGTTACTAAAAAGCATATTAATAAAACATGTATATACATGTCTCAAATAACACTTTTGCTGCTACTTTTCTGACTGCAGTTTTGAACCCAGGATTGTGTCAATCGTGATTGGAAAGGAATACTAACCAATCCAGATTGACCGAATTGGTTACGAGAAACACTGTGCTTTCTTCTCACTATGATTGAATTAATCAGCCCCATGTAAAGGATGCTTGACAAAAATATCTGGTTTTTCTTCTGTCAAATTGTGGGGGTGGGGGGAGTTCTAAAAGTAGGATGATTTTTCCTCCAAGTGAATTGAAATCTGAAGGTGAATATTTGGGTTCAAGTTTGAAAGTGTTAAAATGTACTTTGGCATACTTGCTTATTTTAAGTTTAGGCTATTTGTCATCTGGACTTTTTTCTGTCACATTTGTGCTGAAATTTTTAAATTTATGTTAAGATTGGACTAAATATTATACATTAGATTTTATTTCCTATTATTTCTAAATTAAAATTTTGCCTAATCAGTTGCTTTGTTTTTTTCTCAATGGGAAAGTTGTTCCGTCTTTGGTTTATTCTAAAAATGTCATCTCTATACTTGAGAAATGAACGTAAATTGATTTTAATTGAAGAAAATACAATGGTTGTGTGATGTTCATCAACAGTATGCATGTTTAGCTGTGAATGGCTGGCTGGCTAAAATGCAGTTATACTGCATGTCCTCATACTACAACTGTTGTGGAGATGGGGGAAACCACTGGTGCTGTCAGACAACTACAACTACTGTAATTGTTTTTTTTTTTATTTTAAATCAGATCGGGTTTATATTCATTTCTGATGTACAGAGATGTTTTCAGACTAAATTGAAGACAAGGAACAACTTTCCCATTGAGAAAGTTGCGTTACGCAGAATTTAATTTATAAATAGTAAAATCTAAATGATAAAACAGCCCAATTTTAACATCAAAATTTAAAAAATTCAGCCCAAGTATGACAAGGGTCCTAATCTTAAAAATAAGCAAGACAAACTCCACAACCTTTTAACTGAAACACCATGTAGCTATATACATTTTTTAATCTCCACAACTTTTATATCTCATAAATGCTAACTCCTAATTTTTATGTATGAATTATAACTGTCTAGTGCAATTGGCTAGCTTACTTCATTTTGCAATTCAAATGGATGTGTAATTATCAGTGAACTGTGCACATTCTAACATCAGTTTACTTACTTGTGAGATGAAAATAAACCCTGCAAAATCTAAGAGAAAATCTGATTCTCTACTTCAAGCAGAATGGGGAAATAAGGGAAGTATTATTAAGCAAATTTCTAAAAGCATCAAAACATTTTATTGTAATCAAATGTATACAGGTACAAACTTTTTTAAACTTCCTTATATACATAAGAGACAACTTTAGTTTATAATGTCTGACCACTCGATGAGGGTGAAGAAAATCAGTTATTGTGAAAATTAAGGCATGACAATCTATACAAAGCTAATGATAACAACGTACTAAAAAATGCATTTCTACACCAACTGTACAAAGATTTATCACAACATATAAAAACTTATCTGTAAAAACACTTTTAATATGAAATAATTTACATCTAAATCTGACTTGAATTACCAGTATATAATTTATGCAACACAGACTATAAGAACCTAATTATAAAACATGAAAAATGTCTACAATGGCAGCATATGGTATGCAGTCACCTTCACAAAGTTTCCAAACCTCAGAAGGATCTAAGTCACTCTTATGAAGACACAAGCTTTTTTAAAAGAATTTTATATAACATAAAACATTTAAATAAATTAGAGTGTGGAACTCTCCTCATGTCTATAAAGAATGGTGTATGTCTGTAGAGAATGGTGTTCATGAAAAATGAACAATGAGGGAGCAAGAGTTTTTTTTTTTTTTAATTATTATTATTCACAGGGCAAATTACTAACAATTTGATTTTCATTTCATAACTAGCACATTGGATATCTTAAATTTATCACTAAATAGATAGATAAAGTACACTAACTTTCAATTTTTGGCTAATTAAGTTTACTGAACCTTAAATTAAAATAAATAGCAATTAAAACTAAATCAACAAGTTGTTTCACACGTGAATTCATGAATCAAAGTAGGTCCATAGCGGCCAGTTCTCGGAAAATGTGGGCTCACAGTGGTGAGGTTTCCGAACACGGAGGACCTATTCATAATGAGTTTCCAATGCTGAGAGACTCTGCACAATGGAATTTAAGTTTTTTAAAAATGAACACTTCATATATAAATGCTTTTAAAATATTAATGTTTTATTTTGACTCGGCCGTCCAACATTAGAGCGACATTGTCAAAAATCAAATCAGATTTTTTTAAAAGTAACAATGAACTTTTTAATGAAATATCCTCTACATCTACACATCACTTGATTCAATTTTGTCAACTTCTAGATCAAAAACCCAGAGAATTTATATTTATTAAATTTCAGCTTTTGTAAACTATTTTTACTTTTTACGCCTCAAATATTTCTAGACAATATCTACATAAATGGACACATAATTTGAAACAACCTTTTAAATTTATTAGTTTAAGGCCTAAGTGGGCAATTTATTGAACCTTAATTAATTTGCAAAAAAATTATGTGAGTTAGTATATTCATTTATCTGTTTAGTGATATTGCTTAGTCTCACATTTTTCACACAACACTTAATGTTAAATTTATCTCTTGATAATCTGAACACCTATAAAAATATGGTCAGGGTCAACTAATGCATAACCATACTCTATACATCATATAACTTCAAATGCCATTTAATACATTTATGAAATGAGAAACAACTGCTTATTAAGGAGTTCATTCGAACATAAGCATAAAATCTTGGAAGATCTAAAACATAGAATTAACTGACAGTATAAATGACAATTTTGTACATAATTGGAGTATTACTATATATTTCTATAGATATTTTAATAAAAAAATCCTCACCACTATAAAAACTACCAGAATAAATGCTCTTTAAATAAGGTATGTTCGTGTGAGACGGCACCTGGGATTTCTCCCATCTCCGCACGCTCTTTTAATAATGAGATCAAACCTGTTTCGTATACTATTGCATTATGTCATAATAGCAGAATAGAGTGACAATAACCTTTATTAACAATGCTTAACTATCTAGGCAAATTGCAATTAAAAATCAAATATTTTGGGAACCTTTGTTAACATTATTAATTTAATTAGTGGTTAAATTAATAATGTTAAGAAACGTCCAGAATCATAAATCAACAGTATCAAACAAAAATTGTAACTTATAAATTTGAAAATCTCGGTAAACAACACTGTACTTTAAATTCCACTTAATATTCTTCGGAATACGGTAATTATGGCATTTACAAATTTCTTATCCAGGGGGAGAAGATTTTTAGCAATGCTGAAATTTAACACACACAACTCACAAATACTATCAATTTAATCTTTCTATCCTTTCAATGTTTAATCATAAAAGGAATGAAAGACTAAACATACTTAAACACAAACTAACTCCTCAACTGATGAGGACCTATAACAAACTTTAACATTAATTTTTATTATTTTACATAGATAATTTTTCCAACATTGGCTATTTCAAATGCACAATATAAAGAGTGATTTGTACTATTTAAATTTAGTTTAAAATTATATTAGTGTTCAAAAGCTGCTGAGAGTTATACGGGCTGCACTGACTGGATTTCAATAAGAAACACATCGTAACTGCAGTTGCACCAAATTGTTCATCTTCACATACGCATATCAGAATAATGAACATTATCCTACAGTACTCAAACCAGAACTTATCAAATACAGTTTATATTTATATACAATTTAACATTTCTGGCATGAAATTCAAAGATAAAATATAAATTTGAACTTCACTTCATTATCATTTATAACTTGTGATAACTTTACAACAAATATATAATTTTGTACTGTGTGGTAACAAAACATATAATTACATCATTCACAGAAAATATTAAGCTAATGACTTTCAATTACATTGTACAGTGAAACTGTATATAGCCCGCAAACTGGAGGAGAAAAATAAGTGCTTAGTATGCTAAAAGCACTTTCTTCATATATATATATTTATTTTTTTTATGAATAATGGAAGTTGCTTCTTGATGTCGGCCTGCAACTAAGATCTGTATGAGGCTCACCGAGGCCCTGTGCACCTTCTTTAAGACCCCCCCCCATTTCCATGAATAAGTAAAATTCAATCAAATAGATCTTGCACTCATCAGGTGTAAGATAGTTGTCTATGGCCCAGCTTCAAGTGCCAGAGATGGTACACTAGCTTAGAATTAGCTGACAATTATATGCCTTCTAATTTTTCTATTGAGAAATCTTGCTAAATATTGTTAAAAATTTTTTTTTCAAATTCAGGTCAAATTCATATGCATCTTTCTAATACTGCTTTTTTTTTTTTTTTTTTTCCCCTCCAAAAAATTGCCGGAAAATTTACTAAAAAATTAAAAATTTCATTGGCCACCTTAGTTAAATATTATGGAGATGTAATACTTTTGCTTCAAAGCAAGGCATGCACATACATGACTCCATAAAAGCATTTTCTCAATCTGTTGATTTACAAATGGAATATTATTTCTTATTATACTAATGACTTAGTGATAAATGTAAACCACTGCTGTTCTGAGTTTTAGGTATATCAGTGACTTAGATTTTCTGTAACATTGCGTGTTATGTCTGTAAAAAGTGTGTTTATGGGCTCATTTGCATTCACGCTTAAAACCTGGAATAACTCACCAGAACAAACTCTACTACCTGAGATCAGCTAACCACAGCCACACTTGTGGAGGACTTTAGAAATTCCTTCAGTCATAGATTGGAATCTAACCCAGACCTATCCAAACAAGTGCTAAATAGTGAAACTACTATACTGTCACAAAGGATATGCAAACTACTACATTTGGGTTGCAGTAATTCCATAATAGCATACTACTTTGGAAATAATTAGGCTACATTTGGAGTGCTGTATACAGGTTCAAAAATTTCATTTTTGGAAGGATAGAGATCTGTTGCAATGGATGAAGGGAAGAGTAGCAAGATTTTGTAGTGACCTAACTGAAGTGTGTAAGGCTTTAAAAGGATTAAATAAAATTCTGAGGGCATCTTTATTTTCTCTCAGAGAGCATACAGGGAGACAAATTTAAATTAATAGATACACAGAAATTTGCAATCAGTCGAAGGATAACCGAGTGCTGGAATAAACCTCCATGTAATAGTAGTATTTGAAGTAGTGGCAAATGATGCAAGAAAGCAAGTTTACATAGCACCAGCAAAAAAAAAAAAAAAAAAAAAAAACCACCCCCTTTGCCCATCCATTCAAGAATTTGTCTAGTTCTTCCTTGAATTTATTCAAACCACTTCCACAACAATAGATGGAAGCCTGTTCCAACAAACAACCACCTGCTGGCTGAAGGCAAACTTTTGCACATCTTTGCACATCCTTCCTCAACTTGAATTTGTGTCCCCTCGTGTGTAGTCTCAGCAAGAGGATGAATGCCATTAATATTCAGCTTACTCAATCCATTCAAGGCTTTAAACAGCTCAATCAGATTTCTCTGCAGGTTCCTAGTCTCCAGATGCTGCAATTTGCAGAACTGAAGCCTTTCTTGGTAAGAGCACCCTTTTGTTTCCTCCACCAATCTGGTTGCCCTTCTCTGCACCTATTCCAGCAGTTCTACATCCTTTGTAAAGTGATCATTGTATACAGTACTCAAGATGTGGCCTAACCATGGCATTGTACCAAAGGATAATCACCTCCTTATCCCTGTTAGCAAAAACTTTATATCATTGACAAAACCCCATGATCTGTCCTGGCAACCTGTCTGCACCGTTCGGAGAATTTCATATCTGACTGCACAATTAACCCCCAGAATTGTTGCAGAATTGGGTAATCTGAATAAATTTAAAGGCAGCTTAAATAAATTACTAGAAGGAATGGGCAAATTAAGTAGGTAAATTCTTATCTGCAAACTGAAAGGCTATGGAATTTAGCACTATCTTCTACACTGGATCTAAAAGATCTAAAGCTACCTTTTCAGAGGCAATATACTGTCACTGTAAACAATGCTCATTCAGAATCTTCTTCCCAACTAGTGGGGTTCCTCAAGGGTTCCCTATGACTTCTCCTATTTAACATCATCAATGACTTTTCTCAAATAGTATCACATTCCTCAATTCAAATTGCCATGTTTGCTGATTATGTCAAACTAAATAAACTCATGCAGTGGGCTTCAGACAATGGGCTCTGTATAAATCTAAGTGTCAATCTATCCGTTTTGCAAATTCCAGATCATCTAATAAACTTGACCATTCCTACCATATTGGTCCAGTTTGTATTCAAAAAAGTGATCAAATTACTGATTTAGGAGTCATTTTCACACGCTACTGCTGATATGGCAACCATATCAAAAACAGCTTAGTAAATCTGTTAAAATAATTGGATTCACAAAGAGGAATTCTTTCTGTTTTAATCAAGTCAGAAGAACCCTGCTGATCAAATTTCTTTATAAAATTCTTTCTGTGAATTATGATTCTTGTCTTGAACTAATGCTTCGGGAGAAGAATTAATGCTACAGCCAGCCAACTAACCCAACTGTGATATTAAAAAATACAGTATTACAAACAGACTCTTCTCAATTGCAAATAATTCCAATTTAGATTTCTTTGATAACTAGTTAATATCTTAATACTATTAATGCCGTGTAGCTTCCTTTGGTGCAATAAGTGATACAGTCTAATTAGACTTTTTTTTTTTTTTTTTTTTTTTTTTTTATCCCTATGTTTAGTTCCTAATTTATTTTTATGTTCATTACTGTTTTTGTTATTGCTATTCTGTTAATTTTTTTTTTAGCTGATATTGTATAACCTTTGCTTTCTTGCATCACATTGCCATTATTAATACTAAGACTGCTATTTATAATAAATTTGTATTGCATTATACAATATAATATATCAGAATTAAGAACAAATTTCTAAATTTCTTCAAAATTATAATCAACAGAAATTCATGTCTAATGTGAACAAGTGTTAGATATTCCTTGAATGGCATGGTGTGTAAATAAACTCTGTTATTTGAAGGTTTGTTTATTTGGAAATTTTATATATTGTTATTTGTAAATGAACACATAATTAAATAAGTGTAGGTTTCAAGTGCTTTATTATCTTCAACTAGCAAACAAGGTATCGTTCTGTTTTCTCAACCTTCGACCCATGAATGGTGCTAAGTACAATAGGTCTTAATTTCTAATACCTTGTTTGGGATTTTCACAAAAAAAAAAAAAAAAAAAAACTCAGTGAGGGATGAATCTTATGAAGTTTTTCATTGGGCATGAAAGATTGACTTGAAGCTTGATGTAGCCAGGAGCATGAATGCAGTAGCACGTGCTCTGAGTAGACCTGGGTTCAAGCTCGTGACTACTAAATACGATTAACATTTGTACTGATTGATTTATTGTAAACTCCACTGACCTGGTGGCAGTGCTGGAGTATAAACAAGAACATTTTTTTTTTTCCCCAAATGCCAAGTATATGTGTTGTTAATTGTATATGTACATGTATTACTTTATCAACCTAAAGGCTAAACATGCCCCATTTTGATATGGCAAATGTGTAAATTTGTTGTGAAGGGAAAAACGTAATCCTTTTTAATTATTTGGCTGTGAAACAAACTTCATAAAAATACCAAGTTTTATCTTCACGAGAAATGCACAGTCTGCCAATTAAACAGAGACTAATTCTTCCTGTCTGCACCCTGAATGCTATATTAAAAAAAATAGTGCACCATTCGAACTACTAGCACATTGCTCTTTCGACAGAGTGCATGCATGTGAGCAATGCTTCAGTAGCTCTCAAGTCATGGTAGTTGAAATGAGACATTGGTGGTGTGCCATGTCAGAAATTTGAAGACGGAGCAATGTTCAGTAATTAAATTTTATTTTAAATTGGGTAAAAGTGCAACGGAAGCATTTGAAGACCTGAAAAAGGTTTACGAAGATGAGTGTCTATCCCGTACATGTGTGTTCGAGTGGAAAATTGTGAGGCCTTATCTACCCTTCATCCTCCTAGGGAGGCAAGCTTCTTTGCTTAAGAACCAACCCCTGCTTTAAGAATGTTTTTTTTTTTTTAATTGTTTATCGTGCAACCACAAGATGTACTCCTATTTAAGAACATTCCAGTTAACCAGTATAAATGTAAAACCCACAAGAACTTTATACGAATGCTTAAAGCACATGGCAAGTTTACTAGAAGCACCGGGCAAAAAATACAAGTGGAGTTTTACATTCATCAATTAAGGATGCTCTGCAGGAGGGCTATATGGAAAAATTTTTAATTCACATAAATGCAAAAAGGATCCAGGTTGTCGCCTTTGGATATGCAAACAAAAGGCACACATTCTACAAATTGATTCAACCATGTCCTTCAGTTGTGAAATACAAAATAAGGTGCAGTGTGAACTGTGGTCCAGATCTGGTATCCTTTTATTTACAACAGCCATGTTTCTTGATGACATTTTCAAGATTATGTTCAGATGATCAAAAAGATGTATTTTTTACGATTTATATAATTTACAGAATTATAAAAAGGAAATACACATATAAAATTAGATATTATTTAGTGATGGTCCTGCCTTGGAATTCAAAATTATATACATACTAGCAAAAGTATTACATATTTTTTGCAGTGTTAATTCAATTTGAATGGAAGTGGAGTTTTACATTAATCAATTAAGGATGCTTTGCAGGAGGGCTATATGGAAAAGTTGCATACTTTGCAACTTCACATGGAAAATGAAAAACTGATGGAGTAAACGGCAATGCAAAGCAGCATGTCAAAAAAAAAAAAAAAAAAAGGGAAAAAAGCTGCATCTCTGTGCTCAGAAATTAAAAAAAAAAATTAATACAATATTTTAATTTGCACGTGTTGTTGGATGAGACCTCTAAACAATTCTCTGTACAGCTTCAGGAAAGAAGAGAAATTTTGAACAAGCATTTTCTTATTTAGCAAACATGTCATCAGCTTACTCTACAGCTGCTTGACAACAACTTCATATTTAAAGTCTGATACACCTGCCAGGCTAAAAATCACAAGCTTAACTTTTCAGTTATAAACACAGAAAAGGAATTCATTCAAGTTCAGGCATTTAATTACCAGTGAAGTGAGTGAGATTTCATAATAATTGTCCAGTTTTGTTCTTAAACTCAAATTTTCACAATTGCGCTACATTGCCACTAACAATAACCAGTCACTATGCCCATTTATTCACACCAAGAAAAGGGCAAACTGTGTTCAGCCACAAAAAATTTAGCACTTCTTCCTTCACCATGATTTTTAAAAATTTCTTATGAGAGACACATGTGTAGATATATCCACAGTTGAAATAGGACTTTTGGCGCATGCACATGCAAACACACAACACAAATATTAAAATAAACCACCATTCCTTGCCTTGGACCTTTCTGCTGAGCAAGTAGAGCCAAAATTATTGTGGCACAGGGTACAAAATAAGAACTTTCTTTGCATATAATTATTTCCTGATGGCACAATAATAAGTCATGAGTAGGAACCTACAAAGTACAAGCCCAACCATCCAACTACACAGTTAGATAAGATACCTTTATAGTGTCAAACATTTACAATGAAATTAATGTAAAAAACATGAATATTTACATTATGCTGACATGGAATATAGTGGTAACACTATGAGGTGTAAAAAATCTAAAAGTACTTTGTTACTGTACATTGCAATATCTCTAACAATACCCTGCACAAAATGGCAGCTCAAAAATTTAAGAAAAAAACGAAATAAAAACACAAACGTCATTTAAATTTGTTAATTTCAACAAGAATGACATTCGGCATTTACTATTACAGAGTAAAAAGAAAAAATTCTATACAGAAGCAGTTTCACTGTACAAATATAACATAAACAGCATTGTTTCTTAACAATAAATTCCAGGTATTAAAGTTTTCAAACAACGTAATCAGCTTACTTTGTAGAAAACAGCTATCTTACTTTACATAACATGTATTTACTTACTTGCACATGACTGGATGGTAAAATTTGAAAATAATTAAAGTACATCAATCATGCATCACTTGGAGCTTCTAACATGGACATTAAAAAGTTATCTATTGGTGTATCGCCAATTAATTTAAAGAAAAAGAGATGTTCAAGGCACTTCAGACCAATGCTTCGTAATGCAGGCAGGCGAAGAAGTAACTTTGCAAATCGACCAGGCTGATCAGGATAGTTTTGTTTACAGTATTCTTCAAGGGCCGCATAAACTTTCTCCCGTAAATTCTCTACTTGCTGCACTGATTTTAAACCTTTAGCTTCTGAAAAAAGTAAAAACATAAAACAGTCACATTATTTTTAAAGAACCGTAATGATCATGGAATGGGGGGGGGGGGCAACTAAAATGCAAAACAAAATCTTTATTAAATGACAAATTTTTTTTTTGTTTATGCTCCAAGGACACCCAGAGGAGTTCACAATATAAATTACAAGAAAATTTCATGTTATCATGTGGATTTAAACATGCTGCATGCATGGATGCATGCTTGATTATAGTTGATTGCCACTTGATTATAGTTTGTCTTTTGTAAACTTTTAATTTGAAGCGAGAATAAAACAAATAACTGTACAGAAAATAGGTTATATTGTACCAAAGATTTGCAAAAATATTTGCTGATGCTATTGAGGCAGAGTTAGGTAGGTCGGAAAACTGCTAGCTTGGGGAAGATACACAGACTAATAGATTAACAGTAGCTGCTGGCAGAGGTGAAAGCGATTCTTGCACTGCTTCTAATGAAATGCAATTGAGCAGCAGCCTGGAAAGCAAGGCAATGGGGATTTCCAGGACTGCTGGGAGTCATAGTGGAACAAGTAAATACACAGACTGTGTTAGGGTAACTAAGAGTAGAAACAGATGCATGTATACCAATGTTAGGAGTATAGTTAATAAATTTGATGAGCTTGAAGTGCTAGTCAAGACATCAAAGGCAGATATTGGAATTTCGGGAGTACGTGTACAGAAAGGATAGACAGGACAGGAAGGGAGGAGGGGTTATGCTCTTAGTTAGGAAACACATAAAATATAAGGAAGTGCATTCAATTGATGTTGGTGGATAATGCAATGTTGAGTCAGTTTGGTGTGACATAAGCACTGAGAAAAGAAAAATGAGAGTAAGCTTGTGATACAGGCCTAATGAATCTGATGAGTATAATGAGCAATTGTGCAGAGAAATAGAGTGGACCAGTAAATCAGAGTGTCTTATAATGGGGGATTTTAATTTCCCAGAGATTGACTGGAATTTGTGGGTTGGTCACTCACACACTAGCAAGGCTTTTGTGGATTTATTGGATGATTGTTTTCTACAGCAGCATGTGTGAGAGGCAACTAGAGGGAGTAATACTCTTGATCTGATTATTAGTAGTGATTCTTCATGCATTAAGAATCTGCAGATAAAGGAACCACTAGGTGGCAGTGATCACAGTGTGCTGAAGTGGGATTTACTCAAAAAGGTGGCTACCATCAGGGGTAAAGGGAAGGGTTTTTGCTTTCGTAAAGGTGATTATGGTGGTCTGAGACAGTATTTAAATTCTATATGGTGGGACCAACTGATGATGTTACCAACAGCAAATTCAAAATGGGAAGCATTCAAAGAAATAATCTTGGAAGCTACTAGGCTTTTCATACCAACTAATAAATATTGTTCAATATTTAGGTCTAAATGGATGTCAGATGAACTAATTAGACATGTAGCAGAGAAGAAAAATCCATGAGATACATATAAATTAATAGCTGACACACAAGCCTATGATAGATATAAGCTGGTCTGTAACCAAGTCACAAAGGAGGTTAGGCAGGTAATGGCAGATTATGAGAAATCTTTGGCAAAGGATGCAAAGAAAAACAGCAAAGAGTTCTTTACTTATATGGTGCCTCCGTAGCCAGGTGGGCAGGAGCAGCAGTGCATAGCACATGCTTCTTGATTAGACCGGGGTTCGAGCCCATGACCACCAAATACAGAGGATGCGGAAAGGTCAAGGAATGACCACCGCATATCCCCGGAGCAATATGGCCTTAGTTGTTAATGCTCATAAAAAAATAAACCAAAAAAAAACCTTTACTTATGTAAACTCTAGAAAGGGATGAATCAGATTGGCCCACTTTATATCAATGGTTCAACTGCTGATGATCCTGCTCAGGTAGCTAACAAACTAAATGAATATTTTGCATCTACATTCACACAGAAGGCATTATTCAGGGAGGAGAACACCAGAGGTGTATTAAACTCTGGCAGTAATCTAGATAATCTTATAATAACTGAGAGTAAAGTGGAGGAGAAACTGTTGAAGATAAACATAAGAAAGCACCTGGGGGTGGATGGAATCTATCCAGTTATATTAAAAAGAGGCAGCAAAGGAAGTAAGAAAACCCTTAGTCATAATTATGAGAGCTTCCTTGGACTCAGGGGAGGTACCCATGGATTGGCAATGTGCAAATGTGACCTCAATCCACAAAGGAGGATCAAATTACAGACCTGTTAGTTTAACTTCTGTTCCAGGGAAATTAATGGAAGCACTGATTAAAAAAGCATTGCAGGATCGTCTAGGCAAGACTTCAGTTATAGCTCGGACACAGCATGGGTTTGTTTAGGGGAAGTCTTGTCTGACCAATTTGACTGGATACTATGATGTAGTCACAAAGGAACTGGATGCAAAGAATAATTTTGATATCATACATTTGGATCTTAGAAAGGCTTTTGATACTGTTGCACATGGAAGACTGCTGCATAAATTGGAGCAGTGTGGCATTGGAGGCAAATTGCTGCTATGGATAAAGGGATGGTTGAGTGGGAGAAGACAGAGAGTGGTAATCAATGGACACTGCTCTTCGTGGACTAATGTTATTAGTGGAGTCCCTCAGGGTTCAGTGTCGGGTCCATTGTTGTTTTCGGTATTCATTAATGATACTGATGATGGTATATCAGGCTTAATGTCCAAGTTTGCAGACGATACGAAGGTCGGCAGGGTTGTTAATGACACTAATGACAGCATGCTGCTGCAACATGATCTAGAAAAGTTGAGCAGATGGGCTGAGAGGTTGTAAATGAAGTTTAACATTAACAAATGTAAAGTACTACATATGGGAAGCAGAAACCCCAGAGTAACGTATCAACTGTGGTACTACAATGACAGTTGTAGAGAGTGAAAAGGACCTGGAGTAATTGTGCAAGCTGATATGAAGTTTTCTGATAAGTGCAGATGGTCTGCAAGAGTAGCTCATGGTGTCTTGTCAATGATATACAGGAATTTTTATAGCAGGAATAAGGAGGTGGTTATCCCCTTGTATAAGGCAATGGTAAGGCCACACCTTGAGTACTGTATACAGGTCTGGAGGCCTCATTTTAAGAAGGATGTAGAGCTGTTAGAACGAGTACAGAGAAGGGCAACAAGATTAGTGAATGGAACAAAGGGGTGCTCTTACGAAGAAAGGCCTAAGTTTTGCAAATTATAGTGTCTGGAGACTAGGCACCTGCGAGGTGATCTGATTGAGGTGTATAAAGCCTTGAATGGTTTGAGCATGCTCAATGGTAATGGGATTCTTCCTCAGGAAAGACAGTTGTAGGATAGATGTGTGGAAGTTTGCCTTTAGCCAGTGGGTGGTTCATTGTTGGAAGAAACTTCCATCTGTCACAGAAATTGATAGCTTAAACAGATTCAAGGCAGAACTAGACAAAAATTTGGAGAGAGTGGATGGGTGAAATGAGGGTTTTTTTTTTTTTTTTTTTGGCTGATGCTGTATAAGCTTGCTTTATTGCATCATGTGCCCTTGCTAATGCAAAAGGAATTTCTGAAATGACTAGTTATACTTCAAATAATCCTGCACAAAAGTATAGCACAAATTACTGCTAGCAAGGAATATGATTATATTTATACATTTATAAATATTATAAATAACTGTACTGACATATATTTATGTCAGTATAGTTATTTATTTTTTTCTCGCTTCAAATTAAGGACAAACTGTAACAAAGCCGTAATCAAATCAAATCAAGGGTTTACTGTCAAACAATGTTAATTACAAAATCATTTTGTAGTCGATGTTTTTGTAATTAACTAAAAAAAAAAGTCATTTGACATATTTTTGTTTACCTGAAATGTACTTACAGCCTAAAGAAGCTTGGAAAGTACTCGAGAGATACAGTAAAACTAAAGTTATCGCAAAAAGTAAATGCAATTTTGTAGTTAACGTTGTTTGACACTAAACCATTGAATCATAATCAAGCATCCAAGTACAGAGTTATGAATGCAGCTTATTTAAGGTAAGGTTAAGATAATTCCAGATAATTCTCCAATGGAGCAAAGAAAACTTAGTTAATTTCAATCCTTATAAAACTCACTCCTGTCTTATTTTTTTAAAAGAATTTGCTGCTTCTATGCTCATCTTCAATGACAATCAGATTTCTAGATAAGATCTGTCCATTAAGGATTACACTGACTTCTAATAACGAGGGATTTTAACTTCCCAGATATAGACTGGAATTTGTGAGTTGGTCACTCGCACACTAGCAAGGCTTTTGTGGATTTATTGGATGATTATTTTCTACAGCAGCATGTTAGAGAGGCAACAACAGGGAGTAACACACCCTTGATCTGATTATCAGGAGTGATTTTTTTTTTTTTTTTTTATGGAAACCCCAAACACGAAAGGCATCAAAACCTATAGTACTTAGTACTGTGCATGGGTTGAAAGAGAAGTATGAGGGGAATGCCGGAAACTTTGCTCTAGAGACTAAACATGGGTTTCACCACTTCAAGCCTCCAATAAGCAAAGTGGTGGTATTGCACCGGTCGATGAGAATTTATTCATGCATTAAGAATTTACAGATAAAAGAACCACTAGGTGGCAGTGATCACACCGTACTGATGTGGGATTTACTTAAAGATGTAACTACCATTACGGGGTAAAGGGAAGGATTTTTGTTTTCATAAAGGTGACTACAGTGGTCTCAGAGATTTTTTATGTTCTATACGTATAAGTGAGACCAACTGATGATGTTACCAACAGTAAATTCTAAATGATTTGGTTTTTAGGAGCATTAGCAACTAAGGCCATATTGCTCCAGGAATATGCGGTGGTCATTCCCTGACCTTTCCGCATCCTCTGTATTTGGTGGTGACGGGCTCGAACCCCGGTCTAATCAAGAAGCGTGTGCTACGCACTGCTGCTCCTTCCCACCTGGCTACCGAGGCACCCAATGAGACTCGTGGTAGAGAAAAAAAAAAAAAAAAAAATGCATGGGATGCATATAAATTGTCAGGTGAAACAGAAGCCTATGGTAGATAAAGCTAGATTGTAATCAATCACAAAGGAGGTTAGGCAAGTGAAGGCAGATTATGAGAAATCTTTGGCAAAGGATGGAAAGAAAAATGGCAAAGACTTCTTTACTTATATAAACTCTAAAAGGAAATGGATGAATCAGATTGGTCCACTTGATATCAATGGTTTGACTGTAGATGATCATTCTCAGATAGTGCCGAACTAAATGAGTATTTTGCATCTACATTCACACATGAGGAGCTATTCAAGGAGGAAAAGGCCAGATGTTTATCAAACTCTAACATGGAGTTAAATGATTTTGTAATAACTGAGAGCAAAGTGAAAGAGAAATAGTTGAAGTTAAACATAAGAAAGGCACTGGGGTGGATGGGATCTATCCAGTTATATTAAAGGAGGTAGCAAAGGAAGTAAGGAAACCATTAGCCTAATTAGAGGGCATCCTCGGACTCGGGGGGGGGGAGTCCCCATGGACTGGAGATATGCAAATGTATCTCCAATTCACAAAGGATGACACAAGTAATTACTGACCTGTTAGTTTGACTTCTGTTCCAGGGAAAATAATGGAGTCACTGGTTAAAGGAAGCATGGGTTTGTCAAGGGGAAGTCTTGTCTGATATCAAATTGTATACTACATCATAGTATCCAATTTGATCGGATACTATGATGAGGTCACAAAGGAACTGAATGCAAAAAATAATTTTGATATCATATTCTTGGAATTCTGGAAATCTTTTGATACTGTTGCACATGGAAGACTGCTCAACAAATTGGAGAGGTATGGCATTAAGCACAAGTTGCTACAATGGATAAAAGGATGGTTGAGTGAGAGAAGACAGAGTGGTGGTCAATGGGTACTGCTCTACATGGACTAATGTTATTAGTGGTTCGGTTTTGGGCTCACTGTTGTTTTTTTTTTTTTTTTTTTTTTTTTGATTTGGTAGTTGTTGGCGCATCGGCTTCTGTGGCCATATTGCACCTCCCAAGGTTTTTTGCAGTACTTTGATCCAAGCCCGAGGCGGGAATCGAACCCGCGACCTTTGGGTTGCCGGGTAGGTACTTAACCCACTCGGCTAGCCCGGTCGGCTAGTTGTTTTGTATATTTATCAATGATACTGATGAAGGTATATCAAGCTTAATGTCAAAGTTTGCAGATGATACAAAGGGTGGCAGGGATGTTAATAACAGGAATGACAGTATGCTGCTGCAAAAGGATCTGGAAAAGATGTGTAGATGGGCTGAGAAGTGGCAACTGAAGTTTAACATTGACAAATGCAAAGTACTGCATATGGGTAGCAGTAACCCCAGAGAAATGTACCAACTATGTGGTGTTACACTCAGGTAGTGGAGAATGAAAGAGACCTTGGGGTAATTGTGCAGTCAGACATGAAGTTTTCTGATCAGTGCAGACAGGCTGCCAGCATAGGTCATGGGGTCTTGTCAATGATATATATAGGAATTTTGCTAGCAGGGATGGGGAGGTGATTATCCCATTATACAAGACAATGGCCAGGTCACACCTGGTGTACTGTGTACAGGTCTGGAAGCCTCATTTTAGGAAGGATGTAGAGTTGCTAGAACGAGTACAGAGAAGGGTAACAAGACTGGTGAAGGGAACAAAGGGGGTGCTCTTATGAAGAAAGGCTAAAGTTTGCAAATTACAGTGTCTGGAGACTAGGCACCTGCGAGGTGATCTGATTGCGGTGTATAAAGCCTTGAATGGTTTGAGCATGCTCAGTGCTGATGGGATTCTTCCTCTTGCTCAGAATAATAGCCTGAGATGGCATAAATTCAAATTGAGGAAAGACAGTTTAGAATAGATGTGTGGAAGTTTGCCTTTAGCCAGCGGGTAGTTGATAGCTTAAATAAATTCAAGGCAGAACTAGACAAATGTTTGGAATGCATGGATCAGTGAAATGGGAAGGGTTTTTTTTTTGGCTGATGCTGTATAAGCTTGCTTTCTTGCATCATGTGCCTCTACTAATGCTAATCTCTCTTGTCATAAGCATATTACAAATATTGCTTCCCCTGCATAAAAAAAACTCATTTTCACTCTGCACCACCATGGAATATTGTTCCCACATCTGGGATGGTGCACTCAACCTCTCTCAAGCTTACTGATTCCATCCAAGAGGTCCATGATGTTAATTGATGACCTGTCTCCTACAATGTTTCCCCACTCTCTATGTCATAGATATTCAGTTTCTGCTACATGCTTTTTCTATATATAAATACCTCCATGGTTACTGTTCTGAATTAGCATATGTAATTCCCAACTCTCTTCCAAATCAGTCCAAACATGTGCTGCGAACAGTCAGCATCCATTCATATTCTGACTCCAAATGCAGAACCAATGTTTCCTCTTACTCATTTATCCCTTCTACTGTTTTGTGGAACAATCATCCTTCACATGTATTTCCTGAAAATTACAATCTACAGAAATTCAAGTCTAATGTGAACAAGTACCTTCTGTCTTCTCACCTTGAACCCATGCTCCACCTTACCTGCTTCTGAACAGGATATTTTTGTAGTAAGACAGCACTGGACTCAGTCATGCTGAGAATAGTGCTCGATCATCAAATTTCTCTAGGGAAAGTGAAACCAGCTGAAATTCTCTGTAGGTTAAATGCACAACATGGGAATATACTTCGCTGTGTGCAAGTGTATATGAGTGGTGCAATGAGCTTTCCAAGACCACGAAGAAGCTGTTAACCTACTATATGTTCATATGCAGCTAATAGCTACCACAAATGTAAACATCTGTTGCATTGAGAAGTATCCTCTTCACTGTAATTTGTCTTTTTTGGTAAACAGACAAATCACAATGTATGATATTCCATCAAAAGTGTGTATAGATGTTGAAAGTGTTAGAGGCAATTATTCATGCATGGTAAATCCCAAAGATGCAGACCAGAAGGCAAAATGTATTTTTGCAGCAAATAGTGAGTTGTGATGAGATATAGAACACCATTTCACTCTAAAACCAAAGTGGTACAATACAGTTTTCCCCATGGGTTATTCTGAGTTTTCAACTTGCACAGAATATAAATCAGCCTGTGAACACAATCTTAAACAGATATGGATATCTGTTTATAAACTTATAAACTGTTTATATCATAAACTTATAAGGCTATAAGTTACACTTGGAAGCTGTTAATATAAAACTAACTAGAGCAGTGTGGCATTAGGGGAAAGTTACTGCTATGGATAACGGGATGATTGAATGGCAGAAGACAGATGGTGATCATAAATGGGTACTTCTCTTCTTGGACTAATGTTATTAGTGAAGTTCCTCGTAGTTCAGTGCTGGGTCCTTACTGTTTACAGTATTTATTAATGATATTGACAAAGGTATACCATGCTCATTGTCTAAGTTTGGATGATACAAAGGTTGGCAGGGTGGTTAAAGACAGGAATCAATATGCCACTGTACCAAACCTAGATAATTAGATGGGGTGAGAAGTGGCAATTGATGTTTAAAATTGCTAATTGCAAGGTAATGCATATAAGCAGTGTAATTCCAGAATAACATACCAATTAGGTAGTATTCAAGGTGAAGGGACAGTATGAAAGAAACATTAAATTCAACAGTCCAACATTAAATTCTTAATGTTGAGCAGTACAGACAGGTGTCTAGAACAGCTGATGGGGTTTTGTCAATAACATAACAGGAACTTTGTCAGAAAGGACAAGGAGGTGTTTATTCCATTGTATAAGGTAATGTTTAGGCTACACTTGAGTACTGGCAAACAGGTGCCTGGAAGCCTCATTTTACGAAAGATTATGATCTCTTGTAATGGGTGCAGAGAAAGAGCAACCAGGTTAGTTAAGAACACAAAGTGGTAACTTACCACAAAACACCTCAGTTCTACAAATTGCACTGCTTGGAACTAGGTGGTTGCGAGGCCTGATTGTTTAAGTGTTTAAGGCTTTAAATGGATTGGCTAATCTCAATGACAGTATTCTAACTCTCTCTCTCTCTTGATTGCTAGAACAAACTACTATCTGGTGTTGTGGAAGTGAGTAGTTTCAATAAATTTAAGGAAAAATTTATTATCAGAGGGGATGGACGATGAGGAGATATATATATATATATATATATATATTTTTTTTTTTTTGGCGGATACTGTATAAGCTTGCTTCCTTGCATGATTTGCCAGTACTACTACTAATAATAATATAATTATTAGCATTACACTAACTTGCTTTTCAAGTTACTATCAGTGGGAATCATTCTGCTGCACAACACTGCATGCTCACATTCAAAACTGACAATAAACATTAACCACCTTCAGCTATGAAATTACGAACCACCTTCCTTATGATTTCTATTTAGCCCTGAATGATTATCACTTGTTTGGGACAATGGAGGAGTAAAAATTATCTGAATTGGCTATACAGTCAGCATACTTCTTTCTGTGCCATTGTTGGCACCAGTGCTTCACAGCAATGGCAAAAATGTGTCAATGTAGTGAGACAATACCTTGAAAAAGTTAATGTATGATGATTCTGGAAGGTATGTGTTTTTTGTAAAAAACGAAAGTCCAGATCAACCTTAAATCACTCTTATACAACTGATGAAGGTGAGGGGGGGGGGGAAGAATCAGAATCTTAGAATACTAGCTTCTAAGGGACTATATTTGAGAGTGCCAAGATATTTCTCTCATTTTGACCACTCCCAGTATGATCAGCTACATAAACACTAGTGATCAAGGTTTATGTCATGCATGGTGCTGAACATGGCACTGTGGCGATGCAGAGATAGGTATTAATGAGGATTTCTAATAACCTGGGAGCAAATGCACAAAGGAGAAAATGATACCAGTGTTTTTTCAACTATTACTATGCAAAAACTTTGTGTGAGCCTACCAACACTCTACCCAACTGCCTTAAACAGATACTTTGCAATCAATCATGCAAGAACCGTTGTATACATTTAAGAGATAGAGTTGTTACAAACCAGGTGTCAGATTGTAAGGAAACTACAGAGGGTATGATTATACAGAAGTATAAAGTACAGGTACTTTCACCTGGTATTAGCCAACTATAGATTGATGGGGGCCATAAAAAATTTCACAAGTCTCCAATAGAATTCAAACCCAAACCTCCAGTGAGTGATACCCTGCGATTCAGTTATACATCTTTATGCCAAAACTAATTTAACTACTGCACAAAAAGCCCTTGAGAAGTTTCTGCCATCAGGAAATGAACCCTGTCCTTTCCACAACACTGTAGACAACTAGCACATCCATTATACTGCCCCAGAGTATCCATTAATGAAAAAAGATTTGATATAAAGAAAAAAAAATATCAGATCAAATAATAAAAAATGGAAGCTTACAATCAAGATTAATTGAAAATGCTTAAGTTCCATCGTTGTACAGTAACTGTTTTAGTTATTTATATGTATGGTGAGAGAAGGATCTAACAAAGAAAAAATAAATAATAAATAAAATAATGAAATAACAATAATACTAAAAATTTTAAAGTTATTTTCAATTACCAAATTTGTCAAATACAAAGAGCTAAAATTCACCTGGATTAAACAGGACAATGGATCTCAAACAACCTAATTCAGTTTTATCCATTTTCATTTCTCGCATCTTTGCAACTAATTCTGTCAGAACTCTGTCAAAAATGGTACCTACGCCAGCACTGTGAGCACTGTTACGATGTACAACAAGACCTGAGGCCAAAGCAATTCCATCCTTTACAGATACTGATCGATGTGAAAATGCTGCAATTAATAGTTCATTCCAACCTAGAAGAAAGTACAAATAAATATTTTCAATAATGCTCTATATAGTTGTCTTAGTAGAATAAAATGAGCATACAGGAATTTCATACTTGTAAATGATTTATAATCAATGATGGTTCCTTAATAATGATTCCCAATTCAGTTTAATTATTTAGTAAGCACTCTGGTGTACTGTCCACACACACACAGGTTTTTTTATTATTATTTATTTTTTCTTTAAGAAAACCTCAAGCATGAAATGTATTAGGATCTACAGTACTCAGTACTACACATGGGTTAAAGGCTGAGAACACAAAAGGTACTTCATGATATTAGACTTTAATTTTTATACATTGTAATTTTCAAGAAATACAAGCTACGAGACAGCAGGGCAAATTTGTAAGGGACTGTCATTAATTAACCCAACTGTCCTCTTTTGAATAGTCAAAGGGCTTGAGAGAGGTTCTGGGGGCACTAATCTAGAGGTGAGAACAATATTCCATAGCAGGATAGATTTTAAATTTTATAGAGTGATTGGCTGTTTAGAAGAAAAGTAACGCCAAGAGCGAAAAAGAAATGCAGAGAAAGCAATATTTGTGATATACTTATGCCAAGAGAGAGATTAAAAGTAAGGATAATCCCTAATAGAGATATGTAACCTCATTAAGAAATCTGAGTGTCATCAAAGATGCTCATAAGAGCAGTTGATTCTTTTTTGTGAGAAATAAGACAGGAGTGAGCTTTAGATGGATTAAAGTTAACTATGTTTTCTTTGCCCTGCTGGAGAATTACCTGGATATCGGCAATTAAGGAATTGAAGGTAAATATTAGAGAAGTTGGCCATTTGTGCAGGGCAAGGTTTCTAAACTTTGAAGGTGGAATGTTGTGTACTATCAAGGTGGAATGTTGTGTACTATCACTGGCAAAACTACAGATAGGATTTCCAGTCAGTGGAAGTCATTACTATATAAGAGGAAAAGAGTAAGAAGAGAAAGAACCAAACCGTGGGGAACACTAGCATTAGTGGAGAAGTTAGAAGACAGAGCACTATATACTATTACCCTGCACTGAGCATTCAGATTGGAACTGGATACTCAGTTGCAAGAAGCAGTCAACAATGCATAAGATGGGAGTTTGTTTAGAAGACCTTTATGGCAAACATGATCAAAAGCCTTAGTAATGTCAAGAGAAACTGCTTGAGTTTCAAACTTTTTCCATCGAACTTGTACAAAAATGAGTAACAAGCCAATATAAAACCAGTAGACTGATACTGACAGATTTATCTATTACTTGGGAAAGGTAAGTGCAGTGTGGTGATAACTGGAAGGAAAGGATCACCTTTTTTAGGACCTAGCTGGATGAGAAAATTTCTAAGCAGAAGGAAAAACAGATGGAATAAGAAAGCATAAAAAGGTGTCAAAATAGGAGCAAGCTCAGGAGCACAGGTTTTGAGAACAAAGAGTACTGTACCTTTGGTTTCCCTTACTAATCTCGTTACTCTTTTCTGCAGCCATTCCTATAGATCTACATTCTTTCTAAAATGAGGCTTCCAGACCTGTATGTAGGACTCAAGATGTAACTTTATATCATTGCCTTATCCAGTGGAATAATTACCTCCTTATTCCCATTGGAAAAATTCCTGTATATCATTGACAAAAATCCATGAGCTGTCCTGGGGCCTATCTGCACTGCTCAGAAAACTTCATGTCTGACTGCACAATTACCAAAGTCTTTTTCATTCTCCACTATCCTCAGTGTTATACAACACAGTTAGTACAAGAATCTGGGATTACAGCTACCCATATGCAGTTCCTTGCATTTGCCAATGTTAACCTTCAATTGCCACTTCTCAGCCCACCTAATTTTTATAGATCATGTTGCAGTAGCATAAGCTGATTACTGTCATTAACCACACAACCTTTGTGTCAACTGCAAACTCAGCCTTTAAGCTCGATATGCCTTCATCAATATCATTAATAAATATTAAAAATTGGGAACAGCACTGAACCATGGGGAAAAAATGTTAGACTAATAACATAAGTCCAAGAAAAGTAGTGGAAACTGATAACAATTCCCTATCTTCTCCCACTCAACTATCCCTTTATCCATAGCAGTAGCTTCTACCCCCCCATTCCCACACTGTTTCAGGGTGGAGGGATTCCTGACTACTTCACTTACAAAATACATTGAGCAAAACTGAAGCCAAAACAAACTCTTCAGGAAAATAATACATGAACAAATGTGCACACAATTTGCACAGATTTGCTCTTTGTTTTTTTTTTACTGATACACTTTTCTAATTAAAAAAAAATAAATAATCATGCTGACCAAAATTGAATATCAAGTTGAAGGCACATTAAAATTCATATTTTTTGTTGAACAGGTTCAACTAACTGGATGCTAAGAGAGTTCACAAATCTTTTTCACAGGTAGGAAGCTCCAGGAGTGTATTTTATTCATGTAAGAAACTATAAAATCACAATAATTTTGCTTAAGTAATTATTCTAATTAGATATAAAGATGGTTTAGAATATTATGCAAATATGATAAGTACAAAATTAGATTTCAATGCAGGTATCATAAATTCCATTTTCAACCAATTTTACACAGACTTGAAAAACTATTAGTATCTGAGAGAGAACTTGTTAACCCTTTCTGGTGCGTGCATGCGTGCGCACACATACATTTTTCAAGAGGGTTTCAAATAACATTTGTTTATAAACATAAACAAACTGTTATGAAATCCTCTAGTAAGGACCGCCATATCTTATCTTTGTTTACAAATAAATATAAACACAGTTTATAATAGATGGCAGCATGAAAATAGCTTTTAAAAACAGGAGTGGATTGAACCTGTTAGTCATTGTTCAATTTGGGCTTATAAAAAGCCAAAATTCTCTGGAATGAAACTGAATCAAGTGTTATGCCGATGTGAATCAAGGTGTGTTGATGTGATATGAGATAGCTGGTCACCCCACTCAAGTTGCCCCAAGGCCACAGCTATTTCCCAACTCAAAACTTTACAAGAGTTGTTGATAAGTTTCTAGAGGGTTATTATCTGACTTTACACTATTTTTTTTGACGTAGTCTCCTGTAACTGAATGTAATTTTTCCAGCAATGCTCCAGATTCACAGTCACTTTCTTGAAGGTTCTGGAAAAAGGAGTGTGTAGCCACTATCACCTGATTATTGGGCAAAAATTTCCTTACAGACAAGTTGAGAACAGGGAGATATCAGATGGGGCTAGATCTGGTGAGTATTGTGGGTGAAGCAATGATTCATAGCCAGGTTGATGAAATGTAGCCAATATGTCAATAGGTGCACTGTCCTGATGAAACAAAATACCTATAGTCAACTTTCCTGGTCTCTATGGCTTAACTGCATGTTGTAATTTAGTTACCAAGTTAGCATGGTATTGTCTGTTTATTTTTTGTCCGTTTGGAAGATAATCTACAATCTGAATTTGAATCCCAGAAGGCAGATGCCTTGCCAACTGATGGGACTGACTTAGCCTTCTTTGGAGGTGGATTTTGAATAACAATGCCTTCATTGTTCTGACTACAAGTTTGGCCCTGGTAGACTGTGATGAAGTTATGTTTCATCAATAATTACACATCTGGAGAAAATTTTCAGGATCTGCTTAATAATGAGCAAAACGTGGGGCACTCACTGTACCAAAATCATCTTTGTCATATCTAATTAGCAGCAAGTTTTTCATCCACTCAACTGAGATGCCTGTAGCCTCTACTATTTCACCGATATCATCCTTTACCATGTCATGAATTTTACTGATGTTTTCTGGAATGGATGCTGCTGATAGAGATACACTGTGCTGTGAATCTTTGATGCTAGTTCCTGCCATTTAAATTTATTCACCTAATTTTTGGCAGTTGCATAATGATGGTGCAGACTCTTCTAGTATATTTACCATGTCTTCATGAATATCCTTGCTCAATAACCCCATTTTTAAAAAATTGTTAAGTTATGAACTATAACTATGTGTGTTTTCACAAAGATTCAAATTATTGAAAAAAATAAAAAATAAAAATTATGCACCAAAAATAAATCTCCCCTTTTTTTGAGGCAAGAACCTTATCAAACCACTCTTGTGTATTATTT
Source organism: Mastigoproctus giganteus (assembly GCF_048544385.1). Taxonomy (NCBI): domain Eukaryota; kingdom Metazoa; phylum Arthropoda; class Arachnida; order Uropygi; family Thelyphonidae; genus Mastigoproctus; species Mastigoproctus giganteus. Next base: position 7,860,016 of record NC_143580.1, read on the forward strand.
ACATTCATGAAAATATTATTTTTGCTATTTATTCTGGTGTTTATCTATTTTATCAAATTTCGTGGAAAGTGTTTGCTCTGCATGGGTTGCTAGATTTGGTTGGTGTAAAACTGCTATAGAAGAATGGAAAAATGATTTATAAAAGGTAAAAATATTTGCATAACAAATAACTGCAATTTTGTATAGTAGATTGAATTCATTGAATAATCCATGTCTTTTTCATTTTAATATATTCCTATTCAAAGCTAATATTGGTCATCTGATTTACCACAACATTTTAGGTTGTATTTAATTTTCAGGTTAGCTTGAATTTTTTCAAAAGAAATTCACATTCATGTTCACATAATTTTCAGTGACCTACAAAGGAGAGAAAAAACATTACATATAAATCAATATTCATCAAAAGTATTTTAAGAAACCATAAGTGAATTTGTGATATTATTACAGAAGATACTACTCACCTGCTTTCAGCAAGACTGTTCGATCCTCTAATGGAAGTTCATTGAAATGAGGAATGTGTTTGGCCCATTCCACTAGATGATACAGTTGGCGGTCTGCTGCTTGACATATGTTGGCAACAGGATCCTTTAATATAATATAAAATAAAATTTATTTATATAACTCCATTTAATCATTAATATACTTTGAATATTAAATAACGTACAAATGTGTAAAAAAAAACAAAAAAAAACACCAATTGTAGGGTTGTTTTAAATCACTTAAATTTAATTTTGGTAATCGCATTTTAGTGCAATAGTCATACAACTTATTAGTTAAGTGTTTACATTAATGGTGCAGTTTTTCTATAGATTAAGTCAATATCACTGGAAACTATTTGCTCTAAAAACAGCAAATTTCAAAAGTATTCTTAAAAATTACATATAAGGAACAAGCAAATGCAATTAACATCCAATATAATACCTGATGGGCTGGAAATGCTATTTTTAACTCGCTTATGCCAGCCTGTATTGCTAATAAGTTAGGCAAACATACTTATATTCTAAAAAAAAACAAAAAAAAAAAACAAAAAAACAAAAACAGTATAATAATGTAATTACTTTGGTTATTAAAACTATATTTTAAAAGTAACTGTATAAAACTCAAGAAAGAGCAAGCATGTGAGCAACTATATAGAACTATTTTTTTTTTTTTTTTTTTGGTTTGGTAGTTGTTGGCGCATCGGCTTTTGTGGCCATAGTGCACCTCCCAAGGTTTTTGCAGTACTTTGATCCAAGCCCGAGGCGGGAATCGAACCCGCGACCTTTGGGTTGCCAGGCAGGCACTTTACCCACCTGGCTAGCCAGGTCGGCTATATAGAACTAAATGGATAACAAAAACTAAGCAGTTAAGCTGGAATAAATAACCAGGAACCTTCACAGGTCATATTTTCTTGTCATTTGCAAGAAAAGTAAGTGGCGACACCAATCTACACACCGAATTTTGTTAAACTGAAATATTTTATAAGGCTGTATACATCTCTAGGGATGGCATAGTCCTTCCAGTGATGGCAGCTGAAAGTCAGCTACCAGGCTTGGATTTATGCTTATATTAAGAGATTCACTTATCTACAGGTCAACCTAAGTTGCTAATAACATTTTAAACAAATGGCATTAAAAGATGAATTTTACATTTGTTTAAAACTAAACATCATCATGACAGTTGTTTCAAGACTATTAGTTTCTCATTGGTAATTTGGACATTAATGCCAGGGAAATATAAAGATAGATAGACTGAAACACTACTCACTTGCATTCTAAGTAAGCAGTCAAGCAGTGTATAGAAGAAAAACTTCCAATTAAACAAATAAAAAAGTTATACATACTTTTACCCCTAATACTGGGCCACAACACAACAGAAAATGTATGTTTGAATGTCAGTACTGAATTTCAATTTCAGTTTAGCCCCATATATCGCTTGGCTACCTACTTAAATTTGATATATTATTCACTAATCAGTATACATTTGCTAATTGAGGCCACTCAGTATTTAAAAGACCCAGTAGGTATTGAAACAGATGCCATAATAGTTTTAAACAAATTTTGTATTTACCTTTTGGTGATGATGGCTTTATTTAAAATAATATTAGCAACTTAAGTTGATCTGTAGATAACAACGTTGTCCCTAATGTGCCCAGGGACTCACATCTAGTGAGTATGGGCTTGGCACCAGGGTAACTCAGAAATTTTTTTGGCTAGTGGAGCATAAGCCTCGGGCTTCCTTGCACTATATGGCTAATAATAAGCCCAAGGTTTAATGGCTGACTTTCAGGTACTGCCACTGGAAGACAGAAACTGTAAACTGTATGTATCTCTGCTTTTGAATTATTTCAATACCTGTGTTGAAATATTACTCCATAGTCTAATATTACTACAAGAGGTAACAAAATATTTCTCTCTTATCTGTTGTGTGGCTCTTCAATGAACATTATGTTATAGTCCCACTCCTGTCCTGGTGATACGCAATGTCTTGCAGTTTCGCTAAGATGGAGAAATATTTTTGCTGACATTCGAAAGTAGAAGGTATAAGTGTCATTACTTTGGTTGTACAAGTCTCACCCATTATATAATTATTAACTATAGAGTGAATGACACAAGTAGCAGACGGAAAAGTTTGCAGACACTTTCATCATCTTAAATCTTTTTTTATTCATTAAATTTCCAATTTTTTTTTTTTTTTATTAACTAGCACTTGCATTGTAACTTAAGATAGTATTTTAATTCCTGTTAAGAAAAATTAACAGCTGCTTGCTGAGTTTTATACTGGAGGAAAAACATGGTTTTGGTCACTTCCAACCTCTATTAAACAAAATGATTGTATTGCACCATGGAGTGGTTAGCTTAGCCAATGTGGGGAAGATACAAGGGATGCAGAATTTGAATATATGGAGACAATCTATCTTTCAATATCACTATCTTTCCTGTATACAATGTATACAGGAAAGATAGACGTGACATGGGGGAAGGTTATACTTTTAGTTAAGAAGCATATTAAATCTAAGGCAGTGCTTCCAGTCAACATGGATGGCCAGTGCAATGTTGAGTCAGTTTGATGTGACATAAGCATTGGGAAAACAAAAATGAGAAGAGGAGTATGATAAAGGCCAAATGACTCCAATAAGTACAACAAACAAACACACAGAGAAATAGAGTCGGCCAGTAAATCAGAATGTCTGATTAAAATCATCTATTACAAATAGGTGATTTTAACTTTCCAGATGTTGACTGGAATTTGTTGGTTGGTCACTCACACACTAGCAAGGCTTTTGTGGATTTATTGGATGACTGTTTTCTACAGCAGCAAGTGGAAGCAGTAACCTTGGTCTGGTTATCAACAGTGATTTTTCATGCATTAAGAGCCTGCAGGTGAAAGACCAGCTGGGTGGCAGTGATAAATCGCAACTGATGTAGAATTCACTTAGACATACAGTGCTCTCAGACAGTTTTTAAATTCTGTGCAGTGGGACCAACTGATGATGTTATCAACAGCATATTCTAAATGGGAAGTATTCAGGGAAATAATCATAGAAGCTACTAGGCTTTTCATACCAACTAAGAAATACTGTTCAAGGCTTAGACCTAAATGGACATCAGACGAACTGATGAGACTTGTGGCAGAGAAGAAAATTTGCAAAAATGCGTGGGACGCATATAAATTATCAGATGTGATACAGAAACCAACGTTAGATATAAGCTAGTTTGTAATCAAGTCACAATGTGTTGTAATGTGGCTTAGGCAAGCTAAGGCACATAATTACTTCTATGTTTATATTAACAGGAGAAGGAAGGGATTGAGACACTTGATGTCAATGGTTTAACTGATGACCCTGCTTAGGTTGCTAACAAACTGAATAGGTACATCTATTCTGTACAGTGGGATCAACTGACGATGTTACCAACAGTAAATTCTAAGTGGGAAGCATTCAAGGAATTAATCGTGGATGCTACTAAAAGTTTCGTACCTATTAAGAAATATTGTTCAAGGTTTAGCATTAGCATTAGTAGAGGCATTTGATGCAAGAAAGCAAGCTTATGCAGCATCAGGCAAAAAAAAAAAAAAAAAAAAAAAAACCACTTCCAACTTCACCCCTCTGTTCGTTCAAAATACCTGTCCAGCTGAGCCTTAAACTTATTTAGGCTATCAACTTCCACGACAAGGGATGGAAGTCTGTTCCACCAACCAACCACCTGCTGGATAAAGGCAAATTTCCACACGTCAATCCTACATCTGTCTTTCCTCAATTTGAATTTATGCCCTCTCAGGTGATTATTCTGAGCGAGAGGAAGAATCCCATCAGCATTGAGCATGCTCAAACCATTCAAGGCTTTATACACCTCTATCAGATCACCTCGCTGGTGCCTAGTCTCTAGACACTGTAATTTGCAAAACTTAAGCCTTTCTTCGTAAGAGCACCCCCTTTGTTCTATTCACTAATCTTGTTGCCCTTCTCTGTACTCGTTCCAGCATCTCTACATCCTTCTTGAAATGAGGCCTCCAGACCTGTATACAGTACTCTAGGTGTGGCCTGACCATTGCCTTATACAAGGGAATAATCACCTCCTTATTACTGCTAGAAAAATTCCTATATATCATAGATTTGCTATCCTGTAGATTTGCTTGAGCGTGTACAGAGAAGGGCAACAAGATTAGTGAAGGGAATGAAGGGATCCTCTTACCAAGAGAGGCTTAAGTTCTGCAAATTGCAGTGGCTGGAGACTAGGCACCTGCGCAGTGATCTGATTGAGGTGTATAAGGCCTTGAATGGGTTGAGCACGCTGAATTCTGATGGGATCCTTCTACTTGTTCAGATTACGAACCTATGGGGGCATAAATTCAAATTGAAGAAAGACAGATGTAGAATAGATGTTCGGAAATTTGCCTTTAGCCAGCGGGTGGTTAATTGCTGGAACAAACTTACATCTGTCGTTGTGAAGTTGATAGGTTAAATAAATTTAAGGAGGAACTGGACAAACATTTAGAGGGAATTGCTTTGTAATTTTTTTTATTTATTTATTTTTTTTGGCTGATGCTGCATAAGCTCATACACTTGCTTTCTTGCATCACATGCCACTACTACTACTACATTCCCACATGAGGAATTCTTTAGGGAAGGGAGATGACAGAAGTTTGTCAAACTATAATGGGGATCTAAATGATATTTTGACAATTAAAAGGAAAGTAAAAGATACTGCAGCATTATATCATCAGTAGTTACCGATTATATAATGCTGAGCAATAACCTTGCTTTTCTTTCCTTCTATACAAAACAATATCCACATGGATTTCAAAATGTCATAAAAATTGGCCTCTAAATGTTTAGGTTATTGCAATGTTTTCTGTAAAATTTAATTTCCAACTTGTTTCAATAAACTTGATCATTTTTTGCCTTTAAAATTTTTGTGGAATGCAGTGTTGTTTAATCTCTTATTAGAATTAGTTAATTGCCATGTATGTCTTTCTCCCAGGAAATATCAAAACCTAAGTGATTGTCAGATTAATTTCAGATATTATATGATTTAGATAGATACTTCTCATTAATTTTTTTTAAAGTTGAATACTGATCAAAGAAAAATTTTGTAATGACTGTTTTTCAAAAACTTTTTAAATAAAAAAATAAATGTTCAAACATTTTGGCCTCAATTTCCTTAAGGGGTATTGGATTGTAATGTAATTCAACACCCCTTCAAAATCTAATGGCAGCATTACTGAAACTCTTGGAACACAAGTCTGCCTACAGCTTAAGAATAAAAAGTCATCATACTACAAAGTACATTTTTACTGTCATTTAAGTGTAGCCACTCTAAATATCTAATGATAATTATTACTTTCATAGGAGTTAAATGATTATCTTACATCTGTGTCAACTTCTTCTTTCTTGGGCTCTATGCGAAGCTCAGCCTCTAAGATCCTTTCAATTGGCATGTCATTATGGGAGTTGCTTGTGCTTTCCACTTCATTCTCATTCCTTTCCTTTGTTCGCTGGCGTTCCTCCTGTACAGCTGCATCAGAAAGCATACAACCTAAAGTAGAAAAAGCTGCAACAACTTGCTAGTTTTCTAAAGTTTTAAGTAAAGAAACCACCTCTGATCACTATGTGGCATCTTTTTCTCATATGGAAGGAAATTGCTGACTTGATAATTGACTGACTTCATATGATTATTATTTCATAATAATCATATGAAGATAGTGACATTTCAGTTATGCTTATATCACTTTTAACCATAACTGAAATAATATTTATTTCAATTAAGGAATAACTAACTTTCAATACTTGTGTAGCACCAGAGCTAAAACCACTGTAGTTTTGTTATTATACAAATAATTTTGTATCCTGTGAAACGTTATTTACTAATTACATGTATGAATCCATTGGTTTCTGGGACACTGCAGAATTACTCAGAAATGATATGTTAAGCATATCTGGTATAATATAAAATGACCTACTCACGTGGTTGTATGTTGTTGCCATGATAAGTATTATAATTAATGTTATCATGGACAAAAAAATCTGTTCACAAAACAACAGATTGAAACTACAGCAATACCCTGCATAGCACTGATAATTGGTGCCGAAACTATTCTGTGTTATGTGAAACCGTGCTGATTGAGATATAATTATAATGGGTTTTAATTGAATGCGTACCAGAGAAACAGTCTATAAACAAATTATAATAAATCTATAAACAATTTGCACTTGATAGTCAATTAAAAGGATTTGAAATTAAAAACAAATATTGCAAAAATTTTATTAATGAAAAGGTAACATCATGAGAGATGAGAAAAAAGCTTTAAAAAAGCAGTTGTTTATTTAAGTATTTCAATAATGAAGTCATCTCTTCTTTTTCTCGGCATACAAGTCTTTGTAGCGTCGAATCCCATCTTATAAAATTTGCCGTATCTTGATGCTACATTCAACATTCAGATCTCCATTGGTTCAGATCTCCATTTTCAAGACCTGAAAGTTTTTTCAGGGGTTGACATGGCCTGCATGACCTTGCAGGCCATGTCAACCCCTGAAAAAACTTTCTCCAGTTGTTCTGTTGAAAATTGTTTTGGTGGCACTTCAGTGTTATCCACTTCAGAATTGTTTTCTCTTCTGCATATGCAGGTTGCTCGTCAGTTTCAAGGAGATGCTGTTATTTGGATTTTAGGAGCATTAGTAACTAAGGCCATATTGCTCCGGGGATATGCGGTGGTCATTCCCTGACCTTTCCGCATCCTCCATATTTGGTGGTCACGGGTTCGAACCCCAGTCTAATCAAGAAGCATGTGCTACGCACTGCTGCGCCTGCCCACCTAGTTTCAAGGAGAGTTGCATCATCTAAGTCGCATGTGAGTCAATGCAGTCACGTACATTGGCAGAGTCCCAAGTCTTTTCCGACCTTCGCAATGTCTTCGGCAATTATCTGAATTTGCAATTCAAAACCAGTGAAATAATTTACCAAATAGGGTAAAACAGAACACATGTTGTTGGCAGTGATTTCTAGCCAAGATGTAGATATATTTTCGATCATATTTAAAGGGGTAAAAAATAAATTTTGAAATGAAAAGTTCGAAAAACTATCAAGTTGTCTCGTCAGGATGGAATTAAGAATACTAAACACTATTGCACTTTGCAGCTGACTGCCTGAAAGGAGCTATTGTCACATGTGCATTGTCACAATAGAGTTGGCACTGCAGTATATATGTATAGTACATGTCTAGGCTATTGAATGAGTTTTAATATGTACAGATCTTTGTAAATTTTCAACTTTGTAAAGTACATTTTCGACTCAAACTTAATTGAAAACCGTGTTATAGTGAAATCCATGCTGTCTGAAGCCGTGCTAAGTGGGGTATTGCTGTATTAGTATTTTAGGCTTTTTTAAGGAAAGGTAAGCATTTTAGTGTAGCTCGAAACAAACAACCGATATAGAAAGCTGTCTTAAATCTAGAAGAAGGTGGTTTGGGTAGAAAATAATGGTGTACTCCTATAATAAGAATATGGTGTCATGTGCATCATGTTCTGTTATAATAATAACTAGAAAAACCTAGCCTGAAACAGGCAATTTGCTTATATGAAACTTCTTGTTTCACTAACACTTAACTTGGAAATTGTTAATGAATTTGGCATATTTCCTTACCCTATGCTATAACTGATAAAACAGATATCAGGATAGTGTCAGAGAATAAAAAAAAAAAAAATTCAAATAAATAGACAAATTTCATAGCCCATGTTTGAGAACATAGAAGATAGACTGGAATTTTTTAGATTGAAATTTTCAGAAAATACAGAGGAAGGTGAAGTCTGTTCCAGAGAACAAAAGTCTGCTCCAGAGAACAGATAAATGAAGAAAAGTTAAGTTCAGTGAGTTGAGCCATGAATGAATGTTGAATACCTGGGACATTCCATTTCTTTCTTTCAATTTGTCTGGAAGCAGGAGATAGAATTACAGATGCCAGTTCACAAATCTCCAAGACAGAATGCGCTGATCCCACAGCGGGTGGTGGTTGGTGACTCTACTTGTCATGGAAACGGGAAATATGTTGTGCAAGAGAGATAGGTGGAATTGGACCATGATATGTCTGCCAGGGGCAAAAATTGTAGAGCAGATATCTTTTAAGGGCACAAAAGGTGATATTATTGTACATGTTGGTACTAATGATATAAGAATAGGAGATCTGAAGACTTACTTAACAAGTACAGGGCAATGTTAGGAAAAAGTCCCAAGTTAGGATTGAATTTGAAAGTGTTTGTGATTCTGCCTGGACATGAGGGAGTATATGTTGATAGCCTTGTCAATCAATTCGGCCCTGGAGAGAATGTGCAAGGCTCGTGGGGTAGAATTTTTCTCAGTGTGGTCTGTGCTTGTTAACAGGAGAGAGAGACTACTTTTACAGAGATGAGATACACTTGAATAGAAGGGGTGTAAGAATATTTGCTAATACTATTGAGGCAGTGATAAGTGGGTTGGAAAACTGTTAGCTTGTGGGGGGGGGATGTACAGACTAATAGCTTAACTAGAGCTGCCGGCAGAGGCGAAAGTGATTCTTGCACTGCTACTATTGGTACATTCAGCAGTCTGGAAAGAAAGGTGTCTAGGACTTCAGGCCCCGTTGTGGGTCATTATGGGACAAATAAATACATGGGCTGTGTTAGGGTAACTAAGAGTAAGAACATGTGCATGTGCACTAATGTTAGGAGCATAGTAAATAAATTTGATGAATTTGAAGTGCTGGTCAAGTCATCAAATGCGCACATTGTGGGGATAGATGAACCAGGAAGTTTTTGAAAAATCTGATTCTTTTTGCAGATAATTTTCTTCCATTAGTTTGTCCATTCATTATGTAGTTATGTGGATGAGGTAAAAGTTGGGAGGAGGGAGTTATATGGAAACCGATGAAATTTTTAGATGTGGCATATATATACACACAGCAAGATATACCCAATTCCTCAACATAATGTGCTACTGTAATTGTCAGCATGTTCTAGTTGAATCTCTCCTTAACATAACGTGGTGTAACCATGTATATCTGTGAAATGAATGAAAGATTTCGAGGGGTTTAGTTGTTTTTTGTGAATACCATTAGTCTGAGTATTCTGTAGATAGCACTGTTGTAGATGAGGTAAAAGTTATTGGTGGGGGAACGTCTATACTGATGAAATTTTTAGATTTGTCATACACAAAACAATGTTAATTAACATTGTTGGTGAAAAATTTTCTACAAATGAACACTATCTAAAGGTATTTATTTAGATCCTCAGTAGTAGATATAACAACTGTTGTTGGTTTTCATGGCACAGGGCTATAGCTTCTCAATCCAGTCTTAAGGCTATGGCCTTGTGTTTCTCACTGAGATGGGGCCCTAAAAAACTTTAAATATAAAAATAAATTATTTTTTTAAAAATAAAAAAGTAGAACAAGTACTCTTGGCAAGCTCTGTATTCTGTCATATGTGCATTCCAAAATATTTATTTCAAATCCAATGCAGTGTAGTGTAAAACATAAAATTCATTGTATTAATTTATTGCAGCGATGTACAATTAAATTATTGTTTAAATTACTGTTTAACAGCACCGGAACTGTTTCGCATATCCATTAGGTGTATTTTTTATTTTATTTTTTTTTTTTCGCGGCCTGTAGAAATGTGCATTCATGGGATAAATTGCATGCTGTGTAAGGTTGAAAAACCTGGACTGATTAACGAGGAAAACTCATTCCCTTTGCCTGAAATCACAGCAAACTACAGCCTTGGTTGAAGAGGATTTTAAAAATTCTTTGTCACTGTTTCTTTGTTACCTCTCCAAATGAGTGGTAGACAGCAGCTGATATACCAGGCCAGTGCTTAATAATTCACATGCATTATTAAGCACTGGCCTGGATGACCTGCGAGATTTCTTTTCTTCTTTTCCTCGGTCGGATTACTGTTTCAAAACTTCTGATGTCAACATTTGCTCAGACCGTGTCAGTGAAATTATTCTTGCAGGAATGGAATCCTTTATCCCACACTCCACTTTAAAATCTTGTCCTTTATCTAAACCTTGGTTTTCCAATAAATGTGCTAAGGCTGTTCAAGAGAAGAACGTTGCATATCATAATTGGCTTGTTTCCAAATCTTCAGTTTCATTTTCTGCCTACACCAAAGCTCGCAACAATTGTAAAGCAGTTATTAATCAGTCCAAACTAGAGTTTGAACAGGATAAGAGTAGAAAACTTGCTTCTTGCCCTAATAGTAGCCGAGCATTCTGGTCTCTTGCAAAAGCTATTGGCTGCAACCTTTGCCCATCTCTGCTCCCACCTCTGTCAAAACCAGTTGGTTCTGTTGTCACTTCAGCCAAGGATAAAGCTGACCTGCTAGCATCCCACTTTTCTTCCAACTCCTATATTAGTGATCTTTGTAAAACACCTCCCACCATTCACAACACGCTCCATTCAATGCCTCCTGTGGTCTTCCGTCAAAAGAATGTCAGAAGGATTTTGACAAATCTTGATGCTAAAAAAGCTCCAGGTCCTGATGGTTTTTATCCACTTGTTCTCAAAACCTGTACTCCTGAACTTACTCCTATTCTTTGTCGCCTTTTTTTCACTTTCTTATTCCAACGGTGTTTTTCCTTCTGCTTGGAAATTTGCTCATATCCAGCCAGTTCCTAAAAAGGGTGACAAATCCCTCCCATCCAATTATTGTTCCATTGCAATTACTTCTACTCTTTCTAAAGTAAGGGAGAAATCAATTAACAGCCAACTCTTAAACTACCTAGAAACCTTCCACCTGATCAATGATCACCAGTATGGATTCCATCAGTGTCGATCCACTGGTGATATTCTGGCTTATGTTACCCACTTATGGACAAATTCAATGGAAATGTTCGGTGAAACACGAGCAGTTGCTCTTCATATCTCAAAGGCTTTCGATCGTGTTTGGCATAAAGGTCTTCTAAACAAGCTTCCATCTTATGGTTTGCCAACTGTTTTTAGTAATTGGTTATCCAGTTTTCTCTCTGATCGCTCACTGAGGGTGATGGTAGATGGCTCTCTGTTTTCTAACTTCTCTACTAATGCTGGTGTCCCCCAAGGTTCAGTTCTTTCCCCCACTCTTTTCATCTTGTATGTTATTGTTATTTGGTTTTTAGGAGCATTAGCAACTAAGGCCATATTGCTCTGCGATATGCGGTGGTCATTCCCTGACCTTTCCGCATCCTCTGTATTTGGTGGTGACGAGCTCGAACCCCGGTCTAATCAAGAAGCAAGTGCTATGCACTGCTGCTCTTTCCCACCTGGCTACGGAGGTGCCCTTCATCTTGTATATTAATGACCTTCTTCCACTGACTGGAAATCCTATCCATAGTTTTGCCGATGATAGCACATTGCATTCCACTTTCCATTTTGAGAATCAATCAGCTTCAACTTCTCGAAAATCTGCTACCAATTCCTTAAATGCCGATCTCCAGTAACTCACAAAACCAATTTTTCATCATCCTCATTTATTGATTCAACTGCCGTTTTCTGGAACAACCTTTCTTTGTACGTATTTCCTGAAAATTACAGTCTGCAGAAGTTGAAGTCTAATGTCAACAAATATCTTCTTATGTCTTGTCAACCTCCAACCCAAGCACAGTACTAAGAACTATAGGTTCTAATACCTCTCGTGTTTGGGGTTTTTATAAAAAAAAAAAAAATACCCACCGGTCATGCTTTCATTTCATGATGACATCATCAACAGTCAAATTTAGATTGTGCAGGCTCGTGATTCTAAATAAAATGTTTACAATGAATTCATTTTACTGTCTTTACTGCAAGGGACAATGTTGTTCCTCCTGTAGCTGTGACAAAATTTAGGCTTACAGCTCTTTAGAAATGATTACTCTTCACAAGTTAATCTAAAGCAACTAATTTCATTTTTAACAGCACTTATTAGAGAGTCATAACCCAATAGATGAATCTATTATTCATTAAAAACTTGAAGACACTGGTGAGTGATTTCGAAACTATTTGGTTCCATCATCAGACAACAGGTAGTCTCCATTAGCAACCTTGTGCTGAGTGGTTAAATGTATGAAATCTAAATGAGCAGTCAAATAATGTTTGGAAGAAAAACTTATTGCAAATGTAACTTTTGTTATACGTGAAAATAGAACTCCTACTAGTAGGCAATGTAGACCTACTACACTGATCAAATATAGAAAGGAAGGTACTATCTGAGGTATTATTTCAACACAGGTATTGAAATAATTTGAAAGGAAATGTTCATATCATGTTAATTTTTCTGTCTTTACTGCTAGGGAACAACGTCACTGTCCTCTCCATGACAGTGATAGAGTTTGGGCTTATGGCTCTTTAGAAATGACTACATTATACTCAAGTTGACCTAAAGGAATAAAAATTATTTACTTCAGGTCGATTCATGGATAACATAATCATTTCTAAAGAGATGAAGTCAAAGCTTGTCCACTGTCACAGGATGGGCAACATTGCCCCTGACAGTAAAATGAATGCCCTGTGAATGTTTTCTTCCAAACTATTCAAATACCTGTGTTGAAATAGTATCCTACTTCTATATTTGATTAATGCACTATGCTGTCAGCAACTGTGCCAACTGACAAGCTGGCAATGTGACATCTGATAACACCCACTCCAAATCAGTCACCTCAGCTCTACATAACATTATGAGAACAACTAACTTGCATGGTTAATATTCCTTCCTTCTTTCCTTCCTTATATATCAGTCTGAGTCACTTATTTATCTAGGTTGGTTCCATGGACTATGAAACAGGAAACGTTTTTCTAGGGTAGTGTATATTTTAAATAACAGATTTGAACTGGTATTATATCTATCTATACGTTAAAAAAGTTTTCCTCCTAGTGATATTTATTCGAGCCAATGGGAGAAGATGGCGAGGCAATTGCGTGACCACAAAAGCAATTAATTATTGACAACTGCCTCCATAACGTTCACCAACCTTTTGCACGTGATTCATTGTCTAACATTTGATGTTCAATTGTAACTTTTTTTTTTGTATATTAATGAATACTGTATATTTGTAAATACTGTAGTTTAGTGTTTTGTAAATATTTTAAATATTTGTATAGTTTGTAAATATTTGTCTTGCTCTTTCAGATGCAACAATATTCCTCATATATTGTGGAACCCGAAGCAAAAGGCATTTTCCTAAATGACCTAAGTAAACGCAGGTAAATAATTACATAATAATATTGGCTGAAGTCCAGTATAGTTACGGTGACCATAGATCCTTTATTATAAAGGACAGTCCTTTATTTTTGTTTAGTCATTCAACTTTTATTGTATGAATGGAACCACCTAATACACGGTCTGATTGCTATTGTAAAAAGTACATACACGGCTTAAACAATTAGGGGTAATAGTGCTGCTGATGTATAATTAGGTTCGTTTGGAATGTGATACTCTTATTACGAGATTTGATTAAATTAATTTTTATTTTTTAGCCCATGGCACCTAAAAGAAAATGTGTTTTCAACAAAAAGTTGCAGGAAGAGTTTCCTTTCAAGGCGTGAGAAATGTTCAGCTAATTTTAGTGTCAGAAATAGAGGCAAAGCAGCAATTACACAGATCATACAGACAACAAAACACAAAGAAACTGATGTTAGGGCGTCATCAAGTAAAGTGATAACTTCATTCTTCAGAAATGAAACTTTTGATGACAAAGTGAAACACTTGGCCCTTAAAGAAGCAACTTGGTATTATCACTCAGTGCAACATAACCACCCATTTCGTTAAAACGACTGCACTTCAAAATTAATCAAAAAGTATTCTTGTGGTAGGACAAAAACGAAAGTTATTGTTCAAAATGTTTCCGGTCCATACTCTGTTACTTTAGTCAAAGCTGATGTATCTAAGGTAAATATGTTGCATTTATTCAGACTGTTCTAATCATGGTAATATAAAGTTGTGCTCGATTCTTGAAGTATTTTTTACCAAACCAAGGTTTTAAAGTTAAGTTTACTGTGTGTAAAGCAACTTCTAGGTGAAAATTCTGAAATTCTTGCATAATAGCAGCTTGCACCAACCAATTGCTGGACAGATATGAAACTATTGAAAAATTAATTGCTTTATGTGCAGACAATACTAATACTAATTGTAATTTTGGTGGTGTCTAAAGAAAAGGCAAAAGCAACGTTTTCCATAAAATTCAAAACATTTTCAGCAATAAGTTGATTGGTGTCAATTGTGTTGGCCACATATGCAACTGCATTAGTATTAGTGTAGAATGCCTCCCAGTTGATACTGAAGTTGTATTCATGAAAATTAATTCATACCTTTGCATCGACACAATTAGAATTGAAAAATTTAAGGGAATACACGGTGATATACATGTTCAGTATAAAAAACTACTAAGTTACAGCAAAACTAGATGGCTGACCCTTCTACTGACTTGAGAAAGGAGTTTGAAACTTTTTAAGCCACTAAAATTGTAGTTTTTGGAACAAGAAAGATGTCCCACAGTTCTCAAAAACTTTTAAAATCCATTAGCTGAATCATGGTTATTTTTCATTCACAGTCAAGCTTCAACTTTTCATAAACGTATTCTAAAAATTGAATCTCAAGATTTCTACGTGTGAAACTTTTGTCAATTTAAATGAATTGAAATTATTTTGTCAATTTAAATGAATTGAAATTAAAGTTGAGTGAACAAAAACATCAAGAATTTTTACCAATGAATATTAATATAAATTGGTCCTTGAGGTTGTCACAGATATGCCAGACAAGCTGTACTTGCTACATGGGAGTCTAAAACGCCGATGGAACTGATATCCGGGTGACACTCAAGTCAAGTGGACCCAATTTTTGCGAAGTCCAGACGGACTGTGACAGCCAAATCCTCTGCTTGCACCTTCACGATGGTGCAACTGTTAGTAATCCTGGGTATAACCTCCATGCACAAGTACATGGTGGGTGACCACCCAGGTGTGAACCAACGTAAGCAGGAGTCGAGGTGTGGCGCCCACACCACATGGAGGAATGCCACCCTCTATGTTACCAGGCAGTACTAGGTTATTGTTATTTGGTTTTTAGGAGCATTAGCAACTAAGGCCATATTGCTCCAGGAATATGTGGTGGTCATTCCCTGACTTTTCCGCATCCTCCATATTTGGTGGTGACGGGCTCGAACCCCGGTCTAATCAAGAAGCGTGTGCTACGCACTGCTGCTCCTTCCCACCTGGCTACGGAGCCGCTGCAGTACTAGGTGGCAGATGACTCTCAACCGGTGCAATACCACCACTTTGCTTATTGCAGGCTTGAAGTGGTAGAATCCACGTTTAGTCTCTAGAGCTAAGTTCTGGTCAACCCTTCCCTATCTCTTCCATCATGCAGTATGATTGATGACTTTTGAGGTTATGATAAACATCGTGGCGAGATCCAATATTCCTTACATTGAGGGTACAGCTCTAAAACAGCGTTCGCAGGCCGGCCACTAGTTAGTACACCGGACCGAACCTATTGGTAACTCTTTAGGAGGCTTCCGGATCAGCTAGTGTATAATCTTGCTACCTCTACTCTGCGAGATAGTGACTGGAGGGAGTCCGAGTAGAGTGTATGCGGGAAGCATTGTCGAGGCCACGTTATGACAAGGATCTGGATATATTCTTACCATGTGTATGCCGTATCCAAAATTTCATACTTCATATGAAATTGCTTCATACAGCATGTCCCACCCACTTTTTCTTACAATTGAATACACTATGAATTGTCAAACTAATAGAGCAAGCTTATCTGCAAAAAGATCTAAACCTCCCAAGCACTTCCTAATTCATTTCACAAATATACGTGGTCACAATTCTAATCTCAACAATGTACATTTCCACTTTTTTTAACAGAATCTCAGTTATCGGTTTATTCAACTACTGCTCATCTCAGATGCCCAAATTGTTTGATGTATGATTCCTTTCACCTCAAAGGTGGTACTTGTGTACATGTCCGTTCTGATATTCCCTGTCAGAGACTTGGCAATTTGGAATCTCCTCTCTTTGATCTTCTCTGGCTTAAAATCTCTCTACCTCATTGTGTCAAATTCATCTGTTATCTTTACCTTTCTTCCAACTCTACTAATCACTTGGAGCTCTGACTTTCTCCAGTCCAAATTTGCTAACAGTGAGGTAATTTTCCTTGGTGATTTTAATGTTCACAACTCCAGCTGGCTTCCGCTTTATAGTCACACCGACCCAGCTGGTCGAGATGCTGAGCCTTTTGCAATTACTAATGATCTTGCATAGATTGTTCATTTACCTACAAGAATACCGGACAATCCTAATCATACAGCCAAAGTTCTTGATCTTTTTCTCACAAACAACCCTTCTAATTACATGGTCGAAGTGAGAGGTCCTTTAGGCACTTCAGATCACAACTTGGCGATTGTCTCTTCTCCAATGGAGCCTTTATCTCATGGCTATTCCCAACCTCGTGTTGTTTGGCATTACAAGAATGCAAAATGGGATGACCTACGAGATTTCTTTTCTTCTTTTCCTTATTCGGATTACTGTTTCAAAACTTCTGTCAACATTTGCTCAGACCGTGTCAGTGAAATTATTCTTGCAGGAATGGAATCCTTTATCCCACACTCCACTTTAAAATCTCGTCCTTTATCTAAACCTTGGTTTTCCAATAAATGTGCTAAGGCTGTTCAAGAGAAGACTGTTGCATAATTGGCTTGTTTCTAATTCTTCAGTTTCATTTTCTGCCTACACCAAAGCTCACAACAATTGTAAAGCAGTTATTAATCAGTCCAAACTAGAGTTTGAACAGGCTAAAAGTAGAAAACTTGCTTCTTGCCCTAATAGTAGCCGAGCATTCTGGTCTCTTGCCAAAGCTATTGGCCGCAACTTTTGCACATCTCTGCTCCCACCTCTGTCCAAACCAGATGGTTCTGTTATCACTTCAGCCAAGGATAAAGCTGACCTGCTAGTATCCCATTTTTCTTCCAACTCATGTATTAATGATCTTAGTAAAACACCTTCCACCATTCCTAACACGCTCCATCCAATGCTTCCTGTGGTCTTCCATCAAAAGGACGTCAGAAGGATTTTGACAAATCTTGATGCTAAGAACTCCAGGTATTGATGGTATTTCTCCACTTGTTCTCAAAACCTGTGCTCCTGAACTTACTAATATTTTTGCCGCCTTTTTTCAATTTCTTATTCCAAAGGTGTTTTTCCTTCTGCTTGGAAATTTGCTCATATCTAGCCAGTTCCTAAAAAGGGTGACAAATCTCTCCCATCCAATTATCGTCCCATCGCAATTACTTCTACTCTTTCTAAAGTAATGGAGAAATCAAATAACCGCCAACTCTTAAAATACCTAAAAACCTTCCATCTGATCAACGATCGCCAGTATGGATTCCGTCAGTGTCGATCCACTGGTGATATTCTGGCTATGTTACCCATTTATGGACTAATTCAATGGAAAGGTTCAGTGAAACACAAGTAGTTGCTCTTGACATCTCAAAGGCTTTCAATCGTGTTTGGCATAAAGGTCTTCTAAACAAGCTTCCATCTTATGGTTTGCCAACTGTTTTTAGTAATTGGTTATCCAGTTTTCTCTCTGATCGCTCACTGAGGGTGATGGTAGATGGCTCTGTCTTCTAACTTCTCCACTAATGCTGGTGTCTCCCAAGGTTCAGTTCTTTCCCCCCAATCTTTTTGTCTTGTATATTAATGACCTTCTTCCATTGACTGGAAATCTTATCCATGATAGCACATTGTATTCCACAATGTGCCGATGATAGCACATTGTATTCCACTTTGAGAAACCTTGCCCTGCTCAATCAGCTTCAGCTTCTCGAAAATCTGCTACCAATTCCTTAAATGCCAACTTCAGGTAATTCTCCAGTGGGGCAAAGACAACTTAGTTGATTTCAACCCTTCTAAAACTCAGTCTTGTCTTATATCTTGCAAAAAGGATTCTTCTGCTACTATGCTTATCTTTAGTGACAGTCCAATTTCTAGGCAAAATGATATATCTCTTTTGGGGATTACCCTGACTTCTAATCTCTCTTGGCACAAGCACATTACAAATATTGCTTCCTCTGCATCTAAAAAACTTGTTTTTCTCTTTCACTCTCGGCGTTACTTTTCTTCCCAACAGCTGCTCACTCTGTATAAATCACAAATCCGCCCTGCCATGGAATATTGTCCTCTAATCTGGGCGGTGCACCCAAAACCTCTCTCAGGCTTCTTGATTCCATTCAGAAGAGGGCAGTTAGGTTAATTAATGATTCATCTCTAACAGAGTCTCTCCACTCGCTGTCTCATAGACGTACAATTTCTGCTGCATGCCTCTTCTACAGATACTTCCATGGGCAGTGTTCTTCTGAATTGGCTTCTATAATTCCCGCTCTCTTTTTCTAAACAGTCCGGCCACCAGCCAACATCCATTTACTGTCCAACTTCAAACTCACAGAACCAACTTTTCATCTTCCTCATTTATTCATTCAACTGGTGTTTTCTGTAACAACCTTCCTTCATACATATTTCCTGAAAATTAGTCTACAGAAGTTCAAGTCCAGTGTCAACAAATATCTTCTTTTGTCTTCTAAACCTCCAACTCAAGCACTGTACTAAGTAATATAGGTTCTAATACCTCTCATGTTAAAATGATTGACCTCTCAGTTCAATCATTTTACCAAACTTGCATTGATTATTTGAATCAACGGGACAGCGTCTTCCTAGAAATGGAAGTATATGAATGGATCCTTTTGTGAGAAATTCCATTGTTGAGAAGAGCGTTTCTTTTATTTCAAATAAAAGAAAACTGAATATTGAAGATGGCGAGTTATTCGATTAAGTTTGTTGTGTTAAAAATTGTTACTAAGGAAAAACTGGAAGAGTGACGACAAGATGAGGAAATGACTTGCCATCATAAATGGGCTGAAATATTTTATTGATAAACAAAATATATTTTAAAAATCGTAGAATTTTGCCTGTGTCTCCCAGGATCAAATACTCCTACTGAGAAAACATTTTCAGTAATAAACAATATGTGGACCAGCTAAAAGAAAAAACACAACTAAAAGTTGAAACAGTGGAAGCATGCAGTTTTATGACTTTTTAAAAGATGAGCATGATATTTAAAAATAAAGTGCATTCATGCAAAATATATGAAAATTGAGTTGTCTTTTTTAAATAAATTTTCATATATTATTTGATGTTAGATATTTTTATTAGAATATGCGTTTTGTTAAATATTTTTGTAAAGTTTTTCTTAGTTTTGCTCTTGAACTTTCCTTTGCAAAACAAAGTAATTTATTTTTTTATCCTTATGAACATATTTCAGATTTGCCCTTCATTTTCTCAGGTTTGTCCTTTATTCTCTCCAAGAAAATATGGTCACCGAAAGTATAGTGTACACAGGCAGGCACTTCGATGAATGCAAAGAAGATGGCAATAATTGACAGGTGAAGGCTTTGTTTGTTTGTTATTTGGTTTTTAGGAGCATTAGCAACTAAGGCCATATTGCTCCGGGATATGCGGTGGTCATTCCCTGACCTTTCTGCATCCTCCGTATTTGGTAGTGATGGGCTCGAACCCCGGTCTAATCAAGAAGCGTGTGCTACGCACTGCCTCTCCTTCCCACCTGGCTACGGAGGCGCCGACAGGTGAAGGCACCTCCCTTTTCTGATTGCTTTGTGTCATTGAGGAGGGGGGCTTAGCTTAGGTAGGGTGTTTATCCCTCCATTCCGCTGTTTTAAAATGGGAAAAGGAAAATGAGTTCCCAATTTAAAAACAGCAGCATATGTCGGGAAAAACACCCTAGGCATACCAACCTAGGAGGACAGTGGGCAGGGAAAGCAGTGGCAGCTGCCAATCACTGCTTTGTTCCTGTCTGTTTGTCAAAATATGGGAGTTACAACTTGTGAATCACTGCTTTCCCACTGTTTTGCTTACCCCATGTTGGAGTGTGTACACCATTCTGGAGTTTTACTGTGATATTTATTTGACCTTGAGAATGCCGCACACTATAAATGCACAAGTAAATAATTACATAAATAATTTCTTGATTAGATATCGACCAGTGTGTTTCTACATGTATGTCTTTTACATAGAAAAGATTTGACTTACTCCGTATACCTCTATATTTTACGTAGAAAAAACCACCCCTGCCATGCTGTTCTAGAAAAGCGTGGCAGGGGTGGGTGAAGCCCCCTAGTTAATATTAAAAAAAATTTCTGAAATGGTTGTAAATTTCAAATTCAAATGATAAAAAATCTTTTCTATTAATAGAGTTAAAATATATATAGGCTATTTTTGCTTTCACATACAAGTTCTTATTTATAAAGGACATTGGTGTCTAAGGCTATGTTGCATTCTGTGTGAAAAACTCCCATATTAACTCATAGAGGATCCCCTACTTCATCCTGATTGCGATTAAGAATTCTTCTGGTCTCCTACAGGATTCAAATCCAGCGTTTCTCCAAACAAATGACATGTGGTGAAACCAAGATACTATTACGAAGGATTACTTATAATAAACTCACAAAAGAAATGCAATAACCAAACTCTAAAAATGGATAAATTGCTAAAGTGATCAGAAACAATTCCCTTACATACTGTTATGCAAACCATACTTTGGAACATCACCAGAACAATGTAACTCCAAATGCAACTCAGATACTTTTCTGCTAGTGATACAACATAATGTAAAAATTTCTCTGTAAAATAAGAATTACTTTTTAAAGGGCAACTTCTTAACAATATAATTCCATCATTTTACAATTTCCATTTAAAAACAGGCGCCTCCGTAGCCAGGTGGGAAGGAGCAGCAGCAACAGTGCATAGCACACGCTTCTTGATTAGACCGGGGTTCGAGCCCGTCACCACCAAATACGAGGATGCGGAAAGGTCAGGGAATGACCACCGCATATCCCGGAGCAATATGGCCTTAGTTGCTAATGCTCCTAAAAAAAAAAACCAAAAACCAAACCATTTAAAAACCCCAAGTTTCAAGAAATTAGTTAATAGTGGCAAAGGATACAAGAAAGCAAGCTTATACAGCATCAGCCAAAAAAAAAAAAAAAAAAAAAAAAACATGACACTTCCCATTTTACCTATTCATTCCCTTCAATAGTTTGTCTAGTTCTTTCTTGATTTTACTTAAGCTATCAACTTTCGCAACAATGGTTTATTTGTTTTTAGGAGCATTAGCCACTAAGGCCATATTGCTCCGGGATATGCAGTGGTCATTCCCTGACCTTTCCGTATCCTCCGTATTTGGTGGTGACGGGCTCGAACCCCGGTCTAATCAAGCAGTGTGTGCTACGCACTGCTGCTCCTTCCCACCTGGCTACGGAGGCACCTCGCAACAACGGATGGAAGTTTGTTCCAGCAATCAACCACCTGCTGGCTAAAAGCAAACTTCTGCACATCTATTCTGTAACCATCCTTCTTCAATTTGAACTTGTGCCCCTCTCATGTGTACAATCTGACCAAGAAGAAGAATTGCATCCGCAGTGAGTTTGCACAATCCATTCAAAGCCTTAAACTCCTCAATCAGATCACCTCTCAGGTCCTGAGTCTCCAGATGCTGCAATTTGCAGAACTAAAGTCTTTCTTGGTAAAAGCACTCCTTTGTTCCCCTCACCAATCTCGTTGCCCTTCTCTGTACTCGTTCCAGCAGCTCTACATCCTTCCTAAAATGAGGCCTCCAGACCTGTATGCAGAACTCAAGATGTGGCTTCATCACTGCCTTATACAATGGGATAATCACCTCCTTATCTCTACTACCAAAATTCCTGTATCTTCTTCTTTGTTCTTGTCTTCTTCCCACGTTCATATGGGGTCGGCACTTTTGCTTTATTTCCCATCCACCTAGTCTCTTGTAGGCACAGGATCTTCACTCTTCTTCTTTGCATCAAATCCACAATCTCTCTGCTCTTTCCATTCATCGTCCCAATGTTCAATGTTCCTATTCTAACACTTTTCAACTCCTTCTTCATCTCTAGCTGAACTAACTTCTTTAACCGGACCTGTCCTTTGTTCGGTAGCCCTGACACATCTACTTTTCATCAATCACCTTTTGTTTTGGCATAGTTTTTACGAGCGAATGCCCTTCCTGAAGTCAACCCTCACCATTTATCCGGGCTAGGGAATTAAGCTGCCGATCTGCCAAGCCTTACGCAGCTATATAGAAGTGGTAGCTCTTATACAATGGTGATGTTGCAATTTAATAATTTTACGCAATTTATGCTGAATTTCTAATCCCACTGAACAAGCAGGTGGCACTGCTGTAGCTCTTTTATCTCATGAAAATGGCTGACTCGGTAGAATGACTGTGACCTTGAAAATAACAGTAATAAATAACTCAGCAACACGTGAGTATTTTTACATACAATTTGGTATCCTGAAAACTTCTACCGCAAAGCTATCAGGTAGCACAACTATTTCGCTAATAATTCCCAGTGACTGATTACCAAAATTCCTGTATATTATTGACAAAACCCAAAGAGCTATCCTGGCAGCCTGTCTGCATTGCTCAGAGAACTTCATATCCAACTGCACAATTATCCCTAAGTCTTTTTCATTTCCCGCTACCTTTGTGGAAAATGAAATCTACCCCAGAGTAACCTATCAAATATTTTTGCCACAAAGTTTTTAGGTTACTCTGGGGTAATTGCTATACATATGCAGCATTTTGCATTTGTCAATTTTGTACTTCAATTGCAATTTTGCAGCACTTCTGCCTAATTTTTCTAGATCTTGTTGCAGTAGCATATGCTCATTCTTGTCATTAACCAACCTGCCAACCTTTGTATTATCCGCAAACTTGGATATTAAGCCTGATATGCCTTCATCAATGATAAATATTTTTCATCATTAATAAATATAGAAAACAACAGTGGGCCCAACACCGAACTCTGGGGGACTCTACTAATAAAATTAGTCCACAAAGAACAATGCCCATTGATTACCGCTCTCTGTCTTTTCCCACTCAACCATCCCTTTATACATAGCAGCAACTTGCCCTTAATGCCACACTACTCCAATTTGTACAGCAATCTTCAATGTGCAACAGTATCAAAAGCTTTCCTGAAATCCAAGTATCAAAATTATTTTTTCCATCCAGTTCCTTTGTGACCAAATCATAGTATCCAGTCAAACAGGTCAGACAAGATTTACCCTTAACAAACCCATGCTGTGTCTGAAGTATAATTGCAGCTTGTCTAGAATCCTGCAATGCTTCTTTTACCAGTGACTCCACTATTTTCTCTGGAACAGAAGCTAAAATAACATGTCTGTAATTACTCGTGTCGCCCTCTGATCCCCCTTTTTGAATTGGGGATACATTTGCACATCCCCAGTCTGCAGGGACCCCAACCCACCCAAATCAAAGGATGTTGTCAAAATTATGGCTAAGGGTTTCCCTTAATATAATTGGATAGAATTCCATCCATCCCAGGTGCTTTTCTTATGTTTAACTTCAACAATTTATCTTCCACTTTCCTCTTAGTTATTACAAAATCATTTAGCTGTCTGTTAGAGTTTGGGCAAGATGTCAAGAAAAAGACTATTTCCAATTATAACTTATTTTGCATAAGCCAAAATAAAAGTCTGTCACTCTGGGGAAAAGAAGAAAAAAGCACGTGAAGCTCAGTTGAAAACAGCCAAAGAACACATCAGCTTGGTCTAATAATCAATGAAACAATATTATTTTTCAGATTGGTATAAATTTAACTTTCATGGTTCTGTTGATATACAGCATGTTAGGCAGTGAAAAGGTGGCAATTTCATCCTAATTAACTTCACGATATCTAGAAAGGCATCTCTAGCCAAGCGGTCAGGAGCCGGACTGCAATAGCACATTCTCTTTGAGTAGACTGGGGGTCAAGCTCCTGACCATTAAATATGGTCAATCTGTCAACCTGCGCTGGGCTAGCACAGCAGATTATGGTCCATTTCCTCAACATGACTAGTTGAGGTCTCCATCCTACAGTGGATTGACAATGGCTGTAGATTTATTTTTATTTTATTTGTCTTCAAGAAAGAAGTCATTCCGAGATAGCCAGATGATACTTTTGTATATGTAGCAAGGATGTGGGAACCACTTCAACTTATGATATGGATAATGAATACAAATGCTTATATCCAAATTCTAAAGCGTTACTTGATCCTTCCTGCTATAAGGGTATTATTCAACTAATCAATCAGAAATTTTTGATTTTCTTTCTTTGAGACTCTGTTCAGTCTGTTAGACTGAACAGAGTTGAGTCCTAATAGTGAAGTAATTTTCTCTGGTAATTTTAATGTTCATAATTCCAACTGGCTTCAATTTTCTAGATGTATAAACTAAACTGGTAGAGATACTGTGGTTTGGTATTACCTAAAGATCTTACACAAACTTATTTAACTACATACTACAATACCAGACAATCCTAACCACATATCTAGCACTTCCTTCATCTTTCTTTATCAACAATCCTAAAACACACAGGCATTACAAAAATGTGAAATGGGATGTTCTGCATGATTTCTATTTCTCTTTTCTTCATTTGGACTACTGTTTAAAATACCCTGATCCTACTAATTGCTCAGATTATATCACTAAAATTATTCTTGTGAGGACAAAATCTTTTATTCCTCATTCCACTACAGACTCTTTATCCCTTATATAAGCCATTGTTTTCAAAAATTGTACTAATACTATTCAGGATAAGAACAAAGCATATTGTAACTGGCCTATATCAAAACCTCCAACTTCATATTCTCATTATATTAAAGCCTGCTCACACTGTAAACGAAAAACAATTTTGAAAAGTCAAAGAGTATAACTAGAAACTTAAACAATGGCTGTGCAGATCCAAATTGTGTATGGATTAATTACGTAGTTTATTTTTATGGGTGTCAGCGTTAATATTGATAATTAGACGATTATACACAGCTCTACCATTAGTATCTGGACACTCCTCCACTGATAAACGGTTATGTTCTACTCAAGCACGCTGTGTCAGACACAACCATAAATATTACTGCTTAGGCCTTCGAGGAGATAGCAGTATGACTGTGAATGTGAGATGCAGCAATTGACAAAGTTAACAGACTTCCAATGTGGAACGATAATAGGATGCTACATAAGCAATCAACACATACGTGTCATTTCATTGGCACTAAAGATATCAAGGTTGATGTTTGGTGAGGTGATCTGCAAGTGGAAGCGGCCAGGCACTGAAACCATCGCAAAATGATCCTGAAAACCTCCAAAGATGACAGAAGATCCCTGCAAAGAATAATCCACTTTGGATGCAGGTTGACATTGTTATGGGCTCTCAGTGAGATGAATGGGACACATATCAGTGCCAGTACAGTGTGCTATATAATACGGGTTACTCTGGTCATGCAGCCATCTACAAGTTGCTAATCACCCCAGCTAATGCCACGTATCATCTAGCCTGCTATTCTTGAATCATAGACCAATGGAAAGCTGTGTTTTGGAGCGAGGAGTCATGGTACAGTCTGATGGTCATGCCTGGGTGTAGCAGACGCCTGGAGAAAGCTATCTGTTGGACTATTTCCTGACAGTGAAGTTTGGGAGAAGCAGCATAATGGTCTGGGGCTGTTTTTTAATGTTTTGTCCTTGGACTATTGCTTATTTTGGATAAAACAATGAATGCTGAGGTCTATCTAGACATCGTGGACAATAAGGTGCTACCTTTTCCAGTTTGTTTTGTTTTGTCATACCACCATTTTTTGTGTGTTTTGGGGAACATGACCACACCACAGTATGCAGAGGTTGCACCATATATATAAATAAATTTTCTCTTTATATTCTTGGACAACTGCATAACGTCAGAGAAATTTACAAGACAGAGAGAATACAAAAATATCACTGTACTTAGTAGTCACATGTGGGCTTGAATCATGGTCACTCAAATGACCGGGTTCCCAACCTGTGGGTCAAGAGCCCCAAGGGGGTCGCGAAGTGTTTTCTGGGGGATTGCCATGGTTATTTTTAGTTGCAATTATTTTTATAGGAAATTTCACCATGAAGGTTTTCAACACTTATTTATTTCAATATGGCATATGGTTACACTGCAATATTCTACTAGTGGTTGTAACACTGATTTTTCATAAATGAAAGGAAGTGACTTAAGGTCCACCGCAGCGGATATTTAAAAAATATTAAAAGCCTGCCGTGTTCATACATATTAAACATTTTATATTATTTTAATTATTTGCTATGGCAGGCCTTTAATATTTTTTCAAATTTCCGCCGCAGCGGACTTTGATTCACGCCCTCAAAATAAAATATACAAATGCAGTGTTATCATTAGAATAAAATTCTATGTTACAAATAGTAAACTGAAAAAAATATTCACTATGATGCAAAATTCAATATCAAAATTCATTTTTAATCAGTGTCTCAATGTGTGAATAATAGACTGTCGAATACTGACCGTTGAATAAAGGTGAGTTGCTCTCTTAACACAGTTGAAGATTACCCCGTATGTTTTGCTGATGCCGCCATGTTTGCAATGATGTAATTCAATATTGTCCATGATGGGCCATCTAATACAAACTGGCGCAAACTTAGTTCGCCAATAGTCAACCACCTTTAGTCGGCGCCATGACAGAAACCAGCCACTCACTGTCAAGTGCGGATTAGCTACTGCTTGCACTTTCTAAAATCTAAAAAGGTCAGCAGGTTGTCATCAGTCCGTGCTAAATCTGTACCCATGGAGAAAAAAAACGTAAATATTCAGAAGACTAGCTAAAATTTGGCTTCACCACCTTGATCAGCAATGGCATAGAGAAGCCACAATGCGTTTTGTGCAATGTCGTTTTCAGTGCTGAATCTATGAAACCTTCAAAACTAAAACATCACTTAGAGAGAAAGCATTCAGAAAATACTAAAGAGGATTTGGAGTTCTTTCGATGCCATGAAACTGGTTTCAGATGTCAGTGACTTGATCCTATAGGAACTTTTCAGCAACAGAGCACAGCAGCATATGAAGTTGCATTGGAAATTGCCAAACAAAAAAAACCTTACACGATTGGAGAAACGGTCATCAAACCCTGCATGTTGAAGATGGTGAAGTTAATTCTTGGGGAAGCCAGTGAGATAAAGATGCGACAAATATCTCTGTCCAAATTCAGAGGTGCATTTCAGATATGTCCGTAGACACGAAAGAGCAGTTTTTGAATGAAATCAAAGTTTCTCCATTGTTTTCTTTTCAAGTTGATGAATCAACGGACGTAAGTTCATGTTCTCAGTTGCTTGTCTTCGTGAAATATATTCATTCAGATGACATCAAGGAAGAGTTCCTGTTTTGAAGTGCACTTGAAACTACTACAAAAAGTGAAGATATTATGGAGAAGATAAATACCTTTTTTGAAACTGGAGGACTACAGTAGAAAAACTGTCTGTGGGGTTTGTACAGATGGAGCACCAGCTATGCTAGGGTAAAAGGTGGGCTTTTAGACAAAAGTGAAAGAACTTGCTCCCCAAGCAAAGGGATTCACTGATATGCTCTTGCCAGTAAGACTCTTCCAGCTCCTCGATGTACTTGATTCTCCGATCAAAATTGTGAATTACATCAAATCTGGAGCCCTCAACACCCATCTGTTTAAAGAACTCTGTAAAGACATGAATTCTGATCACGAGATTCTTCTTTTCTACACTGCTGTATGCTAGTTGTAACTGGAAGTGCAAGGGAAGATGACTTTGTGGCTTACTTTAATGATGAAGCTTGGAAGAAAAGAGTTGCTTACCTAGCAGACATTTTAGACCAGCTAAATGAACTGAAACTTCAGGGAAAGGAAGTACACATTATCCAATTTCAAGACAATCTTCAGGCATTTGCATCCAAGCTGCAAAACTGGCGTCGGAAAGTAAATCTCGGAAACATTGCCATGTTTGAAAAACTCCACAGTGTGGTAGAGGAATCTGAAGGTGAACTGGATGAGAATCTGGAGAAGATTACTGGGCACCTTGAATCCCATGAAAAGGAATTTCAGCAGTACTTCCCTGAGCTTACAGAAGAAGAAGCTGCACTGGTACGAAACCCATTCTCTGCTTCCTTGAATGTGGCCAGCATTCCCGATGAAGTACGGGATGAATTCTTGGATCTGCGGAACGATTCCTCGGCACATAATTTGTTTTAGGAAAAATCGCTGACTCAGTTCTGGTGTGCTGTGTATCAGTCATATCCAAATGTCACCATGCTTGCCTTTCAAGTTTTACTTCCATTGAAAATCCACTGAAATGGATTTTCAATGCTTCTTCATATCAAAACAAAGGCAAGAAACAGACTGAATGTTGAGGATAACATGAGGTTGGCTTTAACAAGCACTTAACCGCAAATTTTGAAGCTGGTTGCCTAGATGCAGGTACAACCATCGCATTAAATATTAGGTTAGAATTATATTCTGAAAATAATTCTAATGTGTTTTCTTTACCCTATTAAAAATGCCTTTTTATGCAAATTTGGTGGGGGTTGCAGGTTACTTGGCTATTAAAAAAGGGAGTCGCGACTCGAAAAAGATTGGGAAACACTGCTCAAGTGTATGCTTCTGTACCCTCACACCTGACCATTCGGCTCTAGGTTCACAAGTGAAAAGAATAATAAAATAAATAATTAACAACAGATTTCACTGTAGTACTGTAATGAGTCTAAATGCACATTTCACTGTAGTACTGTAATGAGTCTAAATGCACATTTCACAATCCATTCACCAATACTTATAGTTACTTATACTATGCTAAAATTAACAAACACTTATAATAAAAATTGGGATATAGTATGACATGGCTAATACATCAAATTTTACAAGTTTTGTTAAGTATTTTAATTTTTTTTCTACTCTCTACTATACAAAACAGCTGTGTATCCAAATGAAACCACTCTCCACAGCAGCATTTTTATTTTATTTATGAAACATAAAATATTGGCAGTAATTGCAATAAATTGATTGCACTTTCTGTTAATACATAAATATCAGTAGAAAGTGCAATAAATTCATATTTGTTAATTTCTAACCTACTCAAAGCATTCAGAAGTTTTGTATATGTCAAACAGGAAGACTTTTAAAAAGGGATTCAAAAACCATTCAAAACCATAAATTTAATGGTATGATGTCATACATCCTTAATGAATGTTTAAATTGGCCAAGGAAAAGTATCCTAACTGTTACATTAGTCACACAAGGTCAAAACTCCAATATTCCTCAAAAATTAATGCAAATTAGAACTAAAAATATCAAAATTAAATATCTCAAATTTCTACATAATATTCTCTCCCCACCATTCTTGCTAGGGAGAGAGAATGTTATGTAAAAGATTATATTAGAATGTATTATTATTAACATATCTGTGCTTTACCTTCGCGCTTCATGCCCATCGCAAGGCATTTCTGATAGCGGCAGTACTGGCAGCGATTTCTCTGGCGCTTATCAATCACACAGTTTCGGTCTTCCCGACAAGCATATGTTAAATCTTTTCGTACTGTACGTTTGAAAAATCCTTTACATCCTTCACAACTACAATAAATAATTATAAAAAAAAAAAACATTTTTCAATCCCACTTAATTTTTATTCGAAATATGCTTGACAATCATTAAATTTTTTTATAATTTAAGGAAACTATGCTGAATTTTTTAAATTTGGACATACTTTCAACAAAATAATCATCTCACATAAAATTTTTTCTTTGTTTTAAACTATTTATTATGTATTCATGTTACATAATTAATAATATAATTATATTCCATAGAATGTAAGATTGACAAAAAACAGGAACAAGTGTAACATCAAAACAAACAAATCTCAATTATGACTTTTCTCCAGGGAAAAAAAAAAAAAGTAAACTGCAGGATGGAAACCTCAATGGTCCACGTTGAGGGAAATGGACCATAATCTGCCATGCTGGTCCAGTGCGGGTTGGCAGATCAACCGCATTTAGCAGTAAGGGGCTTGAACCTCGGTCTACTCAAAGGGCGTGTGCTATTGCATTCTCGCCCTGACCACTCAGCTACAGAGACCATTTTCTCAGATTGCAAAGAGAAACTGCAACATTCAAATGCACCTCTGTCAAGCTGGCTGTGGTCATGTGGTAATGACCTTGTTAGCAGGTGTGACAATGTTCATCTGGGTTCAGATAGTAGAATGATAGGTGAAAACAATCATAGAAACAGCCATCTGGGGTGGGGTGGACACCACATTATGAATAAGTAACATTATACACTCTTTTTTACAGATACATTTAATTATCTATTCCTTTGCACATTTTTGAAATGCTACCTATTCATATTGTAGTATGTACATAACTTGTAGCAGTAGCCTTACAATTTACATCAAAGCCTCTGAAAAGACTTCTTTTCACTCAAATTTCTTCCAGTAACTCACATCAGAAAACTATTTCACCAGTTGAGGTTTTTTTAAGGAAAATTCCAATTATAAGTGACAAAAATTTCATCAGCGTTCAATACAGATAACAATAGTTACTACATTCAAAATTTAAAGTTTATTTTGTAAGAAATAAAACTATAACATATAAGCTAAAATTGCATAAAAACAGCAGTTATTCATTTTTCAAAAATAGTTAAATGCCTCATTCATCATGACTCAAGATGTTCACTTGTATTCAGTGTATAAACAGCTGTCATTTTTGTGTTAGTTGTGTTATAATTTAATTGTTATATTTAACATAATTAAATTATGTTAATGTTCTATTCAACCCATTCAAAAGTACATCTATGTATAGATTTTTCAAGGTCGTTTCAAACAACATTCAAAGAATGTTACAAATCTTCCAGTAAGTGCTGCCATCTCTTATCTGCATTTCTAAATATTTTTAAAAAAAATTCTGATTTGGTTTTTGTAATAATTTTATTCTGACACTGGGAAACTCTAGGTAGATAGCTCTCATCAACCCGTGCAATACCACTACTTTGTTTAGAGGCTTGAATTGTTTAAACACAAGAGCAAAGTTTCCAGCATCCCTTCCCTCCCCATCTCCTTCACCCCATGCACGGTACTAGTACTATAGGTTTTGATACCTTTTGTGTTTGGGGTTTTCATAAAAAAAAAAAAAAAACCCGAACCAAAATAAGAACAAATTAATATTTAAAAGCCTTTATTTGATAGATAACAGAGCAGCAAAGACTCAATACGTTCTACGTTATAAATTAATTAGTTAAGAAATGGAAGAATTACCTCTAGAGGTAATTCCTCCATTTCTTAACTAATTAAAAGCCTTTATGTATAGTGCAATTAAAAATTTTGAGGGAAAAAAAAAACTCATCAACAGGACCCCACAATACACAGTGCTTATAATTGATTTGTAAAAGTTAATATGAATAAACTTAGTGACTAGTGTTACTTGCGATAAACATTAATTCAACTTTTTTGTGCAATGGGAATAGCCATATTCCTAATAGATTTTAATAAAAAAAAAACTAGAAAAGTGAGTCTTATGAAGTGTCATTACTCACTCACATTGTTTTCATAAAAATTAGGTCCAAATACAGTAATAATTATTCAGACCCTACTTTCCAATGCTTTTTCAAATTGTGAAAAGCTCTACACTGATATGGTAGCAATATCATCTACAACTAGTGTGTGTGTGTGTGTGTGTGTGTGTGTGTGTGTGTGTGTGTGTGTGTGTGTGTGTGTGTGTACGCACATGAGACAGTGAAATAAATATGAATTATAGCAGATCGACTTATTCACAAAATTCAGTTACTTTTTTTGAAATTGCAAAAATTAAAGTCCAGATTATTCAATTATTAATTTTTAAGAAATAGTACTGCTTAGAATTTTCCAAATTTCTCATTTATCTTGTGATTTATCATTTAACCCTTACCTTAACTAAATGAAATAGTAAAATGATGTTAAATGACATCAAAGTATGACATGCATAAAAGGTTGTAAATATCATACAATTTTATCAATTATAACAGAAACTTCACAGTCCTTATCATATAGAAAAGTATTTCATTTCAGCAATGAAAAGAAATTTAGGCACAAAGTCATTGTTCTATTGTCATGGTTAACTGAACCATGAAGGAAGACCTTGGAATATGCGTCTACCAATCTTTATCAAGGACAAACTCATCAAACTCATCTCCTGTGAGGTGGACAGATAAAGGATCTGAAGGTGAAGTTTAATACAGGTACTGTGTCCTGAGATATGAATAACTGATTACATACATTCACTGTACTATATTCAGTAACTGACTCAAAATACTTAGAGCAGAAATTATGCTGTTATATAAACTCACACATCTGATGGTATTATCAAATTGCATAATGCTGTTGAATATAGAAAAAGATGAAAGCATATGAATATAAGAAAAAAGTAAATATATATTGATTCCAAAATTCACTCTTAAAAATTGCATTATGAAATACCAAATTTAAAAATAATCATATAAATGTTAAAACATACAAACTTATGGCTAGTACACCGATTGCAAATGTTTTATCCTAAAAATATATTCATTATGTCCTAATTTGGGGGATACACAATAAAAAAAAAACTAAAATTAGCCAACCTACTAAAAAAAATTCAAATGAAGCCAACATTTTACATGAAAATAATGTTCATGACTACATTTTTAATGAAAAAAATGTTTTTTAGTAATTCAATCCATGCAGAGCTCCATACAAGGTTGCTAGTTTCTGTAATCTTTTAAAGTCATGATTAAGGGGAAGAATTACAGAATGGATTGTAGGAAACTTTCCTTTAATATGAGTTGTTAATCATTGGAATAAATTTCTTCCATAGTAGTTGAGCATGACAGCTTGGGAAAATTCAAAGGCCTGCTTGACAGGTGTCTTTTTGATAGTTTGTATGGTGTGGCACACGCCTCTGCCTTCTTTGCATACATCTGAAATATAGGCAACCTGTCTAAGTCTGGTAAACTGAGGAAACCAGATCATTATTATATCTGGAAATATTCTGGGTTTGGAGCGATAATATATGTTATTAAAAAAGCCACAAAAAATACTGCATATTCTATTATACTTGTGCAAGTGTAACATTGTCTTCAAAAGAAAATAGAGCAAGGAAAAGGTAAGAGAAAGTACCAAAAGTTAATATGCAAGATTAACTTTTGATTTAAAGTCAGCTTCACATGACATTACATAGTAGAGTAAAAATAAAATTAATTATTTCATGTTCCAAAATATGCCATACTATGTATGGCATATTTTGGAAGGGAAAGAGCAAAATTTTCACACAACAACCTATTCCATAATCCTATCAACAGAAAAATTAGCCAAAAGCAGCAGTAAGAATTTTTATTAAATTTTTATGTTAAACTAATCCTAACAATGCAAGCATCAAAAGGAAGGCACCTTGCAATACTGTGCAAGAATCATACTACTGAATGAATTAAAAATAAAATTTTTATGGTCTATTATTCGACAATGTGATTATCAAATAAATATATCTTAAAACAGTACAAAAGGAGTGCTTAAAAAAATAAAAGAAAATAAAAAAGAAGACAAGCATGAGAAATATTTCATTAATGCATATCAAGAATTTTTTTACTTTGATTCTAAGAAATACTTACAATTTCTGTTTTGTAAACACTGCTTAGCCTTTTTTAAAGTACTTTTTTCAGCATTATAAAATTGACTAAGTGATCATAATTTCATAAAATGTTTTTAAGATTAAAAAAATAATAATAAAAATATTTTTAAAATGTTGCTTTATTTTTGATGGGAAAACATCAAACCAATTTGTCATGAAAATGCAAAGCAGAAATGACGCAAATTACATCACTTCTGCATTTTTGTGACCCATCATTTCCACGTCATGAAAATGCAATGCGGAAATGACGCTAATGACAGTAACCCAGTCACGAACATTGATTCAGTAGAGTAAGTAGTGGACTGAAGTCGTGGTAATGAAAATGTGAGACAGAAATGATGTCGCTAATGTTGATTCAGTAGAGTAAGTAGTGGGTGTGAGCATAAAACGTTACATCGTGCATACTAAATATTTTGGACTGCAGTACGATGCTAATGTCACTAACATTGATTTGGTAGAGTAAGTAGTGGGCAGGAGCATAAAATATTACATTGTACATAACTTCAGTTCTAGCTGTTCAATTTTAAAACAGTTTTGATTTTCGCCAAAGATGTTTTCACATAAAACATCTTTTGTGTATAAAGGGTGCACACAGTTTTTTTTTTTTTTTTTTCTTTTTTTCTCTGGAAACCCTTTCTCGTGGTGTGATTTTATCTCATAAAGTTCTGAATAGTTGAAGGACAGGCCTTCACACTTTAATATAAGTGTCTCTGACATTTCCTCTAGAAATATGTAAAAGCCTCTAAGTTATCATACGAGAAAAGCGCAAATGTGCAAATCTGCTTTTACCAGGCATTTTTCCCAGAAACTCAAATTATAGCTGTAAAATAAAATAAGTTTTATCAAGCTTTCTAGATTACTTTTAAAGCAATTAATTACATTACTGCTCTTTCTTTTTCTTTTTTAGTGGCCTATAACAAACACTAAACAACCTACATCACTAACCTGTAAACTCCATAGTGCTTTCCAGAAGCTCTATCACCACATATTGAACACAGGTGTTTGGATCCACTTAGTGGATGATTTGGAGGATACTGTGGTGATGGTGGCCGTTGTGATGACACCTTATTAAATAAAAAGAATTAAATTCAGTGTCCATGTAGTTTTTCAAAAGTACTTGTATGAATAAAATATTCTTAAAAAAGTTTTAACTATGGCTATTAGCAAACTATGATGATAACTTACAATAATTGAAATCACAAACCAACTTACGCTGTAGATACATATTTGAGAAAGAAATCTTACAACATGAAGTCAGAAGATCGAAATCATCTGTGCGCCAGTTTTGTTTTAGATCCACATTTCTTTTGCTTTTTTAAAGATTTCAATACAATAACTGAATATAAGAATTGTTCTGGCATGTCCACATAAGTCAGAGGAGCTTACAACTAATCATTTTTGACAAAATATAGTCATTATCATATTTTCCAGCACATGGAACCTGAAACATGTGCACACAACCAAACTCCTGCACTTGACCACTCAGGACAGTAACTGCTGAACATGGGTACAACCTTTTTTGATACTGGTATAATTTCAGCAACTGTGAAGAATATCTTGTTGAATTTGATTGCTGAGTGGCTTCAGTCCCCATGTGCACTTGCATACACATGGGAAAGCGTTGACTTGAGCAAGGATAAGTTACTGCCAAGCTCATTCTACTTCAAAATGGCTAACCCAGCCACTTTATAACTGAAATTATAGACCAAATGCCCTTCAATTTCAATACTTCAATAATCAAACAAATAAATAAGGGGAGGGGGGGGTAAATCCTAGTTGTGATAATGTACACAGAAAACTTAAGGCAAGAAACCAGCCATCACAAGTAATGTGGTAGAAACAGTAAGTGGATATATGAGGTGACAGAGGAGTGGAATGTTTAGTACAGTAGGTCAACAACAGTGTAGACATTTCCATATCACCTTATAATACAATATCAGCCAGACCTATTTCTGACAAGAGCACAACTACTGCCATATTTGGTAGTCATGTAGGGCAGTGTTTCTCAATCTTTTTACTCTCGTGGCACATTTTCCAAAGAAGAAAAATTTCGCGGCACACCTACGTAGTCATAGAAGAAGAAATTTCTAAATTTTGCGGCACACTTGGAAAATTTTGCGGCACACTAATGTGACGCGGCACACCCCTTGAGAAACACTGATGTAGGGTGTGAACTACAGTTAACTGAAATGCGTGTTGTGCGGCACTCCCATGCTTGACCACTTGGGGCAGTAACTGCTGAACTTAGGTATAACATTTTTTTACACTGGTAAAATATTGGATAAAAGTTTGTTTGTAATAAAGAATAGTTAAGTGGTTATAAATATGTTAAGGGAAAGTCTTGTCTGACAAATATGATTGGTTATTATGATGTGGTCACAAAGGAACTGGATGCAAAAAATAATTTTGATATCATATACTTGGATTTCAGGAAAGCTTTTGACACTGTTGCACATGGAAGACTACTGTACAAATTGGAGCAGAATGGTATTAAGGGTAAGTTGCTACAATGGATAAAAAGATGGTTAAGTGGGAGAAGACAGAGGGTGGTAATCAATGGGTGCTGCTCTTCATGGACTAATGTTATTAGTGGAGTCCCACAGGGTTCGGTGTTGGGTCCACTGTTGTTTTGTGTATTTATCAATGATATTGATGAAGGTATATCAGGCTTAATGTCGAAGTTTGCAGATGACACAAAGGTTGGCAGGGTTGTTAATGACAGTAATGGCAGTGTGCTACTGCAACAGGATCTAGATAATTTGGGCAGATGGGCTAAGAAGTGGCAACTGAAGTTCAACCTTGACAAATGCAAAGTACTGCACATGGGTAGAAGTAACCCCAGAGAAACGTACCAACTGTGTGGTACTACACTTAAGGTGCTAGAAAATGAAAAAGACCTGGGAGTAATTGTGCAGTCAGATATGAAGTTTTCTGAGCAGTGCAGACAGGCTGCTAGGGCGGGTCATGGGGTTTTGTCAATGATATATAGGAATTTTGCTAGCAGGGAAAAGGAGGTGATTGTCCCTCTGTATAAGGCAATGGTCAGGCCACGCCTTGAGTACTGCGTACAGGTCTGGAGGCCTCATTTTAGGAAGGATGTAGATTTGCTTGAGCGTGTACAGAGAAGAGCAACACGATTGGTGAGGGGAATGAAGGGATTCTCTTACCAAGAGAGGCTTAAGTTCTGCAAATTGCAGTGGCTGGAGACTAGGCACCTGCGCGGTGATCTGATTGAGGTCTATAAGGCCTTGAATGGGTTGAGCACGCTGAATTCTGATGGGATCCTTCCACTTGTTCAGATTACCAACCTACGGGGACATAAGTTCAAATTAAGAAAGGACAGATGTAGAATAGATGTGCGGAAATTTGCCTTTAGCCAGCGGGTGGTTAATTGCTGGAACAAACTTCCATCTGTCGTTGTGGAAGTTGATAGGTTAAATAAATTTAAGGAGGAACTGGACAGGCATTTGGAGGGAATGGTGCGATTTTTTTTTTTTTTTTTTTTGGCTGATGCTGCATAAGCTCCTACACTTGCTTTCTTGCATCATGTGCCACTACTACTACTACTACTAGCACAGCTCTTCATATATAAATGTGATGAGTGGAGTACTACAAGTGTGAGTTCTGGGTGATTTATTATTTTTAATAATTATTAAAACAATTATTAATAATTATATATCAATCATTAATAATTATAATTATTAATGATATTGATTTAGGGATTTCAAGTTTGATGTCTAAACTTGCTGATGATACAAAGGAAAAGCACATTGGCTAATGACAGTAATTAAGGGTATGCTATTGCAACAAGATCTAGAAAAACTAGACAGATGGGCTGAGAAGTGGCAAGTGAAGTTTAACATTGATAAATGCAAGATACTAACATTTGGGTAGTAGTAATCCTGGAATAACATACACTCATTCGGATAGCACCAAACTTAAGGTAGTTGATAAGGAAAAAGATCTAGGAGTAATTGTAAAATTACACTTATATAAAATTTTCTGAGCACTGCAAATAGGCTGCAAGAAGAGCTCATGGAGGTTCTATCAATGATATATAGGAACTTTGCTATCCTGTTATATAAAGCAATTGTTAGGACAAATCTGGAATAGTGGATACAGGTTTTGAAACATCCATGTAGGAATGACATAGATCTGCTGGAAAAGACGAGAAGAAGAAGAAAAAGATTATGTAGACGAGCTGAGTTTAGTAAACTGAGCTTTGTAAACTAACTTGCAACTTGCCATGACAGGAGTAACCTTCTGATGACCATGTCAAAAGTATAATGCAAACAACCAGGTGGAGTCATTAAGTGACCCCAACAATAAATATTTTCTGTTTACTAAGTATAGGAAATAAAATACAATGCAAAGCTACATAAATGTTTATTAGTATAAATAACACATAAAAAATAAAATCACACATAGGTTGTTAAGTTAAACACTGGTAACGGAATAGTTCTGTAACATTACCTAGTTCCGGTAGATATGCATTCCACTGAATTGAAATTAGTTGTTCTGGTTATTGCATGATTGGCATATTGTTGACTTTATTACAGTGGCAAGGTTCCTGCAAACAAACCGATTACACTTACTATACTACATTTTTTCATGATTTTCTTATCAAGGTTCTTGGGGCATGCAGTACAGCAATCATGTTTGGCACCAGTTCCAGGTGTTTTGTTTTGCTCACATGTTCCTGTTTTTCCTCAGCATTTTCGGTTTCCAAAATCACATTAATAGCATTTTTAATGTATTTAGATTAAAAATTCAATTTCAATCATTTCAAAGATTTCAGATTAGCAGTTTTACCAAACTAATTCTTCAAGGAATAGGCATCTTCTAAAAGTTTTACCTCTTTCATAATCTTCGTATTTCTTTGTGTACAGAACAAATCCATTGACTGCTGCCAAATCCAGAATTTGGAAAAATATCACCAATGGCCAACGCTTAGTGTTACGGGAGCATGTATATTCTCCTATCTCCTACCACGTGATCCAAAGTGTCTACAGCCTCTTTGCACTTATTGTAGTCTAGTATCACTTGGGGTTTGAAATCAGTTGTTTCATCTGAGTTGATAATATATGCTGAGTTGAAGTAAGACTACTCTCCTATTTTTCTTAGGAACATAGGAAATCGTCATGGCATCCTTAGTAAATACAGCATTAGTTGAGTGCACTGTACAATTTCTATTTGGGTGAAATTCTTGAGGAACCTCTTTTCGATTGAGCCACATAGTTCCATTTAGTGTTTTACCTTGCTTCAATAATTCTTGTGCAAGAGCAAAAGATGTAAAGAGGTTATTGGTGGTAACTCCATAACTTGAAGACAAACCTACCAAATCTAATACTACTACTCTCTTGCCCTGTTCCGTTTCAGGTGCGCCATCTATCATTCCAGTATAAATTTGCATGTTCCACCAATAAGAATCTTCTACATTACATAAGGTCCATATCTTTATCACAAACCTGGCTAATTTGGATTTCATATAAACACGAAATTGACACTGGCCACAGAATGGGACAAGCTGCTCATCAATGCATAAGTTGCCACCAAGAATATGTGATTTTTTTACAATTCAAAACAAACATGTGGAATATATCCTCAATCACTGCTAACTTACTCTCTTCTTGCCATTGTGGTAGAGTCTCTATATTGTCAAATCTAATGAATCTGAGGAAATCTTTCATTCTAGTGTGTGACATGGTTGCAGAAAAAAATCACGTTGCAATGTAGGATTTCTGTGGCTCTATAATTCTAGAATGGATTCCTGACATGCTTTGAGTGAACCAGCAATAATCACAACAGAACCATCAACAGGCCTATGAATGCTTTAATTTCTACGACTTACTTCCATTCATCACCTTTCAGAGAGATAGCTTTATGATTGGTTTCTTGAATAAGTATATCCAAAGGTTTGTCAGTTATGAATAAGTCAAATGCTTCTATGGGTGTCATAATCTTCTCACTATAACTTGTAAGTCTGGGTTTTTTGTTCAATATGTTTGTTGCAAGATGTCTTCTTGCAGATGATTGTTTTTTTGACCACCAAGTGCCATCTTTAGTCAAAACTGTATTTGCAGAATTATTATTTTCACTGCCATCAGATAATTCATTACTAGCATGTGCAGAATTATCGCTTTCACCACCTTTGCTGGATGAATCACTAATTTGTTGCCTTTGGCTGTGTGAAATGTCTTCCAGTAACACATCTTCATCATCTGACAATTCAAGCTCATCAGGAATATCCTTAAACTCTTTGTTTACTAACTTTTCAAGTTCAGTTTCAGTGAGATACTTACATGACATCATCTAGCTATGGACTGCCAAAATCAAGCATGTGAGAATATTACAATGTGAGCAACAAAGCAACATCATGACATGTCCCAACATGCTTGAAAGCATGCTCTGACCAGTACAAAATGTGCATAAACGAATAATTTCACTCTATAATGGTAAACAATGTTATAACGTTGGCGGCCACATGGGGGTCACTAAGTGACCCCCAATCAAGAAATAATTTTTTCTAAGTTAGGTATTTAAATTTTTTAAGCAATTACTCCATACAGATCTGCAAAAAAGTGAAAAACTTGGCTAAAAAAATAATGAAACCTCTAAGACATTAAAGGAAAAAAAGTAGCATTGGGGTCACACAGTAGCCCCACCCAGTCATCGGAAGGATAAAGACTGTTTATTAGTTGGGGCACAAAAGGACATTCTTACCAAGAAAGGCAGAGGTTCTGTAAATGGCGGTCTCCGGAAACTAGGTATTTCCGTGTTAACCTAATTGAAGTGTATAAGTCTTTACAAGGGTTAAGTAAACTAAATTCAATGGCACAGCTTTAGTCTTTGTCAGATGAAACACATAAGGCAACATAAATTATAAACTGAAAAAGGGATGGTTGCAGAAATAGACATGCAGAAATTTGCATCCAGAAATTAATTGATTGTTGGGATTAACCTCAGCCTAGTATAGTGGAATTGGGTAGTCTGAAATATTTAAAGAATGACTAGTCAAATGGAGGTTTTTTTCAAGGAGTGATTTGCTTCCTTGCATCATGTTGTCAATACTAATACTAGCTATTCAATGTTTAAAAAAAAAAAAAAAAAAAGTGTGTTGCTCTTACAAATCACATTTTTCTTTGTGCCATATTGAAGATAGACAATAAGTGTGATAATAAACAACATAAATAAAAAAAAAAAAAAAACAATGAACATGAACATGCATGGTTCACACAATGCAGCCTCATAGTAATAGTAGTTGTTGTTGTTATTTGGTTTTTAGGAGCATTAGCAAATAAGGCCATATTGCTCCGGGGATATGCGGTCGTCATTCTCTGATCTTTCCGTATCCTCTGTATTTGGTGGTCACAGGCTCAAATCCCAGTCTAATCAAGAAGCGTGTGCTACACACTGCCACTCCTGCCCACCTGGGTACGGAGGCGCCCATAGTAGTAGCAGCAGTAAAACCCATCACAGAACTCATTTAATCTCCATCCTCCAGCTTTTGGAATCTACAGAGTTCAGGCCAAGAAAGGAGAGAATCTTTTAAATATTCAGTAAACAGTATCTGCACACACCTTACTTCATAACCTGGTAGCATATTTTCCTGTTGGAAGATGCTACTGATGAGTGTACTTGGCAATGAGCTATATGATATGGGGATCCACAACTGGTCACCATGGTATAACTAGGGAGTGACCTACAGACAGTGGAACACAATTCCAGATATACCTTCCTATGAAGGCCTAACACATTTTCAGGTGAACTATTATATTTCAATGGCCACTGAGTAATTATTATGAAGAGAAAATAATCGATAAGGAAACATTTATACTGGTACAAAATCAGTAACCATTTAAAATGTAAAGCTTTATAAACAGAGAATGTGCTTCAATGATGTTCAATGGTTGATTTTGCATTAAGGCAACTAAAGTCACTAAACATCACTGTATTATGTCTGTAAACTGTGTATAATTGAGTGTCCTATGATTGGTTTCCTGCTTGCCGGACAAAAAAGCCAAGTAACCCTTTCTCATGGTGTGAAAAAAAGCACATAAAGTTCCTCTTGTCTAGACAAGACTCTAACCCAAGTGTTTAGCATATGGTGTGTTGGACAGCAATTATAACCACTGTGCTAACTATGTGAGACTCAGTGATATGCTTAATTTGTGATTAACTTAGGTTTGTCCTTTTCTGCTTTGATGGGTCAAGTTCAGAATAAGACACCAGATTAGTGCAAATTAATTATGAAAAACTTTAAAGTGTTAGTTGGTATTAAGCAGTGCTAAGTAAGGGTTTATTGTTTAAACAGAGATGTAATGAATGTATGTGTTCACAAAAGTCAGGTGTTAAACAAGAGAAAAAAATTTGCCTTAAATCTTTGGGGATGTTTGTTGAATATATTCAACAAAATGCATTCCAACAATATTCATGCAAGAACAATAAAGAGCATCTCCATTAATTTAAAAAAATAAAGATTTTAGGCAAAAGCTATTATTACTCATTTGTAACGGGGAATTTTTTTTAGTATTTTTATGCACAATGTATTTCTAAAATTGAAGGAGTACCATAGAATTAATCACTGGTGTATTTCCTTTTAATTGTATTTTAGTCACGTAGAATGGACGTTTTTCTTAAACAAGTATTTAAACAATACAATTCTGAACTTATCAGAATGACCCCACAACCACTTTGTAAAAGTAAAAATTGTTCAAAAGGATAAGTTAAATGCAAATGAAATCATTAAGGCAGTGTTACTGTTAGATGATGCATGTGCATGTCCTTCCAGTGAAATTTAACAATTAATATTCAGTGCTTTTTTTTCTTCTTCTATTTACAATTTGATGGAATCAAATTGTAAATAGAAGAGTGCCAAATGTGTTGCATAACAGTGGAAAAAAAAAAAAGAGAAGAATATTAACTTGAATATGAATATGAACCACCTTTATCCAGCTTTCTTTTTTCTTTATGTCGTATTTGTGTCCTAATACCATCTAAATTAACGTACATTGCTGTATTGTGAATAAATTTGCTTGATTGTACAAACTACAAATTGAAAATACTTATGTATAATTATATTCTACAATACAGACTTCCCCTTCTCTCTGTTAGTCCAAACTACTGAGGTATATTGTGCAATTAACTACAATCGGGAAACCTTTTTCATTTAATATTTTATTTAAGAACTTTTTATATTATTTAAATTTTATCAGAAAAATTCTATATTCTTAAACAAATACAGTTTACTTACAGCAGGAGACATAAAACTGCTGCTGTGAATGCCAGGAAAAGCTGGTTGTGAAAGACTGCTAGAAA
Source organism: Mastigoproctus giganteus (assembly GCF_048544385.1). Classification (NCBI taxonomy): domain Eukaryota; kingdom Metazoa; phylum Arthropoda; class Arachnida; order Uropygi; family Thelyphonidae; genus Mastigoproctus; species Mastigoproctus giganteus. Next base: position 7,903,367 of record NC_143580.1, read on the forward strand.
CCGGTGACATTCCAGAAATACCATTATTTGCTGATGTACTGCTCAAAACTCCAATACCACTGGGAGCTAAAGTATACATACAAAAACAACCATATAATTAACAATTTTAATCATTAGTAATCCTACTATATTAATGATGTCTAAGAAAAACAAGCAGAATAAAATACTTTTTTATGTGAAAAAAAAATTATGAATTCATATATAATAATCAAAAAAACAAGTGTTTTTCATACAAGATCCATGTCTGCTTATTCTTATTTTGTACACCATTCAAAACTCCACAGCCATTCTTTAAAATTCAAACAGTGTACCTTCATTACCACTTAGGATACGTGTTTACGTGACTTTTTATTATTATTTATTTTGAACACTAGAACACACTTTTGAAGCACCCTATGCACTTATACATATGAAATGTATAGAAAAAGAAGAAAACAAGTTAGGTAATTTATGCATGACATCACATTTCAAGCATGCTTGGTTATCAAATAATGTACCAAAAAAAAAAAAAAAGGTAAAGTGCAGCCATTATCAACCCACTGTAGGATGGAAGCCTCCTCAACAATTCATGCTGAGGGAAATGGACCATAATCTGCCACGCTGGTCCAGTGCGGGTTGGCAGATCGACCGTATTCAGCAGTCAGGGGCTTGAACCCCAGTATACTCAAAGAGCGCGTGCTACTGCACTCCCACTCCTGACCACTCGGCTATGGAGGCCACAGTGGTTAACAACTTTTATAGTGTATGAAAGAAGTGTTTACCAAAACCTCACCATGCAAATGATAGAATAAGTCCTGAACTTCTTCAAAAAGATCAGAGCTTCTATTCCAACTGGGGAGGGGGTTGATTTCATGGAATTGGATTTAACTTATTTCAAGGATCAACAAAGCATACTAAAAATCTAGTGTCAATCTGATTTTTTAATTTTTTTAAAATTGTATTAGGCAGTTCCTGCTAACCTTTAGCAATCTCTCCTTAGATTATCATACAGACAATTTGTGATGGTAGTGGAGAGGAAAGGCAGGCTAATGAATAAAGAATTGGTCAAACATCCAAAAGTAATACAGATTTCTGTAGGGAGGGGGAACTGGTGAACTATCAAATTAAAACTGATCCAGAAATTTTCTAGGAATTAAAGAAAATTTTGTGCAATCTGACCTGTCCTTATTAAGTTTGTTTGTTTGTGGGCTTAACAGCACAAAGGGTAACAAGGTCATAAGTTTACAGTGCATTAGAGAGTTGTATCTATTTGAGGAAAGTAAATATTTTGTCCATATGTGATGTATGTGGTGTGTATCTTCTACGAGATGAGCAATACTCAGCGTGGTTGTTGCTGAAAATGAAGCTAAGAGAATGTCATTGTAAATGGGGCAGTAAATGAGTATATGCTGGACAGTAAGGTGGGTGTTGCAGTTTATGCACTGTGGTGGGTCAGTGGCTGCAAACAGATAAAGATGTGTCAGGAGTGTTTGGCCTATCCGTAATTGGGCTAATACAACTTCTTTATGTCGGTTCTATTTGAGATCTTTTTTTATACCGAGTAGTTTGTTATTAGGTTGACTCTGCCAGATGTGTTGCATTGTTCAAGATATTTCTTTATAATGAACTTGTAGTTAGATGCAGGTGTAGCAGAAGATTAGTACCGAAGGAAACAAATGAAGGATCGGTAAACCATTTTGGCAGCAAGGTCAGCATGTTTGTTTCCAGCATGGCCAGGATCCAACAAAAGAGAACTTGTTGTTGCTTCTGGTTTAACTTAGAGTATTCCAGACCTATCTAGTAAGGGTTATGATTCTTCGTGTTCTGGTGTATAGCTTGGATACCACTAATGGAGTCTGTACATATAACACTGTGCAATATGTTTGTTGAGAGTGTGTAGTAGTAGTAGTGGCATGTGATGCAAGAAAGCAAATGTATGAGCTTATGCAGCATCAGCCAAAAAAAAAAAAAAAAAAAATCACACCATTCCCTCCAAATGCCTGTCCAGTTCCTCCTTAAATTTATTCAACCTATCAACTTCCACAACGACAGATGGAAGTTTGTTCCAGCAATTAACCACCCGCTGGCTAAAGGCAAATTTCCGCACATCTATTCTACATCTGTCCTTTCTTAATTTGAATTTATGCCCCCTTAGGTTCGTAATCTGAACAAGTGGAAGGATACCATCAGGATCCTTCCACTTGGCCATGCTGGAAAATTTAAGGCTATGTGGATAGCATAGAGTTCTGCAGTATAGCTGCAACAATCAGTAGGTGTCTTGGCTGCTGCACCAACAGACTGTTAGTTTTAATAGTCTAGAGTTTGTATTAATATAAAAAAAAGGAAAAAAAAGAAAGAAGGTTACTTTTCCTCCTGATCAAGTAAAGTGATTTCTTTACTTCTTCACAAGAAAGTGTGAAGAAGCTTTTGTATTTAATACTATTGAATCTACGGTATACACGAGAAGTGAACTCGGAAAAAATGTAGCAATATAGGGTATGATGAAGTGACCAAGCGATATGAAAGAGACAAATAGTTGGCAAAATAAGACTACACTGCAGTGTTTTTCACAATTTTCATCAGAGGTCATCCACTGAAATTATGAGAAAGTCGGCAATGTTCCTGCTTGTTTCCAACATGCTCTGTATGCTATGGTACACGTGTGCTATAGACACGTGTTAAGAACGAAATTTGAAATTTTTGCAGCAAGAATAAGGCCTAATAAATTGTGCCAATAAATGTAATTATAATTATTAGTAGGGCATACAGATCATGGATGACCCTACAGAAGCAAGCAAAAAGAATTGAAAAACTGAAACAAGATAGTCCCAAATGGACAAGGTAGTTGGGACTACCTTGTCCATATATTACAGTATTATTAAATCCATTTATTAAAGTAGCAAGTGTTTGCTTTCACCCCTTATACACAGCTGACTGACTAGAAGGGTGTACAAAAATGAAAGAACTGCAATTATTTACAATATAAGAAGGGTATACAAAAATGCACAATTACAATTATTTACAATAGTGACGCAAGTGCGTATATTTACAATATTGTCTACATAGTATGAACCAGAGCTGTAATGCTCAATACATTCTATGTTGATATCAATATTTGTAAAATAATAAGAGAAGTTTACCACAATATAGTACGTAGAACACTTCCATATGATACTCTCCAGAAATTAAAACGAAAAAAATCAAAAAACTTACATTAGAGTAACAAATAGTTTAAAAAATAATTAAAAATCAATTTAACGCAATTAAAAATAAGAAAATAGGGAAGAAAAATTGTTTTGCAATTTTTTTTCTTATTTTTAATTGCATTAAACTGATTTTTAATTATTAATTTTTAACTATATTGAAGTAAACTTCTCTTATTATTTTACAAATATTGTCTACAAAATTCAATTATTGACAAGATTATAGTTGAAGTAAGCTGTGTGCTTCAGAGAGGCTCTTCACTTTGTACTGCTTGCTTTAAGAGTATTTCACAGGGTCTACTGCCAATGATTGAAAAGGTTGACTACGCTGTTTGGGAAGAAATTCTTCAGACAGCACAGGTTGGACAGTATAGGATGCAACGATAGGTAGGGGTTGTCATTACTATATCCAGCATGTGGAGTAGAGATAAGTCCTCGAAGACTGGGGGCACAATCACACTGGTAAAGAAAATCTGGGAAAGAAAAGGAATATTCCTGGATGCTATGTGAACTCTCCAGGAAGTGATATTTAAGCCCTCATTCAAAGTCATGCCGAGGTCGGTGTGAGACTTCACTTTCCTTATCTGTAATCCATTGTGATAGGCTGTGATGTCATTTTTGATTCCCTTTTTTGTAAAGGTAAGTTGAGCTGATTTTGATACATTTAGTTCTAGACCTATTTGCAGTAGATAGGCTACAAGGCTGTCAATCATGAAATTTTGTAAAACATACTGTAAAAGAATGTGCTAATTTTTTCTTTTTGCCTTTATTTAACTTTTCTTATACTGTTATGGACAAGTATAGATATGCAGTCCCTAAAAATACCTAAACATGTATCAATTTTTACTTCCGCTGACATCAGACTTTGCATTTTAGCCTTCCCTGTATTCAACCTATAACTAAATTTGCCCACCCATTTTTTTCTGTGACAGCTTTACTACCTTTATTTTATTTTACTTTATTTTGTTTAATCTTTGGTATTAATAATTTTACTTTACAGTTCTTTCACCTCCTAATTGGCTTTGCAATTCAGCTCATAATTTTCTTAATTCATCATAACTTTTAGGATATTAACATTCTTTTGCCTTTTTCAAATCTACATTATTTTTCTTTTTATACTATAATTACCCTTCTAGTCCTTGGCACTTTGTGTAATTTTCACCTCCATCTATGCAAACTTTATCAGTCTTATCTACTCTTACATATTATATACTTTTGCATCCTTTACTGCTGCTTTGTGCGTTTTGGTGCATTTGTCATACCTTGCTTATTCATTTTTTAATCAACTGTAACTTTGACCTTAAATTACATTTAACACACACACACACACACACACACACACACACACACACACACACACACACACACACACACACACACACACACAGTCGACCACCATTTTGCGGACCCCCTGGAACTGGTCTACGGACCCCAGTTTGGGAAATGCTGATTTAATTGATTGTTAGTGTAATGCTGAAAACAATGAGACAATTTTATTTCTTCAAGAGAATGCAAATTCACTTGATCACAAAATCGCTTGGCACTTGGGGCCTCCCTATCAAGTAAGCCCCTATATATAAATACAGGGGCTTACATTATACATATAGAACTCAAACTTTTACGGGGAGGGAATTACCAAATTTTGGGTAGCTCAATGAATCTTTCTAAAAGATCCAAATATAAAATTTTCTAAAATTCCCAATAGGAAGCAAGTTGCTACATGCAAGCAAAGGTGCATATGTGGAAGATAACAGGTGCTTTATACGCATGCAAATGTGCAAAAAAAGCATACAAAAGATGTCTTACTATGCCATGCCTCAACAGGAATTGCTTAGGCAAAACAAATTTCACAAAAGCGACAAAAACTAGACAAGTCAATTGTACACACAACAACTATAATGAGTAACATTACATTGTAGTATATTGTTCAAAACTATTCTACCACTTTATACACAACGTAATAAATGTTTTAATAAATGAGCATCATATTACAAATACTTTACTGGGTTCTCGTTACAATGAGTAAGAACAGGATACAAATTTGCCTTTTTCAAACTGCTGGTTTTATGCTGTAAAAGGTGCTTCTTACAGCATGATGGCAGCCCATAAAATTAATAACTGCCAAGGACATGTTGGAAACTTTTACTCATTTCGAAACAGCAATGGCAAGCAAAGATGCTACAGAATTGGCAGGAACATAAAAAAAAAAAAAAAAAAAAAGCATACAAATTGTAAGAGAAGGGATGTCAACAGATATATTTTAAATGACCTCATTCATCTACAACAATGAAAAAGCTTCATTATCAGTGCCCAAGATGATAATAATAATAAAACAAAAATGTCCTTTTTTTGTTCTCTAATTTTCCTTTCTTCCATAGTTCTAACCAGGATGGTTCCGCATAACAATAAACCAACGATGCAATGCGTAAAATTTCAGTCTTCCCTTTTTGTCACATTGCTAGGCAGTTAGGTAGGCTAGAAAGTTTTGATTTATGCAAAATAAGTCTACCTTTATTTTTCTATTACAGTATTAAATAACAACTGTTACCTTTAAAATTCACTATATATTTTTTTTTTTCAAGGAACGCATAATCACTTTAAAATGGGATTCACTTTTAAACTCGTTTTCAGGAACTGATCGTTAAGAGAGGTGTACATGTACATCCTTCGTTCATATCTAGCTTTGTCGGGAAAAAAATCGAATTCTCATAGTAAAATATTTCACCTGTTGCTATGAGGCCACGTGTTGCTGCAGTCTGGATGTAACTCACGTCATCTCTGTTCCCATAAGGTATCAAATGAAGAGCATTTTGATATGTATGTTGAAACGTTTACCACACCTAAATTGTCTTCCTCAGAAGGAAATACTGTACAACTGTTTACTCTCTACAATTAACATCGCTCGATGTTGGCGAGGGAATCTATGTTTATTATTATGCAACAGGGCAGTTTCACCAGTTACAAAAACCGTTTTCAAGGTTATGAAGTCATGCGATAACGTACACATAAGCGAAAATGGAATTAATCTATAGGTATTATTTTAATCGCAGCAAATACAAACAATTGTTTTTAATTTAATTAAGCGTTACACTAGTGGCCTTGTGAACCGACAAATGTACAGCAATACAGATGAATCACAGGGAAATGCACTGTTTTAAGATCGCGTATTTAGAACAAATGTTTGGCAACGAACGAATGAAACACGAAAGTGAGTGTACAATTTCAAGGACAACTAACATAGCAGAAAGCAAAGCACCATGGCCATCCCAGGAAGCAGCGAGGGCGGAACACTTACATTCCCCTAGACTTTAAACTGCTTTTTTACGTAACTTCATACCTTTGAATTAAATTGTCAATGGCCGCACTGACCACTATTAAAATATCTGCCGATATTGGCCAAAATAAGATTGTTAAAAATATATTTATTCGATGGCATTCTGAAGTTATTCGTTGTGAAGTCACAATATGAAATATAATTAAAACGATACCAACTTTAATTAACACTAATGCCACTAGGTGGTACAGTATTAGGAAATTACCTGTTTAAAAAAAAAATAAATAATAATAAATAAATAGATCATACAGGAAACTCATTTTTCATGTTGTGGTACTCCGATTAATCAGAGAGAGAGAGATGTTAAGAACCTTGGGATAATCCAGACTATCAACGTTATACATTCGACCAGCATTTCCCTACTAGTAAAATTCCTCTATATCACTGACAATATCCCATTGGCAGCCTGTCTGCACTGCTCAGACATGAAGTTTCCTAAGCAGTGCAGACAGGATTCCAGAGCAGGTCATAGGGTATTGTCAATGATATACTGTATAGGAATTTTGCTAGTAGGAATAAGGAGGTGATTATCCCTTTGTATAAAGCAATGGTCAGGCCATGTCTTGAGTACTGTGTACAAGTCTGGAGGCCTCATTTTAGGATGTAGATTTGCTTGGGCGAATGCAAAGAAGGTCAACAAGATTTATGAGGGGAACGAAGGGGTCATCTTACCAAGAAAGGCTAAAAGCTCTGCAAATTGCAGCATCTAGAGACTAGGCACCTGCGAGGTGATCTGATTGAGGTGTATAGGCCTTGAATGGATTGAGCAGGCCCATTTCTGATGGGATTCTTCCTCTTGCTCAGATTACGAAGCTGAGTGGATGCATAAATCCAAATTGAGGAAAGACAGTTGTAGAACAGATGTGTGGAATTGCCTTTGTGGACTTGCCTATAGCCAGCGGGTAGTTGATTGTTGGAACAAACTTCCATCTGTTGTTGTAGAAGTTGATAGCTTAAATAAATTCAAGGATGAACTGGACAAACTTTTAGGGGGAATGGATGTGTGAAATGTTTTTTTTTCTTTTTTTTCTTCTTTTTCTTTTTGGCTGATGCTACATAAGCTTGTTTTCTTGCATCATATGCCTCTACTACTACTACCGACGCTGGCCACAAGCGTGCTCAACCGGTTCTCTCGAACAGGACCCGGCGCTCAAATGGCCTAAATAACAATATCATCCGCGTATTTTCCGCATTTCTATCAACAAGCCTGCCGCCCTCTTAATGTCTAGTTGCCCACATTATCGTCACTCCAAGAGTTGTAAAATTTGAAAAAATAAAAAAACCACTATTACAAAAATACCCTGTATAAGTTTTTCACAGTACCCCAGGGCCCGCAAGTAATTCTTGAACAGGGTTCCACAAATCTGGGGGCTGGCCCTGCATTCAATTCATTATGGGACAGGTGGTGTGACTGCACCAGGGACCTAAAGCTCATGAACTTGGTAAATTTTCTGTTTATACTCTGGGACGACCACACGGTCAGAAGAGTTCACAAGATATATACAGAGAATACGAATAACAGAATCGTATTATGAAGTCACGGGCTTGAACCCTGGTCACTCAAAGCATGTGCACTTATGCACCCTCGCGCAACCTGATAAGATTGATCGTGGTCAAATAAAGAAATGTTGCAACTGGGCTTGTTTTTTGTTGTAATAGGGTCTTATGAGCATCAACGACTAAGGCCATATTGTTCCGTGTATACTGTCTGTAAATTGCGTGTGTTCTGTGGTCGATTTTCTGTTTGCTGGACGAAAAAACCATGCTACCTTCGCCTGAGACGGTGTAAATAAATAAATCTTATACTCCGGGATAACCAAACGGTCAGAGGAGTTCACAAGATAGACAGAATACAAGAAACAGCACCGTAAGGCCGCCGTAACCTAGTGGTCAGGCGCGCGGGTAGGTACATAAGTACACTTGCCTTGAGTGACCGGGGTTCAAACCCCTGACTGCTGAATACGGTGCTGTTTCTCGTATTCTGTCTATCTTGTGAACTCCTCTGACCGTTTGGTCGTCCCAGAGTATAAACAGAAAATTTAATTATTTTATTTTTATTTAGCACCGTAAATCAGCCACGTTGTGAAAAAGGCCCATAAAAATTTCTCACATCAACGACGGGACTCGAACTTGGGTGAAAAAACCCGGTGTGGGGAGGACGGCGATTCTACTAACTGTGCTACCCACGAGATGCAACTGTGTCCAAACTTGGGATGATACCCAGGTCACAGCCGACGAATGAAATTCAACAAAAAGACTCGGAATAAATGAATTCATAATTTACTTTAACACCAAGAATCGAATGTTAATCATATAAATTATTTCAAAGGCTTGTACCTTTAATATAAAAGTTAAATGTTTTTGGATAATAATTTAATCATTTTATTCTACATTATGAATAGTTCGCCCTACCTACACGTTGGAAATTCTTTTAGTGAACCTGTCACATATCAGTCCAAATCCATCTGAACACTTTTGGAATGTTTTGGAACAAAACTAAGAGCCAGAACAAGAAGTTCCAATCTCGACAGAGAATTAGAAGCAGCCATAAGGAAGGAGTGAAGCAATACTCCAGTCTGCACATAGCCAAACATTAGAAAGTATCTCTCAGAGGTTTACTCACTGATATCTGAAGCGCAATGTACAAGGATCACTCCAAAAGTAATTTCCTAAATTATTCTATTGGTACGCTACAGAGTATATCCTTTTTTAATTATACTCAGTAGCAAAACTACCATATCGCCAGATCAGTCACTGCGAGATGGGGACGAAAAGGGTTGGGAGTGGCCCGAAGAGTGGAAACACAGCTCTTCTCCCCCTCCAAAGGCATTGGTTTTTCTTGGATGCGGATGGAGTGTTGCTAGTCGATTACCTCCAGATAGTCACAGGAGCATATTATGAAGTGAGGTGGTGTTTGCATGAAAAATATCAAAGGCAAACGCTATTTTATTTATTATTTTTTTAGGCCACGCGAATAATTAAATTCATCTGCCGTGCTGTGTGTCTGATGTCTGTTAACTGCGTGTGTTCTATGGTCGATTTGTCTGTTTTGCTGGACGAAAATCCCCAGTTTCTGGCGGGGGAAACCTTGCTACTACGCCTGAGACAGACTAACTCAGCCACGGAGTGAAAAAAACCCATTAAAGTTCCTCGCGTCATCGACGGGATTCGAACCCAGGCATTTTCCACCCGGTGTGGAGAGGACGGTGACGATACCACTGTGCTACCGCGCAGACAAGGCAAACGCCATGGAAAACTCAGCAAAGGAGTCTTATTCCACCAAGATAACGTGCCTGCTCACAAGTCTGTGATTACAATGACTTCACTACATGAGCGCCGCTTTGAAATTTTGGGCCATCTCCCATATTCCACAAATTTAGCAGCATCGGACTTTCACCTATTTCCTAATTTGAAAAATACCTGGATGGCTTCCTTTTCCCACCGCCAATGGCGTCATTGCTGCAATGGATACATTCCTAGAGGTCCAAGAGAAAACTTTCTTCGCAGCTGGAATCAACGCATCGGTCGCAGAAGTGCATTGACTCCAAAGGGGACCACGTTGAAAAGTAACATGTTACCAGTTCCTCAGATAAACCCTTCATACTCGGGCCATGAACTTTTCAAACGCCGCTTGTATGTATGGCGCTGTGATAAGCAATACTTTTTCACTATAAGCATTCATCTCTTTTTTAAGTGAAAGATATTTACTAAATTTTTCAAATCTATATAATATAGGTGTAAAAACACCATAGACAACTCTTAAAGGAAAAAACTACGATAAGAGTGTAAAAGGCATCATTTCAACTGTATCTCATATTATGCTCATTCGTCACAACCAGTTACCATATATTGCACTACTTCGAATAAGTAACGATTCATTAATAGAGAAGACTATTGTTACTTATTCTCAGTGGGCATTACCACCCACCCAGACGGCACCATTTCACGGCTTGTTGGCCTTTTTCTGGGTGGCAGGCACCCTGGTATTGCAAACATAACCCAGTTGCGAAGATAATCCCAATATATGAGAGATGCCAAAAGGTGTAAAGTATATGGTATTTTTACACCTATATTATATAGATAATTATAACTCTTAAAAATATTATGCCTAGTTGAATTTAGTCTTACTTTTTTAAACATTATCACGTACACCTTTTGGCATCTCTCATATTGTAGGATTATCTTCACAACTGGGCTGTCGTGTTTGCAATACCATGGTGTTTTTACACCTATATTATATAGATACTGTAATTATAACTCTTATTCCTACCTAAGCAGAAACATGTAAGTTGTGTACTGCTTAATAGTTGCGTGAAAGGCATAATTAGCATTGGTAGAGGCATATGATACAAGACAGCAAAGCTTATACAGCATCAGCCAAAAAAAAATATATATATATATATATATAAATAAAACAATTTCGCACATCCATTTGCTCTAAAAGTTTGTCCAGTTTTTTCCATGAATTTATTTAAGCTATCAACTTCCACAACAGATGAAAGTTTGTTCCAGCAATCGACAACCCGCTGGCTAAAAGCAAATTTCCGCATATCTGTTCTACAACTGTCTTTCCTCAATTTGAATTTATTCTTCCTCAGGTTTGTAATCTGAACAAGAGAAAGAATCACATCAGCATTGAGCCTGCTGAAATCATTCAAGGCCTTAAACACATCAATCAGATCCCCTCCCAGTCTCTAGATTCTGCAATTTGCAGAACTTAAGTCTTTCTTGATAAGAGGATCCCCTACGTTCCCCTCACCAATCTTGTGGCCCTTCTTTATACTCGTTCTAGCAACTCAACATCCTTCCTACAATGAGGCCTCTAGACCTGTACGCAGTACTCAAGGTGCAGCCTGACCATGTCTTATACAAAGGGAGAATCACCTCCTTATTCCTACTAGCAAAATTCCTGTATATCATTGACAAGAACCCATGAGCTGTTCTGGGAGCCTATCTGCACTGCTCAGAAAACTTCATTCTCTACCACCCTGAGTGTAGTACCACACAGTTGGTACGTTTCTCTGGGGTTACTTCTACTCATATGCAGTACTTTACATCTATCAATGTTAAACTTCAGTTGCTACTTTTCAGCCAATCTGCCAAACATTTCTAGATCCTGCTGCAGTAGTGTACTGTCATTAACAACCCTGCCAATCTTTGTATCATCTGCAAACTTTGATATTAATATCACTTCATCAATATCACTGATAAATATATAAAACAACAATGGGCCCAATACCGAACCCTGGGGGGAGACTCCATTAATATTATGGCTCATTAAGTAAAAATGTTTGTGTAATTAGTTTAATGGGAACTAAATGATCGAAATATACAAAGTACTTGCATATCTCAAAACCAATTATAATTCAGTTATCTAGAACTATCTACGTTTCGGGATAAACTTTCGAATTCTATCATCAGGCCAAAATAAAACTTAAGTTTTTAAAGTTGACCCTCTCCTGCTCACAGCCGATGCCAACTGCGAGAGATTAATTTAATTAATAAGTTTTTATTATACAATTTGTAGTTTGAGTATTGTTTGATACATCCACTAAATTCAATTCTTCGATATTTAACGCCATTTGGGAATTGTCGCGAAATACAGATACGTATCCAACTTAATTCTGTAATAAGATTTGCCAGTTGATCAGTGCTACTTAGCCTAACACTTAGACTAAGGCAATAAAGTTGATTATGCTTAAATATTTGAAGAAGCAAAATGTTTAAACATGCGACTCTTTCAATTTGTTCCAAAAAGAGAGGAAAAAAAAAAAAAAAATGTTTTATCAAATTGAAAACCAGACTTTTTATAAAGAAATAAAATTTATTCACAGATCAAACTTACAAAGGTAAAATAGAAGCACGGAACCGTGCAATGTATTTTGGATTAAACACAAAGACCGGACTTAAATGAATTACACACTACAGTGCATAACTAAATATCAACGATTCGACATTCAGATGTTCTTTTAGTAGCTTTTGAAAAGTAATGTTAGCTGCAGGTAAGAAAAAAAAAAAAAAAAAAACGAACAAAAACATTATGCATGAGTGTTCTACATTTAGTCATGCAGAAAATTCAAAATAACACCTTGTTCCCCTACAAACCCGATCCACAAACCTGGTTACCTAATTTTTGGAGGATGAGACACCGGTAATAGTAGTCGATACTTGTCAAACAAGGATCACATCGATACTTTAAATAGAAAATACAGTATTAGAATTGTGTCTGCCCAAATATATCACTTTAGAGAGTTTGGTGGGTTTCAATTATCAATTTCCAGATCGTGCCCATGCGAAATCGTACAATATCTGCAGTGGTAATACGATTCAATATTTGATGGTCAGCATCAGGAATTTGATGGTCAGCATCAAATTCCTCCCTGAAATAATTTCAACAGATTCTCGTAGGAAACATGTTGAAAATGTTCTCATCACCCTCAGTTTTCAAATATAAAGGTTAATGACCGAAAACCAAGACCTGTCGATAAAGCTTCATTTCCTACATTCCCATTTACACCTTTTCCTGAAAACTTGGGAGCGGTCTCTAATGAACATGGTGAAAGGCATTTCTCACATGGAAAAAAAATACCAGGAAATAGTGGAGTCCAAATATGTTGTTCCATTGGAATCTCGTACGGGAGACACCAATGGACGATTATAAAGGACAAAAAACAATAAAATAAGTGTATTGTTATCAGATAAACATTTTTGTAAATAGAATAAGGTTAAAAGATCCATTGTTCAATATTTTAGTACTGTATGTAAGTTTTCTTAAAAAAATGAAATATTTTGTACTAGAAACTTAGTTTTTGACTTTAATCTCTTTCCCCTTAAAACTGGTGGGTTTTACAGCAATATGGTTGCCATATTTGAATTCAGCAACATGAAACCTACAAGAATCACTGACTTTAACAGGGAGCGATTTTTTTTCCCGACCAGTGTAATCATAACGGACAGAGAATCCTTTGGAAACGAAAAACGTTCGTCTTAGAGTTCTATGCCTACGATAATCTTATGGAGTACCTGAGGACCTTGCCAAACTTCCTGGAGTTACAGCGGGCAAAAAGGTTGAGAACCACTGGTTTAATTCATTAATAAATGAAGGATAACAAGTACACAGTTTCATATAGAGATCTTACAGATTCCAGTGACCGTTTTTTAATTGCATTCTTCGGTGAACAATCCACAGATGTATTCAAGACGGCGGCAACACTGCTTTGTGCATCTGACGATCTACCCGTACTGGAACTAATTTCAAACACCCTTTCCAGCGCAGTGCTGTAGTGTTTGGTAGTGCTGCTTTATTTTAAAATAAAGTACCACCACCAAATGATGAAAGATAATGACATCACAAAAACGGGTTATAATAAAAAAATATATTTCCTTCAGTGGATCCACGTGTTTATCATTATATCCTTTCCTCTACGGTGTATGGAGATCAGTCAGCATTGCTTACACAACTTTACAATATTTGGAACAGACATCTGCGTTAGAAGGCTGAATATGCAACACAATTTTAAACAAAAAAATTAATTATAAATGTGGCTCTCCAAGGTCACGACAGTGGAGGTTTAGACATTTAGCCACCTCAGGTTGAATCCATGTGCACAATTGCGCTCTCGAGTTATGGTCAGGAGGTTGGATGTGTGTATTAGGCAATAATAGCATGTAATCCGTTGTCTGAAACATTACATTACACTTAAGACTTCGAACCTTCCTATCTCATTCTAATAGGGTGGAGCTTATTTTAATGGATTGTCACAGCTCCACCCACTCTTTTAGCATCTACAATTGGAGACATATTCGTATGTAGCCGAGTGGGCAGGGGCGGGAGTGCAGTAGCACACGCTCTTTGAGTAGACCGGGGTTCAAGCCCCTGCCTGCTGAATACGGTCGATCTGCCAACCCGCACTGGACCAGCGTGGCAGATTATGGTCCATTTCCCTCAGCATGAATTGTTGAGGAGGCTTCCACCCTGCAGTGGGTTGATAATGGCTGCACTTTACTTTTTTTTTCGTATGTAGCTGACTGAATGAGTGTATCTTCTTGATTTGCCCTTTTCAGCCTTGTTTCCGTTGATTAATCAACGATACTTCTCCAATAAAAATTTTTGCAACGCCTATAGATTGTTTGTCGCTCTCTTGACGTTATTAAAAAAAAAAAAAAAAAAAAAAGTTGTAACCTAACTCTTGGATATCAGTGTATTTCAGTTAGATAAAAACCGCGGTTACTACGTGAATCAGTTGAATTGTAATTTTTCACAAAACAGACAAGAATCAGAGCAGGCAGCATGGACCCAAATTGCAAGATACACCATCTTGACATTGTGAAAAATCTTTATTTGACACGTTTAATGATCACTTGGAAGAAATTTTAAAAATTCAAACCGAATGGCACTGCAGTCCAATTCTAGTAATGCTTGTTATAGAATTTAAACAAGGTGAATAAACAGACCAATAAAAATTAATATTTCTATCAGGGAGCAGGGGAAAATAAAAAAACTGCCGACAAAGGAGAGATATCAAAATGATGGCACTTCCCCGGGTGGAAGTAGACAATGACTTTTCTTATCAATAAGAGTTCAAACCGCTTCTTATTGCGATATAAATAACAATTTACGAAACAGATATCTAACCGTGGGTGTGCCTCTTGTGTTTAATCTTCAATGGTTTCTTTATATTTTGTTTCAATCGTGATGTCAATGAAGGGGACAGGGTAAAACCGGGACAAGAAATTGCACGTACGCTAATATACACGTACCGTATTCGTTCAGATTCAACTTCACTTAACGAGCTGGCAGAAATACGGCAGTGTTTCCTGCTGTCACGCGTGGTTGTGGGATGTCGTGTAGCCTTGAGAGTTGGATAAGAGCCGTGCCGTGAGACTCCCCCCCCCCCGCTCCGTTTCCCAAAAATTGCACATGTAAACGAGTTAGAAAGTGTGCAGCGCCCTTGTCCTTGGGTCTCTACTTGTTAAAGAAACTCCGCGGTGTTACTGAGCTTCGTTTACGATCAGCATGGCGGCGCTCACTGACAACAGGCTGAGTCCGATGTACTGCGTTTGTGCTTTTGACCTGCACTTGGCTGTTCGTTAACTTGGCAATGACGACTTTTGGCTGCAGCTTGAAAAACGAGGTGCTGTGGTCCCGGTCTAAACTTGGCATGATAATTACTGCACAGGGATGGGGTATGAATATTAAACACGAGGGCGATTGCAAACCACACCAGTATTGAGGTTGGCTGAGGCATGAAACGTGGCAGTTGAATAATGAAGTCTTGCATTTATCGTACAGTGTTTCTTTTGTCTTTATAAGACAAAGCTGCCATGTGATATTTATGATCCCGTCTGTGACATTCCCACTTATTTCCACTACAAGGCGGACTACACGCTACTGGACCTCACAAGCATCAATAATCCAAACATACTCGCTTGCATCTCAATGAAGAACAAACTTCCCGCGCCAGTGAATCTATTTAAATGCTCTGACAACTACGATTAAACTTTTATCATACAGATCAAATGAAGGTGCTCCCTCAAGAATACAGTTTAGTCACTTTTGTAGCACTTGCCTCGCCCTCGTGAGTAGCACAGTTGGTAAAATC
Source organism: Mastigoproctus giganteus (assembly GCF_048544385.1). Lineage (NCBI taxonomy): Eukaryota > Metazoa > Arthropoda > Arachnida > Uropygi > Thelyphonidae > Mastigoproctus > Mastigoproctus giganteus. Next base: position 7,919,485 of record NC_143580.1, read on the forward strand.
GCCATCCTCCCCCACACCGGGTGGTAAAGACCTGAGTTCGAGTTCCGTCGATGAAGTCAGGAATCCTTATGGGCCTTTTTCGCAACGTGGCTAGTAAGTCGGTTTCAGGCGAGGGTAGCATGGTTTTTTCTCCCTGAAACTCGGTTTTTTTTTTTGTCCAAGACAGAAATTCGACCACAGAATACACGCAATTTACAATATATACGGAGCAATATGGCCTTAGTCGCAGATGCTCCTAAAACCCTGAGACAACAGCCCTTGCCTCAGTGAATAAATATAAATTGCAAGAGCTCAAGCTTCCATGCTGTCTGCTGTTAATATACGGACAGTGCTGGAAATTACAGAAGGAACAGAAAGAGTGGATATCGTCCCCCTAGTTCCAGAGCTGTTTTGACACCCCATACTGATGTTCTTGGAGATACGTTCTCCTAGTTCTGAAGGGTAGAAGTGAAAGTAGAAGTGAAGGGTAGAAGTGAAAACCACTTCTATCCTAGCATATGATGCAAGCCAGGGCAACATTTATAGCACTTAATTAATAAAAAATTAATATTCTTAATACTGAATACAAGTATTCGGTGGAGTGGCGTCATACTTCATTAATTTGATTGGTTGAAGAGCTGTCATTCTTCAATGTCTGCTACAAATTTCACTGGTAGTGAGCGTGCTTTTTCAGAGTAAAATGTAATATAACCAAACTTTATCATACGTAATAGGAACTCAGTTTGGGTGGATTCAAAATTTTACTTGTAAAATTTTGAAGACGAAATAAAGTTTGGTTTCAGGAGGAGCAGAATATCTGTTTTAATATAAATTCTTCTTTATTAAATTAAAACACAGTGCTACCTCGATATGCCGCGAGTGTAAGTGTGAAGTGTATTCGTGTCTAACGGCACCAGGGGTTTCTCCCATTTCGGCGTTGCTTTGATTGTGGGTGTAACAGTCCACTGCAAAGGCCAGAGATTTAAAAGTGTATGGATTTTGTAAGTGTAGTGTTATGTATCGTTGTTCTTCTGGCCATTAGCCGCTAAACCCCAGCGTTGCCTACACTTGGCCTCGTAGAGGCAGACCCAGGTACACAGTAGTTTGAATTTTTTACTCTGGCAGGCCCTACAACCTAGTTTCCTGGGATTTCAGTGGTTAGGGCCTTGATATGCCGCGACTATGATCACGTCCCCTAAGAGGGACATGAAAACAATAAATAAATAAAAAATGTACTATAAGGTAAAACACAAATTTCTCAACATTTGCTGGCAGCGAATTTTATTCACCGCGGCTTTACAGCTGCTGGTAGACACGCTTCCCCCGGATCCTCGTGTTATATCTAAGGACCTTTGCTATCACATCAGAAAGAACATCTCCCCCTTCCCCACCTTCAGTCTGGAAATTGATTTAGCAGCTGATCCTACTATAGAAAATTTACGGTGTTGGGAGAACTTACTCAACAGATGGTTACTCAATACAACCCAGATGGTTGAAAAGACTTAGTCACCAAGATCGTCATCTCTAATCTCTCTTTTGTCCTCAGAAAGTCAAATAAAACATGGTTCAACCCAGCTTTATATGCATCTTATATTATTACAAGACATGAGTCCACGAATGCAGAACTCAAATACAGATCTCTCTCTCTACTTGTGGTGCTCCATAATACTGGCAAGACTGTATACATGTCCAATTTATAATGATTTCCGATAAGCTACAATACATGTCTAATGGACACTCTTCAAACTCCACCTCGCAGATGGGAATTAGATCTGAAGTGGTTTCCAAAGTATGGACCACTAAGTTGTGTTTTCTTTCTGCAGTACATTCGGATAAGTCCTGTTGATTGTTTTTTTTTAATTAATTTATTTTTTTTATAAATATCAAGACTTATCCAAGAATAATCACTGTAAACTAAATGAAGGGTTCAATTTCACCCCTCATTTAGAGATGCAATAAAAAAAAAAATCAATGAAACTTTTAACTGCACACGGGAAACTCGGCAAAAGTAACATTTTCATCTGGGAGGAAGCCAGTTACCATATTTGTTAGCTGGTATTCAGTCATATATTTTTGTAAACAACAACACGTGACATCGTTTTCAAGGCTATGAAATCGTATTCAGAATGGCAAAAATTGCTAAGAGGCACAAATCAAAGTGCTCATTAATTGATAAACAATTTGTACATTTTTAGTTTTCCTGTTGGTCTTCCTTCATCAGAACTTACAGAAATACATTAATCCGGTAGCTCGAGAGATACGTGTTAGAAGAAAAGGAAAGGAAACCGTGCACGTTTTTCATTGCGACTGTTGTTTAAGTTTTTGATATCTCTGTATTTCTGATTTTTGAACTGGATTTCAGAAGGCGCCACCGCAGTCCAACTCACATTAGAATTAACATATGCAGGGCAGGAAGAATTCATTCCCAGAATTCAGGAAGTCAGTACAAGAAATAGAGTTCGGGACCCTTTTCAATTGGGAAATCTTGGATGCATTAATATGCTATACAATTTCTTTATTGAAAGCTTATAGCAATTACGTCTCTCTGCATTCCTCCAATCAGCGCAAGGCAACAAACATAATATTCAGTGCTTCAGCTACATGCGACTTGCATGACAAATAAAAAAAACAAAAAAAAAAAAAAAAAAAAAAACAGGATTTCTATTGGTCAAATTTCAAAAAAATTTGGGATGGCTCGACAGATCTTTCTAAAAGTGCCAAATATGAAATTTTATGAAAATCTATCCGCAAGGAGTCGAGCTATTACTTGCAGACGGACAGACAACAGGTGTTTTACGCATATATGTTAATGCATTTAAAAATTTGAAAAAAACAAAAAAAAAAAAAAAAAAACAGGATTACTTTTATTTTCGGCTATAATGTGGTTAACCTATAACGCGATCGTTATTGACCCCACACCCACGTTATATCGACATTGCACTGTATTTTGTTTCGCGTAGTCAAGGTGATGATACCTGCAATATAATGCGCTGATAGCAGTAACTTTAACACAGAATTTCCCTGCTGTGTTGTCCATGTGTTATGACACGGAGCGTTGTCATGCTGATATAAATATGCCCCAATCCTTCCAAAGAATTGCCACAATGCAGGGAAGGCGGAATTTCTCAGAACTGTCACAAGAGTTAGCTGCATTCAGGGCTTTATCAAACAACCAGTAGATCTGTTCCAAACCACGTAAAACAAACCAATATGATCACACTACGTTCACGAATTTCATTCTTTGGTGCAATACAAAGAATGACATAACAACAAACATGCGTTGATATTGTTGTAGGGTTTTAGACGAATCAGCAACTTAGGCCATATTGCACGTATATAATGGTGTGTTCAGTGGTCGATTTGCCTGTTTACTGGACGAAAAACTGGAGTTTCCGGATTAAAAAAAAATTTGCTACCTTTGCCTGAGACTAACTCAACCATGTTGTGACAAAGGTCCAGAAAAATTCCTCATGTCATCGACAGTATTCGAACTCAGATCTTTTACTCCCAGTGTGGGCAGGACAGCGAATCTACCAACTAACGAGGTCACAATACGTGCGAAACCATCCTTTGGAGACACACAAACACACCACACCTTGATGCGTCCAGCTGATGACTGGACTGTGTAGCGCGATTCATAGCTCCACAATTTTTATATAATACCTGGTCTTTGCGCATTATAGCCTTAGTTGCTAATGCGCCAATAAAATCCAAATCAAATCAAATCATAGCTCCACATCTTTCTGTTACTGTTTGTTATATTCTCTGCATTGCATTGCTGGAAAGACGGTTTCAGCTTAAGGGCAGCTGCACATCAAGTATTACAAAAACACTTCACAGAAATAGATTTGTAACAGCTGTTGGTTCCATATTGTCCCAGTTCTATTGACTGTCTCTGGAGTCAGCTCATTAAGAGTGCCTTGGCTATTTACTCTTATCCGTTTCAACTGTCGATATGTCCTGGAGAGTAATTAATAGCAGTCGCCTTCTTTTGCATTCAACTGGCCGACGTTTCCAGCAGTTGATTTCTGATGTTCCATCCTGCTGTCCGGCGAATGGACATGCCCGGTATATGAAAGCCTACTATCACACCTCTTGCGCATCGATCTAAACCCTCAACTCATCCCATTCTGTTCCATATACCTGTCATTGACTGCATTTTAAATCCTACTTTTAATTGGTACCGCCATCACTTTGTTATTCCAAAATTCGTGGAATTTGCATTCAATTCCCAGGAGGTAAGTGCAAGTACGTGAAGGCCAGTCGGAAAGCAAGCTCTTCAATGTTTTATTTCAAAGGTTGAGAGTTCGAGGATTTCGAACCTACAACTTACAGTAGCCAAAGTTATTCTCAGGAAGATTTATTGCTCCGTATGGGTGAGCCATATTATACTTGTGCAGCTGTTGTTGTTGTTTTAGGTGCATCCTCAACTTAGGCCATATTGCACCGTATATAATATGTCTGTAAATTGCGTGTGTTCTGCGGTCGATTTGCTGTTTGCTGGACAAAAAAAAAAAAAAAAAAAATGCGCTACCCTCGCCTGAGACGAACTAACTCAGCCTGTGCAGCCCATCAGACCACTTCCTTCATAGCCATCCCCTTTGGATTCATGATATGTCAAGAATTGAACTTTAGACAATTTGAACTCCGTTAAAATCACACTGGACTACTGTTCTCAAGTCCAATGAACGCTTTCATGAAACAGTGAGAGGAAGTAAGTAGGTCGGAGTACCAATTGTAAAAATAATGTTTATAAAAAGTTTACCATCTTTTTTGATCATTATTCGTTTTGCTTGAAAGACTTTTTGATCTTTTAATTCCTGAATTAGCTCATCTTCGGTGGCATTCATCAGGTTCCTCTGCAATTACTCCTTTAGAACTATTTAATGTAGCATAAGGAGAAACCTGTACAGGTATTCCTCCGCAATTGATATTTTCAGTAGAGCTTGAGAATGCTGATCAGCTCTTTCAATGAGTAAATCTCCAGATCGGAGTCTTTTCACTATTTTCGGTCAACCAGCCACGTTCTCTAAACATTTTTAAATTAGAAACGGTTTGGGCGAAAGAAACTGTAATATAAGGAACACTGGATATTCCAGTTGATGCTCATTATTTCGTAGTCTCTTGGATTGAGATGAGTTATGGTCTGTTTCATTTGTTTGGGTCACAGTCAGATGAGCGTCTACGCTCAACTGCAGGATAGTTGTCATAATCCATGATTGCTCCTTTTAGCCCGGGAGGATAACATTTCCTCAAGGTTATTGGCCCCACGAAGTGAAGGCAGGAGCATACCACCAGTGACCAAGCAGTTGCTGAAGTAAGTAGATTTGGTTAGTAATTAATACATACACTAAGAAATGAAAGGTGGATTTCCACTTGAAGTAAGCAAAATAAAAAATTGCACTAAAAGAGAAAACTATATCGCTTGGAAAGAGAAAAATTACAGAATCGCTTGTCACAAGCGATTTTCTGTAATTTTACCAGTATTAAAGCTTAGGCCACTGGTGGCCTAAGCTTTAATACTGGTAAATGCAAGGTTCTGTATTTGAATCACAGTAATCCCAAGTTAATTTATCAACAGAGGAATGGGATAGCATATGCAACAATGTTGAAGATGAAATGACCTTGGGATTGCATTACCAATACTGTATACTGTTTCATACGAAAGTTATCTCTGAGTACAGTAAGGCTGCAAGGACAACGCATGGGATTCTGTTAATGATATACACAAATTTTACCAGTGGAAATAAGATGTAATTGCTCCACTACGCAAAACAATGGTTGGACCATATCTTGAATACTCTACATAGGCGTGGATGTCTCATTTCAGGAGAGATAAAATTACCTGAAAAGGTACAAAAGAGAGAAATTAAAATAGTTGTGGATGCAAAAGAAGTACTCATAAGGAAGAGACGCCATTGTTGCAAGCTTCAAATTTCGGAACCGAGACATCTGCATGGGGATCTCTGAGGTGTTTAAGGACATATTAATGAAGGAACGCCCCATCTTCTCTTTCTAGGATTACACAAACAAGAGGAAACAAAAGATACATTTATTTCATTTTATTATTAACTTATAAGGTCCCTAACGGGTTAGTAAAACTATAATGAAGCTGCGTTAAATAAAACGAGGATGCCAAAAAACAATCACGGTCAGAAAAAACCTGAAAATAGTTTAACGAGAAAATCTATCTTTAAAATGTGAATGGCACTTTTAACTTAATGGACAAAAATGAAAGGTTCATAAAAATTACACTTGTATGGTCCAGTTATCTAATTCCAGGTACCATTGATCCTTCGACAGAAATTCAAACCAGTCCTTCTGTGGGTTTGCAAGAACTTGCATATGGAATGATCAGTAAAAAGAATATGACTGCAAATGTTCACTAATGTTTTGTTTTGAAAACACAAAATTTGAGACAGAAAGCAATTTTGTTCTACCAAAAACTATTTTCATTTAATTACTTGTTCTTTTTTCCTTTCTTTCTCAGACCGGGGAAAGCTTCATCCTCTACTCAGTTTTATAAAATTCTGTACACAACACCTGTCTTTACATTTACAAGGTCAGCAACCCTCTTTGTAAAATAAGACAAGTGGACTTTGAGTTGTGTACAGAGGTGAACATGCACTCGAAAACCACACGTTCACGAACTGGCTCAAGGGCCAATCTTATGCGCAAGACAGGGTTTAAGTAAATATTCTCCCGTTGAGATGAACCCAGGTTTTATTTTAAAGCGCAATTCTTTTTTAGATATACACTTTGTGAAACCCAGCATACACTTATTTGTTACATTCAACGAATAATCTTCTATTTGTAAATACGAAAAGATGCAAGTAAAAGGTGAAATCTCAATTGGACTTCGTTTGTGTCGGAAATCGTCAAATCACTCTTTCTCAAACTCTGGCCTGAAGACCACAGTCGGACAGACTTAAGCCATGATAAACCATAAGAAATGGAGCACTATGATCACAACAGTCCATGCGCTCAAAATAAAACCTAAAAAAACGAACCTCAGCCTGAGTTCGGCTATTAACACTCAACTATCGCGCGCGCGCACACACACACGCACACACACACACACACACACACACACACACACACACACACACACACACACACACACACACACACACACACAAGGAGAGACTTTCCAAATTTTCATCCCTTTTGCAGAACCACTACCCAAAACAAATTACGGATGGTGGGGTCAGCGAAAAGCCCAGCACTATGTACAGTATGTCCACATTTTTGTGACCTGATAATGAATCCTTATTAGAATGCAAAGGAAATTTTCCGAACTGCAACATTCCAGCACAGATTTTCAATCGATATTTGGCAATCTTCATTAAAAAGGGAAGCGAGATCCGGCAACAGGTGACAAAAATACCTAATTTGGCGAAACAATACTCGTTAACGAAAGTTTTGATTGTACTCTTTTAGAATTTTCACGATCACTGACCCTCCCAGATTGAAATTCAGACGCTGGGGTGGCCTTTGACAGGCGCAACGTGAGCGTCTGAGCTTTTTGTCAGCTGTTCGCGTTTAGCCAGCAAAATCAAAGGAACAAGATTATACAATTATCGCTGGAGCCCCACAGACACCAAGTCGGAATGGGAGTTATCTAGAAAAAAGGTACGCGCTTTTGCTCACCTGGCGTATGTTAAACGCCAGACAAAAATTTAATGTCTCGTAATTCATAGAATAACGAAATGAAAACAGAAAGTACAGTATAATCAGTTAGAGAACATTGACGGGGAAAGGTACATGGGGGGAATTCACTTCCAGATTAAATTTTTTTTTTTAAAGTGGCGTCTATCAGACACGATACTAACAGATGAAGGTTAAAGTTAAACTCGACAATATCTGTCTGTCACAATAGACACGATGTCAAATTAATGCCAGTGGAGATATGTAAGATAATTTTAACAATCACTCATTGTTAATTTATTGATTTCTGTCAGTTATTTTTAGAGCTAAGCCAAGGTAATCCAGGCCATTAGGCGTGGTACAACGAACAAATAAATTATGTGTAGTGTGGTTGGTTTGCTGGATGAAATACTGGGGTCTTCTGGATATATAAAAAAAAAAAAAAAAAAACGACCACGCATACCTTGTCTAGGACGGAGATGCATTGTTTTATAAGGTATAGGGAACAAAAAAAAAAAAAAAACCCGAGATAGTTCCTTTCATCTAATCCAGGCTTTTCACCATGGTGTTGCGTGAAAACATTACAATCGTAACAGCATGAGGGTCCTATTTCAGTAATTTTTACCTCAAGACAGCTCGTGGCCGAAAGGAATAAATATTCCTATGTTAATAGATGGATAAAGACGAGTTTATTATCCTGTCCAGTCTGTTTTTTAAAAAAATATTGATTACCAATTCCAGGATCCAAGGTAATTTTCGAGCTGTTTGCAGAGGGCACTGAATCTATTCAAAATGATAAATTTTATGTACCTTTCCCCGTCAATGTTCTCTAACTGGTTATACTGTACTTTCTGTTTTCATTTCGTTATACTATGAATTACGAGACATAAATTTTTGTCTGGCGTTTAACATACGCCAGGTGAACAAAAGCTTACTTTTGTACCGTTTGTACCTTTCTTCTAGGTAACTCCCATTCCGACTTGGTGTGTGGGGCTCCAGCGACAGGTGTATAATCTTGTTCCTTTGATTTTGCTGGCTAAATGCGAACAGCTGACAAAAAAGCTCAGACGCTCACGTTGCGCCTGTCAGAGGCCACCCCAGCGTCTGAATTTCAATCTGGGAGGGTCAGTGATCGTGAAAATTCTAAAAGAATACAATCAAAACTTTCGTTAACTAGTATTATTGTTTCGCCAAATTAAGTATTTTTGTCACCTGTTGTCGGATCTCGCTCCCCTTTTTAATGAAGATTGCCAAATATCGATTGAAAATCTGTGCTCGAATGTTGGAGTTCGGAAAATTTCCTTTGAATTTCAATAAGGATTCATTATCAGGTCACAAAAATGGGAAAGAATCCGAACGGCATTATTGTAGTATAGTGCAATGGTCACAATATTCACTTATAAGCGAAGTTAATAAAACGGCACCATCCAAATTGAGCCAATCAGTAACATACAACTGGGTTAAATGTCAGGTGGTGCAGATTTTTACACTGCCAATAAGGCCATGAGTATCTGCAAATACACACAGTATCTGTAAATTGCGATTATTATGGTTAGTTTTCTCATTATGCAAGATGAAAATCTCGAGTCTCAGAGACAGAAAAAGCCATCCAGGTGTTCTCTGTCTCTCAGTCTCCAATCCGATCACCACGTGAAATAAGCGACAAAAGTTTCTCCTGGTCCCAAAAGGAAATGTTCTCAACTTTAGCCACCATTAATAATGATAAATAACCTGGCCTCAGAAACGATCCAACGCATCACCGCAGGATGCAAAGTGATTACCCAGACAGAGTACACTCGTTGTTGTTATTTGGTTTTTAGGAGCATTAGCAACTAAGGCCATATTGCTCCGGGGATACGCGGTGGTCATTTCCTGACTACCGCATATCCCCCGTATTTGGTGGTCACGGACTCGAACTCCGGTCTAATCAAGAAGCATGCTACGCACTGCTGCTCCTGCCTACCTGGCTACGGAGGCGCCAAGTACACTCGTAGAATCGACCAGGTAGCCGGGATAATACATCAGAAGCTAGCGAGGAAATACCAGTTGATCAAAGAAAGTGTACCGTATTACAAGTACGAACTCTAGGACGTACTAGAGACCTCAACCCACAAGCTGTACTGGGACCGCGCTATAACAATGGACAAGACAATCCCGTACAACAGATCGGACATAACCCTTGTCGACAAAAAGGAAAAGGCTACTATCTGATTGACATAGGCGTGCCCAACACTGGCAACCTCCAGAAAACCCACGAGGAAAAGATCAAGAAGTACACGGATCTAAGACAGGAATTCAAAGCGATGTGGCATATGCAACAAGCAACGACCATCGCGATCATTGTGTCAACCACTGATATTGTGCCAAAGACCCTACACAACAGCCTAGCAGCAACAGGTTTCCCAGAGAACACATACAAGAAATTTCAGAAAGTCGCAATCCTGAACATCTGTAGGATAGTCAGAGAGTTCCTCGACAAATAGTAACATCAGAGATAACCACACTGTGCACTTGGTACCAGTACCCGTCATGGGGTGGAACCCCCATCAGGGGTTCCACCCCATACTATAACAATAATGACAATAATAAAAAGTAAAGTTCCTATCACCACTCTTGCGGGGTCTTCAGTGTTCTCAGAATATCAATTGCGATGATCTTTTACATATGCATAATTTATGTTTTATTTATCAATATGGCTGCGCCTCCGTAGCCAGGTGGGAAGGAGCAGCAGTGCGTAGCATACGCTTCTTGATTAGACCGGGGTTCGAGCCCGTCACCACCAAACACGGAGGATGCGGAAAGGTCAGGGAATGACAACCGCATATTCACGGAGCAATATGGCCTTAGTTGCTAATGCTCCAAAAATAACAATTACAATCAATATGGTATATATTGATATTAACGATTCCCATGCATGAGCTCATAAAGGTAAATGCATTATGTTTGTAAAATCGCACTGCGTTTGCATATAAATTCAAAGAGGAATTGGACAAACTTTTGGAACGAATGGATACGTGAAATGGAAGGTCTTTTTTTTTTTTTTTGGCTGATGCTGTATAAGCTTGCTTTCATATGCCAGTATTAATGCTAAGTGTGCTCACTGGCCGATCTGCATGTGTGCAAGTTGAAAACTCACGTGGAAACACCCTACAGCCTTCGCCTAAGATCGACTAACTACACCTTCGAATAAGGGTCTTTAAAAATTCCTCCAGTTATTGTGGACTGGAATCAGACCTCTCCAAACAATTGGTAGATGATGTATCGTGCTCACTTCTTCCACGGAATGCTGTGTATGCCTCATGTGTTATATGGCCGGGTTGCTTGTTTTACAGCAATAGGTCTTTTCAGTATGAAAGAAGGAAAAAGTGTCTTTAAAACCACTTTATCATCTACTGTTTTTTATGATCATAAGTTGGAGGTCGCAATTAATTATTTAAGTATGTTCGTAGTTGACTCTTGTAAAGTCTTTTAAATTATGAAAATAATAAGCACGGCCTCCGTAACCGAGTGGTCATAGCGGCAGTAAAATAGCACACGCTCTTTGAGTAGACCGGGGTTCGAGCCCCTGACTGCTAACAGTCGATCTGCGAACCCGCACTGGACCAGCGTGGCAGATTATGGTCTATTTCCTTCAACTTGAATCGTTGAGGAGGGATTCCATAATGCAGTGGATTGATAATAGTTACAGTTTAAGCAGGAATAATGAACGCCAAGGGTACAGACGTGTTTTGAGATGACTGCGATGTGGTTCGAAGAAAATGGGAACTCCAAAGACAGTATTATTATACAATACGATAATACACCGTCGCATTCATCTCTATTCGTAGAGTTTTCTGGCCAAAAGCGGAACTGCTCAAGTCCAGAAACTTTTCACATTCTCCAAACATGGCTCTTTGTGTTTTTTTCTTCTTCCCCCTCAACCTTTTTTTCCCCGCAGATTTAAAAAAAAAAAAAAAAAAGACGTCGAACCTTTATATAAACAGTAATATGACGGATCAGCTTTCGGCGATTTCGAAATCGGTTTTCCAAAACTGCTTCCAAGAAGGAAAATTGTTGGGCTAAGTGCGTCGCCTGAAAAAGACACTAATCCGAAGGAGATTAAGTAGCCCATCCCCTAATATGTTTATTTTCATTATACCGTAGCCGGCTACTTCTTGAACAGACCTGGTATACAAAAGCATGTGCCGAATACATCAAAAGGTCTCTTGACTCCATAGCAGCACTTTGATGTAACCAATATAAACATCGTACATGTAAAAATAGTTAAAGCGCAATTATTTGAAAATTTACGTAACTTTGTAAAATCTTTGCTGGACATTAATTATAAAATAAATTTTAAATTCAGCTGGTAAAAACCTTTAATTGGCAAAATTTATGCGAACACTGAATTTATGTCAAATTTAAGTTGTCGCATAACCGAGAAGGCAAAAGCAGACTATCATAGAGGCTAATGTTTGCATCACAAACATTAGCCTCTATGAAAATGAATCCTTAAATTGTAGCGTAATGAATTTATGTAACTGCTTTAACGAAACTATATTTGGAAAATAAGTACTTGGGTCTGTGGGTACTGTAATCTGTACTTATTAACCCAGGAGGAGAGGTCCACTGTGGTCTATTTTCATCTTCTGAACTTGCGTCTTCTGCATGCTGAATACGATACTGGTACCACCTTTATATCCAATCACAGAGGAGTAAACTGATCATTAAACTAACATTTTCATCTAGTAAGTAAAAGAACTTTTATTAGCTACATCCGTAAATTTCGTGTATTCTGCGAGGGTTGCATGTCTCCCCCCCCCCATCCCAGCACAAACTTCTTTTTAACCTCCAAAATAAAACCGAACCAGGTGCAGAACACATTTACAACCAAATTTTTCGACGCTATAAACTGAAGTCTAATGGTTAGCTGCCCCATCCCTTCTAAACAACCATCTAATATAAAATCTTTAATTACAGACATAAATCTTATCTCTCAGATATTCAAAGCATATGAGCCATATTCATGATCTCGAAACTAACCACAAAGAGTCCGCCAGATGGATACACTGTTCCTAACTCAGCTGTACAACTCATAAATCATTTCATAATATTCTGTTTTTAGCACTTATAAAGCAAAGTGTACCGAGAAGAAATTCCATACTAAAATAAATAAAGAAAAGTACAGTCAATGAAGGACAACGCCCAACAAAATAAAACAATGGACATCCCACTAGGATTCAAAACAGATGAGCCAGACACCAAACTAAACATTAAGTTTATAAGTGGCCTTCGGTCCTCTCTGCTTTCACAGATAATGATAAGAATAATACTTTTAAACCAATTTTAAGAGATAGATTTGACTTTTAGGAATGAGCAGAGTATATGTATTAATTAGAATTTCTGATTCTGTTTCTTAATACTTGTCACACTTTGCAACAGGATATGGTAGGACTTTGCTGATAGCGAGAATTTTACCCCAGGGGCTCACATCGGGTGAGTATGGGCTTGGCAAACCCAGAGTCCTGAGCTGGATATCATCATTCTTCTCTTTCTTGGTGATTCCCTTCTACTTCTGACTCTCTCTCTCTCTCTCTCTCTCTCTCTCTCTCTCTCTCTCTCTCTCTCTCTCTCTCTCTCTCAGGGTAATGAGGGAATTTTTTCCTTGCACCACAAGGCTAATAATAATAATAACATCTTGAAGACCTCCACGATAAAAAAAAAAAAGTCTAAAAATTACCTTTGTTAAATCCTACAAGATAATTTATCTACGGTGATGATGATATCTGTCTTGAAAACCAAAATAAAACCTTTTTACAGAAGACGCTTTGAATGACAGCTACCATTTCAAAGTATTGTGATTATCTGAAACCAAGAGTAACTAAGACGGTAGCACCAGCTTTCAGGGATCGAAATGGAACGCCATTAATAAACTATATATATATATATATATATATATATATATATATATATTTTTTTTTTTTTTTTTAAATAATGAAGCTGCACATGATATTACAGATGCATGTGATGAACCGAAATGGCGTTATGGTGCGCTTGGTTCCATTCTGAGTCTTGTCTTTCATCATGAAGCAAGTTAAGCATCATCTTAACATTGAGGAACAGGAGATCAAGGAGAAAGAAACTAGTGATGGGCATAACTGAATGATTAATAATTGATTATATGCAAATTAACCGATTACGATACATATAAACGTATATGAAATATGTACGTGAGGAGAAAAAAAAGTTGTTTAGTTAAGTTCTTTTGCTGTGCTGTCCTCTGTCCCCACATTTAAACGGCCTTTCCTTCTTATATTTCAAATTCTTTAATTTTACTAATTTCTCCCTAAATTCGCTTTTTAACTGTGCTTTGCTAGCATGTGCTTTAATTCAGAAACAGAGGACTTATATTTATCATCTTTTCGTGTGATCCTGGTGGTTGACTTTTGATAATGACACCAGAGTAGTGCGATATAGGGCAACGTGTTTCTGTATTTTTATTTATATAATTTTTATATATAATTTCTTTCTTTCTTTACTATTTCACTTCCCTCTCAAATACATATTTCATTTTTATTCATTAAGGTCTTTGAGTACTTTCTGTTTGTCAGTGGCTCTTATCCATAAATATCCCTTCCTTTTTTCATTTTCTTCCTATTTTCCCTTATTTAATATTTTGCTTATTTATATATGAGTGTGCGCAAGCGTAGATCGAACAGAACAAGAGGTGAACTAGTAACAGAACGTTCGCTTAGGTTCCAATAGCTTCAGATCGAATCCCCGTTTTTTTTATAGTGGATTTCGTAATAATCTAATTTGCATACAATCGATTATGGAAATCGGATGACTCTTGATTATGCTCATCACTAGAAGAAACTCAGACATACCTTGGCATTACTTTCGATCAGACTATCTTGCAAAAAACACACACAAAGGTGAAAGGCAAATTAAAAACCTGAAATAAGAACCATAGTAGCCTGCTAGAGTTACTTGAGGCCCATGTGTTCGCCTCCTCAGTACCAGTTTACACAACAAAAATCCAGTAAGCCTAAGCACGCGAGCACACAACCTGTTCAGCAACTCAATCAAGCTACAAGCATCACTACATGAAAAAAAAAAAAAAAAAAAGAAAAAAGAATTCTGGCTTTCAGTGCCCCTATGTTACCTCCACGTGGCAGGCCAGTGGTTACAATCGATTCCTTAAATACCAAGTAGAAAAGGGCTGGTTCGAATTCCGATCAATACGGAAGAAATATTAATGGACGCTTTTACACCGTAACTAAATTAGTCGGTCTGGGGGGGAAAGGCTACATTGGTTCTCGTTTCTCTCTCGGGGTTTTCACCCAGTAAAAAAAAAAAAAAAACCCCACGAATCACAAAAAAAGCTCCTCGGGAATTATCTGCAAAACATTCTCCAGAAACTGTAAAGTTCGCCTCTAACTGCAACTTTGCAATGACATCTGGGGTGCTGTACGTTGATCTGTTTTAAAAGTGGAACTTAACCAAGAACTCAACGACTGACGAACAATAGCTCTACCATTAATTCCCTTTACAAAAACGAATGGGCTTCGACGTTTCTTGTTTCAAACCTTGAACTTGTCACCAACGTGGGCACTCAACTTCCTGAGACCTTGAAATCAGGCCAACAGATTCCCCATAATCTACGTTCGCTGAGCCAAAAATGACCACAGGTGATCCAACGTGCTCCTGTAGTGTCATATAAGATTCAAAACGCATCTTACTGGATTGCTCTTCCATGGAAGACCAAAACAGCTAAACCAGCTAGTAATACATTGTAAATTGATATAGCATTTACGATTGTAGGCGTACGCGCTCTCTCTTTCTCTCTCTCTCTCTCTGACAAAAAAAAAAAAAAAAAAAAGAAAAAACGACGCGAGAAAGCAATATATACAGCATCAGTCATAATAATAATAAAGTCTTCGTTTGCTGCTCTTCCCTCCCAATAACATGTTAAACCCTTTAAATTTATTCAAGCTACCCATTCCCACAAGTTTGTTTTGACTGGAATCGATATCCATTGTGTAATTATTCCTCCTTGCATTCGCAAATAAATAAATAAATTCTTTACATTACACTATGTTATGCTATACTCATGTAACTGGATAACCTAGTAAATGGGTTAATGACTAATTTTCATACGTTTTTGAACGATTCAATGCAACGCTAGTCGTAGGAATGCAAAGTAGTTACTGTAATCAGAGGCCATCTATATTTTTGGATGAAAAATTACGAATGTTTAATGGAGACATCGCCCACTAAATTTTCAAATGTTCTCATTTCATTAAGACCTGATTATTACCAGAGAATAGACCATGGATACACTGATGCTAATGATAAAGATAAATTGAATTGAAACCGCGTGTTTAAATTTGGCCTATTTGAACGCACGGATGTGAAACATGGACCCTCAAGAAAGATGCAGTGAAAAAAAAGAACAGAAGCAGTGAGTGTGGGAATTGAGAATAATGATGAAATTCAAATGGACAGACGAAATGCCCAATAAATGTCCTTCAAATGAAAGGCACCAAAAGAAAACTATGAAACAAAATCTGCAGACTCAAAATAGGGTACTGTGGCCACATCATAAGAGGTTCAAAATTTGAAATACCTAAATTTACCTTAGAAGGGAAAATTCCCAGCAAAAGAAAAGAAGGAAAAGAAGAGGAAACTGGATGGATGATATAAAAAGACTGGACAGGACTTTCCACAGAAGAAATCATCCATAGGAGTAGAGAAAGAGATTACTGGTGTTTGATGGCGTCCAACCTACAAGATGGAGATGGCACATGATGATGATTCCCCCCCCCCTATTTTTTTTCACTGTTTTGTATAAACCTAATTTATTTAATAATTGCCAGATGTAGGTGGCATTAGCATAGACCTCACAGCCCTCGTGGGTAACAGCTGGTAAAATCGCCGCCCTTCCCACACCGGGTGGATAAGACCCGAGTTCGAGTCCCGTCGATAGCATGAGGAATTTTTATGGGCCCTTTCACAACGTGGCCGAGTTAGTCGGTCTCAATACGGAGCGATATGTCCTTAATCGCTGATGCTCCTAAAATCCTATTACTCGTACAACAACAACAACAACAGCACCTCACAAGTATAACTTGTTGCTGTTAGCAACGATTTCCGATCACGCCAGATCCGATTCATATTTTGATTTAAAAATCATACTGTTTCTAGGTCCACAAGAATTTTATATATATTCACTCAAGGAAAACAAATTAAACTTTCTGACACAATTGGTGGGGGAGGGAGGGAAATGAATTGCTGAAAATTTCACCAATGTACCAAAATTCTCCAGATGCGTCCATTTTCAGACGCGCGCCAAAAAAAAAAAAAAAAAAAAAAAAAAATTCCTTCAGATGAAACTGAATTCGATGATACATTTTCGAACTTTGATATTTCCGAATCGAGGTAAAAGAGCAACTCAGGTGAAAACTACTTTCGGCGTTCCGCGACTTTGGCATTACGTATAGAAGCAGAGGATTTTTATTTATTTATTGTATTTAGCGGTTCCTGCCAAAATTTGGCAACTGCTGTTCAATCTACAGATTATTACGATGCACTCCCCCTGTTTTTGTCCAATTGCAGGGTGGAAAGATCCTCTAAAACAACACACAAAAAAAAAAAAAAATAAAATAATAAATAAATATAGAAGACAGTTCAAAGTCCAGGTGGAGGTGGAAAAGTCCGGTTATAAATAACTGTCAGTTAATTTAAGTCCACAGCATCATTAATTAAAATGGTTACAGCAAACCATACCAAATCACAAATCAAATAACGGTGAACAAGGAAATTATTACATCAAGTTCTTCAAGAATCTACATCTCAGAGTCTGTAGAAACCAAGTAATGCGCTGAGAAAAGCCTGAGCCAACAAGTAGATGCCTAAGACAGAACTGCCAGCACAAAGAATTGGAGCTCTGGTAGTAGCACGAACCAGCACAAGTAGCCCGTGATAATCACAATGCTGACAGTAGCATTAACTGCCAGAGGGAATACTAAGAGGAAACCGAGCACGGGTTGTTGTTATAGTTCTAATAGGGTTTTAGGAGCATCAGCGACTAAGGCCATATTGCTTCGTGTATACTGTCTGTAAATTGCGTATATTCTGAGGTCGATATTTTGTTTGCTGGACGAAAAACATGTTTCCGGGAGAAAAAACCATGCTAACCTCGTCTGAGAACAACTAACTCAGCCACGTTGTGAAAAAGGCCCACAAAAATTCCTCACGTCATCGACGGGGCTCGAACTCAAGTCTTTTCCATCCGGTGTGGGGGTAGGCGATCCTACCAACTGTGCTACCCACGAGGGCCCAAGCACGGGAGTGGGATAAAGACAAAATAGTAAAAATATAAGAAATATCTTGGAGCATCGGGAAAATACCTGGTTGACCGATACCCTGAGCCAGCTCAATCCCTGAGAATATACCGGTGATAATTAGTTCTTCGGAACGATTTTTTTTTTAAATTACGACAATATACGATTTTTCAGAAAGGAAACCACAACTTATGATGCTCATAACACTTGAATCTAATTCAAATAAAATTGAGAATAAAAATTACGTCTCTATTAAGTTATTTTGCTTGCTAAATTAACTTAATAATAAATGTATGAAACTAATTTCTGAAATTTTGTCAAGTATTTAATTAGCCCATATGCCATCTATTCTACTTATAAAAGTAGGAAAGTGGATGATATGGTAAAGTGAAACGTAGCAAAAATAAATGCGGCACTTCCATCAGACTATTTAAAAAACTTTATCAAAGCATCTTTCCCAGGATTACCGTCCGGGTTCACTTAAATATTGCTGACTTTCAAACTTCCTAGACGCCAAGAAGATTTTACACGTTTCAATCGATAACTACACCAAATCCAAACTTGCGATCATTTTAGGTGAATTTACAAATTAGATTGCGGTGGTAGTAAAACTATTACTTTCATTTGCGTTGCTTATTTAATGATGTATGAGACAACCAGCCTTTGTCAGACAGGTCAACACCTGTTTCAACTAAGTACTGGTTCGCATCTCTTCCACCTCCTTTGCTTTTTACATGTACCTTGCAAATTTCGTAACACCTCTCTCTCTCTCTCTCTCTCTCTCTCTCTCTCTCTCTCTCTCTCTCTCTCTCTCTCTCTCTCTCTCTCTCTCTCTCTCTCTCTCTCTCTCTCTCAACACGCATACAGTCAGGAAATTAAGTTCCTAAAGTTCCCTTCTCTAACTTTAATGGTTCGCAAAAATGAAGCATCAAAAGAAGTGTGCAATACCCCAACAAACGGGAGTAAGTACTGGAATCCTGTTTGTTGAGATATACTTAAGTATTATTTAAACAAAAAGAATCTCAAAACTTTATGTAAGAAAGCTAATTATCACAATACCTACATGTGAGACCTGAAGGTTGTAACCATGGTGATCCGCTGTGGGTACCGTATAATAAGGCTGTCACAGACAACTTTGGCCGTTCTTTCTTGTACATGACTGGTATACGGAAGTAGATGTAGGCCAACGAGTACGAACTCCGTTGGTGGGGACAGTTAAGGTGACTTCCAAGAACACAACAGGTGTGTGTTTGCGATATTCCAGAGAACAATAGCCAAAAGACTTCCGTCCTGACCGCGGGTTGAATTGCGCAACAGTGTTTTTGGCAGTCACGCCATGGATAAACACAGTACTCTTGTTCTCAAGAACTCCCCTTAAGCTGCTGGATAAGATTACAAAGAAGAAATAGCAGGACACCGTATTCCAAAGCAAACGAAGTCAAGTGCAATGCCTATGAAGGTAATAGGCCATTACCATTCGTCCCAAATAGTCGCAGAAACTCTCTGGATGTCGATGACACATTCCTTGAAAGATGTCTCGCTTAAATCTGGATAATCTTCGTAACTGTCAAAGAGCAGAGCACGTGGCCGAAGCATTTATGCAGAAAGTAGTCGAAATACAAGTTAAAGCGATGTCATCACAGGTCAGCTACCGCGGATGAAGAAAGAGGCAGACTAGACGGGGCGCCAGCAGCCCGAAGTATGCCAACACACTGACGACAGAAATATACGGCTGCACCAGACACGCTTTTCGGCCGCTGCAATAGCCCACGCACGCTCAGGGCACAAAGGGGTGAAACGGAGTCACGTGTTTTTACCGGTACACAACCGATGCGACAGCTGACCAGAGTCCACGCAGAGTCGCGTGACTTCTTCGCCGAGCTTGTCCTTTGACCGACAACAGGTTAAGTTGCTTAACTAATTCAAATTAACCACTTAACAGTTGAAGAGCGAAATCTCCTCCAATGTGAGTATTGGATGATCGTTGTGCGGCACGCGAACTACAGTGAGGCAGGAGTACACTACAGCTGCCGCTATGTTCCGGTGAGAAGCTCCGTGAAAAAAGGGGGACATTCCAAGGGCAAGGTCTTGGCGGCTGACTGGCACGTGAAAAACTTGCTTTGCCACCCAGTGAAGGGGTAGTTGGGCGACGAGTGGCTGGGGAACTACGCCTATTCCAGTCGTCATCAAAAACGTCATCTAAAAGACAATGCTCAGCATTCATAATACGCTGGAAAAGTTCGTAATTGTGGCAGGATTGGTAGAACGACTGAAAATTCGCTGGTTTACAACGCTTCGTGATATGTTGAATCCCAGCATAACATTCCTCATGTGCACTTAAAGAATCAAGCTTTTAGTAGCATCAGAAATAACTTTTGTTTTTAGTTGTTAAAGAGTTTTTAGTGCTTTTTTTTTTTTAAATGGAACTTCAGTTTCCATTTAAAAGTAAATAAAAGTAAATCCATACTGAATCCATAAATCCATAAAAGTAAATTCATACTGAAGTATCACAAAGGGATTCAGTTAGAAAGGAAATAAGGTGCTCTTATAGCATAAAAATTTAGTAATTTTCGAAACTTATTAAAAATTTTTAACTCGCATAACAGTGAGAACTTCAATGTGAAAAGGAACAAACTGAATGAGCCTATCGTATTACTGATTAGTCCTCGTGGGTAACAGTTGGTAGAATCGCCGTCCTCCCCACACCGGGTGGAAAAGACTTGAGTTCGAGTCCAATCGATGATGAGGGACTTTTATGAGGCTATTCATAACGTGGTCGAGTTAGCCGATCTCAGGAGAGGGTAGCATGTGCTCTATGGTCGATTTTCATCCAGCAAAACAAAAATCGACCATAGAGCACACAATATACACGGAGCAATATGGCCTTAATTGCTGATGCTCCTAAAACCCTATTACAACACCAGTAGAAATTAAAAAATTAAAAATTTCTCTCGATGTACAGAGAATAAAAAAAATAAATCTTCTGTCTCTGGGACAACCACACGGTCAGAAGAGTTCACAATATCGAAAGAATACAAAAAAACAGCACCGTATTTAGCAGTAACAGACTCGAAACACCATCATTCAAAGAACATATACTTATGTCCTCACCTGACCACTCGGCTCTGGCGACCATATCAAAAAACCAAATAATAATATTAATTTTTTCATTTGACAAAAAATTACTACTTAAAAAAAACTGTTTACAATTTCTTTCAAGGCTAAATTAGCAAAGTTCGACGTTTCTTTTCTTTTTTTTTCTTTCATCTTATAAACATGCAATTTGGCGCCCTGAAGTCAACTGAGTTACAGTTATACGCGAGTCCATTGTATAAGACCAGCACCTGCAGTAACTGGAACCGGATCCGAACCGGACTCGTATTGTTTCTGCTCGCAACATACACAAAAAATAAAATAAAACAATGGAGTCTTGGGAATACTTGTATTAAATTTTATACACATCAATATAAATAAAAATTTTATATTAAAACATTCAAAAAATTATTGTATATAATACACAAAAATTTAAAAACACAAACTAACAGTTACTTTATCAGTTAATATATTACTTTTTGATATATTCAATTATTTTAAATTAAAAAATTAAACCGCACCCGAATAGCGAACCGAAAAATTAACTGAAGACCCGATCCGATGTTGGACTAACTTGCATAGCTAGCCCCTAAAATTGGCTCTAATATCAGTACTGTACGCATGCAGAACGTACACAAAAACTTGTATATAAAAACAAGTAAAATTTTATTTTACTGTTAAAAGGATAGAAACATTTTTAATCATCACGCAATATTACTTTTTAGAAGAATGTGCACATGGACAACGCACGTACAGATTAAATGCTAAATAACCACCCATAATCAATGCTGACATCGCGTATGTTTACAAAACTGAGCGAGGTGGAATGTGGACTGGATGAGCAGCAGGTACAGTGCGCTTCTGCGCGAACAAGGTGCCAGTTGGGATTATTTTGGTCTGCGGGGAAACGTGGGTTGTCCGTGCAGCATCCCACATTCCCTGTGAGTGATGCATCGGCACCCAAGGCTCCTAAGTGTGTGTGTGTGTGTTTTTGACGACAGATTGACTAACAATCATAGTGCAGCATGATAAGCTGCAGACAACATGGTGCAGCTATTTAAAGTCACTTCAGGGAACTAGAACTGACAGTTCGGGAAAGGGTTACGGACCCAACTGGGGTGTATAAACTGCAGTAAGGCACGTATAAACTGGATCGTTAAATTTGTAAAAGTTAGTAAAAAGCTCAATAATGAATGTTAAATTGAATTTTAGCTTCTTATAAGTGGGCACCCAGGAAATTATTGACTCGCAATCTTAGATGGTTTTAAATGTTCATCTGATAAATCCTGGGTTGCAATAGGATTTCCCCTTTATGCATGTTGAAAAATGTCGTGAGCAATTTGTATTCTTGTTTCATTCTTTCTCAACAGATTTTGTTTATTGTATTTTGTGATCTCTGAACATATCCAGAGATCACAAAATCGATTCTGATTAACAAAATACAACTTCGGCTATACCTGGGGTAGAGGATTTTCAACTGCAGCCAGGAAGCTTTCGAAACGAACATATTCAACGTCCTGTGTTTGGTGAATTCCAATCGTCTAAATTTAGACGTGTATGTTTAGCCCAAGGACAGAATTCGAGGTTACTACTAAAATTTACAGCTGCCATCTTTGTATTATAAAGTGCCATCAGCCAAATGGATTGAACAAAAAAAAAAAAAAAAAAAAAATATATATATATATATACATAACCAAACGTAAAATTCGAGACATACTCTGCGTGTGGCTTGGTCGCTAAAATATTTTTACTTTTAGGACTAAAGCAGGCTTATAAATTATTCCCTTCTTCGCAATTCGCATTTCTTCTTACTGAACCAATAAATTAAATTATATTAGAAATTTGATTTGGGACACGTTGTAATAGGGTTTTAGGAGCATCAGCGACTAAGGCCATATCGCTCCGTATTACTGTCTGTAAATTGGTGTGTTCTGTGTTCGCTTTTCTGTTTGCTGGACGAAAATACGAGTTTCCGGAAGTAAAACCCAAGCTACCCTCGCCTGAGAACGACTTACTTAGCCAAGTTGTGACAATGGCCCATAAAAATTCGTAACATCATCGACGGGGCTCGAACACAGGTTTTTTTCCACCCGATTTTACCAACTGTCCTACCCACGAGAGCTTGGGACACGTATCGTGACAATCTGATAACTGTTTCAGACTTGATATTCAAACTCTTCATGGTACGCCGTAAAGTTCGCAACTGGGATATAATATCAGCAATACAGGGTTTCAGAAATGGGTTTTACGTTTTATACACAATGTTTTACCTTTTATACACAATAGAACAATTTTAAACTTACATGAAAATGCAGACTTTTATTAACCATTCAGTCATTAAATCGTGAAACTTGAAGTTGCCCTCTCCACTTGGGAAATACTGCATAAACAAACTCATTGTGCTCCTTTGCAACTAATATGTAAATTTTAATCCCTTTTGGGAATTTTTCAAAGTTTACAGTATATAATGAAATATGAGACCTGAATTAGATCTGTGTATTCGCATGTCGTAAAGTAACTTATTAATTATGCATTACCGATCCGAAATGTCCATCTCTTAACGCGATTTAAAGAATTTTGAGGTAGACTGGAGAAGTACCTGTATTATCCGACAAAATAACATATTGCAATCGTGACTATGATCTATGCGAATCCCTTCAGCTAATGTTCTGAAAACCAAAAAGACATTACAATATGTCGCTCTTCATTTACTAAACTACAGAAAAGTCTCAGAACGGATCTTCACCCTCCGCTTACTCGTCTCAATAAAAATGATAGTGGGCGAAATAAATACATCAAGTTTTTGGCAGATGTCTAATTGGAGAATCGCCCAGAAACCCTTAAGAGCCCTTCCCTCTTTTCAGTCAGTGGCCCGGAGGACTCATGAAAGGTGACAGGTTCCTGCCCATAGAGATGCTCCAAAACGTTCAAGGCGATGGATGTTGACTAAAGTTCATAGAGGATAAATCCTACAGAAGACGTATATCAGGGAGCAGCTCTTGTCTTCAGCTGAGTGACTGCATTGCACTCCTCTGTGCTTTATGTTGCCCTCATTGTAAAAAAAAAAAAAAAAAAAATGTAATTTCTTTTCTGATCCTGATTTATGTTTTTTGTCCTGTTTTGGAATCGTATTTTGTTAAATCCCTAGTATTGTTACTTATGGGTCAGGCATCCCTGTAAAACTTTTTTACTGATTGCAATAAAGATATATTTATTTCGACACATGCGATGTCTAAAACGGCTATCCTTTCCCGAATTTCCAAAGCTTGGGGTTTCATGAACTACAAAGCCTTTAGAGTTGGGCGAAAAAGTATTTTAGGTTAAACACGAAAAAAAAAAAAAAAAAAAGTAGCCCAGAGGAAAAGATGCACTTAATAGAAATTCTGCTTGCTCACTCCTATCTTCCTCTTAGTTTGAACATATATGTAAATTTCAAGACCACGTTCAACGACGTTCTTTCCTTGGAATCATAACGTATTTTCTCCTCCTACACTTCTAAACTATCAATAAGGAAACTGTTAAGAAAGCAATAAATTTGCGTCCCACCCAAGAATACTAAAGGTCCTGATCACATCACACATTTGTGATTAAATGTGCCAGCGTATACGAGGGGAATTTGAAAAGGACTAAGTATTAAGGGTTTATTCGAGGAGTCTAGTAACATGTTACTTTTCAACATACCTGCTTTGGAGTCAATAAACTTTTGCCACCGATGCCGTAATGCGTTGATTCCAGCTGCGAAGAAAATTTTCTCTTGGGCCTCCAGGAATGAATGAACTGCACAATGATGTCACTGCCGGTGGGAAAATGAATGTCAGCCAGCTATGTTTTCAAATTATGAAATAAGTGAAAGTCCAATGGCGTTTGATCTAGTGAACTGGGGTATGGTCCAAGACTTGAAAGTCGTATTCATGCAGTGCAGCAATGGCAGACTTGTGAGCAGGTGCGTTGTCTTCGTGGAACAAAACTCCTTTGCTGAGTTTTCCTCGGGGTTTGTCTTTGATGTTTTCACGCAAACGCCTCACAAGGTCTGCGTAATATGCCCTGTGACTGTCTGGCCTTTCTGAAGCTAATCCACTAACACTCCATCAGCATCCCAAAAATCGATGGCATGCCTTTCTTTGGTGAGTGAGAAGAGCTGTGTTTCCACTCTTTGGACCCACGTCTCATACCTGGTCACAAACCTTGCAAGAAAATTTCCTGGAGCTACATAAAAACGATGCAAATATTCACTTGACAACTTGTGGGTGTACATTTTTGATTTGCTGTCAGCAACTTTGGGACCTATCGTGCTGACACCTTTTACAGAGCGAGAACCTCTGTTATTATTTGGTACACATGTTCAAATGAGGTAACCAAGACGCTGACAACGTACCGAACCGTAACAAGCCCATTACTCATTACCAGATCATGCCACCATTAAAAACCAAATCATGCATACTGTCAACAACTGCTGGAGTAATAGACGTTGCAGGATTTCCAAATCGTGGGATTTGGAAATCCTGCAACGATTTCCAGGCTCTCCCTCCCTCGATTAAATTCTTCTGCCCACTTCTTAACAATGGAATAGGAAGGGGTACCCTCCCTCAGTTTTGTAACCATATCGTCATGAATTACCTTTGCGGTAGTCTCTTTTCCCCAAATATATTATGTTTGCCCGGTGGCTGATTTTGTCCATCTTTTCTCATTCACACAACTCTGTTGACTTCAGAACTTGTAATAAAAAAAGACCTTACTGAGACTTAATTTGCTTGACTGTTTCCTTTGCATGTGACGCTGCTAATACCTATATCTTTCATTAAATCTGCTGTTATATCACAAGGACGTAGCTTTACCTGCCCTATTGTTCACTGCTCTGATGCTTTCCCTGCTTCAGCTAGACCTTCCAATAATTACTGACGATTTAAAGGTCTGGCCAATTTATCATTATTCTGAGGAAGCGATCTCTGAAAACCAAAGAACTTAATCACTGTTTGAAAATAATTAGTGATCACTTTGCCTTTGTTCTCAATCCATCAAAATCGGCACATTATTTCTAAAAGAAAAGTCTGCTCTCCTTTTATTACAAATTTGGTCCAAAATGTCTCGGTGTTTTCTTTCATTCAAATTATTTCTGTTCAATAAAATCACTAATGTTAATCTCACTTCGCTCTAGAATTAAATTTCTCGACCGATGACAGGACAATAATATATTAAAATTCATAAGAGAAAAAGAGAAGTTCATCCTACCACCTTAGTCTTTATGACACCAAATATTTCAAAGAAATACTAAATCTAATTCTCTCTCTTTCGACTGTTGATCATGACTTTAGATTACAACACTCTAGTTAGGTTAGACGACACTCATTGACTGTTGACCAACAAACCGATATTATGATTCACTGTCTGCGCGTGTAGCAGTGGTATCGTCACAATCCTCCCCACACCGGCTGGAAAAGGCCCGTGTTCGAATCCCGTCGATGACGCGAGGCACTTTAGTGGGCTTTTTTCACTCCGTGACTGAGTTAGTCGGTCTCAGGCGTAAATAGCAAGGTTCTCCCCCCCAAAAAAGAAACTGGGTTTTTTCGTCCAGCAAAACAGGCAAATCGACCAGAACACATACAATTTATAGTCATAATACATATATGGGTATATGTAAGAGATTATGGGTGGTCCTAATATAATAATTTGAATTTGAATTATGATTCATGTACAAATTTCCTAAGGATAAAACGGATTGCTCTGCACTGTTGTTGTAATAGGGTTTTAGGAGCATCAGCGACTAGGGCCATATTGCTCCGTGTATACTGTCTGTAAATTGCTTGTGTTCTAATGTCGATTTTTTGTTTTATGGACAAAAAACCAGAGTTTCCGAGAGGAAAAAACCATGCTACTCACCCGAGTTCAGGTCGGATATCTTTTTATTTTCCACTCAATATGGAAAAGACCTGAGTTCGAGTGGAAGGTCGGTGGTTCTGCCACTATGCTACCCATGAGGGCGCTCTGTCTGGAAGTGTAACTTTAATGCCCCTACGCTGGCTACCTTTTTATTTCAACGTTCACTCTACTGACTATGAGTACATAGTCAATAGACTGCAGGTATTTAAAAGGACCTTCCAGCTTAGTGTGTTTAACAAAATACTCCTCTTCCCCCTGCCCACACTTCTAAAATGCCGAGACATTTGGGATAACCAAATTTGAAATAAGAGGAGAAAAGGTTCTTAATCCATGAAAATCAACACATCTACTTCTTTTAGAATAACATGTGTTGATTTTGATGGATTGAGAATAAGGGCAAAGGAACAGCCTCATCCGAAGAAAAAAAAAGAGAAATTAGCCAGACTTTTAAACTGTCAACATAAGCAATTATCGGAAGGTCTAGTTGAAGCAGGGTAGGCATCTGAACAACGAATAATAGGGCAGATAAAGCGCTTCGTACCTCCTTGAAATATGCCAGCGGAGATAATTTATGTAATGCTCCCCTGAGACCGCGTTTATTGTGACATGAATCTCTTGATGTTTACCCGAATATGTTAACTGCTAAAAACTTGATTGCAAGCATTGTCTAACACTGATTTTTTTAAAACTTTTTAAATCAGCATCCCACTCAAACGTTACAAATTATCGAGCCACATTGACATTTCCAGTAATGGTGAGGCTCGCCATATCTGGTCTCATTTGAATGTCACAGCGGCCCACAGTTTGAGAACTACCAGTGGACAAGACGTCGATCAGGATTCCTTATGGCCGGCAGAGAGCACAGCATAAAGTTATAGAAAATGAGTGAGCAAGAATTATTTGTTGTTATACACTCGTCATCATATAGACCCATCGGAGTTAAAGGATGGTTCAATACCAAGTTAAAAACATAAGGTGGTAAGCACCACGTGGCATGCCAATTTATATAAATGGGTATCCTTTCTTAATGTAACAAGCTATTTTTACTAGTCAGTGAAAGAGAATTTACTTCATTTGCTAATGTCCGCCCTCGCGAGCGGCGCAGTCGGTATAATCACAGTCCGGCTACCCACCCCATCGGATGGGAAAAACCTGAGTTCGAACCCCGTCAAATTTTTACGGGCCATTTACACAACGTGGCTGCGTTAGTCGGTCTCAGGGGAGGGTAGCTGGTTTTTTCGCCCGGAAACTCGCTTTTCGGGTTATAGGCGCAACATAGAATAAGCTGCTGATGCGCCTAAAACCCTACAACAACAATGTTAATGTCTGCTGCAGTACGCCAGCTTTACTCATTACTGTGAGCTGTTCCA
Organism: Mastigoproctus giganteus; assembly: GCF_048544385.1. Taxonomy (NCBI): domain Eukaryota; kingdom Metazoa; phylum Arthropoda; class Arachnida; order Uropygi; family Thelyphonidae; genus Mastigoproctus; species Mastigoproctus giganteus. The sequence continues at coordinate 7,947,776 of NC_143580.1, forward strand.
GAAGATCAAGTTTGTCATGCTGGTTGCATCATCACTTTCAGTAACGTGACATGAAATACGAACTGTTTTGCGTTTTATTTCAGTACAAGAGATCTGGAATGGCGAGAAATCATACTCAGTCCATAATGCAGTACGGGCAGAAAATCAATTTAACCGTATAAAATTTATCGATTTATTGTAGTGCAATTCCTGGTGAAGTGGTATCAGAACGTCCAGGTCACGTCTCCATAACGACAGGTCATGTACGCTATTCTCACAAAGTAGTCAACTTTTATGGAACAGACATGGGTGAATAAAAACACGTGTATGACTGAACCGTTCATGTAAACTAGCTAGAGAAGAAGTATGTATCAAAACAGGGTGTCTGGCCTGTCACTAACAGATATGTCTTTTCTTCCCTCCACCCAGTCTGTTGTGCAAACTGATTAACTAGTCAAGCAGGTTAACGTGAGCTGACTAAACAATGTTTTGAGTGGATTTTATTCAAATAGTTTGGCACGTGACACCTTTCTATGGTCATTGTTGTCTAATGTTGGAATTAAATTTGTATTATCAAATAAAATAAATTAAATCTGTATTTTTAAATAATAATAATAATTATTATTATATTCAGCCGAGTCACCTGAATAGAACTAGAACGAAAGAAAACTAAGGATGCATAAGAGATAAGAAAATGGGAGATTCAGAAAGAAGTACAACAGTCGATCAGTAAGTCCCACGACTGGCGAACCCCAGGAATAGATAACGTCCACCACTACTGGTACTAGAAGCTCATTTGCAAACACAAGCACCTAGCAGAGCACTTCACCCGAATGATAAGCCATCCAGAAACAATCCCAGAGTTTCTTACTCAAGGAATCACATATCAGAAAGCTAAAGACCAAGATACAGGCCGATCACCCGTCTCCCAACGATGTACAAGATCGTGACCAGCTGCATAATCAAGAAGATATCAAACCACTTGGAGAGCCATGTGGACACGTGTTGTGTCTTACGCAAGGTGGCCCCCTAAGCGTTAGATCAACTCCACCATGGTTCTCTGTGATTATATACAACTCTGTACAATGGCCAAAAATTAATGTAGTGTTATGTTTGCGTAGTGTGTGTTGCTTAGCTGTTTCTGGTCGCTTTGCTACCAGGAAGCAGCGATCACCAGTACCCATCCACGCCACGAAGAGGCGGGCCCAACCATATACGTGCTAAACTAAACGTAATATTTCCAGCACCCATAGGAATAAGCGCAAGTCTTATGGGTGCAGCAGTCTCCTACAATCATGTTGTGGCCCACGGATTATATGGTTATGTTGTGTGTTTATAAGCTCCTCAGAAGCTCGTTCAAATTCTGGATTACTTTTGGAATTAGCGATTTTAAAGTAGTGTCGTCCACTCCATATTAGTTGGTGCGTGTATTTTTGTGGCTAAATTTTAAGGGAGTGAGAAGTTATTAAGGTTTTTCTAATTTTGCTTTGTTCAGCCATGCTACCTCGTTGTTTTACAAATGTATGTAATTGCCGCTCCCATTGTAGTTCTGCCTATGGTATTTCTTGTATTGATTTTTATAGTGTCAGTTAATATTGATCCTGCTGATTGTTAGTTTGATTAACTGCACTTTTGGATAACTGGAGAAATTGCTATTATTTATATATAATTTCGGCTAATATTTAGTTTATGGTGCACCCTCTCTAGACTCGCCGACAAGGCAGTGATTGACGGGTGGAGACTCCGCCCAGCGTCACGTGATCACCTGAACATACAAAAGCATCTGGCAGAGTGCCACGCGGTGCGTGTCACGTTTCCGTATCTTCAGGTTATGAACTTCGATATTAGAAATGTCACGTGGTGTTAATATTTGGGCGAGGAGGGGGGAACGCAGTGAGTGGGCGGAGTCAAACTCGTCAATCACTATTTTTCCCCCTCTTCTTCTCGCCGCCAGTTTGAAGGGTGCACTATAAACAAAATATTTACCATAATTTCTACTCACTACCAAGAAGACTATGGGTTTTTTAGTATTGTTGCCTCCTGTTAGCGATAAATTAAGTAGCAAATAGTTGACCATTGCTTCTTCCGGAAACAACAAGTCAAGTTAAGTGTTATCGCCTCTGATTGGTTGCTGGAATTCCTGAATTTGAGAACTGCCATGAATATATATTTTAATTATGCTGTTGCTTAAATTTGCATATAATGTGTTATATAACGAGTGAAATTAATTTCTCTCCACAATCAGTATAGTTAATTAGTGCCTTGGAAACTTGATTAAAACCTTGTGACAGTAACAGCGCGCTATTCGTAGCGCTCCCTAACGACTGTGCTGCGAACTTGCTCCTCAAGTACAAATTATCTGTACAAATTACAAATTACCTGGGTTTTAGTCAGTGCTGTATTTCATCGCTACACTTGTGCCCTGCTTTTCATCCTGCACTCCCTCCACCTGACATGAGCGGGAGCTCATGTCAGGTGGAGGGAGTGCAGGGAGGGAAAGCTCCAGTTCCGCTGGTGAGGAGGAGCCTGAAACAGTTCCAGGGAATCCCCCCCCCCCACAACTAGTACACCGCCAAATACCCAGCTCAAGAGCAGATATCTCTCGATAAAAAAAGAAACGAAAAAGAAGGCCAACAAGAAGAAAACTAAGGAGGCAAGGGATGCTCTCCTCTGCTCGGAGTTAGTGACCCAAGATGGGGGGGGGGAACCACTGGCATTAGCCCCTGACCAAAGTTCTGTTGCTTTGGTCAGGAGCACCCACTGATGCCACTCCCATTACTGGGGCAATGGCCTCCACCCATACAGAGGTTAAAGGCGCCCAATTTATCATATGGACAGCCCTTGCTAACGCGATCGCAGCTGGGTTAAAATTCTCCCCTAGACTGAGGATATCGCCTCCACCTAGCGTCCCAGAAGATCCACTTCAGAGCCAGCTTCCCTTCACCAAACAATCTCTCGACTTCGTAGGCAGTTGATCGCCTTCCTAAACCACGACTCCTGTCGTTTCACCAGAAGTGCAGGTAACTGTGTGCAGGAGTTGTGGTCCACCCTTGAGTCAATTACAACTGAGTCCCTCATTGACAATGAGAGGCTCAAAGCTGTGAATGAAGAACTTCAGTCCAAAACTGTAGTCCTGGAAAAGGTCATTGATGCTCTTGGCAAGTGCCCAAATTGTACCAACGTTTACCCTGACTACATTGAGACTCCGGGCCTGCTGCGGGTGTCACTTCCTATGCTGGCACTGTGAAGTCTGGACAGCAGTCCCTTGCCCATGGTGTGATAGAAACTCTCCATGTGCACAACTCGGAGAAGAAGCCACAACTGAGCCCTTCATTGACAATGAGAGGCTCAAAGCTGTGAATGAAGGACTTCAGCTGATGTATCACTTGCTGAGAGCAAGTGATACATCTGAGCTCAAGACTAGCAGTGACGTCAAAGATCTGGTACAAAGCACCATAAGGGCTGATTATAATAATCTAAAAGTGAAATCCCTGCAACCCATTAGGAAGGGAATCCTACTGGAGACTGTGACCAAAGAAGACCTAACAAGTATTGCTACATGTGGCACCCTCAAAAACACAGGAGTGGTCATAGCTCCTCCTAAAAAGCCAAATCCGTGGATCGTGGTGTACGATGTTCCAGAGGCCAGTTCCGATGACGAATTACTTGAGGATCTGTTCCACAGAAACCTACTGGACCATAGATTCTCCTGGAAATTAAGGCTGACACAACTTTTAGGTCTGCAACAAAATCGAAATCAATTATTCCCTACGGAACACAGAGTAATTAGATTCTCCCCACAGATTTTTAGAACCATCCTCTCTACGGACAGATTATTCCTTGGTTGCAGTGCTCACAGGTTTCATCCATTTACAATTGTCACAAGGTTGTTTCCTATGTCTGGGCTATGGGCATACCTCACAATGCTGCTCCCACAAATCCCCGTCCTGCAGCATTTTGCCAGTAGTGGGCATGTCCCCACCATGATGAAGAGCCCTCTTGTGTGTACTATAAAACGAACTGAAGAACACAACCATTCTCTCCAGAATAGTGTATACCCTGAATGCCAAAGGGCTCTGGAACTCGTAAGACTAAGGACCGCTGATGCCTAAACCAACAAGAAGACTTACAATACCGGGATCCCGAATATCGGGATACCGGTCACTTTTTCCCGGTATTCAAATACCGGTATTGATACAAAAATACCGGTTTTTCGGTACTAATTTAAAAAAAAAAAATTTATAATTTAATCACATAAAGGCTATAAAATCACCTTTATGTGATTATGACATCCTTATCTCTACTAGCAAACGTTCGATAAATCATCGATAGGACACCATGGGTCTTCCTTGCAACCTGTCCACAATTCTCGGACAACTTCATGTATGACCGCATCGTAACTCTCAAGTCCCGTTCCTCCACTACTGACTTTAGTTCAACTCCACCAAGTGCATAAGTTACTGTGGGGTTGCTGTTCCCCAGGTGTAAGACCTTGCATTTTTCTGAATTAAAGCATATAGCTGCCACTTTTCTGACCATCCTGGAAGTCTATCTAGGTCACTCTGAAGCAATTACTCTACTGATCTTTACATCATCTGCAAGTTTAGACATAACACCCTATATCCCTTCATAGATGCCATTTAAGATAATCAAAAACAAGTGGTCCCAATACTGATCCTTGGGGAACCCCGCTTCTTACATTAACCCAATCTGAGAAATAACCATTTATCAAAACCCCCTGCCTGGTGCCCTCAAGCCATCGTGCTATCCATCTAAGGATTTTCCCTATGATTCCACCCTGCTCCAACGTATAAAGTAACCGTTCATGTGGGACTGAGTCAAATGTTTTGCTGAAATCCAAATAAACATTGTCGAAATTATTCCCTAAATCCGGCTCACGAGTGACCTGTCAAAATGGCTAACCAGATTTGTTAAACATTATTTTTCCTTTACAAAGTTGCACACAGTTGCAGATGTATCCTACAGAATTCCACCCTTGATCATTGCCTCCATGATTTTCCCTACTACTGAAGTTAGACTGGCCGATCAGTAATTTCCCATTACACTCCTAGAATGGCCTTTATGTTCCAATTTACACCAATCCAATGGAATCTCTCCTGAGTCCAGTGATGTTTTCATAGCTAGCCTTAATGGTTCAATGCGCTCACTTGCCGCTCCTTTAAGATTATTGGGTATATGCCAACAACCACAGGAGACTTACTCGCCTGTGGGCGCGAAAGTTCTCATTAAATCAACATCATTAATTACATTTTTTTCAATTCCCATAATTTCTCATTAATGTGAAAGGTTTTTCTTCTGTAAATATCAATGCAAAGTAACTATCGAGTTCATCCGCAACATCAGTTGGGGTATCTAATACTATCCCACGCAATTACATATGCGTCCGATCTGATTTGTCCTCTTCTTTGCATTTATATATGTGAAGAATTGCTCTTTGCTCTCTTCTTTATTCCTTATCCCCACTCTTCGCTCGCTTCCAGACTCAGTAAAGATACTATAGTGAAAATTATACTTCGCTGAATAAAACGTCTTTCTCCTTCAGAAAATGATGAACAGAATTCAACCTTGGAAGACCAACATGGAACAGAACATCAGTGTTCCACAAATTCTTTCCAAAATAAGAAATTGCTAGACTCCAATGAGATTTTAAAAGATGAACTTGAGTCGGAAATTAATGAAATACTTTTAACTATTTTAGCTAAAAAAGTTCAAAGCCTAGAAAATATGGACTGAGATCGTCTACGATTATCTCAGTACCAGAATAGAATCCAAAAGGGCGTTTTCTGCCTGCCGCTAATCAAATACCGTATGTACCAAAATCAGATACAATTTAAACGATCATACTATTGATTGCTTGTTTCTTAAGAGCTCACTTTATTCGGACAGGTAGTGTGGATTCTTAAACATAACTAAACTTTGCAGTAACAATTATGTATTTTTTTGTTTTTAGAATAACTGTATTTTTAATGATTTTTTCAGAATATTTATTTAAAACTTGAATTCAAGTAATTACAGTACTTGTTTTTTCCTTACTTTATTAACTGTCATCAAAATTTATTGAGAAAAACGTTTTTGGAATACCGGTAATTAAAAATACCGGTATCATAAATTAAAAATTACCGAAATACCGGTATTAAGATTTTGACCGGTATTGTAAGCCCTACCCATATCTCAACCTAAATACCTGCGAATGATGCAAATAAATGGGCAAAGGTCCCACACAGTTGCAGATGAAATATGCCAGACCACTGAGGAGCACTGATGTTCTGATTCAGGAGTCATATGCTGCAAGGCTTTACAATACATACTCAGGTCATTCAACCTGTCCCAGTGGACCCTAAAACATGAATACCAGTCATAAATAGAGATCTCGATGTCTGGTTGTCCAGGGCCTCTGCAATCAGACCTGTATTCAGATTTCATATACAGATCTCCACCTGTATCAGAATCTCCACCTGTATTCAGATTTCATATACAGATCAATCATTCTAACTGATGTCACTTTATAGCTCTCCCTCAGGGAACATCAATGAAACACTAAACTTTTTGGAATTCGCCTTGAATGCAAAATCCCCCTTCTGGCACAGTGCGGTTGCTGATGGCCATGGCCAGCTTCCTGAGGACTTCGTCATCAAAATCTTATTATTCATAACCAGCCTAGCCAGTTCACCACTTACTCTAGCTCCACTAGTGAATCTAATATTGACTTAACCCTTTCTATAAAACGACATAAGTCGGTCAGTTAGCTGCTGGTAGGTAACTCTGGATCTGACTGTTAGTAACCATAGAGCCATACTGTTCCACCTTGACTTGGTTCCACTGAGAAACAACAGAGCAAGGCCAATCTGACTTCATCAGATTCTCTCGGAGAAATGTCAATTGGGAAGCATATGACAGCTCCATAGAACTGGACTTTCCAACTACAGACCCATCACAGATGTACTCGCTAAATGCAGAGGACTTGACCACCTTTATCCAGCACTCCATACTGAGAGCCTCATACAGGTCCTCAATGAAAAAGGTATTCTTCCCGGCAATCTGTCCCTGGTGGACCAAGAAACTTACCATCCTTCGCAAGTCGGTCCACACTGCACGTGATTGGCCAGCCTCTGATGTCGAATGCTTTCATAGGGATTATATCGCCAAAAAAGAATGCGTATACCAAGGCAATTACAACCAGAAAGAGAGAAACTTGGGCAAATTTCGTAAAAGAAATGAACTGGACAAATCCATGAGGCCTGGCATACAAGATCTTGAGAGAGAAAACCTTCTCCCCAAAAATATTCAGCGCTGTTTCAGTAGACGCTCAGAAAACTAAGTGCTGGCTAACAACAAAACAAACTATTATATTAGGCCACCTGAACAATTAAATTCATATGCCGTGCTGTGTGTCTTATGTCTGTTAATTGCGTGAGTTCTATGGTCGATTTGTCTGTTTTGCTGGACGAAAAACCCCAGATTCTGGGGAGAAAACCTTGCTATCTACGCCTGAGACCGACTAACTCAGCCACGGAGTGAAAAAGGACCATTAAAATTCCTCGCGTCATCGACGGGATTCGAACGCGGACCTTTTCCACAAGGTGTGAGGAGGACGGTGACGATACCACTACCCCTGCAGACACTAAGTGCTGGCAGGATTCTGCCAACCTTATTGTAGACAAACTGGTTCCATCTGATGACAGCTCTGAGGATCACCCAGAACATTCAACAATTAGAACCGCCAACAGCATACCCGAAGGTAAAAAACGAATATATTCAGATGTACAAAAAAAAAAACTATTTATTAGGGTTACCAAGAATATTAATCCAACTACCCATGTGTATTGTTTCTGTAAATTGCGTGTGTTCTCTGGTCGATTTTCCTGCTTTGCTGGACGAAAAACTCCGGGTTCCGGTGGTACGACCTTGCCATCTACGCCTGAGACCGACTAAGTCAGCTACAGAGTGATAAAAAAGCGCATAAGATTTCCTCGTGTCATCGACGGGATTCGAACCTGGACCTTTTTCACCCGGTGGGGGAAGTGACGATACCACTGTGCTAACCGCGCAGACATTCTAAATGCAGTCAACAAGACTGTCATCTCAACCCATGCACGGTACTAAGTAGAGTTCTGCGCGGGCCCATTATATTAGACTCGCAACCCGAACCAAACCTGCATTGTTTTTATTCGCAAAACAACAAAAAAAAAAGGCATATTAAAAAAAAAAATAGTCTTAAAAGTTTTACACATCAGTAATACTGCAAAAGCTCATAATCATCAACAGTATTGATATTTTTATTGTATATAATACGCAAAAAAAACCTGTTAAATAAAGAAAATAAAATATATGGAGAAAAAAATGGGATCAACTGCATTCGTCTTTCTTAGATAATAAATCCAGCTGCAGAGAAATCTTTTTCACTTGCTACACTGCTGGCAGGAATAACAAGAATGAAACGAGCCACAGCTGCAAGATTGGGGAAAAAATAATACTCTACCCGCACCAATTCATCAACTGAAAATCTTCATTATCATAAATTGGTTTTGGAAATTTCGCTATGATACAATTTTGAATTTTGACTGGTGGAGGTTCAACATCTTCATCGCTTAAATTCTGTTGAACCCTTTAGTTCCGGTCTGTCGGTGTTGTGTAGCAATAGACTATTTATAAAACTGAAAAGGCACCCGACCCGCGAACTGCAAAATTACCTGAGAACCGACAAGCATTGCGGGTAATCCGCGGGTTGGATACTATAGGTTCTAAAAAAAAAAAAAAAAAAAAAAAAAAAAATTAATATGCTAAGCAGCATTAAGAAACAAGGTAGTTCTGAACCAACAGTTTATCTCAAAAATATGCGCACCGTGACCTCTGTAGGGTTTTTGATTACATAATGGAATATGACAACAAAGTATTTAGAATAGTTATATCCGTTGAAAGAGTGAAAGCCTGTTCAGGACAGGGCTATGGGCATAAGTCCAGGTCGTCAGCTCAAGGCCAGCACAACAAAATAAGCCGCTGAAACAAGGGAAAGGAAGGGAGGGAGGGAAACTTGGCGACTACAAATAGAATTTAAATACGCTATGTATGTGTGTGTCCTCTGTACCACCTGGTAACAGCCAAAACATGACCTTATGTTTAGGATATCCTCGTGTCAAATGATGCTACGCCCTCCACAGCATATCGGTATTTCCCTTGGCTATTAATCTTGCTCACATTGAACATTCTTATACATGAATTCTGAAAGCCTCCGCCAGTCAAAAATTTACATAGTCCAAATTTATTTCTACAGTTCTAATCACTACTGCTATGATTTTGGTTAGAAATAGATAGAATCAACATAACGATCGCTAAAACACGATTAATATCTATTAACTCAATCTAAGGGAAGAAGTAACATTGGGCGTTAACGATTTAAGATTTTTTATAGGATACAGGGTCAGAATTCAAATGGAGAGTAGCGTAACTATGTTCAGAATCAGGTCATAAATACGATGAGAAGGATCAGCAATTGATTAAATTTCACTGCAGCATCTTGGAAAAAAAATCCAAATAAAATTAGAAAAGTGTTTAGAGCGTCGGACTTTGTTTTATAACTAATGAATTACTTCTAACTGAATAAAAACCGGAAATTTTCATTCATATCCATTAATACAAACAAAATAAAAGTTATTATTAGTATTATAGGGCAAGGAAGCCACAGGCTTTTGCTCATTCATGTTACTGTCCCATCTCAGATTCTTAGAGAGATCTTGCTTAGGTCCCATTTAAGGTGTATGGTTGCCAAGCTCTGTAGCTCAAGTACTCGAAGCCTTTCCTCATACGGGTACCTCCCCACCACCACCTTTTTTTCATGAAGACCCCAAACACGATAGGGATCAGAACCTACAATACTTAGAACCACGCTTGGGTTGAAGGAAGAGAAAATGAAGATATTGTTGACATTAGACATGAATTTCTGTCGTTCATAATTTTCAGGAAATAAATGTGAAGGGAGGTTGTTCCAGAAATCGTAGGTTGAAAGGATAAATGAGGAAGAAGAAAAGTTGGTTCTGTGAGTTCAAGTTGGACAATAAAGAGATGCCGAGTAGTTGCGGCATATATTGGGACTGGTGTGGAAAAGAGAGAGAGAGAGAGAGAGAGAGAGAGAGAGAGAGAGAGAGAGAGAGAGAGAGAGAGAGAGAGAGAGAGAGAGAGAGAGGGGGGGGGGGAATTCCTCTTTTGAATGGAATCTAAAAACTTAAGAGAGGACGGTGAAATCCGTCCAACCGTGACGGATTTCATTTTTGTACAAAATTGGTAGCTGTTTAGAAGAAAAGAACGCAGAAAGCGAAAGAGAAAACACAGTTTTTTTAAATGCAGAAAAATTTGTGATGTGCTTATGACAAAGAATATAAGTTGGGGTAATCCCTAATAGAGATATGTGATCTTGTCTAGAAATCTGAGTGCTATCAAAAATAAGTAAAGGAGCAGAAGAATTCTTTTTTGCGAGATATACGACTGGACTGAGTTCTAGAAGGATTGAAATTAACTGAGTTAGCTTGGCCCCATTGGAAAATTACCTGGAGATCAGTATTTAAAGAATTGGTAGTGGGTATTCAAGAAGGTGAAGCTGTTTGTGAAGAGTAGGGTTTCTCAAACTGGAAGGTTATTAATATACAAGAGGAAATGAGTGGAAGAAAGAATTGAACTTTGGGAAACATCTGCATTAGTGGAGAAGTTAGAAGACAGAGAGCTATCTACTATCACCCAGTGAGCAGTTATAGAGAAAAAACTAGACTTTGTTGTAGAGTTTCAGGAGCATCAGCCATATTGTTCCGAGTATCCTGTCTGCAAATTGCGTGTGTTCTGTGGTCGATTTTCTGTTTGCTAGGCGAAAAACCAGAGTTTCCGGGGTAAAATCACGCTACCCTCGCCTGAGACCTACTAACTCAGCCACGATGTGAAAAAAAGTCCATAAAAATTCCTCACGTCATCGATTGGACTCAAACCCAGGTTTTTTCCAACCGGTGTGGGGAGGACGGCGATTCTACCAACTGTGCTACCCACGAAGGGGGAAAACTAGATACAAAATTACAAAAAAAAAAGTCGGCAGTCCATAAGATGGATGCTTATTTAGAAGACCATGCCAAACACGATCATTAAAAGCCTTTGCAATGTCAAGAGCAGCTGCTTCAATTTCACAAAAAAATTCACAAAACATTGAATTTGTCCACTGATGGGTAACATAAGCCAGTATTTCACTAGTGGATCGACACTGACGGAGTCCATATTGGCGATCATTTATCGGATGGAAGGCTTCATGATAGTTTTGGAATTGGAGGTTATTGGATTTCTCCATTACTTTAGTAAAAATAAATGTAATGGGTCGATAAATGGATGCGAGGGATTTGTCACCCTTTTCAGGAAATCGCTGGATACGAGCAAATTTCCAAGCAGAAAGAAAAACACCAGTGAAATAAGAAAGTGTAAAAAAAGAATGAGAATAAGCTCAGAGCACAGGTTTTGAGAACAAGTGGGGGAAATACCATCAGGACCTGGAGCTTTCTTGGCATAAAGATTGTTCAAAATTCTCCTGACATTCTTTTGACGGAAGACCACAGGAGGCACTGAGCAGTCTACTGGGAATGGTAGGAGGTGGTTTACCAAGATCATCAATACGAGAGTTATATAAAAAAAAGGTAGGATGATAGCATCCTACTTTTGGCAAGAAACCAGAATGTTCGACTACCGTAGACCGGAGGAACAAAGGGCACAGCACATGACCCCCACACACTTCAAATCTCTGGCCCCGATACAATGTACACCCGCGGAGATGGGAGAAATCCCAGGAGCCGTTAGACACTAACATACCTTATACCGTTTTTGCACAAGAAGCAAGATTTCTACTCTTAGCATGTTCAAAATCTAGTTTGGACTGATTAATAATTGCTTTATGTTGGGGGCCTTAGTATGGGCAGAAAATTAACCGGAGATTTGGATGCAAGCCAATTAGAATTGCAAGCCAGATAATATTCTTGTCTTGAACAGACTTAGCACATTTCTTGGAAAACTAAAGTTTAGATAAGGGACGAAACTTTAAGGTGAAGTGTGGAATCAAGCATTTCATCCTTACAAGAATAATTTCACTGACACGATCTGAGCAAAGATTGACATCAGAATATTTAAAACAGTAATCTAACCAAGAATAAAGCGCAGAAAGCAGATTTTTAGATCCCACCATACTGGCCTGCCGTCTATGGACTTTTCAAGAAGCTCGATGTCTTTTTTGTGGCGTGGTGATCTTTATACTTGAACACGACGTTCTAAGAGCAGTCTTACAATTGTCTCATACATGGGGATCATGACCTCACCATCTCTACAAACACATGTTCGATAAATCATCGATAATGCACCATGGGCCTCCTTGACGCATGTTTACTGTTCGGAAAGAAGAAGAATAAAAAGAGTTCTTCTAACTTGATAGGCCGTAAAAAACTACAAACGCCATTTTGAAGAAAATCATATTATACCTACGACCTCGTGGGCTTTAACTCTTTCTTTTTTTTTCCCCTCTTCTGCCGGTAAGCACTTTTTTGGTCAACCTTTCGTCATCAAGCACCGGTCGGTTTAAACGCAGACAGGTTAAGCACAATAAACAATGAATGCTGTAACTATATGCCGTGACAGCTTAGCCGGCAAGCTATATTGTCGTCTGCCACCCTTTTGGAAAGGTCCAGGTTCGATTCTGTCGAAGACAAGTAATTTCTGAAGTCTTCCTCAAGTGAGACTGCAAAGTAATTTTGTATGTTACTGGCGGTATCCAGGGTTCCCCCTATGTCCGCCGTTTGTTAAGCGTTTGTTGCCAGCAGTATGTTGAAATTCCTCTAAGTTTAAGACTAAGTTAAGGTTGAATTTAAGCTTAAGTTAAGTTAAGTTAGGGTTTAAGATTGGTGAAGTTTAAGTTAAGTTAAGGCTAAGTTATATAGAAGGTTGGGTCTGATGTAAGTCAGAGTTTAAGTTTAAGTTTAGTTAAGTTAAGGTTGTCAATGTTGGGTCGGTTCAATTAAAGTGAGTTAAGTTTCGGTTTAGATTTGCTTAAGTTTAAGATTAAGATTAGTTGTAGTGTAGTTAAGATTCAGGTAATGAGTTTGAGTCGTTTGAGAGCCAGAGTTTAAGGTTTAGTTTAAGTCGAAGTTTAAGTTCCAAGTGTAGGTTTAGTTTTAAGATTACTCAGTTGTGAAGTTTAGTGTGAGTTTTGTGTTGTTTTATGTTGTTGTGGCTGGCATCTGGCATTTAGCAGCAGGGGGTCGAGGGCGAAGTGTGCCCCAACCCCCCGCTCCCGTCCCTAGCCACGAGGAGGCAGCCAGATTCTACTAATTTCACTTCCCTCTCCCCACCCAGGAATCCCTGCCCCCTGTCTCGCAGGGCTCAGTCCTGTCCTAGAACAGAGGGCAAGAGAACTGTTCCTGCAAGTCCACCCCAGCGGGTCCCAACCCATCCAGGGCAGACGTGCAGGAACAACACTTGTGACCAGAGTGAGCTGGCTGTAGAAGATTCCACAGTCAGCCACTGTAACTTAGCCCATTAATCTATTGTTTATGCGTCTTGGCTCTCGCAGGGCTTAATCCTGTCCCAGAGCAGCAGGCAGTGCACCAGGATGACCAGGGCCCCCCGCCCACAGGGCCCAACCTGTCCAAGGGAGGGGCCCAGCCCACCCATCGCACAACACAATTGTATGCATTTTTATTCTAAAGTACAATGTTCCATTTAATGTCTCTCGGACAGTGAGTTTCAGTCACTTAACAGATATTATTCAATGTTCCAACTGGGATCTTGTTGTCTACTTCATAGTTTGATAATCCCATTGTCCAGCTGTGTTGAGTGATTTCCCTTAGTTTTATTTGTTTCGGGTACTTTCTGCAGTAGTAGAGTACTTTTCAATGTCCATTTATGTTTAGTTTAGTGTAGAATACACACTATATTTGTATATCAAGTCAAGTGAGACTGTAGTTATTATTTTATTATTATCCATATGGTGACAGGAAAACCTGAGGCTTATGCTACACCGGCCAAAAAAAAAAAAAAATTCCGCCGAGTGACCATGTGTGTGTGTGCGTGCGTGTGTGTGAGAGAGAGAAGCTGAAAGAAATCACCAAGAAAGAGAAGAATGATGATATCCAGCCAAGCCTATACTCACCAAATGTCAGCCCCTAGTTAGTCAATTAGGCCGAAGGGTTGGAGTTCCCTCCATTACAACATGCAAATTGGCCCTAGAACACACACTTCTACAGACAAATTAACATTACGGATAAGAGTGACAAGTTCCGGTGCCGTTAAAATAATAATTTCAATTTTTTATGATCGTAAGCATCATTTCAAGCCTTGGAGAGTATTTTGTAACGTTAAGGGATGGCACCATGATACGCATTAACATAGGTTTGAAAATGCTTGCAACAAGTTCCCATGCTGTGAACTTTTTTTTCTCTGCATATGAAATTGGACGCGTTTTTTGTATATGGGCTCTCACCACGGTAACCGTAGACTGCGGTGTTAGAGCTTCTCAATTACCATTTTTATCCTGTATATCAGTTATCTTCTCTTATTCGGAAATCCAACCGACAACTATTCGAATTTCACTAACAGTTCCTTAAATGATTTCCAATAATTCTTCTAATAATAATTTACGTCCCCCGTCTCTGTAGAGATGGGGGGACGTAATTAATTTTAATCCCTCTAAAACCATTGTCTCATTTCCCTTAAAAAAAAAGAATCTCATGTAAACAGCAGTCAGATTACCAGACAGACATGCTCTATCCTTACTTTGTAGAAGTGCCTATATTACAAATATTTCTTTCACTATATCCCAAAAACAAATCCTCGAGGCAGGTTCCCGGAAATTCTCTTCAAAACTTAAAAACTCTCTCTAAAGGAAAAGAAGTTTTAAAAATCCCTCTTTCATAAATTAAAATTCCATATCACAGATTCAATTTCTGCTGCCCGACCTTTCTACAGTTATGACTATAAGCAAGTTTAAAAAAAGTTAGTTAAAACCTGGGGAAATGACAGGGTGGTGCTAGAGAATAGCAGTTTTTCTTAAGAAAAATAAACCTGATCCAACTCTAGAGTTGGATCATGTATATTGCAGTTCGACACTGGCAAATCTGTCAAAGGTTTGCCCAATGTCAACTGCAGGAAAAATTTATAAACCGATAAGTCTTACTCATTTTCGCAGCGGTTACTGAAACTTTTAAGTTTTCAAAGTTGTGGTCACTGTCACAGCTGCGAAGTTCTGATTGTCTAACATGTTTGGTCAAAACGTTATGTAAACAACTTGATTTATTTTTTCTATGGCATAAAATGTATGAGGCAAAAGACGTGAAATCTGGGTTCCTCTTGTGTTGTGTATAGAAAATATAAAAGGAACATCGAATCTCTTGATAATTCAGATTACAGTACATAATCACTATACAGTTATCATTAATTATTATCGTTACACATCTCTTCCAAGACCACTTGATATCCGATTACGTACCAGAATTCTCGATCAGGTTTAAGTCCAGTCATTAACCTGGCCACTCAACTTGTGCATTACGATATGATATCTTACCTTTCTTGAGTAACTTGAGTGTTTGGAGAATAGGAAATAAAGAAGCCAAAATATAAAATCTTACTAAAAGCGATATACGTTATCTTCTCGGAACTGAGTGGTTGCCATTTTCCACAGGTGATCCATATGGTTGGAACAAACAAACAACTCTGAAAAATTTGCGGTATGAAAATGCATTTCGTTTTGCGTTTGAATGCTTTCAGCGATCACCTTTCTGAGCGGATATTATTTTTCAGTAGTCTATGTAATGCCAGTCATTGAAAATACGTTTATCGCTTGAAAGAACTTTCTTCCTCGTCTTAGTTACTCGTAGTGCATCCTTGTTTTGTGCAGGGTTTGCTTTTCAGCTTGAATACTCTTAACGTCATTTCCAGAAAAGGTCTTTGTGCAGGAACTGAATGGTACAATATATGCGGACTTCACTCGTTCCTTCCTATGGGTTGCTGATGATGCATAGCCATCACATACGGGTGTCATCATCTTAACATAGCAACCATATGATAAACGCTTTCTACCCGTTTATTCTCGTTCTGCTTTCTCTCTCTTTTTTCGGCGATAGGAACTATGCTTGCTGACTTCACCGCAGAAATTAGATCGGTAGAGTTTGACAGGCGCGAATGTATGTACCTCATGGAGAGTTTTTTGCTCCCCCCAGTAGTTGTGAGGGGTTTAAAAACATAACCCGCGACACATTTTGTTAAAATTTCAAAATGTACACTGGTGTCCAAAAATTAAGTTACAACCACAGCCATGTCACACAGAATCACCCTTTCCTGAAGGCTTATCGATACCATACACATTTTGCTACAGAATGATGGCTTTCGAGATACAGCATAATAGCCAAAATACAAAAGAAGCTAATTAGACAAAATATTGTAGGGGTTCACGATAAAATGCTGATATAATTAAAATGGTCTGTGACAATTTTTAATTGTGGGTGATCATAAAACGCATCACGTTTGTCATTACGTGGAGCCACAGTATCAAATTTTCCTTTTCGAGGAAAACTTAACACCACTACTGTATACTGAATTCTCGTGGGGGTGGAATGGGAGGGAAGTAAAAATGCAAACTCGCAAAGAAAGAAAGAACTAAGTAATATCGAACTACAAAATCTATGTTTCACCTTATTATTACGTATTTCAAAGCTTTGGGGCGTTATGTAGTCTTGGAGTAGTATATGTAACCATGTATTCGATCTCTAAACATATTCATGTTTAGAGATCGAATTCGTATGCGGCAGCAACAACAAAAATGCAGACAGAAACTTCATGACTCTGGTATTCATAAATCAACCGCCTTAGGGTACCTACACATGACGAGTGCACGAGCGATATTTTTGCTGCACACTGGTTTGAATGAGAGTAGTAGTATTTAACAGTAAAATATCCTATAATTTCTTATTATTAATACAATACATATTTCTTGTTTCGTCCTAACCAACGAGTGTCTAGAATGCTCAATGATTTAGGGATTAGTGTACTGGAAAGCATGTGGAGCGGAGTTAACCCCTAATGGGTTTAGGATTCTTTCCTCTGACTGTTTTTACTTCTGCCAGCCCAGGATTCATAAATTTATTGTTTAGAATAAGTTTGCATATTTTATTTCTCCAATTTTAATAAAATTTGGATAGGCTCCAGTTTTTTTCTTTTTTTAAGCCACATTTAAAATTAGAAGTCGGTTGTTGCGTGCGAAAAGGAGAGAACAAAATAAATTTCCTTTATTGCGAATACGATTAAAAAACTTATTCTCTAATAGGTGAATACGATTTATTGTTCTAAAATTCTATTCCCTTTTTTTTTTTTTTTTTTTTTCGAATTCAATGCTTGTTGCTAGCTCGCTCGGAAATGTGTAGGCACCCTTGAGCAGTTTCGTCACTAGAGCTGTGTCGGTCCAGTAAGTAGATCTGATCAAATTAAGTTGCAAACTCTTCTGGTTGTGCATGAGTGCACTGAGTATGAAAAGAAATTTATTCAAAGTTCCACGCGTGAACTTAAGAGGGAAAGGCAGAACGATGAGAGTAAACAAAATACCCAGAGAGAGACTTCAATCGTTTTTATTTAATTCAATTCGAGATACAAAATCTCTCTGCAGGTGAACAGAATGTTAGTAGAATCGTTGTGTAGGCAGTAGGAGTTGGTATTTCACTGAATTCAATTGGCTTCTTTATTCCCAACTTAAAAATACCAATACCTAGTAGATTCTTATAAATTAAAGATCTATTTTTTTTTTTTATGAAAAACCCCAAACACGAAAGGTATCAAAACCTATAGTACTTAGTACCGTGCGTGGGTTGAAGGAGAAGTATGGGAGGAGGGGGATGCCGGAAACTTTGCTCTAGAGACTAAACATGGGTTTCACCACTTCAAGCCTCCAATAAGCAAAGTGGTGGTATTTCACCGGTTGATGAAAGACATCTACCACCTTTACACAAAGTTGAGTAAGGTTATGTTATGTATATGTTAAGCGCCAAAACGTAAGGCTATGGACAAAAAGCTAGGCAACTCTAGTCTGAGACCAACTAACTCAATCACGCTGTGAAAAAAGCCCATAAAAATTCCTCGTGTCATTGAAGAAATTCGAACTCAGCCGTTTTCGACCCAATGTGGGAGGAGGGTGATTACCGCCACTGCGCTACCGGAAGGGCTATATACAACGCTGTAAAAATGTCGTTTTATTGTAGGTTAGTATTTTAAATGAGAAGAGGTAATAAAGGATAGATTTCGTATGCGGAATATTCTCATCACACTTGTTTGTGTAGCCACATTACAGTGAACTGCGAACAGGTTTTATGCAGCAGTCTCAAAACAACCTCCTCTCTTACCCAAAAGCTAGCTGATCAGTGAGTCAGCATCCCCTGGTAGACGTAGAGCGCAGTAGCACGAGAGTCAAATATCCACAGGTGTTCGGGGTGTGTGAGCACAGTGCCTATATTTAATGACAACTCACGCCAGTTGTATTTACTCCCGTTGTTCTGAGTTGGTATCTCTGAGTCGAAACTAGAACGGGTAGACGGCGTCTAGATTTTCAAAACCTAGAAGCAGTTCGCTGATGATATAATGAAGCTGACCTGTTTCCAAGCGGTTGCACGTTTTATTTTTTCATTTTAATTTTTTTTTATTACTTCGCAAGAAAAGAAAATCAATGCCATAATTCCCAATACCGTGTGAAATGCGGACAATGACTCACATCGAGCGTACACAGAACCCTAAAAATACAGCTGCATAAACAAGTTTTTGTTTTTCTTTTCTTATAATTATAAGAAAAGTACAAAACGCTAACGGGTCTTAAGATTTATACCAGAAAAGGGGTGGGCTGCACCCTCCTTTCCTGTATAAATTTACGCGACGCTCTAATTTTAATTTAAACGCAACTTTACTTGCCCATTAAAAAACTGGAAAACAAACGATTTTTATTCCAGAAACCTGCTCCTTTCTTTCAATAATCAATATAACTCAACTTTTTGTACTTTGAATTTTTCACATTTTAATTTATTTTTCTCCAACATTTATGTCATTTGCTAGAGTCTCTCGAAAATCTGTTATCTAACAGATTACGGAATTGACCAAATCTGGAAACTTTGGGACCTGACCGTTACTGGATCTTGGAATTTTCAGGATTTTGGAAAAATTCTAAAAAGTTTAATTTATTTCCCCCCTAAAAAAAACATATCGGCCACTGTACGATATAGTTTAATAGGAGGAAAAAGTGAAAGTTTTACATGATAGAATTTTTCAAGAATAGATAAGGGCCAGTGTATGCGTTTTTAAATGACCACAATTCTCGAAAGTATAACTGGGGGCAAAATTACAGCAACAAAGTTCTCATTAAAACTCTCAAGTATTGTAACATTTTTATATCACCAATGACTATAATTTCAGCCGGTTTTCATTTACTATGGTACGCAAAAATTGTTATATTTTTGTTTCGGCTCATTTTTGGCACGCAGCCCGGAAAAGGTTTACTATCGCTGCTCTAGGCTAATTTTTATTTTAGGCAGTAAGGGGTAAACAAAAACGGATGAAAGTCCTATATCGACGTTGTTTACATGCAAAAGAAACATTAACTAAACAGCAGTCTGAGTTTAGTCTGATTCATCTCAAATCGTGACAATTCCATGGAGCGCATTGAAAAATAAATTTCTCGAAGGTGAATTCTTCACTCAAATTCTTCAGCTTATCAAGATCAATCGAGATATCCCATCTCATCAGCGATCTACCAGAATAGTCGACTGCCGCCGATAACATATCACTACATCCAACATTAGCAAGAAAAGTACTGGTCTCCATAGTTCTCTAGATCTGGAAGCCTTGGATTGGTAATGCAGTATGGTGTAGTGCTGAATATTACCTAGAGTTCTGTGCAGTCGTTTTGAACGGTGGAAGCATGAGTTTGCTATATCCACTGTAACTTCTTGTGCAGTTTGTGATTCTAAAGAGTTCCAGCTCCTTGTGCTGGCAGTTCTATCTTCGGCAGGGACTTGGGCGCCTTAATCTGGACTTCAAAACCTTACGGTACTTACGTTTTTGTCTTACTACGGGGGGAGTCGCGATCTGTTTCTGAGGCAATATTACTATATTCACGTATATATTTGAAGTTCGCTTTTGTGTGTGTAATATGTTATTTACTTATTTATATTTTTCCTCTTGCTCAGAAGGTGCGCAGAATGTTCCAAAGGAAAATTAAAACAGATGATTTTAAATACGTGAGAACACGTTTATTCACATGATAGAATGCAGATACAAAGTAATATATAAAGGACTGGTTCCCACCCTTTTCCCAAGCAAAAATATTATCGTCACCCTCATTTATATACATTATAATTCAACTGGTGTCTTATACATGTGGGGAAGAAGGGGGGGAAACTGAGGGCAATTTTTATACATTATAATTCAACTGGTGTCTTATACATGTAGGGAAGAAGGGGGAAACTGAAGGCAATTTTTACTATTAAATGATTATATTACATTTTCATTACATCACGAGAGGTTTAAACATATGGTGGCTCCTGTTACCATCAGACTGCCCAAAATATTCCAGCATCATCACAATAAGTATTTTACGAGGTCCTGTTTTAACGTGAAGAAGTCACTTAAATCAGAAACCATTCTGCTCAAACGCTTCCAACTTAACGGCCTTCTAGGAGGTAGCAGACAACCTAACTGGTTTGTTATCAGACATGTCTGCTGGTTTAATGGAAAAATATCTTTCAAGGTTAACGAGCAGACTCGACACATTTCCTATTTTATTTTCCGCTCAGTATCTTTAATAAATCCACATAAAGACTGCTTTGGTAACGTCACTCTATAAGTAAAAAGATCCTTCCAGTCTAATGAACATTGGCTTCTTTAAGACACTATATTTTCTGAAAAATGAAGTCGAAAAAATTGGTGTGTGTGTGTGGGGGGGGGGAAGGCGGGGATCTCTTCTTCATATAATACTTCAGAATCGTGATTCTCGAAGCATGGCAATACGCCCGGAGATTGCAATAAGAGTAACAAAGATTATCAACTTTCCAGGACTGATCCGGAGGTACGGTGTTAATTCAAAAATCTCAAAGTAACGAAATTTTATATAACTTTATTAGTCCAGAGAAAGACAATGCATCGGATTTTGAGTAGTCTATTAGCACTTTCGGGTGCTAATAGACTACTCAAACTTGGCATTAAATATTAACTCATTTGATATTCCACTAATATGAAATGGATAAAAATATGCAATGGAAAGTTTAAAAAAAAAAAAAATGAAAGTTCCAGATTTACCAAAACCAGTAGCAAAAATTATGAATTCTGATAATTATTATTTTTTCATATGGCGATCCCAACTGGATAGTCATTTGTTGGCGACAGGGGTACAGGTTTTTTTTTTTTTGGTAAATGATAAAAATCCTATTTCCTTGTATTATTTATCCTTTATACGGTAACACTAAACTTCTTTGCGGTTAGTAAGGCAGTTATAATCACCGTCCCACCTGTTGGACAAGATTTGGGTACGAATCCCGTGGACGCCAGAAACTTTTATGGGCTTGTTTCACTCAGTGGCTGAGTTAGTCGGTTAGAATAGCAAGGGTACACCCACCTCTCCCGGAAACGCTGGTTTTTCACGCAGCAAAACAGGCAAACCGATCAGAGAACACACGCAATTTATGGACATAATACACATGGGTAGATGAAGTGATTCTCGGATAGCAGTGGCCCTAATATGACAGTTTTTTTTTATAATATTAAGTGCTTATAGCACTTTAGTACCGTGTATGCGTTGAAGCGTGAGAAGTAAGAATATACTTGTTGATATTAGAGTTGAATTTCTGTAGGATATAATTTTCAAAAAATATATGTAAAGGAAAGGAAGATCGTTACAAAGAACAGAAAGGTCCGTTATACAGTGAATTTTATTGTGAAAGAGTCAGTTTACCGACACTAATACCACCAATTCTGCATTCTGGGTCAAGAAAAAAAACGAAAACCAGAACAATATGCACAGGAAACAAACTATTTCTCTCAATAAAATAGTGATGAGATTTAAAGAGTTAAGCAACTGGGTAAACGAAGAAGAACACTGTGAACAAACATAAGGCCGGCCTTGATGCAGCCAGCTTCCATGCTTAACTCCTTTTGCACGTGAAATTGCCTTAGGAAAGAAATATCTCTATTGCTAGCTACGAATACAAATTTATAAAATTGCAGTAGGGTATAATTTATTCTAATTTGCACAACACAGAATGAAATAGAACTAAAATGTTTAAAATAAGATAGGATTATTATATTAAGACATTAAAATAATGATGAATATAAATAATAAATAGAATAATTAAGTAGAATAAAATACAGGGTTCACAATAAAACAGTATATACAAAGTGGACAAAAAAAAAAAAAAAAGTAAGAAGTCTGGAAGGCTGTGTGATCGATCAGATCTAAAATAACTTTGTTTAGAGACAGAAGACGCATAGACTAGTCCTATTTCAAGCCTTCTGTGGAGCTAGCTTTGGAGTCAGTGAGACGAATATTGGTGAACATTCATTCTACCTAAGAAAGAGCCAAGATATTTCCATACTACTATATCCGAAGGTACGATCTTCTGCAAGTAGTTTCTGTCGATAATGACCTTCCTTCCTCCACTTTGAAGACGTGGGTGGTACAAAAAGTTTGCTCGAATGACTTAGAGATACTATTTGGACAATCCTGAAATTTGTGTGTAGGAGTTATCACGCTTGCATCCTTTTGTAATGGGATCACTACAAGCCATGTTTGTTGCAAATACCAAAATAGAGAAATCCGAATTTCTTTATTCTAGGAGCACAATTTTTTACAAGATTAGATTGAAATAAATTAAAATAATCGCAACTAGAACAAGTTGGATGTATACGTAAGGCCTTACAAAGCAAAGGTATTTCAAAAGATGGAACGAAATAAATTACGCACGGGACGTTCCATCTAAACAGTTCAGGTTACACTCCAGTTCTTCTGGAAAAAAAAAAAAAAAAAATCCTCTGACAGTTCCTTGTATAATTGGTAACATACAGCAGAAAGTTCAAAGCAGCAACCACAAATTACTGATGACAAATGCAATTTAACCTGCTAAGTACCCCTGAACGATATGTAATGATAAGGTAAAACTGGACAGGTCAAGAGAACCACTTCGAAAAGAGCCTTTTCTGTGCGCAGTAACCTATATAAAGGAAAATCAAAGGTGGGCACATCGGGCGTACATTATGTAGTGTAGCTTTATTATTCATGCTGGCAGTCGATGCCCGCTTAATTTATAAATTGTACCGCGTCCGTTAGGTACATATTGAAACGTTCTAAATGTTACACATCTCGTATTAAGGTGTTCAAGTTCACTTCCTTCCTTATCCTTGACTGAGAAACCAAAATACTTATATCCGGTCTAACCACACTTATATTTTGCTTTTCGGCAAAGAGCCTCCAGGATCCCACTAGCAAAAAAGTGCAATAATAGTAAAAGGACGTTGAATAACTGTTCGGCACACTGCTGTCTATTGATCTACACATTGGGCAAAATAATTGGTTCTCACAGCATGCGCAAAGGATGTTTGCGTAAATATAATGACATACACATCTCATAATGTAATCGAAGCTAAGTTGCAATGAATATATGTCGAAAACGTTCAAAGCAACTCTAGAGTGAACAGAAACTACTGCTTTATTGGAATACAAAATCTGAAGCAATACTGTAAACTTATAGAAACAGTTTTTGTCACCGTTGTGGACGGCATATTTCATGCCTGTCATGCATCGAGAAAATCATAGTATCGATGGGCCAGTATTTATTTTTTTTTAAATTATTAAATCAATTTTATTAGCATGAGTATCAATACCCAATACAGCCTCAGCTAGAAGATACGGCTACATTGCAGTACTTATACAATGCAGTTATGAACAAAGCAATGTAAACATTAACTGCAATTATGTTTTAAATTATATGTATAATTTCTAATGATATTTAAAGTAACAAATGATATTTACAATGAAATATTAAAAGTTCTACTGATATATGGAGGAGACAGTACACTGCAGTGTGTTTAGTAACACTAGGGATCAGCTTAACCGTTGTGTTGGTACACCTCTTTGTATCTTCTGTTTCCAGTAGGTCTTACCATTACAGTTGTTTGAGTTAATCCTGAGGTCATTGTATAATTGGAGAGCGTTGGTGGGAGAGTCTCGTCAGGCCAGACTCGTAAATTTAGTCTGGTTCGTAAAGATATCCATCATAATCGTTCTTTCCTCTAGTATGCCTTGTATACAGTAAATTACGTAGTTCGGGTGCATCCGTCTGCTGATTGATTAAGGGAATGGTTAAGGTTATTTTCAACTAGCAGTTCATTTCATGGGATCATTTCTGGATTTGAGTATAGCAGAGATTTTGAGATGGCAAGGGTATGTCTGGAGACCCGGTTAAACCACTTCATCGTCCAAAAAATTACACACAGCAGGTCCTAGGGTAAATTTATTAATGTGAGTCTGGGCGGCAAAGGAACCATTTCGTGGCAGCATACGTAAGTATGGGTATACTAGACAACTTTTGAAGTATTTAATAAGCAACTCCTGATTGCAATAATCTAAGAAAGGCGGCGCTACCTCAACCAGGTTAAATGAAAAATTTTAATTAGCCTCATTGTTTTTAAACAGTTAAAACTCCGACAGCCCTCGTCACTAGAGGGGAAAACAGCATCCCCATACGGTAGACTGAATTTTCAAAATATAAAGCAGAAAACCGTTATGATTAATCGGCTATTTCAAATTCAGCACCTGATTACTAATTCCAACTAACTCTTGTCCCACATGGCAGATAACCCCAGGGGCTCACATCTGGTGAGTATGGGCTTGGCATACCCAGGGTTCCTGAGCTGGATATCATCATTCTTCTCTTCCTTGGTGATTCCCTTTTATCTCTCTCTCTCTCTCTCGGGGTAGTTCACAATTTTTTTTCACCATATGGCATTATAATAATAATAATAAGGCTTGACCCTGACTTTGCCAAAGTGTGAGCGAAAGAAAGCCCTTTATCGCAAGCCATCCCGAAATCAAAATGATACTGGACTTTTTCCATCATTGTCAATTAAAATGGTTAGTTCATTTTTCATTCCCCACGTTGGTAAATGTAATTTGAATGGAATTAGCAGAATTAAGAGATAATCCTATATTATCTAAGTAATATTTCATTTCTTTAATTTTTTCATTAGCTTGCTGATTAATAGCTTCAGCTTGTTCCTGGCCTTTCGATGTTAAATGTAAGGTTTCATGTTTCACAGTAAGGGTTATCTGATGAAAGAAACTACGGATTTTTATCAGGTGAATTTTAATTCTGAAGTAATTTTTCAGGAATAAGTAGAACCTCAGATGATACTCTGTCAAAGGCAGCCTTTACGTCAAGAAACAGAATTATACATGAATTAATTTTACAATATCAGAAAAAAAAAAAAGTGTCCAATTCTTCCTTAAGTTTGTTCAAATTACCCACTTTCACAACACCAAATGGAAATTTGTTCCAACGGGCAATCATTCTCTGGCTGAAAATAATTAATCGCTGCTCTTGCATAAGTGCTGTTTAGAGCTGATTAAGCATCGCTGGGCAATCCGAACGAGCTACAACTTCCTAGCGTGTTCCAGACCAGCTCGATGGGATTCAAGTCGGGAAAACAGGCCAATTCATACAGACGATACTCTCATCTTCAATAATTGTTAACCAGCTGTGCCTTAAGGTTGGGCATTGTCATTCACACTTCGGTTACAGCAACAGCACAGGGAAAGATCATGCGTCGCAGGATCTCATCTTTATACCTGCACGCAGTCAAGATCCCTTTCGTAATGATACGGAAGTCCGTACAACCACAGAGAATTAATGCCGCCCCCACACCAACAATTCCCCTCCATCGAACTGGCCGTGTTCCTAGATGAACACAAATTTTCCGGTTTTTCTTACTCACAAGGATCCGAAGAGAATCTGATTGTAGTGCTGTACTAGGTGGAACCGCGCTGCATGCTCATCTGTGAAGAGCACACAGAGGCATTCTTCATCAATCCAATTACGATATTCAAGTGTTCACATTTTTCTGGCCGACCGGGCTAGCCGGGTAGGTAAAGTGCCTGCCTGGCAACCCAAAGGTCGCGGGTTCGAATCCCTCCTCGGACTTGGATCAGAGTAGAAAATGCAAAAACTTAGGGAGGTGCATTATGGCCACAGAAGCTGATGCGCCAACAACTAACAAAAAAAAAAAACATTTTTCTGGCCCTATGATATCAGACACAATGGAACACACTATGGGTTTCCTTGCATTTCTCTGGTAGGTACTGCCAAACTTATTATGTCAAATCCAGTTTTGGCAACTCCGACCATACTGATTACAAGGGTTCACTCCTAGAAGACTTTCTCCTTTCACATAAGCTGACTCTTCTAAACAAACCCGGCTCACCTCATACTTTTAGCTCTCTGAAGGGCGAATCAAATATTGACATCACTGCTACTTCCTACACTGTTTCTTTAACTATTAATGACTGGACAGTAAATATCAGCATTTCTCCATTGACCATCATGAGATTAACTTCTGTGACTTGTTCTGCACAAACACATAATCTTCCATTACAGGACCTTAGATGTTCTTTTGTGATGCATCACGTGGAACGGTTCGACAAATCAATGAACACTGACTTCCCACTTGAAACCATTAACTTCACCCATCAATTTACAGCTTCTGATATGCTTCCTTTAATGATGCTCTTTGCTGTGCCTGTAATACAGCAGCCAAAAAAGAAAAAAATCAGTCCTCCCATCCCACTCCTTGGTAGAACTGGGAACTTACTTTGCTTCGCGAGTAAGTCCATCATGCTTGGTGTACTTACCAATGATATCGTAGGAGCTGGCCAACTTCTAATGCTGAAAGGCTTAAAACAGAATATCAGGTTCTCAAAAGACAATACATCAAGACTATCACCACTCGTTTATCGCCTTACGAGGGACAAATTCCATTTTCCTGCTGTTGTTCCTTACCTGCAAACGGTACGGAAACTCTCATCTGGAAGGACACTATTAACACTATCTTGGACATTCTGCTTCCTTCTGATCAACAAATAAGACATCACAACCACTCCTGCATTACTATTTCTGAATATCAGCCATTTATACAGCTGGAGGCGGGCACATCTTCCTAAAAATTAATAACTCTGGTTGCCCAGGTCGTCCTTCATGAAAGCATCTTTATTAAGCAATTCCACAAATGTATGAATGAAAGTACTTTTCCTGTTATCTGGAAGATAGCAGGAAAAGTACTTTCAACATCCCTAGTGGCAAGTGCTTTCATCCCATTGCTATTATTTCATTT
This sequence comes from Mastigoproctus giganteus, assembly GCF_048544385.1. NCBI lineage: Eukaryota > Metazoa > Arthropoda > Arachnida > Uropygi > Thelyphonidae > Mastigoproctus > Mastigoproctus giganteus. The sequence goes on from NC_143580.1 coordinate 7,975,184, forward strand.
GGACAAAACACTTGAAAGACTGATTGCTATAACTCACTCTTTTCACTACTACCTCTTATCAGATGATCAGTATGGTTTACGACCTGGACATGATACTGAAGCACTCGTTGAATTCCTTTCTCGAGTTCATTCTACATACTCTTGCTATTTTTGATTTCTGTGCAGCCTTTGATCTATTATGGTTATCTAGTCTGTTTGCAGAATGCAGACTAGATAACCATAAAGAATGCTGATCACTCTCTTTATAATCTTCTAAGAATTTATTTTGAAAATTGTAGTTTTTATCATTTCTGGGTCTAACTCCACTATGTCACTAGGGGACTCAGGATTCTGTTCTTGCACCACTCACCTGAAACATTGTTCTTGACGAATGGCCCCTTAATTTTTCCCTCTACTTCCAAAAAGGACATGTGTGTGTGTGTTTTACCTGTATCAAGGGTGGCTCCTAGGCCTTAGCCCATCTCCACCTTGCACGTCTGTGGTGGTGCAGAAACTCAGCAAGCTTTTAATCGCTTGTGTATGTCCACCTTGCCACCAGGGAGCAGCCAACACCCAGGCAGCCGCTGCCTGCCCCCAAGCACAAGCAGCCAAGCCTGGGTCTACTATTACCTTTAGTGCCATGGGCACAAATCCCACACCCACCGGAGATAGTGCAATACCGGTGGGTGCTCCAAAAAGGACATGTATCCTGATATGAAGGGTGGCTCCTAGACACAAGCCCATCTCCACCTTTTACTCCTGAGAAAGCTCTGAACGTCTGCAA